>NC_132917.1:20179784-20793426 GCF_047675955.1 Chlorocebus sabaeus
TGCCCAGCAGGGGGGAGATAGAGCATGGGGAGGAGGGGCTATGAAACAGACACGGCTGGAGTGGGAGTCTGAATGCATCCAGACCCTTGCCGGGCTGCACCAACTTGCCACCTTCCTTCTACCTGGGCTGGGCGAGACAGGTAACGCCTTCAGACAACCTGCTTTGGAGGAAGCAGTGATTTCTGGGCCAGACATGCAGCTTAGTGCCCCAGTATGTAATTAGAGTGTGCAGAGCCATGGCAGCTGGGCCCGTGGTGGGCCTGGCACTGGGCTCTCTGTCTGTGGTCACAGCTAGCCTGTATCTGGCCAGGCATCGGCTCAGCTGACCTCAGAGCCCCTTCCCTCCCCTCCTGGGAAGATGTGTGCTCTCACAGCTTTATTCCCAGGGAAGCTGAATTGCCAGAGTCTCCTGGGTGCATAGAGGGGTCAGACCTTCCCTCAGGCCCTTTGCCTGAGAGCCTTCTCTTCAGCCCATGGCCCAGCACTCCCCTTCCTAATGAGCTGAATTTCTGCTGTGAGTCCTTGTTGCTGAAGGGCCCAGGACCAGGGCCTCCCAATCATGATGGGTTTAGCCCCCCATGGCATTGGAGTATTGACTTGGTCTCCAATGTGGAGACACGGAGGGAAGCACTTCCTGATAGGGGCATCCAATAAGGATCCTGGGGTTGGGGGGTCGTACATCCTCCTGGGGAGGCCACTGTGAGATTTCTGACCAGGGTGAAGCTAGGATCCTTCCAGCTGGAAAGCCTCGCATCCTGCGAGCTTCCTCTTTTAAGGGACTCAGCAGAACTGATTTCCAAATTCTCATATCTGCAGCCCCAAGATGCTTTCTGCGGCCTCTAGAAGTCTGATCAGGCTGTTTAAATTTGCTTTTGAACAGCCGAATGGGAAGTGAGGAAGAGGAGGAGAAGAAGAAGAGAGAGAGGGGAAGAGGAGCAGGGGATTATACGGAGCTAGTATGGTGATATTTGAGAAGGATCTGGCCCAAATTTAGGGCCTGTGGACTCCTGGGCAGCCCCAGTTCTGTGTTTTCAAGGTGGTGATTTAGATGCCCTTTTTTATCTTTTTCCCTCCCCTCCCCTTCCTCCTTCCCTCCCTCCCTCCCTCCCTCTTTCTCTTCTCTTCTCCTCTCTTCCCTTCTCCTTCTTTCTTTCTTTCTTTCTTTTTCTTTCTTTCTTTCTTTCTTTCTTTCTTTCTTTCTTTCTTTCTTCCTTCCTTCCTTCCTTCCTTCCTTCCTTCCTTCCTTCCTTCCTCCCTCCCTCCCTCCCTTTCTTTCCCTTCCTTCCTTCCTTCCTTCCTTCCTTCCTTCCTTCCTTTCTTTCTTTCTTTCTTTCTTCTTTCTTTCTTTCTTTCTTTCTTTCTTTCTTTCTTTCTTTCTTTCTTTCTCTTTCTTTTTCTTTCTTTCTTTCTTTCTTTTCTTTCTTTCTTTCTTTTTCTTTCTTTCTTTCTTTCTTTCTTTTCTTTCTTCTTTCTCTCTCTCTTTCTCTCTCTCTTTCTTTCTTTCTTTCTTTCTTTCTTTCTTTCTTTCTTTCTTTCTTTCTTTCTCTCTCTCTCTTTCTCTCTCTCTCTCTCTCTCTCTTCTCCTTTTCTCTCTTTCTCTCTTTCCTTTCCTGTCTTGAAGGAGTCTCACTCTGTTGCCCAGGCTATAGTGCACTGGCGCAATCTCGGCTCACTGTAACGTCCACCTCCTGGGTTCAAGCAATTCTCCTGTCTCAGCCTCCCGAGTGGCTGGGATTACAGGTGCACTCCACCGTGCCTGGCTAATTTTTTGTATTTTTAGTAGAGACAGGGTTTCACCATGTTGGCCAGGCTGGTCTCAAACTCCTGACCTCAGGTGATCCACCCCCCTCGGCCTCCCAAAGTGCTGAGATTACAGGCATGAGCCACTGTGCCCTGCCTAGATGCCCCATTTTCTCGTACCTTTTAGGAAATGAAAGACTTAAGAATTCAGGCATCTGGGCAAGGAGCTGTGGCCCTTGAAGGCAGCCTCTCTCCTGCTCCTCTGCTTAACCTTACAGCCTTCTCCATAAGCCCCACTTCCTTCCCCTGGAAGGGGAAGCTTGGCTCTATTCTAGGGGCATACCCAGAGGCTGTCTCCAGCCCAGTAGAAGTGAGTCCACTGCGAGGATGAGCTTAATCAGATCTGAGAGCTTCTCCCCTAAGCCGCACAAGAAGTGTTGACAGATTTGGCAGCATGTAAAAATGCTTGTTGCAGCCTTTGATTAGGCAGGTAAGGGTGTTCCAACAGGCCTATCCAAACTATCCCCACCAGTGTTTCGTACAGCTAAGGAGACTGAGGCCTGGAGTCATGAAGGGTTCTACCCAGGTCGCACATCAGAGTGAGAGCACCTTGGTCTGGAGATCCCTAGGTAGGATGCAGGGTTGTGGCTACTGAAGCCAGGATGGACCCTCCTCCATGGCTGTAGACCACCTCTTGGGTGTCTGGTTGGTCTTGCTTGGCTCCTGGTCAAGCACATTCACAGCAGCATCTCAAAGCCAGACTGTTGGCTCAGGGCCTCAACCTGTCTGGGTCCAGGCACAAAGTTAACATGGGCTCTGCCTCTCCGTTCATCTGCATCTGACTGTGGCTTGTAGGTCACCCCATAACCTGGGGGTTCAGGCAAAATCCTGTTGCTGAAATGCAAAACAGCCAGCACTTTTGGGGGATGGAGCCACTGGCAGTGCAGGGCTCCTTGCCTGTTCTGCCGTGGTCTTGCAGCCTGTGGTTCATCCTTTCAGTCCTCCTGCCTTGGGATTTCCATTTGCTTGGTGGAGAAGTTGAATGGAGCTAGCCCTGTGCTGCAGGACTGCTCCCCTCCCCCTTCATCACTGTAGGATTCCCAGGCAACCATTTGACCAAATCTTGCAAGTCCTAGCCCCTCTTACTACTTTCTCTGATGATAACATTTGTAGGCCAAGGGGAATCCCAATTACTGTACCCTGTTGTCTTTTTTGAATTACTCCCTAATCTATCTATTAAAAAGCAACCTCAAGCAGGATCCTAAATAAATGGACTTTAATCAAGAGAATTATCAATGTGATTCATTCTCCCTCAGGGCAGAGATGCAATTTATCTTTCAGCAAAGGACACAGCAACTTAACACACCCAGACTAAGAACAATGGCCATCAGGCCCATCTGTCCCCAGGAGAAGGCTAAAGCATTTGGTGTTAGTGCCCGGGGCTCTGACCCCATTAGACTTCTCCGCTGGAGTTCTCGTAATGGTGACATCTTAACTGAAATGGAGAAGGGAAGGCACCCAGCGTGGCCAGGGGCCCAGCAGAGCTGGGTCAGGTGGTGACCCCTTCTCTTCATGGGGACAGCGGGGGCTGCCAGCCTTCGGAGCCCCTGAATATTTGCTCAACTGCTTCTTGTTCCCTGCTAAGTCCGTCGCATTCCAGATGCAGCAAGGAGGAGGCGCCCAAGAACAGGGGCAGAGCACTTTCCTAGACTGCCGTGTCCTCCCTAGAGTTGTCGGGGGTGCCCCATGGGTGTGAGGAGACAGGCGTCTGAGTGGGGGGACACTCCTGCGATCAGCCTCAGGTTAAGGCCCCTGCAGGTGCTGACCTACTCCACAACTGACTCATGGGCCAGGAATACGGAATCAAATCTGTTTTTCTTTCCTTCCTTAGGACATGACTGTGATTGCTCCTCCTCAGCCCAACTTGGGAGAAGGCTGGTTTCTTCCCCAGACTTGTCTGAATGCTCGCAGCTCCCCCTGCCCTTCACCAGGGCCAGGACCGCTCAGGTCTCCATTCCCTTCCAGCCCAAGGCAGCACCCACTGCACCCTCCTCTGCCCTGGGCCCTGCTTGCCAGAGGCCTGGAGTCCAAGGGACCTGAAGGGGCTGCAGTGGCCACGTTGAGAGCTGAGTTATGACTAAATCTTCCCAGAACCTTAGAACTTCCAAGGAGCGTAGAACCGCTTGGCAATTCTCAGGCCCAGAGAATGATAGAAAAGTAGAATCTTAAGTTTGGGAACAATCTTTAAGGTAATCTACCTTCTTTCCAGCACAGCAGCCTTGCCTGCCTTCTTTCCTTATCCACAGTCTCCTTGAGAAGAAGCTGGGCCTTGTGGGAAACATTCCCAGGACTTCTTTCCTTCCTGGACCTCTGGGAGACCACACCTTCCAGTCCCTTTGCAGTGAGGAGGGGCCAAGTGGCATTTCTGGCCTGTGAGATAGGAGCAAAAGTAATGTTTGTCACACTTCTGAGTTGAGGCAGTGAAAGTCCCTGAGCCATTCCCCAGGGAAGAGGGAAGTCCTTCTTCCCATTCAGGACTAATCACAGACAAGTGCCTGTGTTGAGACTGCAAAGTCCCAGATCAAAGCAGCCAGACCCATTGAGGCACTGCAAGGAGACAGTGCCCTGGAGGGCTGCCTGAGTTGCAGCAGGATCTGCATGAGCAAGGGTTAAGCTTGGTGAGATTTGGGGGCTATTTGTGTAGTAGGACATTATAACCTAGCCTGTGCTGGAGAATATTCCCAGCCTACATTCCAGACTCCCAGGCATGGGAATTCACTATGGGTGAATGAGGCTGTTGGGTTCGTTGCTCAGCAGCTGTCAGTTGGAAAGTTTGTTTTTTCCCTTGAACTGAAATCTGCTTCCTCACAACTCCCTTTTCTTTTTTTTTTTTTGTTTTCTCTTTTCTATTTTTTTGGAGATGGAGTCTCACTCTGTTGCCCAGGCTGGAGTACAGTGGCACGATCTCTGCTCACTGCAACTTCTGCCTCCCAGGTTCAAGCGATTCTCCTGCCTCAGCCTCCCCAGTAGCTGGGATTACAGGAGCATGCTGCCAGCCCGGCTAATTTTTTGTATTTTAGTAGAGACGAGGTTTCACTGTGTTGCCCAGGCTGGTCTCGAACTCCTAAGCTCAGACAATCTGCCTGCCTTAGCCTCCCAAAGTGCTAGGATTACAAGTGTGAGCCACCGCACCTGGGCCACACCTGAAGTAGGTGAAGCCTTCTGTTCTCAAACTTGAACGTGCCTCTGAATCACCTGGAGGGCTTGTTAAACACGGTGTTCTGGGCTCCAGCTCCAGTTTCTGATTCAGCAGGTGTTATGGACTGATTATATCTGCCACCCCCAAACCTGCCCCAAATTCATGTTTTTGGCATTTTAACCCCTAATGTGATGCTATTGGGATATGAGACCTCTGGGGGGTGGTCAGGTCACGAGGGTAGAGATTTCACCAATGGGAGGAGGGCCCTTATGAAAGGGACCCCTGAGAGCTCTCTCACCCCTTTCTGTCATGTGAGGTTACAGTGAAGAGGCCATTTTCTGCAACCAAAAGTGGACCCTCATCAGACACCAACCATGCTGGCACTCTGGTCTCAGGCTCCCAGCCTCCAGAACTGTCAAAATGAAATTTCTGTTGTTTTACAAGCCACCCACCCAGTCTATGGTACTTTTTTTTATAGCGTCACAAACTAAGATAGTAGGCTTGGGGCAGGACCTGGAAATTTACATTTTTAGTAAGTTCCCAGAGGATGCTGCTGCTGGAGGTGTGGAGGCCACACTTTGAGAACAGCTACTCTCTATCTTCTGTTACATCTCCCCAGGAACCTGCTAGCCCATGCTGGTCATGGCTGCAGAGGTGCCCCCACCCTGCCAGGCCACATAGAGCAGATCCCTCCCCCGGTTGGTCTGGGTTGGTCGGAGTCTGGTGATGTTCCCTCCATAGACTGCGAGCCTTAATGGGCAGGGCCTGCAATGTACTCATCCCTGTGGCCCTCAGTCTGACAGTGGTCAGCCGCAGCAACCAGCATGTGCTCAGCGAATGTTTGCTGAGTGTATGGATACCCACAACAGGAGGAAAACCTTGCCCACTTCTGAAATCTTTCACTCATCTTCAGACTCCTGGTACAGAGGCCCCTGGGGAGCTCACACTGCCCACCCTGCAGGCATCAGGGCTGATACCAGCTTCTAGGCATGTTGGAGACCGGATGGTGAGTGGGGATGGGCTGCATCCTCTCTCCAGGAGGCCGGAGGTGTGTGTGGGTCGGTGGTGCCCCGGCTATTCCCGTAAAGACCAAGCTTGGCAAGCCCACTCTTGCTGTCGGGTCTGCAGATGACTTCTCTTGTACTCATGTGAGCCAACTCTGACTTCTGGGAAGGATCGTGCTGTCTTGATTGCTGCAAACACAGACAGGTTAGCTCATGCTTGGCTGCACTGCGGATGACGTGGGCTCCAGCTTCCTGGGGGGTCTGCTGGGCCAAGTCCTCAGGTTTTCCGCCTGAAATCAATTCATCACATCTCAAGGCACTGCCTCCTGTATCATGTGCCTGGCCAGAGCTCATGGCAATGAGGTAGCCGACACTGGGGACTGTGATCCATTCCTGCTGGGCTTGGGCCCTCAGAGAGCCTGGGCAAGCTATTGCCAGGAAGGGCCATGCCAGGAGCAGCCAAGGACCTCTGATAGTTAGAATCAAGGCTGTTAAAGTCAAGGCCAACTTCGGGGTGTCGTGCCCTATCCTGTGGAGAACACTGACCCTGCTGGAGGTCTATGACCCTCTTCTTCCTCCCACTTCTCCCCCTGCCCTCCCCCTCCCTCCTCCTCCTTCTCTTCCCTCCCCTACGTCTTCCTTTTCTTCTTCCATTTTACAATCTTTAGTATGAAAAGGATTAAACATACAGAAAGTTGAGAGGATAACATGATAAACCCACAATACCCATCACCTGGATTTAACAATTGTTAACATTCTGCTGTATCTGCGTCATTGACTCTTTTTTGCTTGAGTGTTTTAAAGGAAATTACTGACATACATTTTACCCTAAATATTTCAGTATGCATCTCTAAAATGCAAAACAGTTTTCTACATAAACATAATATCATGATCATATTCATCAAAATTAACACTAATTCCTTAATATCATCTAATAGTCGGTATTAATATTTCTGCAATTGTTGCAAAAATGTCTTTTGTGATTGGTTTACTCAAACCAGAATCTAAACCAGATCCACGTGTTGCATTAGCTCATTAGGTCCCTTCCCCCCCGTCCCCGCCCCACCCCGCTTCTTTTCACAGCTGTTGAAGGTCTCATTTATACTAGAAAGTCCTTCCCACTCCCTTTCCCCCTGTGGTATAGATGGGTTGAGGACACCAGGCCAGCGTGCAGGTCTCCAAGTCCGTGGAGGGGTGGATTCCCAGGCAGGGGTCTGAGAGAGAGGCCCAGCCCCCTCCTTTCCCAGGCTGAGGGAGTCGCAGGCAGGCATCACCCTGAAGAGACACAGGGCCATCCTGGAGAAGCTGTCCCTCCTGGGAAGCCACGTGATGTGCAGGAGGGTCGGGGAAGATGGTACAGAACAAGAATGAAGACTTTGAGACACTTACAGTGACACCAGGTCACTCAGGGAGGGAAGAATCACAGGAGTCTCTAGGGAAGGATCTTTGAAGATGAAGGCCAGTGACTCAGAGGCGGACAGGGCCTTGGGTGCTCTGATCCTGCTGTGTGGGCTGGGCCTGGCCGTGGCCAAGCAGCCTTCTGCCCACACACTATTCCCTTTGATGGGAGGCTGGACCCGCCCTTCTACTCTGTGAGGGCCCCTCCCTGGTAGCAACTTCTCTTCTGCCTCCATTTGGGTAACAGTCTGTCATGCGGGCAGCTGCTGGGAGCAGCTGTGACATTATCCAGACCCCACCCCAGGTCCCTGTTGGGCTGCAGCTCTGGCTCTGGCTCCGCCTTGATCCTCTGCTCTGCTTCTCCGTCGGGCTGGCTTCCAGGCCTGTGGCTCTGGGCACATTTGCTGCAGACAGAGCTTCCCGAGTCAGTCTCACTGCTCATGGTAAGAAACAAGGTGTGCCTCAGGAAGAACTTGTCAAGCAACGGTATTAATGGGGAGATGGCTTTTTTTTTTTCCCCTGTAAGTGAGAAAATTAATTTAAAAGTTGATAATATCCAGTGTTGTTAAGGGTTCAGGGTAAACAGTCCCTTATTCTCTTGGGAGAGTGTAAATTGGTCAGTCTTTTGGAAAATAAACAGACAACACCTATCAACATTAAAAATGTATGGCTTTTTATTCTTTTTTTATTTTTGTTATTATTATTTTAAGAAACACGGTCTCTCTGTGTTGCCCAGGCTGGAGATCAGTTGTTGATTCTAGCTCACTGTAGCCTTGAATTCCTGGGCTCAAATGATCCTCCCACCTCAGCCTCTTGAGTAGGTAGGGCTTTAAGCATGCACAACCACACTCAGCTAATTTTTTTTTTTTTTTTTTTTTTTTTTGAGACAGAGTCTTGCTCTGTTGTCTAGGCTGGAGTACAGTGGCATTGGCTCACTACAACCTCTGTCTCCTGGGTTCAAGTGATCCTCCTGCCTCAGCCTCCCAAATGGCTGGGATTACAGGTGCCCGCCACCACACTTGGCTAATTTTTATATTTCCAGTAGAGGTGGGGTTTCAAATATTGGCCAGACTGGTCTCAAACTCCTGATCTGAAGTGAGCCACCCACTTCAGCCTCCCAAAGTGCCGGAATTACAAACAGGAGCCACCACACTGGCCCCAGCTAATCTTTGTAGAGCAATCTTGCAATGTTGTCCAGGCTGGTCTTGAACTCCTGGTCTTTGGCCTCAAGTGACCCTCCTGTCTTGGCCTCTCAAAGTGCTGGGATTACAGGTGTGAGTCATCATGCTGGTTTTTCTATCCATTTTTTCATTCAGTAAATATTGAGTCCCTACTATGTGCCAGGAGCTATTCAAGGTGTTGGGGATATAGCATTGAATTCAGACAGACAACGTGCCTGTTCTTGTGAAAATTATATTTTAGTGGGAAAAGTGGACAACAAATAAATAGAAAGTGTTATTTATAATAAATGCTATGAATAAAAATAAAACAGAGTAAGGAGGTATACTGTAGGGTAAGTTGTACCTCCTTCAATCTTTGGGGCTAGGAATTCAATTTCTGGGAAACTCTTAGAGAAATATTTCCACATTTGTACAAAGGCACACAGACATTCATAAGAGCAAGAAGTTGTAAACACCTTTGATGCCTAACGGGAGAGCAGTTGGCAAATGAATTGTCCGTCCACACAAATGGATAATATGCAGCCATTAAAAACAATGAGGCAGCTCAACTTGTGCAAACAAGGAAGGCTCTCAAAGACATGTTAAACAAAAGCAAGATGTCTTAGAGTAGCGTATACAGCAGGATCTGAATAAGTAAAGTAATACATTTCTCCGTAGACACATAGGAAAAGGTCTAGAGGCCGGGCACGGTGGCTCACGCCTATAATCCCAGCACTTTGGGACGCCAAGGCGGGTGGATCACCTGAGGTTGAGTTCGAGACCAGCCTGGCCGACATGGTGAAACCGCATCTCCACTAAAAATACAAAATTAGCCAGGTGTGGTGGTGAGTGCCTGTAATTTCAGCTACTCAGGAGGCGGAAGGCAGGAGAATTGCTTGAACCCGGGAGGCAGAGGTTGTGGTGAGTGGAAATTGCACCATTGCACTCCAGCCTGGGCGAAAAGAGCGAAACTCTCGAAAAAAAAAAAGAAAAGGTCTCGAATGACCGAACACGGAAGAGAAGAGAAAGCGGGTTTGTTGCAAAATGGTCATTGCAGAAAGGTACTTTCACTTTTTACTCAAAATTCTTCTGTACTGTTTGAAGTCTTTTTTTCTAAATACTGCTAACATATATTTATGCATTCCATGGATTAAGTAAAAAGAAAGACACAAAAACCACAGCCTCCACATCATAGCACAGATGCTTTTCCTTGGGGGTTCGAGATCTTAATCAAAAATGTTAAATGAATTCTTGGGTTTGTCAAATTGACTCTAACCTGCAGCTTTTGGTCCTGAGGGAGAAAGTGAAATGAAATTTCCCTCATAAATTCAGCCTCGGCTGGCTCCAAATCACAGAGTTGAAAGAGGTCAAGGAAGGGATGAGGAGAGAAAGAGTTGCTGTTCCTGAGCCAGCGCAGGGCCAGTGGTGTAGCTGCCTCTGTAGGGGAAGGTGATCCTACCGCCATTTGGAGATGAGGAAATGGAGGTTCAGAAAATCAAGCAGCTTGCCCAAAGTCACAGGGCTGCTGAGAGACAGAGTCAAAGTTTGAAACTATATCTGTTGATCCCCAAAATTCATGCTCTTTTTGTGTGGAAGGTGATGGCCTTCATAATAGTGCCACCCTCCTTGGAGGATCCAGCAGTTCCCTGCTGCTGTTAGGATTGCAAATGAGGACCCTCCAACCAGACTGAACGGTGGCCTGTCCCCACTTCAGGGCCAAAGAGACTACCACCTTCTGGGGCCCTAGTCCTGACCCTTGTTCCTCAGCTGAGGCTACTCCCAGCCTGGGGGAATGAGGGCACTGAAACTGTGTCTCTCATATAGCTGAGAAATAATAATACAATACTCACAGGTAAACTATAAAATAATAAAAATAGCGAATGCAGAACAATAATAATAGCTAATATAGTACCAGGCATTGCTCTAAAAACTTTGCAAATATCCATCTGTCTAATCTTATAATTATTCTAGTACTAGTAACCTTGCCCCCTTTAGGTGAGAAAACTGATGCACAAAGCATTTAACTGGCCCAGAGTCACACAGCTAGAAAGGGACAGAACCAAGATCCAAAATCCATTAATCTTCAGAGCCTGTGCACTTTTTTTTTTTTTTTTTTTTTCCTGCTCTGCTGCCCAGGCTGGAGTGTAGTGGCACAATGTCAGTGACGTGATCACAGCTCACTGCAGCCTCGACCTCCTGGGTTCGAGCAATCCTCCCGACTCAGCCTCTCGAGTGGCTGAGACTTCAGGTACATGCCACCATACCCAGCTAATTTTTGTATTGTTTGTAAATAGGAGGTTTCACCATGTTGCCCAGGCTGGTCTCAAACTCCTGAGTGCCTCAGCCTTGGCCTCCTGAAGTGCTGGTATTATGGGCGTGAGCCACTGCACTTGGTCCAATTTTTTGTTTTGTTTGTTTTCTGACTACGTATCCCCAAGTTCTAAGAGCCTGTGCACTTGATTTCTGTCTAACTCCCCCAAAGCAAGTTAACACTTGTGGTACTTACTATGTGCTGGACATTGTTCTAAGTGTTAGATTGGTGCAAAAGTAATTGCGGTTTTCGAATTACTTTAAAATATATTAATATATTAAATGTTAATTGTTCTGAGACAAATTTAAGAAGTAGAGGAGCTCCTTCCTTATCTTTAAGTCTCATTTTAAAGATAAGGAGACAAAGTACAGAAAAGCCAAAGCACTTTTCCAAGGTCACATAGCGTTTATGTAAATGGTAGAGGTAGAATTTGAACCTATGCATTCTGATCTAGAGTTTATACTCATAAACATTTACTATATTAACAGACAGGCTCTGAGATTCCAGTGCTCTCATTATACACTCCCTGTTTCTAGAGAAGAGGCCAGGAATCCCCACGGGGCATTTTGACCTTCACTGGAGCAAGAACAACTGGTCATCCCTGATTCCTAGTCTTCTGTTGCTGAGGAGCTAGTCATTGCCTGGTGACTCACTGTGCTGGGAGGGACAGACTAGCCTTTACTGTCCAGCTAATGTCTGTGGTGGGCTGCCACCACCCTCCAGGTATAGGGGCGGCTGAGCTCCAGGATGAGTGAGTCCACTCTGGGTTTGGGGTGGGGCAGTGGCGTAGGGCAGGGACGTTCAGGGCAGAGACTACACGGAGCTCCTCTCTTGCCCTCGTTTCCCATTCACTTTTTACCTCATTAGGATGAAAAGACAAAACAAATCAAGCAAATGTAGCAGAAGTTGTGCCCCCAGTTTTGCTCATGTCCTGGCAAAGAGTGTGGACCAAGCCTGCTGACTCATGGCGCTCTAGCTCAGGGCTCCCACCAGGAGACAAAGCAGGGTCAGGGCACACAGTGTTTCTCTCAGGACACCATGAAGCTCAAGGAAACCTGGAGCGGTGGCTGGCTGAGGAGCAGGCTGCTGCTAGGCAGCTTTGTGCATTTCGTGGCTTTGTTGGAAACGCATCAAACGCTCGGCAGAAACACTTCCCTCCTCCAGTGACAGGTGCTTACGTTTCACAAGGCATCAAATTGCTCTGAAAGGTGATAATAGCACCTGTCAATTTCTGCACGTAGAACACTGTTTTCTACCGCAAGAATGTTTTTCTTCATCTTCTGGAACTGTACAGACTGCAGGCCAAGCATCATCCATGTCCTGAAGCCCAGCTGGGTGGCGGATGGGACATGGGCAGGCAGGACAATGTCTGCAGAAGTGGTGGAGAGCAGGGGGAGTGGTGCCTTCTCAGCACCCCATTTGCCAGGTGGGGCAGGAGGGGAGGGCAAGGGTTCTGGGACATTCTTGAGCCACAGGCACAGCTGTGAAGGGCAGTAGCTGCAGAGTCCCCGCATGGGACTGAGAGTGGTCTCTCCCTCCTTGGGCTGAGCAGACAGCTTCCTGCTCCTTCAGCTATATTGCTGGCTGGGGTTGGCAGAGGCCAGGCACTCAGTCCTCGTCCACAGTGAGGCGTGAGCAGGTGGACAGGGGAAACTGGCTTCCAAGGTGAAGAATAACGGGGACAGAAGTGGCGTGGTGCCTGGTGCTTTCAGCCGACTGAAAGGAGGACGCATTTGTTATTTTCATGTATTTGTGACTTAGGCTGAACTCCTTCCTGTGGGCAGTGCTGCTGAAATAGGGGATGTGTGTAGGGCAGCCGTGGCAAGTGAATGCTGGGGAAGCCGAGAAGGGCTTTGAGCTGGGTTGGGACAGGAGCAGGAGGCGAGTCCACTTGCAGGGTGGAGGAAAGCTGGATGGGCATGCACACTGGGGGCTACCAGTGGCCTGGGGAGGCCACTATGGGCTGAACAAGGAACAGAGTGGAGAGAGTGGAGGGAATGGAGAGGGGGATGCAGCAGGAGCCCCAGTGAATCTGAGAATCTAGGGTGTGCTGCTTCCCTAAGCCTGAGCTCAACAAAATGCTCCAGGCTTTCCTCTCCCCTGTTAGGAGCTTGGTGGACCCCCACGTCTGGGTTATGTTCTATCGCAGTCACAAGAAACCTAGTGGAAATGATTGTTGGGTATAGAAACGATGAGGATTCTTCCCACTGGATGCCCTGAAGACTGGGGAAGATGGAGCATCACCTGAGTGAGTCATTGCCGGGCCATGATGCCAAGATGGGTCCTACCCAACGGCCACTGCTCCTGGTACTCCCCAGGTGCCCCCCAGCAGTTGTGTTACAGGCCACCAGCCAGAGCAGCTCTTGAGACTGCCACTGGTTTAGGTGTTGGAGCCTCAAGGGCCAGAGCCCTTCTCTGTCCCCTTGTCCTATTTTCCCCAGGGTCCTACTATCTCTACATTTAGGCCTGAACCACTGCCATAGGGTGGATGAGTGGGTGCCAGAGAAGAGAAATCTCACTCATTCTTCCCTGACAGGTGACCCACTGTTCCCAAGGATAAATCCAGGGCATTTTAAATATACTTTCTTGCTAAGGTAGCAAAACATAAGTTAAATATCTTTAACAGCTGATTCTGATGGGCAGCCCTTCAGTAGGAAACCCAGAGATGGTGCCTGAGTGCAGTGGCTCACCAGTGTTACCCTCCCAACTCCCATTAACAGAGCACTTACTGTGGGCCAGGAATGGTATTGGCACATCTAATTTTGTGTGTGTGTGTGTGTGTGTGTGTTATCAATTTGTTCTTTTTACAAATTGAGATGTAATTCAATACCATAAAACTTACCCTTTTAAAGTGTACAATTCAGTTTTTAAAATATATTCACAAGGTTATGCTATCACCAGCACTAATTCCAGAACTTTCCCATCACTCCTAAAAAGAAACCCTGTACCCTTGAGCAGTCACACCCTGCTCACTCCTCCCGATTCCTGGAAATCGCTAATCTACTTTTGGTCTCCATGGATTTGCCTATTCCGGATATTTCATATAAATAGTATCATACAATACATGCTCTTTTGTTTGCCACATAATTAAAATTGAGTTCACATAATGTTTTCAAGGTTCTTCCGTGTTATAGCATCTATCAGTTCTTCACTCCTCTTTATGGATATACACATTTTGTTTAACCATTCATCAGTTGACAGAAATTTGGGGCTGTTTCTACTTTGGGGCAATTATCAATAATACCACTATGAATATTCTGTTTTTGTGTGAACATAAGTTTTCAGTTCCGTTGGGTATATCCTTAGGAGTAAAATTGCTGCCTCACATGATAACTTTATGGTTAACTTTTTGAGTGACTACTAAACTGTTCTCGGTAGCGCTGCACCATTTTGTCTTTTAGCTAGCAATGCACCAAGGTTCTAATTTCTCTACATCTTCACCAACATTTGTTATTTGTCTTTTTAAAAAATTACAGCTATCCCAGTAGGAGTGAAATGACATTTAATCTTTATAACTACCTTATGAATAAAATGCTATTACTATCCTCATATTACCGATAACAAAATAGAAGTGAAAATAAATTAAGTTGTCAGAGATCATACTTTTAACACATTTCAAATGCTAGACTTTGGGGGGGGCTAGGGCCACATATTGCTTCCCTCTGTCACTTAGGTATCACCCAGCCCACCTCCTGGAAGCACTAGCTGGGCCCAGGAATTCCTCCTCTGGTGCAATTCAGATCTTGGGGACACTCACACATCTCCAGTATTTACCTTGGGAGAAGTGGCAGGGCATGGGGATCTGGGTTTGTCTATAGAGCACTTGCAAACTGGATGAGGCTGTAGGCCCTGCAGGATTTGCCAACATTCCCACTGGAAGTAGAGAGCACACTGAAGAGTGCCTGGCAACAGCTCCCAGCTTCCAGAAACCAGCGAGGCTGCATCATTATTGCAGTTTGAGAAGCTCAGATACAAATAGAACCAGGTGCAGGGAGAGGTGGGTGTGCAGGAAGGCACACCAAGCAAACCACATTTCCCAGCACTCCTGCCTACTGCCTTGTCCCTCAATAAAGTAGTTGGCGGGGGGCCTCTGGGACTCTGGGGAACAGCTCAGCCTCCAGGACTGACATTTCCAAAGATCAGTATCCCCAGAATCCAGCAGAGTGCTTGGCAAGGGCCTGGCAAACCAAACTGAGAGGAGGCTCAGCCAAGGTCCTTCACCCTGGGGCCCGCCTCTCCTCAGCGGCCGTCACCCCACATCCAGTCCAGGAAGTTTGCTACCCTGGAAATAGCTGTGATAGCCCATTGGAAGCCCACGTCCAGGCAGCCAGGGCCGGCAGGACCTCTTCCTGAATGATGAGGAGGAAGCAGAGTGGGAGATCCAGCAGAGACCTTGCCTTGCCTTTGTAAAGTCATGGCCTCTTGGGTGGGCAGACATCCAGGACACAAACGACTACCTGCAAAGTGGAAGGTGGTTGGTGTCAAGGGGCTGTGGACAGGCAGAGGGGCAGAGGTTTTGGTTGAGGGTGGGAAGAAAAAGAGATAAGGAATGCTTTCTGGGGTAGGTATCATTGGAAATAGGCCTTGGAGGATGTGAAGGATTTTAACAGGTGAGAGTCGTGGCCACTCCATTCCCTTTGCCTAGCATGGGTATCAGACCAAAGGGCACAGGTGAGCAGACCCCCAGGGGCAGGAAAGAATGGGGAGGCTACAAGTCCGAGAAGAACTGATGGTGCCTAAATGGCACAAAGGAATGTAGATCTTGTCCTCTAGGAGACTGGAAACAGCAGGACCAGGGGAGATTTTAAACGGGGGCATAATAGATTTGTATTAAAATCCCATTGATTGTAAGGAGACTGGATTGGATTGGAAGTGGGGAAAGTGAAAACAAAAGGAGATTAAAATGGTGCAGGGAGAAATGATGACTTGAACTAAAGGAGCGGGAATAAAGGAGTAAAGGAGAGAAATGTGAGAACACTGGGGGAGGGGGTAGAATTCACATAATTTTGTGATTTGTGGGAAGATCGAGACCATCCTGTTAACACAGTGAGACCCCGTCTCTACTGAAAATACAAAAAATTGTCTAGGTGTGGTGGCACATGCCTGTAGTCCCAGCTACTCGAGAGGCCGAGGCAGAGGAATCGCTTGAACCCAGGAGGCTGAGGTTGCAGTGAGCCAAGATCGCGCCATTGCACTCAAGCCTGGGCGACAGAGCAAGACTCTGTCTCAAAAAAAAAAAAAGAATTTTGTGATCTGTCTTTATTAGCAGGCATGTGTGCATGCAGTTGGGTATGTCCAAGAAGGGAGTCAGAGAGGAGGCTAAAAGACCCTGAGGGAATCCCCCATTCCCTGGGGATGGAAAGCTATGACCACAAATAAGGAAGCTGGAGGAGAGGTGGGGGCTGGATTAAAGGGAGATGGAATTCAGGCAGGGATCTGCTGAGTTTGAGGTGCTTCTGTGCTGGCCTTGGGCAGCGAGATACACTCATCTGCTATGAGAGATGGATTTGGTTATCACCGCCCAGGAAGAATCCCTAGTACTGGAGTGTGGATGTGGTCTCCAGCTTCTAGGCATGGACATGTTTGGAAAGGTTGATTTAGCAACAGGCAGAGCACCCCCATTCCATGGACTCCCCAAGAGTCCATAGACGGGTTTGCATTCTCTAAGGCTTTTGCTCATCGATCCAGGGGTTCAAGGTCATCAGGCAGGGTGCTGAGAAGGGGAAATTCCTGCTCAGCAGTGAGAACCGGACCAGCCCTTACTGAATACACAAACAGCCCTCAAACACCTACTAGTTACCCCAATTCACAGCATGATCATGAGTCACACACATCCACATCTGTTGTTACAACTTTCCATCAGATTCCAGATCGCCCTCCTTCCATCACTTCACAATAACTCACAAGCTGTAAGACTTGACTTGCGTGAGCAATCTCCTGGGCTTTTTGAGGGTTAAGTGTTATGTTTATTGCAGCACCTATGCTTTTCTATTTTCTATTTTTTATTTTATTTTTTGAGTCGGAGTCTTGCTCTGTCGCCCAGGCTGGAGTGCAGTGGTGCCATCTTGGCTCACTCATTCTTCCCTGACAGGTGACCCACTGTTCCCAAGGATAAATCCAGGGCATTTTAAATATACTTTCTTGCTAAGGTAGCAAAACAGTGGTAGCCGAGATGGCACCACTGCAAGCTCCACTTCCCGGGTTCATGCCATTTTCCTGCCTCAGGCTCTCGAGTAGCTGGGACTACAGGCGACTGCCACGACGCCTGACTAATTTTTTTGTAGAGACGGGATTTCACCGTGTTAGCCAGGATGGTCTCGATCTCCTGACCTTGTAATCTGCCCACCTGGGCCTCCCAAAGCACTGGGATTACAGGTGTGAGCCACCGCACCCAGCGGCAGCATCTATGCTTTTCTTAACCACTTAACATGTGTAAAACTGCGCTGCCTCTTTTATTAGCACTTCTCTCTCTTTTTCGAATGTGTCACTGATAAAGGTTTCGAACGTTGTTCCCCTAACTCCATTTTCCCATAAGCCTCATGGTTCCTATTGTGCAATTTTGTACAGTGCAAGGATTTTTAGGAACACACATGTTGTGTTTTAGCAGCACTCCCTTTTCCTTGATTTGTCTTATAAAGGTTTTGTTATTGGAATTACAGCTTGTTTGTTAGAATTGAGATTCAAAAGTAAACCGTGATTAGTTGCTCTATCTTTTAAATATTCCTCTCTCTCTTTCTCTGTCATATAAATATTTAAAGACACTGAGTGGTATGTCCTGTAGGGTTTCTTAGAGTGTCCTTTAACCATGCTATTCCCTGTATTTATTTTAAACTAGTACGTAGTAAGATTAGAGACTTGATCAGACTCAGGTTCTATGTTTATGACAAGACTGCATTAAAGGTGGTATTCAGATGGTACATACCACCTGCCTGTCCCTCTTTTCATGGAGTAAACATTACTGTTGATTCTTATCTTTATTTTTTCATTTATTAAGGGGTGCAAAATGGTGACGTTCTAGTTCTACCATTACTTCTTTATTGATTAGTTGGAATAGCTCTAAAATGAAATTTTTTCTCATTTATGATCTGAATATCTTGAGGTCCAATTCATACAGGAGAGGTAGAATAAATGCTTGCCTCCCTTTATTTTTCAGTTTTTCAGGTAATGAGTTAGTTTTCTTGAATCTTCCAAAAGTGAAAAATAAAGTTTAGTTTTGTTTGATATCATTATAAACTCGTGAATTTAAGTACGTTTGGTGCACTTTAATCCATTGTGGTTCTTTTTCCTTTTCTTTTCTTTTTTTTTTCTTGAGACAGAATTTTACTCTTGTTGCCCAGGTTGGAGTGCAATGGCGCAATGTTGGCTCACTGCAACCTCCACCTCCTGGGGTTCAAGTGATACTCCTGCCTCAGCCTCCCAAGTAGCTGAGATTATAGGTGCCTGCCACCATGCCTGGCTAATTTTTGTATTTGCCAGCCAGTGTACCTTTGGAATAGATTCCGAAAAATGGAATTGTTGGGACAAAAGAAAATGCATATGCAGTTTTCCTGAATATTATCTTTCATGGGGTTGTGACATTTTTCATTACTACCAACCACATATAATGATAACTGTAGCCTGTTCGAAAGTGTGTGATGTCAAACCTTTGGATTTTGGCCAATGTCTTTAAAGGTGAAAAATAGTATTTCAGAGTAGTTTCAGTGAGCATCTCTCCTGTTATGAGTAAGGCGAAGTAGGTTTTTATATGTTTAAGGCCATTTTGCCCATTTTTAAGTGGGATCGTCTGTCCTGCTCTAATTTTTAGAAACTCCTATTCATCAGGGATATTAACCTTTGCCTTTTATATGTTCCATATGTCTTTCCTACTTTTTAATTTATTTTTAAATATTATTTATGGGAGTTTTTATTATTTGAAAGTTAAAACAACTTTTTTTTGTAAAGTGTATGGCTTCATAACCTAGATTGCAAAGATGCCCCCAGGGGGCCTGAGTCCCATCATTTCTGCAGGGTTTTGAGTGTCAACAGATACATGCCTTTTTCTGGACAGTCTTTTTTTTTTTTATTTGAGTCTTATCTCGTAAGAGATTATGTTTAGATTCTCAAAATCTAAGCGCCTTGCTCCTAAGCTTTGGCGGGCACCTGATCCCTGCCATTTCAGACCTCAGTTTCTCCACTGAACAGCAAGGCCTGGGCAGAGTGCTCTTTAAGCCCCTCCCAGCCCTGACTTGGGTTTAATCCAGAGTCAGGACCTGCCTAGGTCTTCCCTGCAACAACCACCCTGCCAAATCTAAGTCTTCTCCGGTGCTGCCCTCACTGGCTAAATTTAGGATAAATTTTCACCAATTATCGCCCAGAATAGGGGTGGATGAATCTGGAGTCTTTGTGTTGGGAAAGGTCTCCTTGGGTTAGTCAAGAACATTGCCAGACATTCAAAGTCAACCAGGGGCCTAATAAATGAAGTCATACCCAAATTACTGTCCCAGAATGGAGAGGATTTGGGCTCGGGAATAAAGTAGCCAGCAGGGGTTAATGAATAATTAGACATTAATTGTTTGTGAGTAGAAACTAATTAAACTTCACTTGGATGGGAGAAGGGCCAAGCTGCCAGTGTTATGCCTCAGAGCAGCTGGAACGAGCTGTTCTTGTTCCAGGACCAATCTTACCAGCACCAGGGGGAATAGCAGCAGAGATGACTAATTAAGAGTTTTTAAAAAGTCTCTACAATGTAGCTAAGTCCCCAAATCCAAAGTCCCAGCAGAGAGAGCAATCCACAAATGCTTGAATTGTCCTTCTGTTTGCCCTTCACTTAGGGTTCCTTTGGTTGCTGTCTAGAGAGAAACAGGTCTGGGATTCCAGGATCACAGTGAGGGATCAGACTCTTTAGACATAAGCCATTGTTGAGAGTCCCCAGACTCCAAACCCAACAGGCGTTTGGCATTCCCTGCAGAGCACAAGGAGCTGGGAGTCCCCCAGTGATGGAAGGCCTCTTCTGGAACCCGAGCTTCTGGCATAGTTAGCTACTAGTGGGTTTGGGGTCTGGGCTGAGGCTACCTGGGGCTGAACTGACCACTTAGATGCTCTTCCTAGCGCTCAGGGGGAGTAGGCCTTTGAGAGGAAACTGGGGACCACTGTCCAGCCGGGGATGTGGGGCAGGGCACAGAGTGGCCACCCAGCAGAGGTTCGTGGATGAATGTGAGGTGGAATTGTGTTGTGCGTGGAAGCGCTCCACTGGTCTAGGGGTAGGCGAAGAGCCCTTAGACTCGACAACAGAAGCAAAACATTGATAAAGTGAACCTCGTCACAATGAAAACTGTGACAGACCTTGTTAAAATGGTGAAAAGACAAACTGCAAACTGGGAGAAAGTGTTTGCAAGCCATGTGTCCAACAAAAGACTACTATCTAGAATATAGAAAGAACTCTTAAAATTCAACAGGTAAAAAATCCCCAAACGGTTCAGTTAGAAAATGGGTAAAAGACGTTTGAGAGAAGAGGATATAGAGATGGAAAATAAGCACATGAAAATATGTCCGTCATCATTAGCCATCCGGGAAATGTAAATCAAAACCACAGAGATATCACCACCGGCCCATCAGCATGGCTCAAATGACACACAGTGGCAGCACAGTCACAGGGCTAGAGAACCACAGCTGTTGTGAAGTCAAGACTGAATGGATCCAGTCCAGAGAGTGGACTCTTTCCTGTCCATAAGGGACTGTCTCAGTGACCTTGGCCACCCATCGTGTCCTCCAACAACTCCACCGCCCACAGTGTGGAGCTGGCCGGGATCAGGCTGCCCTCAATCCAGTTACAGAGCCAAGCTCCCTGCTCTGCCTCTCTGGACGACTCAGGATAAGCTGCTTCTAAATCAGTTTATTTTGAACTTCCAGTCTGGTGACCTAGTCCAGGGTTTTAAGGAAGCTGATCGATTGCTTGCTTTTGTCTCAGTTTCTATTCATGCTATTTATGAAACAAATCATACAATTTTAAACAGGCAGATAAATGTTTTAAACTAATTTATCTTTTAAACTATTTTCAATTCAATAAAATAACACCAACTACTATTTATAGGCTCATCTCCATGCCAGGCTCCATGCTAAGCACTTTATATGCATTAACTAACTGAATTTTTTTTTTTTTTTTTTTTTTTTTGAGACGGAGTCTCGCTGTGTCGCCCAGGCTGGAGTGCAGTGGCTGGATCTCAGCTCACTGCAAGCTCCGCCTCCCGGGTTTACGCCATTCTCCTGCCTCAGCCTCCCGTGCAGCTGGGACTACAGGCACCCGCCACCTCGCCCGGCTATTTTTTTGCATTTTTTAGTAGAGATGGGGTTTCACCATGTTAGCCAGGATGGTCTCGAACTCCTGACCTCGTGATCTACCCGTCTCGGCCTCCCAAAGTGCTGGGATTACAGGCTTGAGCCACTGCGCCCGGCCAACTAACTGAATTTTTACAACACCCTTGAGAGTGTTAGATTTTTCCCTTTTTACACATGGAGAAATGGGTTCAGAGAGGTTAAGTAACTTGCCTGAGGTCACACAGCTAGTAAGTGGCAAAACAAAGATATGAATCCAGCCACACCTTACTCCAAAACCTCTACACCCTAGTGCCTCTCAAAAAATGATGGAGTTTGTGAAGTTGGGTGGTTCCCACTTGGAACTCCCAGATGTCACTGTTACTATTGGAATAAGCAACCCCACATCTCAGTGGTTAACACATTATTCCATTGGTCAGAACTTAATTGCATGGACCCCACCTAAGTGTGGAGGAGGGTGGGAAATGTGGTCCCACTGTGCGCCCAGGAAATAAGGATTGGTTAACAAGGTTGGGCGTGGTGGCTCACGCCTGTAATCCCAGCACTCTGGGAGGCCAAGGTCGGTAGATCACCTGAGGTCAGGAGTTTGAGACCAGCTTGGCCAACATAGTGAACTCCTGTCTCTACTAAAAGTACAAAAAAAAAAAAAAAAAAAAAAAAAATTAGCTGGGTGTGGTGGCACACACCTGTAATCCCAGCTACTCAGGAGGCTGAGGCAGGAGAATCACTTGAAGCTGGGAGGCGGAGGTTGCAGTGAGCTGAGATTGCGCCACTGCACTCCAACCTGGGTCACAGAACAAGACTCTGTCTCAAAAAAAAAAAAAAAAAAAAAAAAAGAATTGGTTAAGAAATGACGATGTTTCAGCCAAGTTCACCTCCAGTGATTTTTGTTGTTGTTGTGATGGAGTCTCACTCTCCATCTCAGGCTGGAGTGCCGTGGTGCTCACTTGGCTCACTGCAACCTCTGCCTCCCGGGTTCAAGCGACTTTAGAGCCTCAGCTTTGCGAGTAGCTGAGACTGCATGGGCACCACCATGCCCAGCTAAGTTTTGTATTTTTATTTTTAAAATACAAAATATTTTTATTTTGTATTTTTAGTAGAGATTGGGTTTTGCCATGTTGGCCAGGATGGTCTCGATCTCTTGACATCGTGATCTGCCCACCTCAGCCTCCCAAAGTGTTGGGATTACAGGTGTGAGCCACCATGCCCAGCCTACCTCCAGTGATTTTTTTACATGAACTCCTTCCCAAAGTCAAGGTTAGCATGGTCTGACCAAGGTGTAAACCAGCCAATCTTTGTGCAATGCCATGAACAGAAAAGTCACTTTCTCTTCTTAGCAGGGCTGAGGGCAAGGCACCATGCTCTCTGATGATATTTAGATAATACACTTTGAGTCTCCTTTGTCCTCTGAATCCTTTCTTGTCCTTATGCAGGGAAGCTTTTGCGGGCCAGGCTGGGCTGGAGGCTGGCCAGGGGCATGAGAGAAGCCTCTTCCCACCTGGGAGCTGGAGCATGCAGACCCAAACATCTTCTAATGGAGCCACTCCCCCTTACCCACTGGCACAGTGCCTTTGAGCTCCTTGCTTGACTTTGCCAGGCCAAGCAGATGGCATTGCCCTGACCTCGCAGACCAGAAAGGATCATGTGGGAGTGGTCTGGAGTAGCTGGGCAGTGGCCTGGGCCTCACCAGGCACCCACCACGCCCTCTGCGCCCAGCCCTGCCTGGAGCCTAACGCCAGGCCAAGAGCACTCATGAGGACACACTGAGCAAAGGCCTCCCGCAGTGCAGAGAGAGTTTCCGTGAGTCTTCGCTGCTGCCTCTCCTGCCTTCGCCTCTCTGATCTGCCAAGTCAGCCTATGACATAGACAACTCAAACTCACAGCGACAGCAGGAATTTGCACTAATTCAATTAAGCACTTAGCCTATCAAGCGGCAGCAAATGCCTGGACTAAATCCCTCTGTGGAATGGAGCAGGGCTGCTGCCCTCAGTTCCCCGTTGCTGGTCTTTCCAAGCTGGGAGGAGCCCGCCCACTATCATACCTGCTGCCGTGCAAGGTTGTATATTAGAAACGATGATCTGTCTTGGAGGATTATATATTTTATTGGGCACGTTGTGGGCAGGGCTGGCCCCGCCGTGGACTCTTTGTGACTGTGGGCACGTCCTTTCTGAGCTTCAGGTCTCAGTTCCCTCACCTGTCAAACTAGAATGAATCATGTATAATCTTTCTGCCTTGCAAGTTTGTTGTGGGATAATTTACCTGTCCATCCTCATCGTTGTCTCCCAGTTCCCTGTGCCCCAGCCACAGCAGACTTCTCATGCTCTCCAACGCCTGGGGACATTCCCAGCCTCAGGGCCCTTTGCCCACACGGTTCCTTCTACCTGCCGTGGCTGTGTTGTGGCTTGGACTGTGTTCCCCTCAAAAGACCTGTTGGGATCCTAATTCCTGGTACCTGTGACAGTGACTTTATTTGCAAATAGAGTTTTTGCAGGTATAATCAAGTTAAAATGAGGTTGTACCAGTTGGGGTGGGCCCTAAATTTAATGACTAATGATCTATAAGAAGGCCATGTAAAGACACAGGGACCCAGAGACACACAGGGAGAAGGCCGTGTGACAACAGAGGCTGAGGCTGGGGTGAAGCCCTTAAGCCAAGGACACCAAGGGCTGCCAGAAAGCTCCAGAAGCAAGGAGAGGGACATGAAGCGGGTGTTCCCCCAGACCCTCCAGAAAGGACTGGCCTGGATGACACATTGCCTTTGGACTTCTGGCCTCCAGAACTGTGAGGCTGTGCCTTTCTGTCACTGCAAGCCACCAAGTTTATGGTGTTTTTTGTGGCAGCCACAGGGCACGTGCAACCTGGCACCTGGACACCACCCACAAACGTGTTGCCTGAACACAGCCCGCCCTTCCTCCACATCCGGTCCCTTTCCACCTCCTTCCTGACACCTTGCTTCGTGTTTCCCGAGAGCTGCGCGCTGCTGCTGAGGCACCTCTCTCTGACACCTGTTTTCTAGCTCTCCATGTAGTCGTCTGGCCCCACTGCTGGAAACCCCTTGAGGCCTGAGTTCACTGGGGCTGGTTTGGTTTTCTCTGTAGTTGAACTTGAGGTGGGTGATCAGTACAGCCCCCAGCCAACCCAAGGACGGTGACTGCTCCATCAGGAAGCCCCACCTATTCCATTAACAAATATGTATTGAGCACCCAGTGTGCACGAGGTGTTCTTCTAGGTCCTGTGAACAGAGCCGTGAACACACTGGGGGCCTCACGGAGCACATGCTCCAGGGGAAAGGTGGTCTACGCCTATCCCATGGCACTGCCAAAAAGGGCTCAGGAAGAGCAGTTCCAGGGCACTGATAGTCCTGTTGGGAGAGCATTCCTATTAGGAGGGAAAAAACTCATTACACAGACCTCCCCGTAGATGATGGGCCAATTGGGGTCAATCTGAGGACAGAAGACAGCATGAGCCAGCCATACTTCAGCCATCTGAAAAGTTCTCTGTGCTCCCCTGTTGCAGACAGAGAAACTGAGGCAGGGGAGTGCTGAAATTATTTTCAGCGTATCTCAGCCAGGCAGGGGCTAGGACTGGAAGTCAAATTGGAAGCTCCTCCTGCTTCTGTCTTCATCCCTCTGGTTTCCTGTCGAGCCCTCTGGGATGCACATTTCCCTGCATTGACTCATAGCCAGGAAAGGCAGGTGCTGGGGCAGTGCCCTGACTGAGCGTGAGGTAAGGGCTCTGTATTAGTTTTCACACTACTGACAAAGCCCACGACTGGGTAATTTATAAACAAAAAGAGGTTTAATGGACTCACAGTTGTACGTGGCTGGGGAGGTCTCACAATCATGGCAGAAGGCGAAAGTCACATCTCACATGGCGGCAGACAAGAGAAGAGAATGAGAGCCAAAGGAAAGGGGAAACTCCTTATAAAACAATCAGATCTTGAGAGACTTATTCACCACCATGAGAACAGTATGGACGAAACTGCTTGTTTTCAGGTATCTCTCACTGGGTCCCTTCCACAACACGTGGGGATTATGGGAGCTACAATTCAAGATGAGATTTGGGTGGGGACACAGCCAAACCACAGTCGACTCCTTTCTGCTGTTCTCCTCCCTGGTCATGTGACTCACACGCCCTGCAGTGAGTCCTAACAGCAGCATGAGAGCACAACAGCCAGAATCCCCCTGGGTCAGACACCCTGTGATGGGAAGGTCAAGGGGTCACCCGACAGTCAGAGAGGAAAAGAGCAGGCAAGTGTCTCAGATGCACACGCACCTGGCCACCTCTTGGGAGTAGACATGGGCAGGGTTGGGCGGGAGAGGTGGTGTGTGAAGGTATCCCCAGGTATCCTCTGCCTGGAGCCAGTCAAGAAAGGTAAGAAGCTTCATGTCTTCCAAGAGGGGCACCAGATGGAGGCTTTTCCTGTTTGAAATTGACTGGGATTTAGGGGGCTCTGGAGCTGCTTCTGTGCTCGGCTGGTGGCAAAGCTCTTGGAAGCTTGATGGCAGGACAAAGCTGAGAAGCAGTTAGAAGTGCTAACCAGGCACGGGGGGTTCAGAGGAGGCGGGCACGCAGGGAAGTGCCACGGAGAGGCTTTGAAACTGGGCAGGCTAGTCAGTGCATGGGCTGATTCAGCCCAGCAAGTATTGATTAAGCCCCTGCCATCTGCCTGGCATTGTGGGTTTACAGTGTGGGAGCAGGGCAGAGGGAAGTGCCAGCACATCCCTGCAGAGGGATGAGGAGGTGGCAGTGGTGAGGTTAGAGAGCTCGAGCCCAGTGCAGATGAAGATGGTGAGAGCAGAGTCTGTGCACCCGCAGCCCGTAGCAGCGAGAATCCTGCTGGTTGTGTACAAAGAGGCCAGTATACCCCTAGGCCCCGGGAACCTAACTCTAACTTACTAGAGTGGGAGCAGGCCCTTCTCCTTCTCAGTTTCAAGGATGGTCCTTCCTGGAGCCAGAGGACTATTGGAAATGACTGTGTGGTTCCTCCCAGCCTGGGGAGTCTGTGATTCTAAAAACAGACAAACAACCTCAATCTCCCTGGACCTCTGCCTTCCCACCCCCAGTCCCCTCTTCCTTAGACAAAGGGCTCTTGGAGGGATCCGAGGCTCATTTCATAGAAAGCTGAAAATAATATGAAGTAGAGTTTCTATTTTAAAGGGTAACACTTACATAAGGTGGGATCTTTCAAAATGTTCAATCTGATACCTATTTAGGGAAACATCAAACAGCCCCACAAACACAGCTCGGGGGAGGAGGCCCCTCTGCTCTCCCCCACATCCCCAGCTGGCTGGAATGGTCTGTGGAGCTGCAGGGCGTCTTAGATGTGCCTCCTGGCATGAGCAGGTGCCATGGGCCGGCCTCCTCAGCCAGATAAGCCTGTCCTCCTGTTCACTGCCTGCCCCCTGCATGGGTCAGAATCGGGGTGCCTGCTGGAGACCCCAGAAGGGCTGGGCACCCCCAGAGATACTGCAGGTGCCCCATGGAGGAAGAAAGCCTCCAGGTCGTGTGAACCTGGGACCTCGATCCAGGTCTTTTGGCACTCAGATCCCAAGCACTTTTGTTTGTACCACATGGTTCTTGAGAGTTAATAAATAATGGGCAGGGGGAGTGGGAAGCAATGTTCTACAGGCTTACTTGGTTAAATCTTTACCTACTTCCATTGCCAGGCTCAACTTTGAAATTTCAGAAGGAAAAGAAGAGATGAAAAGGAAAATGTCACATTTCAAATCCTTCCCACAGTGACTCATTTCAGAAGTGGGGTTTCGTCCTTTTTGAAAACAGAATCAATACCGTCTTTCATGAAAACAGCTTTTGTTTCCCCTTCAGCTGCAGGCCTGACCCATCCTTCTTGGCTCTGTGCAGAGCCAGAGAGGGAGGCCAATGAGCTGCTCATTGCAGGCCTGGCAGGAACAGCAGGGCAGAGCAGGGTAGGGCAGGGCAAAGCAGGGCAGGGCAGGGCAGGGCGGGAGGGTGGGGAGCGCTGTTCGGAGGGAAAGAAGCTAGAGAGACCCCTATGCCTTCTTCAGGAGGGGCCTTCACTGTTAACACCCCCATTCCCACCAGCTTCTAGGCCCTCACCCCACCCAATAAAGCAAACATCAAGCAGGGGACTGTGGAAGCCACTCATTTTCCTAGAACATCCTGGTCAGTGGATTTCAGAATGGTCCCAGCACCCCAGAAACATTTGAGTCTCTCTTCCTCACCCCTTTATGGGGGTGGATCAGTGGACAGCCTAGGCACGTGCTTACGGGATACTTTATTTAAATGCCTTAATAATTGTTACTTTTTGTTCTTTTGTATTTTTGGATGGAGAGACTCAAGCATCTGTGCTCTGCATGCCATCCCTTTAACAGTTGAATACACTTAAAATATGTGTACATTTAGAGCACTTGGACTTGGACAATTAAACACACTTAGGTTCATTTATTTATGTATTTATTTATTTATTTTTATTGTTTTGAGACAAAGTCTCACTCTGTCGCCCAGGCTGGAGTACAGTGGTGTGATCTAGTCTCACTGCAACCTCCGCCTCCTGGGTTCAAGCGGTTTTCCTGCCTCAGTCTCCTGAGTAACTGGGACTACAGGCTTGCCCCATGACACCTGGCTAATTTTCTTTGCATTTTTAGTAGAGGTGGGATTTCACCATGTTGGCTAGTCTGGTCCCGAACTCCTGACCTCAGGCGATCCACTCACCTCAGCCTCCCAAAGTGTTGGGATTAAAGGCGTAAACCACCGTGTCTGGCCTATTTATTTCCCTGATTACCTCTAATAATTTCACAGAAGTTGAGATACAAAGCTCCAAAGGGACACTCCATTCTAGGCCTCCATCCATGATCATCCTCTACCACATTATTGAAGAGCTAAAGTTTGAGTTGAGTGTTTGAAGATTAAAAAAAACATTTTTTACACAGACAAGGATGTGAGTGTTCTGGGGAAGGAAACAGCTTGTGCAGAGGTGCATTAGAACCAACAAGCATGGCCTACTCAGAATCCAGCAATTGATTCACGCTTGTGGGGGGACAGGGAGCACGTGGAGTGGCAGGATTCTGTTTGAGTGGCAAAGGGTGGATTGTGCTGGGGCTTGTAAGCTACACTGAGAAGACCAGGCTATCCTGGGATGAATGGGAGCTTTTGAAATGATTTAAGAGTGAAATGAACTTCTGAGATCAATTTTACAAGGAATCTTAGGTCTTCTGCCTTGGAGCAACATTAACAACGGTCCCCTTTCTCCAAAGACTAAAATGTTTCTCAGATCATAAGCTGGACAATGAGTATCCAATGGCAAAGGATGCAGCAACGATTTGAATAATGGTGTCTCCTCCAAAATTCATGCTGACACTTAATCCCTGATTTAACAGTATTAAGGTTTGTGGCCTCTAGGAGGTAATTAAATCATGAAGACTGTGCCTTCACAAATGGCATTAACACCCTTGTAAAAGGACTTGAGGTTGAAGGGAGTCTCTTCCACCACCATCCACCATGTGAGGACACAGCAACAAGGCACCATCTTGAAAACAGAGAGCTTCCTTGCCTCTCTGCTGGTGCCTTGATCTTGGACTTCCCAGTCTCCAGAACTGTAAGAAATAAATTTCTGTTCTTTACACATTACCCAGTCTAAGGTGTTTTGTTAAAACAGTACAAACAGACTAAGACAGATGCCTTATCCTTACTGATCCCCATGGCAGGACAACCCCTATCCTGGCCTGTGCCCATAGAAGAGCCTGGTGTGATGGGCTATGTAAGCAGCTGCCACAGAGAGGGAGCCCTGCCTGAACCCTGCTTTGTTGACAGCTGCAGCCAAGTATACCATCTCAACAAAGAAGGGCTCAAGAATGGTCTCAGATGTGGGCAGGCCCAGGGAGAAGGAGCTGTCCCCATTCTTGAACCATTGTCAAGTTGGCCATTGAGTTGGGTTGAGTTTGGACTTGACCAGGATGGAAAGTGAAGAAGAGGAGAATGGACAAAGAAAAATGGCCCTGGGTATTAGAGGGTGGGGCCTGGGGGTTGACAATTGCTATCACCTGGGGTAGCACAGTGCTGGCCTGAAACAGGGCATCTGGTGAAAGTTTGCTGACTGACAGATAGGGCAGTCTCCCACTCCCTCCACCTAAGCCCTGTGTCTCTGAGATGCCCCCTGGAGGAGAGGACACAGCTCTGCACCTCCTATGGCTGGAGGACTTTGCACCTGGAAGTCACCTTGGCGGGAAGCCCTTCTGCCTCCCTCCTCCTCCCGCTTCCTGCTATGATGCCCACTCACCCAGCTTTGCTTTTTCCCTGTTTCCTGCTGCCAGAACTGTTCCGTGTTTCACTAGAAGGGAAACATTCTTGTCCTTTCCACTCCTTACCCCTTCCATCAATTTTCTTTTTAGGTAATAAATTTGTTACTCAATGAGCTTCCTCAGGATCCAGCCGCCTCGGCACCTCAGGCACTGTCCTGGAGAATCCAGGACCAGACCCCTCCCCGGGGATCAGCAGCAGCCTCCACCGGGACTCGGAATGTGTTAGGCCATTATCCCACCAAAGATGGAAGCCTAAGCCCATGTCTTCTCTTCCCCAGGGTTCAGAACAAGCCCAGCATCACTGTAAGTAGCAACTGCACTAATAAGAATGCCCTCCGGTTAAAGCCATGCAGACAGCACAGGAAATCGGAATGGCAGGGGCTTTCAAGATCAAAGTCAGTTCGATCTTTTTTGGGGAAAGGGCGGATCAGGTTTCGAAAGGATTCAGAGATGGAGGAATTAATCCTGCCATTATTTTGCAGACACCAGGTCTTTCACTGTGGGCCAGTGGCACCATGTATTCCAAGATGAGGCTGCTGCCCTGAATGCAGAGAAAGCCTCGTTTCCTTACGTTAAACCCCATATGGGATGCTGTCCCTCTCCCACAGGGATGGGGCAGGCTTGGTGGGACAGCACTTGGAAAGAGTGCACCCCATGCCCACCACGTGGCAAATGGTCAGTGACCCCCTGACAGTGATGCTGTGACCAGTATCTTCCTACCCAAGGGGAGACCAGAGACTGATATCCCCTCTTGCCTGTGGAACAACTCAAGGCCAAGTTCTGATCCTAATATCACCATCTGGGGCCAAAAGTCAACTATTCACTCCACTGGAAGATGTGGTTCACCCCACAGTCTCTGGGATATATCAGACCAGCATGGCATGCCACTGAGAAACAAGCCAACATAGCAAGGCTGAAACTACTGTGGAGATAGCAAGGAGACTGGTCATATGAGAAGAGGATGGCCTCGGTGGGAGGTAGATCTGAGTTCCAACTCTGGCTCTGCCACTTAAAAAGCTGTGCCACCTTGTACAAATCTCTTCACTTCTCTGAGTCAATTTGTCATCCTTGTCATTGTCATCATTGTCATCGATACCGTTCGCTGAGTGTGCACTGTATGCCAAGCAGCCATCTCTCATTTAATTCTCAAAGCAACTGTGTGAATAGATATCATTACTCCTATTTTAAGCACAAAGAAAGGAGGTTCTGGGAGATTATTAAACTTGCCCAAGACCAACAAGTAAGTAGTTAAGACAGGTTTTCAGCCTGACTCTCGCTGATTCCAAAGCCTCTCTATGTGGTGGGTTCCATGGTGGTCCCAAGAAGATATGTCCCTTTCCTAAGTCCCAGAACCTGTGAATATGGTCTTATTTAGAAAAACAATCTTTAGGCCTGACACAGTGACTCACACCTATAATCCCAGCACTTTGGGAGGCCGAGGTGAGCAGATTGCTTGAGCTCTGAAGTTCGAGACCAGCCTGGCTAACATGCTGAGACCCAATCTCTGAATAGCCTGGTGTGGTGGCATATGCCTGTGGCCCCAGATACTCGAGAGGCTGAGATGGGAGGATCCCTTGAGCCTGGAAGGTGGAGGTTGCAGTGGGCCACGATTGCACCACTGGACTCCAGCCTGGGCAACAGAGTGAGACCCTGTCTCAAATAAAAAAGAAAAAGGGTCTTTGCAGATGTAATTAAGTCATGGATCTTGAGATGACATCATCTAGGAATATCCAGATGAGTCCTAAATCTAAAGACAAGTGTCCTTAGACAGAAGAAAAAAAAGACACAGAGAAGAGAAGGTTATGTGAAGACAGAGGTGAGATTAGAGGTCTGCAGCCGTGAGCCGAAGGCCTCCTGGCACCACCAGAAGCTTCAAGAGTCAAGGAAGGAGTCTCCGCTGGAGCTCTGAGGGAGTAAGGTGCTCCCAGCACCTTGATTTTGAACTTCTGGCCTCCAGAGCTGTGAGAGAATAAATTTGTGTTGTTTTAAGCCACTCGGTTGGTGGTTGTCTGTGACAGCAGCCACAGGCTACTAACACACCGTGCAATGTATTTCAGTGCATTTTACTGCTGTAAAATGGTCCCTGCATCCTGCCTTGCATCTCCACCAGCCTTAGTTCCACCTGCTTGCTGGAGCAAACAGCAGTGGAAAAGTTCATCAGTTCTCTTAGCTCCTTCCAGGCTCGTCTCTACCCATTTGACGCTGGCCCTGGTTAGCATGTCCAAGTGGCCTTGAGCCACCTCCCTGAGGAAGTCAGTCACTCTCTGCTAGGATGGAGCAATTCCTGCAGACTGCAGGTCGGGGAGGGCTTGCCTCAGCCTGGGCCACAGGCTCTCTCCTCCTGGAAGCCACTCTGCCCTGACTTGTGCTGTGCAAGGCTCAGAGTCACTTCTGGTTTAAGCCCCCATCTCACTGACAAAGGGACGAGCAAGGGACAGCCATCTGAGGGGAGGCCATGGGGAACAACGTAAGCGGGGACCCCAGTTCTCCCAAGCTATTCAAGAATTGGATCGAGTCACTCCTTTCCTCAGAAACAGCGCAAGGCTCCTCATGGCCTCCCGAATCAAGTCCAAACTCCTCAGCCTGGAACTCAGCACTCTTTTATTATCTGGCCATGGGCTGTTGCCGGATTCCTAGACACTGGGATTCCTGGATGTTAATCCAGCTCTCAAGAGCCCTGGCTCTGTGGCTGAGATGATCGCCCCTGAATATCTGTACCCCTACCCCCAAACCACTCAGGGGCCCCAGTGGGTGTGTCTTTGTTCTGTGGAACGTGAACAGTGTTGGCTGAGCTGACACACCCTACCCCATAGCCTGCCCCTGCTCCCATCCTGCCCTGCACCTCCTCCTGCCTTAGTTCCACTCTGCCTGGAGAGAGGAAGGGACAGGCCTGTGCATTCCTCTCCTGTCCTATGAGCTTCTCAATGACAGTACCTTATCACCCCACCACCACCCCCATTGTAATGGCCTTGCCCAGCAGAGCACACAGTAATTGCATGATCAATATTTGTTCATATGAACTGAGTTGAACTGATTTAAAGGAGTTCCTCCCCAGACAGAATGATTCCTCTCCTTAAAGATATAGGCTTCTGGCTGGGCATGGTGGCTCATGCCTGTAATCCCAGCACTTTGTGAGGTCAAAGCAGGTGGATCACAAGGTAAGGAGTTAGAGACCAGCCTGGCAAACACGGTGAAACCCTGTCTCTACTAAAAATACAAAAATTAGCTGGGCATGGTGGTGAGCGACTGTAATCCCAGCTACTCAGGAGGCTGAGGCAGGAGAGTTGCTTGACCTGGTAGGTGGAGGTTGAGGTGAGCAGAGATCACACCACTGCACTCCAGCCTGAGCGACAGAGCAAGTCTCTGTCTCAAATAAATAAATAAATAAATAAATAAATAAATAAATAAAAAGATGTAGGCTTCTATATTTTGTAGCTTTCCTGGTCCTTACTTATTCTTGCTCTATGACATCATCTAGTCACAGCTCACCAGTTCCTGCTTTGCAGTGAGCAGGCTGGGAGCTGTACATTCCCAGGAGGCACCGTTCACTCAGACCGTGATGTGATTGGCACCCCCTGAAGTGTGTGATGTGGCGTCCCCATCCTCAGGTGTCTTCAGCCTCTGGATGCTGGCCCACCTTGGGGAAATATAGATGCTGTTTTTCTTTCCTGGTGCTTGTTTTGCAAAGCAACCTGAGACACAAGGCCAGAGCTTCCTTCTGGGGCTGCAGAATCTCGCTGCAGATGTAGCCAGCTCCTCCACAGCAGGGCCATCAAGGAAGCACCCCATTCTCTGTTCCCCTCCAGCACAGAACCAGATGGGTTCCTAGAGGCTCCCTAGCGAGGTCATCCTCCAGCTGTCCTCAGTCCTTGCCTTCTGCCTTTGTAAGGGGGACACATGATGGATGGTCCTAATGTGCATGTTTGAGGGTGACAAGGAGCCTTGATGTATTAGTATACCGGGACAACAGGTATAAATCATGACTGTCCCTGGGAATCTGAGATTCCAACCCAGGACTGCCCGACACCAAAACCTATGCTATTAGGGTCGACAGAATGGAAAGGAAGGCAGGGAGAGCAGGCAGAGCTCTCTCCAGGGAGGGGTCCCGGGGAAAGGACCTGGAGGGACAGTCCCATGTGAGGGGACTGCTACTTTTGCCTTTTATGTCCCCCTGCCCAGCCTCCTCCCATCCCGGCCTAACTTCTGGTGAGCTGGACCAGCTGGGGCCAGGAGAGTGGGTGCAAAGAGCCTTCAGCGGGAGGTCAGGGGACCTGGAGTGAGTCTTGGGTCCATGTAAGCGGAGCCAGTCACTCCCCCCCCCCCCGGCCTTTGCCAACCCTTCTGCAAACTGGGCATAATCCCTGCCCTCTGTGGGATGATGTGGGTGATGGGCTGTGAGCCCTGTGAGACATGGTAGCTCTTCTCTCTTGGGGTCTGGATGGGGGCGCTCCTTGAATATCTCCTGGAGGGACAAAGAAGCTCTCGATCAAACACTTCCTGTTGGGCACCTACTCCTGAGCACATCTCTCTGGGAAGAGGGGGTTAAAACAAAGGGGACTATGACATTCCTTCCTCAAGGCATTCTGGATGCAATGGAATAATACAGGAGCTGGGATATATCTAACACCAAGAATGACAGATGTTGAGAGGCTTGAATGGGGAAGAGGAAGCAGGCATGGAGATGGTTGTGGGACCAGTCGCCACACTGGTCCAGGAGGAGTCTCAAGGGGTTGTGGCTGAGGCAATGGCACTGGTGGTCCTAAGGAAGAATTTAGGTGGTCTGGGCTTCCATGCCATGGTTGCCCCGGCCCCAAGCTCTATGTGTATGTGATGTGAAGCCAGGAAATGCAGGCAGTGCAGCTCACCCTCCTGGGCTGGCGGAGGAACTCGGAGAAGCCTGGGGCCAGGGAACCACGCAGACTGGCTATATCTTGGGATTTGGGACTGAACGCCTCGCGAGGCTGGGACTGCGTTCTTCAGCCCCGTTTCTGTGTGGGGTCCCACGTAGGCAGCTGTCACAAGCTCCCAGAGGGACATTCAAGTGGACCAGGGCGGGAGAAAGGCTGGGGAAGGCTGAGGTCAGCAACGCCCTGTTCGGTTTTTGATAATTTTAGCCACATAGGGAGGAGGCCAGTTGTTCTTTATCTGAGGCAATTGTCTTCAGTTTAAATGAGTCCCCAGAGAGGCCTACAGCTGGGACAGGAAAGCGGGCAGAGGCGGAGGTGGGGAGGGCTAAGGGCTTGACAACAGCCCTGCTCGGCAGGCTGACTCCTCCGCTAGGAAGCAGCAGCTCCAGATCTGAGTGCAGGGAGGACAACTGTATCCCCAGGAGGCCTGGGAGGTCACTGTCTGATCTGGAAGGGGCAAGAGATGGATCACAGGAACGGAAGTATAGGACACGTGGCCAGAGTTAGCAGCGTGGGTGCAACTGGAATCAATTGTTAGCCCGTCCACTTGGGGACTTTCCACAGGACAAAGCAAATGCTCCCCTCCAGCCTATGAGGTCAGGAACCTCAGGATGCGGAGAGTGTTCAGCATCCCCGCTGCCCTGCTGGCCTCCCTGTGTGACTTGGATGGATCTGAGGTGCCTGCTCCTAGACACTGCTCTCCTGCAGGGGCAGGTGTGGGGTGTCCCCAGCAGGCCTGAGGACTCAGCACTAGTGAAGGGCTCTCATCTGCTTATTCAACAGGCACTGTCCCCTGGGATGTTGGTTTGCTTAAACGAAGGTGTTCTGGCCTAATGGGCGATGGTTGCTCTGAGTAATCCTGCCCCACAATTGACATCTCAGTTTAAATTCTTCAGCTCTGTCTGTTTTACACCTGATCCATGCAGCCAAAGGGCTCATGTAAGCTGATACCCATCACCTGCTCTCCTCAGAGGAAGCATGGGAGCAGGGCACAGCCAGGCACTGTGTCGCCCAGCAGATCTGGACAAGGCCTGCGGGGCCATCCAGACACTCCACTGAGCATGTGGCCGGGGAGGCCTCTGAGAGCCCGGTGAGAGGACACAGCTAGGAAGTGGTAGAACTGGAATCTGGATCCAGATCTGCCTGGCTCCAGAGTCTTTCTCTGGGAGAAATATTACGAAGCACTATTAGAGGATGACCTTTGCCCCCGAACCCACTGTTCCTTAAGCCCACAGCCCAAACAGTCATGTTATTTGCTAAAAACAAAGCTTAGCGGTTCGATATGGATTCCATTTCATAAGAAGGCAGGAGGACGCAATTGATAACACATGGTCTTTAGAGCCGGCATAACTTAGCTCTGTCACTGCTTGCTGTGTGACCTTGGGCCAGTCACTTAACCTGAGGTTTGCTTTCATTTGTTAAAAAGTAATAAAAATAGTTATCTCCTATAGTTGTTTTGAAAGCCACATGAGACATGTTTATATAAAATAATTAGAATAGTCTCTGGCACATGGTAAGTTTTCCAAAATATGCAACTCTTATTCTAATAATATCTTTTTCCTCTCTGTTATTGGGGATAAGTATAGCTTGATTGATATATACATGTGTATGTGTGTGTGTATATATATATCCACACATTTAAACCATATCAGTATCTTGTAGTGACTCAACCCGTCTGTCTGCTAAAAGAGAACAAGCCCGTGACCCATTTCATGTGGTTACTTTGAAGGATGATCATAAATGTGCTCATAAAGACCTCTGCCAGATGTCAAATCCTCATTCAAGAAGCGCAGGATTCCTTTGAGACTGCACATCCAGTTGGGGACAGAGAAAACAAGAGATCACAAAGGGGAGATTTGAAACCTTACAGAAAAAAAAGAAAAAAGAACCAATAAACAGGGGACTCTAACTACATCCCTTTAACCTGACTTTCGGTCCTTTATTAAAGTCCATACTCTGAAGGTTTGAATTCACTGGACTGGGGGCTCATCTGATACTCCCCGGGAACTCTGAGACATTGAGGCAGAAGTTTCTAGCCCACAGCACCCCTGGGGAACACGGTAAAGGTGCTTTGGAATCAGTGCTCATACCCCTGGGGTTTACAACAGGGAGCCTGCCCCCAGGCCTGGGGAGGTGGCGGCTTAGCGGATGGGTGGTGAACCACCCTTGGTAAGCAGAGTGCCAGTATGTGTGGCTTTCCCCAGGACTGAAGCTAAAGGCCTGTGAGGGTGACTCTGCCTACCCTGCCCTCTGCCTCACCTTGGCTCAACTCCAGAGACTTCTGGAATCAGCTCATGTGGCCTGGGAAACAGAGCCTGGGCTATTTTGTCTTCTGATGATTTTTGTTTTCACTTCATATTATTTTGTATCCTCATTTCCCTGTGCCACTGATGAACTTACAACAGTGCTTATAGTGTCGTGGGCATGGGTCCAAGCACTTTACAAGGATTAACTCAGCGAAGCCTAACAATGACTCTACAGGCACCTAATCATCCCATTTTCTAGCTGAGGAAACAGACATGGGGAAGATCATGCAACTTCTGCAAGGCCGCTGAGCTAGACGGTGGCAGGACTGGGGTCCTAGCCTGCCCTGAGGCTCCAGGGCCTGTACATGAGGCGGCCATGCGAGACGCTTACCACATGTCAGACACAGTTCAGAGGAGTGAATGGATTTAATCTGCCAAACAACCCTGAGCATAGGAACCATCATGATCATCTGCTTGTCTCCATGGGGAAACTAAGACAGTAGGGGGTTTAATACTTGCTCATGGTCACACTGCCAAGTATTAGCCAGAACCTGCATGTTTAACCATCTCGCTGTGCTTCCTGGTGGGGGACCGCCTTTTCCCTGTTGCAGCCTGTCACTGGTTACCTAGGATTCTATTGCATCAATGTCATGATTGGCTCAACTGCCTTCTGCTGTGGGGCCTCTGGGCTGCCCATGCTGCCCACGGGAGACCTTCACATCCTGCCCTCAATAGGCTTTCTAGAATCAGTCCTAGAGAGTTTTCTGGGTGGGTGTAAGGTCTTCCCTCTCCCTTCTCTCACAGAAGGTAACATAAGGGGCCACCAGATATTATAGCCAAGAGATGTCACAACACAGCAAAGACAAATGCCAACCTATTACTGAAGAGCAGTCTACCCCTGTCCAGCCTCTCAAGTGCCCTGGAGAGAAGGAGAACTTCAGGAAGGCCAAGACACACAACAGCCCCTCCACACACACACCCCTCTTCAGCTCTACGAGGATGGTCAAGGCAATGGTCTGAGAATTGTCTTATTTCCTGCCACCATCCTATGAACCAAGAGCAGTAGACTTCTGAAGTCTCCATGCCAACCCCTGCAGCCCTCCAAATGGGCACCCAACTGGGTCTAGGACTCAGATTGTGACCCCAGTCTTGCCTAGGGACGCCATGGGCTGGGCAGGAGGAGCTGAGACTCTTCTAAGGTCACATCGCTATCTTAATCCTTTTGGCCTGAAGACTCTGAAGGACTCTGTCACCCTGGGCGATCTTTTGAGGTCAAGGTGAGATGAAGGTATCCTGGGTTCTGCTCTGATTCTGCTAGCACGCCTCTGGATCCTATCTCCCCCACTGCAAAATAAGGAGATGTTAAAATGCACCTAGATTTGACAGTATTCTCCACTATTTCCCAAAGTGTATTCCATGGAACAAGGAATTGCTTGAACCAGGGGTTCCATGTCAACTAAGTTTGAGAAACATTGCATAGCCTGGTCCGCTCATAGAGATCCACAATGCATACACACTGAGTAGTTCCGTTCTAAAGGTACCTAGTTAGCCTGACTTAACCCATTATCTCCCATATTTACTTAACCATGGAACATCTCTTTAAAAAGTAACATCTAATAAACCTTAGGCAGGAAGTACAAAAATGCTGGTCTCTTCTGTCCCATGTCCTCTTCACTGAAGCCAGGCCCAGAACCAAGCCACCATGTCCCCCCGGGGGGCACCTCCACTTCCTGCCAGTCCCCTACCTCTCATACTGTGTGGTTCATTCAAACAGACAGCAATTCCTTCAGTAAATCCCACTCCCTTTGGTATCTCTGCTAGGCCCTGTGCTATTTCTCTGTGGGCAGAGGGGTGAAGGAGACAGCCTTGCCCTCTAGCAATGCAAGGCCCGAGGCATCAACAGCCTGGCATAAGAGCCAGAAGGGAGAGCAAGGATGGAGACTTAGACATTTCCATCCAGACATCAGGGAAGGCTTCGTGGAGGAGGTGGCCTGGGAGTTGGGCCTTGATGACCTGGTGGAATTGGCTGGGGGCAATGGCAAGACATGGGGTGTCTTGGTCTGGCAGTTTGAGGGTGGTGTCGGGGAAGGGCAGAGAGGGTCCCATGTCTTCTCTGTGATCTTGAGCACCCTGACTCCAAGCCTGAACCTACAAACTCCACTCAGCAAAGCAAAAGCCTTCCAATTAAATGGGCTCAGTCTCCTTAGAAGCCAAGGGAATAGCCATCTTTTGCATCTTGATCCACCCCAAGTAGTTCATTAAAGTATTCCTTGCAAAATATGCAGTTTCATCCTTAAAAAGGGGCCCATTGAATATACTTTTCTCTCTCTCTCTCTTTACACTCTGGTGATATTTTAGTGCTTCTTAGGAAATGGAGCCCATCCCACTCCTGAATTTAGCTGTAACATGAGAAAAAGAGATTGATGTCTCAAGTGTATGGACTTTTGTTCATACATTCTTTTATTTTTCAATAAACACTCCATCACCCAGACTGGAGTGCAGTAGCACAGTCTTGGCTCACTGCGGCCTCCGCCTTCCAGACTCAAGCAATCCTCCTGCCTCAGCCTCCCAAGTAACTGGGATCATAGGTGCATGCCAGTATGTCTGGCTATTTTTTGTATTTTTGTAGAAACAGGGTTTCACCATGTTGCTCAGGCTGGTCTCAAACTCCTGAGCTTAGGTGATCTGCTCAGGATCACTTTGGGCTGGTCTCCCAAAGTGCTGCGTTTACAGGCGTAAGCCACCACACCTGGCCTCAATCAACATTTACTGAGCACCTACTTTGTTCCTGGTGCTGTGCTAGGGACCTACAGTGGCATCAAATATGTCCTTTCCCTTAGAGAAGCCCAAACTTGTGGGCCTCAGTAAGTCATTGCTCTTGTAGTACATCAGTGAAGCTTCCAGGTGTCATGAATGGACTACTTGTGAGAAGCTGCTGTGTCACTGTGTGAAATAGTACATTTATGAGGTCTTGTGGCTGCAAAGTGACAGAGAACCCTTGGAGCTCCTAGCAGAGGTCTCTAGAACAGCCCAGGTGCAGGGACAGCTCTTGGGAAGCAGATGAGTATAGGAGATAAGGTCAGCCTAGCAGGGGAGCAGCCTGTACAACAGCACTGGGGCACAGACAACGGCATCTGCAACCGAGCTGGGATTGAGGCTGGAAGCTAAACAGGGCCCGGCTCATGAAGTGCCTCTCCAGTCAGACCTTTCCATCTGAACGTGATCTTTTTCCTTTGTTGGAAACCCATTCTCACTCTGTCACCCAGGCTGGAGGGCAGTGGCATGATGTCAGCTCACTGCAACCTCCGCCTCCTGGGTTCAAGCGATTCTCATGCCTCAGCCTCCTGAGTAGCTGGGAACCACAGGGGTGTGCCACCACACCTGGTTAATTTTTGTATTTTTAGTAAAGATGGGGTTTCTCTGTGTTGGCCAGGTTGGTCTCGAACTCCTGACCTCAAGTGATCTGCCTGCTTCGGCCTCCCAAAGTGCTGGGATTATAGGTGTGAGCCACCATGCCCAGCCCTGAATGGGTTCCTGAGGGCATTTCACAGAGAGAGGGCTTGATGAAGTGTATGTTTTTAGGACACTTCCTCTCGTTGTGGGCAGAGTGTAGGTGCCAGCAAGGCAGTTATTGCCAGGATGACCAGACGTTCTTGCCTGGAGCTGTCTGGAGATTGTTACACCCCTGGGTTCTGGGGAGACCTTTGGGATGGGCCAGGGGCCTCCCCACTCCCTACAGGCATCGTGTTCTACCCACCAAGAACCTACCGGGCAACGAGGACAGGGAGGACACAATTCCTGGGACATGGCACCAACAATAGGTACAGGCGCTGTCAGGGCATCTGCAGGAGGCTCCGGGACACTCCCCTCATGGTATCTGAGCAATTAATTATTTCTTATCTCGCTGGGTAAGGGGCCCACGTGGAAATCACTCCCATTCTTCTGTTCAAATGTTATGTTGCTATTTATTCTGAACAGGAAAGGAGCACAAAATAGAACTGCTTTTAGAATGGATGCCAACTGGAGGGTTTTTTCCTATCATTTCTGAGTTGTGAGAACAGGGAAGGTGGGGTGGTGTGACCCTTTCTCTGGGGCTGTTGAGGTGGGACAGGCCCCCTCAGGAGTGTGCTCTGCTGAGGCACAACCTGGGGAGTGGCTTCCTGCACCCACCTGGGGGATCTGACAGCCCCAGAACCTGCCTGCCTTTGGCATGGACCCTGGACAGTTCTTTCTTTGCAGGGGACGAGGCCTCCCTCTCCCATCTCCAGAACAGGAGGGGAACCCTGGGAAGGCAGCATTGCTAACCCTTGTGGAGAGAGGTGAGAGCGAGCCGTTGGGGATAGAATCTGAAGTAGGTCAGGCGTTCAGAGCCTTGGAGGGGCTGGAACAGGAGAAGGGCAGAGAGGGCACAGCCACGCTTGGCTGGTTGCCTGGTGTCTGGCAGAGAATCCTGGGCTGGGAGCAGGGGGCCCAGGCTCTGGTCCAAGCTTTGTCTGCTTGTGTGAGGCTGAGCTAACTAATCTGTCCTCCTGGCTTCACTTTCTTCATCTGTAAAATGGATCTTCCTCCTTCAACAAATGCCCCAGGAAAAAGTATAATACAGCTCCTCTAACTTCCACACATAATAAAACATTCTCAAAGAGCAACCATGCTGGGCGTCTAGGGGAGATACCAGGAGGGCGGCATACGTGTTGGGAGGTCTCTGTGTCACAGGCTTGCTGCAATTCACATCCTCCCAGAAACTGCAAGGGAACAGCCACCTTCTGGCCTTGACAGTTTCAGAATTTCAGAGGAGGGTCCCTGGATCCTTGGCAGCTGGGAGGAATTGACAGACCCTGTGGTATGGGAGGTGGAGGCACACCTAGGACAGTCTGGCAGGGGTGGAAACCTCTCTGCCACACAGCTGAGTGTCCCTACCACCTCCATCTCTCTGAGCTTCAATTCCTTGATTTTTAAGGTAAGGATAATAATGCTGGCCTCATGTGCCAGGGTAGGGGAGAAAAACTGAGAAGACAGAGGGGTCACATTTACGTGGTTCATTGTTCTATCCCTGGTGCCCAGATGGCCTCTGGTAAATGTTTGTTGAATGAATGCAAGTGAAGTGCACAGTTCAGAGACTGCCGTAGAATCAATGGCTGCTGCCATCAGTCCCCACTCCCCTGCCCCCAGCTCTACCTCCATCGCCCTCAGTGGCAGCTACTGGCTCTGACATTTTGCACTCTCAGGGGGTCCTCACCTCACCCCAGCCCTGTATCCCATCCAATTCAGCTTCACGGGGTTGGTGGGGAGCTGTCCATGCCTCTCACCATGTTCTTGTTCTCTGCGGCTGCCAGAAGCCTCCATTGTTTGCCCCACCAGATGCTAAGGCGTGCTGTGAAAGCTGTCTCCCAAAAGGAAGCAGGGGTATCTCGACCTCAGCCGGGGTCACCCACCGCTGCCCTGCCCTGCCCTGCCCTGCCTGGTATTGTCTTCCTGCCCTAGGGTGGGGCCACCTCAACGCCACTGGCTCTCTGCCGCGCCAGCCCGACCCAGGTTTGTCTACCCCTCCCTGTCCTGCTGGGATGTGGGCTGCAGCTGCCCATTCTGGCTTGGGACAGGAGTTTCCCTCAAGCATCTGTTTCTCCCACCCTTCCTCTGCACTGCACCACGCCTTCTCCCCTAAAGCGAAATTGCTGACTTAGGAATGTGCGGGACCCATTCCTGGCCTCTGGCTGGCCACTCCGGCTACCTGTCCCAAGCTGGCTGCTTGAGGAGTGGTTCTTTCTTTCTTTTTTTTTTTTTTCTTTTTTATTTGAGACGGAGTCTCTCTCTGTTGCCCAGGCCGGAGTGTAGTGGCACAATCTCGGCTCACTGCAACCTCTGCCTCCTGAGTTCAAGCAATTCTCCTGCCTCAGCCTCTCAAGTAGCTGAGGCTACAGGCACATGCCGCCATGCCCGGCTAATTTTTTTGTAGTTTAGTAGAGACTGGGTTTCACCGTGTTGCCCAGGCTGGTCACGAACTCCTGAGCTCAGGTAGTCCGCCTGCCTCAGCCTCCCCAAGTGCTAGGATTACAGGCGTGAGCCACCGCGCCCAGCCAAGGAATGGTTCTTAACCCTTGCTACCAGTAGCCCTCTGGGGCTGACAGCGCTCCCTCCTGAGAGCCTGTGGGCCTCCCCACTTGAGCAGGGCCCCAAAGACTCACCTGGGGACTTCTCCTGCTACCATTTCCACCAATTGTCTGCAGTCTGCTCTTGTGTCCAGGGTGCTAGAGGGCACCTTTCTTGCCCGCAACCACCTAGCCCAGTCTCCCATTGCATACATCCACTCTCCCACACCTCTAGTAAACCATTAATCACCTTCAGGACACAGCCCATGCGTTCATTTGTAGCATTTGTTCAACAAGAGCTTGTCAAATGGCTCCTATGGATAAGGTAAGGCGGAGATGGACTGTGGGTCATTGGAAACAGGTTGGCCCCAGTCCAGGCTGTAGTGCTTGGACAGGGCGGGAGTCCATCTGGGAGCTTGAGTGCCCTTGTCAATGGTGAGGCCTGTCCTGGCCGTGGCTCCACCTGAGCCCCCAGGGTGCCAGAGTGACAACACGAGGCCCGAGGGGCCGGCAAACACCGCTGGAGGAGGTTGGGAATACAGCATTAATGAGCATCTGATGTGTAACAGGGTAAAACCAGCTGTGTCTGCCCTCGTGTTACTCACTATTGGGTGAGGAGAGGGAAGCAGCTGGAGCTGTGCCAGCTTACTGATTCTGACACTTTGCACACTCAGGGGGATCCATGCCTTGCCCCAGCCCTGAGGCCCTTCCCTTTGGAGCTTCAAAGTGAGCCCAGGGGGAGGGAGGAGGGAGCTCTGACTCCAAGGCGGGGACCGGGAAGCCCTCACAGAGAAGCTGGACTTGAACACTGCATTGGCTTTTGATAGTCAAAGATGAGGAAGGACATTCAGGTGGAGGGAACAGCATTTGTGAAGGCTGGAGGTCAGGAGGGATGGCTACGTGGAGGTGTGAATAATCTGGGCTTTCCTGGTGGGGATCGGTAGGTGCAGAGGCTGGGAAATAGGATGACCAATCATCCTGGTTACTGGGAAGGCTAAACTGGATTCAGAGAAAAACAGGCTCTGCATAGACTTGTGAAAGGTTTGGTGCCATGAAGAGTTATAGAAGGATATTTTGTAAGGGAAAGGGGAGGAAGCAGCAAGTACGGACATCCCGTCGGGGTGCACGAGTGTCTGGACAGGTGGCTGGAGACTGATGACAGGAGCCTGGCAATGGGCACCCAGGTCCTGAGTGCCTGGATCTGTGGCAGGGCTGAGCCTGCTGATGTTGGCCAGAAGGCTGTGGCCCTGGGGGCAGCAAGCCAGGCACATTGCTGTCCCATGCGTGTTACAAGGTGGCAGATGCCCGTATGGCGTGGGCTGTGGGCTCATACCCCTGGCTTTGAGGTCATTCTGTGTCCAGTGTGCCCTTGGAGACAGCCTGTTGAGGACGGCATCCCCAATGTGGGACTGCAGTTATGCAAAGCGATATTCTCGTCTGCATGACTACCATGATGGTGATAAGAGCTGGGGCCGGTGGGCATGGGCACCTCTGTCTACGGTTCTCCGCCTGGGTAGACTCCTCTGAGAGCCTCACACTGACCCCACAAAGAGAAATGCTAGTGCTGGGTGTTCAGACTTTAGCCAGGGAGCTGTCAGAAGCTATGTCTAAGGTGTCTCAGCCTTTGTTAAAAAGTCAATACAGGACCAGCCTGGGCAACACAGGGACACCAAGTCTCTATAAGAAAAATTAAAGCTTAGCTGGGTGTGGTTGTGCATAAGCTACTCGGGAGGCTGAGGCCCAAGGATCACTTGAGCCCGGGTGAGGGGGTGGCGTAGGCTACAGTGAACCGTGATTGCTCTACTGCATTCCAGCCCTGAAGAGCAAGAGCCTGTCTCACAAGACAAACCAACAAACAACAAAAAAAAGCCAACACAGGAGAAGGGGGCAGGATGCGGGCTTTCTACTTCTCTCTACCCTTAGTGAGTATGCATTTTGCTAAGGATCAAGGATTGGTGCCCTCCATGGACACCACAAGGAAGGGAGCGACTCTTGCAGGCTTCTTTGTGTAACTCTGGGGTCTAGAAGGACCAATTCTGGCCAGAAACAACAAGACCTCTTTCTTGGGCATGAGGCTGGGGTGGGGGCTCCTCTAAGCCTCTTAAGAGGTACCTGGGGCCGGGCACGGTGGCTCACACCTATAATCCCAGCATTTTGGGAGGCCAAGGTGGGTGGATCACCTGAGGTCAGGAGTTTGAGACCAGTCTGGCCAACATGGCAAAACCCTGTCTCTACTAAAAATATAAAAAACTAGCTGGGCATGTTGGCAGGCACCTGTAATCCCAGCTACTCAGGAGGCTGAGGGAGGAGAATTGCTTGAACCCGGGAAGTGGAGGTTGCAGTGAGCCAAGGTTGCAAGATCGTTGCAGCCTAGGCAACAGAGCAAGACTCTGTCTCAAAAAAAAAAAAAAAAAAAAAAAAAAAAAAAGAGGTACCTGGGAGGAGGAGAGTAGAGAGTTACTGGTTAACGGGCAGAGTTTCTCTTTTGGAAATAGTGATGATGGTTTCACAACACTGTGAATGCAATTACTGCCACTTAATTATACACTTAAAGACGGTTAAAATAGCAACTTTCATGTTATATATCTATTTTATCATAATTAAAAAAAAAAATCGTCAAGGTCATAAGAGGCAAGGAAACCCTGAGAAGCTGTCCCAGGTGAAAGGAGACCAAAGGAAGTGACAACTAAATACAATGTGGTAACCGGGATTGGGCCTAGACAAGAAAAATGACAATGTAATGTCCCTTAAGGAAACACTGGTAAAATCCAAATAAAAGCTGTAGTTCAATTAATAGTATTGTTCCAATGTTAATTTCTTTGCTTTTACAAGTGTACCACGGTTATGTAAGACGTTAACATTAGTGGAAGCTGGGTGAGGGTACATGGGAACGAACTCTCTGTACTATCGTTGGAACTTGTCTGTAATGATTCCAAAATAAAAAGTTAAAAAACCCAAAGACAAACAGGGGCCGGGCCTGCCAAGAAGAACTGGGACTCGGACTTGGCACCTGGGCCCTGGGCTCTGCCTGGGAAAATCCAAGGAGGCCTGGAGCTGGCTCTCAGCTGGCAGGAGGAGCTGCTGCCAACTCTGCAGAGACGGGCCAGTTCTGGAAAGATGAGACAGGTGGGCATGGGAGCTCCAGGGTGGGCCGCAGGCAGTGCCTGAGCCCTGGCCATGGCTGCTCCGTGAGCTCTCTGCTGGTGTTTCAGTACCTTCCTAGGTTCAGCAGGATCTCGGCTCTCCAAAGGGAGGGCTCTGCATCCCCTCTGGATTGGCTTATAAACCTGTGTCTGTGGCTGAGGGCTCAGGCGGGTCCTGCAGGCAGATACGGCCGTGGGTGTGGCTGCATCCCTCACCTAGCCACACATGGATGACAGAGGGTTAACGGTCCTCTCCAGGTGCTGCTCCGTCCATCCGGACCCTGCACCCCAGGCTGTAATCACTGGAGGAGTTCTTCCTGCCCACCGCATGAATGAAGGTCGTGGAATTGCAGTAAAGAAAGAATTTAACAGACCCGAGGCCCGCCACACCATGTGGGAGACAGAGTTAGTACTGAAATCATCTTCAAAGCTTGTAGGTTAGGGGTTTTTCAAAGGCAGTTTGGGGGAAGGGTTGGGGGTGGCCAGGTAACAGGTGCTTGCTGTTGATTGGTTGGGCGGAGATGAAATCTTAGGGGGTCGAAGCTGTCCTCCTGGGTGCTGAATCACTTCTGTGTGGGGCCACAGGGGCAAGGTTGGCGGGTCCACGTGGGGTGGAGCCATGGGTGTCAGACATGTACAAAGCCTGAAAAGGTATCTCAGAAGGTCAACCTTAGGTTCACAACACTGGCGTTATTTGCAGGAGTAATTAGGGAAGTCGCATGTCTTCTGACCTCCAGCAACACGGCTGACAGTCCTGCCCCTTAGCAGAAGTCAGGGTCCTCTCCTCCCCCAAGCCTGATGGCCTCTCAATAGCTTTACAAAAGTGGCTGAGTTTTGGGGACAAGGCCTGTTATCATTTAAACTACAGCCTACATGTCTTCCAAAATTCGCTCGGCCCAATAGCCCAGGAATAACGAAGGGAAAGGGAAGATTGGGGGTAGGTTAGCTGAGCTCTCTTTCACTGTCATAATTTTCTCACTGTTACCATTTTTGAAAAGGTGGTTTCAAGGCCTTCTCCAGAAGGCAGTTCTGCTCACGCCACTCCCTGATCGGAGCTGGCTCCCTAGTGCTGAAAATCGATTCAAACGTCGCCTGACACCTGCTTCTTTTCCGGCCGCCTCCAGCCTTCTTTCTTTGCCTGGCTTCCCCCATGGGGTGGGCCCTCCATGCCCACCAGCTGGCCAGATACAGCAGCCCCAGAGGGCCAGCCTCACTCAGGCCTTTGCTCCTGTGGTGTTTTGTTTCATTAATCTCCACAATATTCAAATTCTGTCTCTCAAGGTCCAGGTGAAACTCCAGGGTCCGCGGATCTCTCCCGGCATTTGTGACTGGCCTATCTGGGGTCATTGCTTTGTCTTCATGCTCGTCTCCCATGGGTCTGTCAGGTCCTCTTTCTCTCACTCCAAGCCCTGAAGGCAACAAGATACCATCCCTCCTGCCCAAGTGTTTGGCTGAGTCCATGCTCAGAGCCCTGAAATACCTCTCAGGCCCTTCATGGGAGCAGAGGGGAGCCACTGCACCGAGCTAGTGGCACCAGCCCATGCACCTGCTTACCCTTGATCAAGAGCAAGTCTCCGACCCCAGGAAGAACAGGAGGCAGAAGAGACTCTGTCCCCAGGGTGGGAGCTTTCCTGATGGTGGCTGCAGGGACCCCCTGGGCACAGAGGCCAACCGTGATGGTGGCATGATCAGCCTGTATTGCTCGGCCTCTGCTCCTGAGCTAGGCCCACTGGGGAAGTCAGGGTAAGTGTGGCAGCTCCCTGTGGGCAGGGGATTAGGGGAAAACAAACAGGTAGAATAACAAACAGTGAGGACCTTTGGTTCTCCCTCCTCCTGGGGCCCCTCCCCTTCCCGGTCATCTGGGTGTCCATTTTCAGAAAGGTCTCACCCAGTTTCTCTGCCGACACCATGAGCCTGGGCACATGCAGGTCAGTGTCCTGAGATGTGCCTTCGCAGCACAAAGGGGTCATGTAGCCCTCACTTGCCACGGAGATCTGAGGGCAGGCAGAGGTTCTTACAGTGGACTCCTGTCCCCAGTCACTTACTGGAGAAAAAAAGGTTAGGACAGGGAGGGGAAAAAAACTGTAAATGAGTATTTAGTGAGCACCTACTACATGCCAGGCACAGTGCCAGGCATTTCTCACGTGGGTTTCCTTGAGTCACCACAAACTGCAAGGTTAGTGTGGTTCTCCCCATTTTGCAGATCAGGAGATTAAGGCTGAGTGTGGCTAAGGCAATGACTGCCTAGATGTGTCAGAACCAGGGATTAGACTCCTGTGTCTGCTGACTCCAGATTTGGTCTTCTTTCCTCCGCACTAGGGCAGAAGGGGAGGGGGGGCACATCTAGCTCCCCAGGCCAGGGGCGGTGTCCAGACTGAGGGATATTCTGAGCTTCCAGGAGCTCCAAGTGACAGGACAGAGGGCACACTTGGTGATGTCATTCTCTGGAAGGGCACCGAGTATGTTTGTGAGATCAAAGATCTGCAGATGGAGGGGCAGGGCTGGGTGGAGGAGGAGAAGCCCCGGTGAGTCATGCTGGAAAGACAGCAGCCCCGGGGTACCGGCTGAGCCTCCTTAGAGCCCCCCACCCCTTCTCCCACACTCCATCACATGGTTCCTCACTCACAGCTTTGTCCCTGGAGAGACCACACGCATCCCAGAAGAGGCCTGGATGTGGACTCTCCTCTCTGTCCATCTCCACACCTGGTACTCTTCAGGGCTTGCCTTGGTCTCCCTACACCTCCAGTTCCTTGGAAGACACTCCTGTGGGTGGCTGGGGCTCACTCCCTCCTCAGGGAACCGCCTCACCCTGAGTCAGCAGCACACCATGGTCTCCAGGGCGGGTCTCCCTGGTGGTCTTCACATTCTCTGGTCCCCATGGCAGGAGGCATGGGTAAGCTTGGGGCTTAGCACGTAACAGGGAGCAGGCTGGGGCCAGGGTTCTTTGAGAATCCTGGGCGTAGATGAATGAGTCTCGCGTGGGAGGTCCCGGCTGGAGTCCAGGCAGGCCGGGACGCTCCGGCTCCTCATTGAGCCCTGGCCTGGGCCCAGACTGTCATGTGCCTCTGGGTACAGCCTCTACGCTGAGCCTCACTTCCCCATGCCAGAGAAAAGGGTGAGCCCAGAACATTCTGTGACTGCAGGCTGTGCTGGCTGTGACTGTGCAAAACTACCAGTGTGCTTCCAGTAAAACACTGAGTAATCTAGAAAGCAGTAGCCACCCCCACCAGCTTTTTTCTAGAAATCTCCCAGCAAGCTGTCGGCTGCCTCTCCCTTAGAAATGGGGCTCTCGCAAGACACAAAGGGTGTCCGCTGGAGAAACCTTGAGGTCCCTCGGCCACGAGCAGTTTGTGGGCGGCCTGAGGAGGCAGGCAGGGCTTCCCCCAGGCTGCAGGGGCTGTCTGCAGGCACTGGGGCTGGCAGGGAGCATTTCAGCGGCCCATGGCCCTCGTCCCTGCCACCAGCTTCTGCTCCTGCCCCAGAACCCCTTTCTTGAGAAGCACTCCTGTGCCCTGTGCTCTCCTCCTGTTTTAAGTAATTTCATCTAGTGTATCCCCTGCTGTGGTCTCCTTGCAGGCTAAAAGGATCACTTTGAAGTCTCTAACCCTTCATGCCTTGTCTTGGGTGTCCAGGAAGGTGCCAGCCAGACCACAACCCTGCTCACCTATTCACTTAGCAAGTACCCGAGGGGAAGGGAGTGTCACCAGGGAATGAAAGACTCAGCGTTGATGCCCCGGGGACCTCCGGGGCAAAGTCAGGTGTACAAATAACTCCACAGCAACAAAGGTGACAAGGGCATGGCCAGGATGCAAGCACAGGCATGCATGACAGCGAGAGAGAAGTTTGGCAGGCTTCCTGGAGGAAGGGGCATTTGGCTGACACTTGAAGAACTGACAAGATTGCCACACCTGGCATTTCTATCTTGAACACTGAAAGAGGAGCAGGCTGAGTGAAGTCCCTGGCCGATGCAGCAGCTGCAGAGGGGAAGCAGGGAGCCCTGGACTGTGTCCAGCAGGACCTGGGTCATTGAGAGATGATGAGGACTGTGAGGATATCATGAAACACTGTGTGAAGATGCCCCACCTGCCGTGGAACCCACAGGCAGTGCTAAAGTAATGCTTACTGAAGCTAGTGATCACCTGGCAGGCAGATGCAGGTAGCCCAATCTCACCAGTCTAAGGGGATCATGAGACATCAAACACACTCCGCGCAGCATGATCTCTGAAACCCTCTCCTAGGAAGAGATGGCCATCGTGCCTCTTCCCCATGGCGGGTGACTAGAACTGTTAGTGTCTGTCAGCGGATGCAGCCATCGACCCAGATCCCAGAGAGCAGCATGTGCAAACCTTCCCGGGTGTGGAAAGGTGGAGGCCATGCCCAGGCTCACAGAGCTCACCAGAGCAGGCTCAGCCCTCCTAATCCCTGCTCCAGTCCCCTTCCTGGCAAAGATTCCTCTCTGTGTCCTGGCTGAAGGCAAACTGGAGCCCATATGTGCCTCAAGAGGAACAATTCACATTCATTCAATGTCTGTTTAGACTTTTCTCCTAAGAGCCACTTGCTCAATCAGGCCTTCTGCCCTGTCCAGAGGGGACACTGAAGAGTCCCAGGGTGCCAGCCCCTCTATGCGCAGCATCGAAGGACACAGATGCCCTTCACTGTCCCTGACAACAGAGCCAAAACTTTTACTTCAATGTACAAGTAGCTTCCAATGCAGAGGCACAAACAGATGGGTTCTTGCAGTAATTCCTTCCTGATCTCGGCACAGCCGCTGGCCCGGGCAGGCCTTGGTCCTGACAGGCCCCGGTATAGGACTGCCCAGCAGGTGGACAAGGAGCCAGGAGTGGTGGCGAGAACTGAGGGAGGGAATTCTGGCAGGATAAAGCCACCTTTCGTCAGGCTGACAGCACACTGAGGCCTGGGGCCTCCACTGCCTGTGGTTCTGGTTTGGGCACAGTGCGGAGAATTTCACAACAGCCATTCCGTGGGAGCTGATGGGGAGCTGCAGAGAACCTCTACTCCAGCTCCCGGCGCGAGTGAGGAAACTGAGTCCCAGGGAGAGGCCGTGCATGTGAAGTCCCCGGGCGTTAGCGATGGCACTGTCTCTAGGCCATGGCTCCTCCACACAGCATACATCAAGCTGTCTCTGAATTTGAGGTGGGGGGATCGAAGATCGGTGATTTGCAAACACGTATTTGTAAGTGCTCTGGTCAGAGCCTGATCACTGAGCCCCTTCCACCTTGCCGACCCAGCGTTCCTGTCTCCGAGTTTGCCTGAGAAACCCACCCACCATGTCGCCAGGCCTCAGTCCCGGTCCCGCCACCCCTGGCTGGGTCTGACACTCCCCACACGTGGGGCATCTCCCTGGGCAGATACGATGCTGGCCCTGGGCACGTGGGCATGAGCCAGACATAGTCCACCCTCGAGGGCTCTGATCTGGTCAGAGGGTCAGTTGGGAGGGTCAGCCTCCCTATGGCATCTGTACCTCTGGGTCTATCAGGGACACACCAGGGACATGGATGTGTCCAAACCTGGACAGGGGAGGCGGACAGGGAGGACCCTTCTCTGAGGGTGCCACTGGCACCTGCCTCTGACTCCTTGGCCTGTGCTTGTTCTGCAGGAGGTGTCCTTCCGTCCACTGGGGCAGGGAGATGGATGGGGGGATTGTACTTTGACTCAGAGACCACCCAACCCTCAGAAGCCAGGTTTACAAAATCACCATCAGCCCTGATGCAGCCCGCCTCAGGCTGGATGCCCAGGAATATATAGGGGATCTGGGGGCACAGACAGGAGGTGGAAGTGGAGAGACCCATGCCCTGCTCCTCGTGGCTCCTGGCCAAGCTGGTGATATGTGACCTCATCTCACAACACTAGAGACGAAGAGATCCCGCCCATCCAGGCTGCAGGCTGGTGGGAAGCCCACATAGGGAAGGTCTTTCAAAAGGAGGAGGAGTTTGGACCCGAGTGTCCCGGACTGTGGGGGCACAGATGAAGCGGGGAAGCTACTGCAGAGGAAGGAAGGGCATGGCAGGTGGGCTGAGGTGGGCACTCGCTGGGGATATATGAGCCAGGAGAATACCATTATGCTACGCAGCCCGAGCAGCTCCTGGGCTGTCTTGCCACTAAGGCGGCGTCATTACCTCCAATTCACAGATGATGGAAGCAAGGCCAGAGAGGATAGATGATCCACCCCGGGGCTCAGAGCCAGCAGCCAGAAGAAATCAGCGTCTCAGCCGAGAAAGGAGAGAGCTCCCTGGAGAAGACACTAAAGGCGGCTGCGACGCTGGCTGGGCCTGACTGTGGGAAGCCTCCGAAGTCAGACCAGGGGGTTCTCGTAGTGGTGTCGACTACATGCCCCACCCATAACTGAAATGGCCGGCTCCTCCAGGGACTCTCCCTTTTGCTTCTAGATTTGTCTTTGCTTCTGGAGGGACTTGAGGGAGCAGCTGGTACAGAGGCATGAGCACAGCCCAGGGCTTTCACTCTGGGCTCCAGCACTCCTTAGCTGGGTGGCCCTGACAAGATCACTTCAGCTCTCTGATCTTCAGTTTCTTCACTGTAGCAAGATCTAATAATACACTGCAGTTGCTGCAAGGATTAGAGGTACTTACTGTATGCAAAGTACTGGACATGTGAGCATGCACAGTGGTGAGGAGCTATTAATGTTATGTCAGCTGCCAGCCGCAGCCACCTCCTCCCCAGCAGTCCTGGCTCCAAGCCCCGCAATCGCCTCTGAGGGGATTGCTCCAAACTTTGCTAATGCTGCAGAATAAAGGTGAATTTCCCAGGGATTTGTGGCAGGCCTCTATGGTCTGGAAGATGCCCTAGACATAAGGAAATCAAGGGGTTTCCCTAGATATAAGGAAATCAAGGGGCTTCCCTGGTCCAGCATCTTATACATTTTACCCAGTCTCTGAGAGAAGCTGGTGGAGACAGCTAGTCCCGCAGCGTTCCCTCTCACAGGAGCTATTAGCTGTGTCATGCATTCATTTGTAATGAAATGGAAGCATTTTGATTTATCAGGGAAGCCGGATTTTCTCCCAAATCCTTGCTGCTTTCATCCTTGGACATGAAACAGTCCATTCTAATCTCATATGAAGGGGCAACAGTTATAAGGAACCCATGAAATCTGATCATCGACTGGGTTCCCAGCGGCAGCTTTGATCGCTGGGAGGGAGCAAGTCATCCTCAGCTTGGTGCTAATAGCTCCATGCATTATTGAAGAGCCAGTTTTCAGTGGCAGACACATACAGAGAGACATCCGGAGTGTAGGCTGGAGTGTCAGCTGCTTCCCTCACTCCTCAGTGATGGAGCCTTGTAATCTGGCAGGGCCACCAAAAACAGGCCCCTGACAGAGCTGTCTGTGCAGCTTAACACACCCTCATTGGAAGTCAGCTAACGTGGAACAAGCAAATAAGGTGAAGCCACCGCTTTCCAGTTCCCTCAATTGGTGTTCCTCTGATCCAAATGTCTGAGGCATGAACAGCTGCCCAGGGAGCATCCTCAGGAAATGCACACTCAGTGACAACGTTGCACGTGGGGCCAGAGCTGACTGCAGCCAGGGCTGTGGCCTGACGGTGCTCCCTTCATCCTCTGAGTAGGACTCTGATACTCAGTCTTTGGGGCCATGAGAGGCAAGGCAAAAGATGGGACTTAGTTATTGCTGAGACTTTGCTGGAAATGGTAAAAGGGGTGGGGAGGCGCACTGTGCCCATCCTCACTATTTGAATTGAATAATCTAATCAAACCCTTTTCATTTATCAAAATTGTTATTTGAATGTCTACAGTGTGCTGGGCCCTGAGTGAGGCACTGAAGATACAGCAGTGAACAAGGACAGATGGGATTTGCAGCCTTTGAGATGGCCATGGATGATCCCTTTCTCATTGGATTCATGCACTTACATAGCCCCTTTCCACATCGAATTAGGTTGACCTTTGTAATCAAGAGAATATTCTGGAATGATGAAGTAGTGTGTCTGAAGTGAGGTCATTAGAGACATTGTGAGTTCTGGTTTTCAGGGGAAGCCAGTGGCCATGTTGTGAGCAGCCCTATGGAGATGCCCATGTGACCATCTTGGAAGTGGATCTTCCAGCCCCAGTCAAGCCTTCAGATGACTGTAGCCCTGGCCAACATCTTGACTGCAGCCTCATGAGTGATCCTGACCCAGAATCACTCAGCAAAGCTGCCCTCAAACTCCTGACTAACAGAAGCTGTGAGATAATAATAAACATTTATTGTTTTAAGCTGCCATGTTTTGGGGTAATTTGTTACAAAACAATATGTAGCTAATGCACAGGAATTCAGTGAGTATCAGTCTTCTGGAAAATTAGTTATGGATTTTAAAAATCACACCAATAGCTATAACATTGCAACTATGAAAATTGCTATAAATGGCTCTATTGGGAGGAACTGACCTAGTCAGAGAGGTTACAAAAGGATTCCCAGAGAGAGTAATGCCAATCTGAGGTGGAAGTAGAAGAAGGTGGGAAAGAGTATTCAGGTTGGGGAGCAGCTTGAGCCAAGGCCCTGGGTTGGGAGGGTACAGGAGCCCAGTAGAGGGATGTGGTGTTCAGAACCAGGTATTATACATGTGTGGGGAAAAGAAAGAGAGATCAGACTGTTACTGTGTCTATGTAGAAAGAAGTAGACATAAGAGGAGCCAACCCAGGTGCAGGACATAAGCAAGGAGGAGCTGAAGTGCAGGGAGGGAGAGGCATGCAGGTGGGGCTGGAAATGCAGAAGGAATCTATTGCTATTCAGCCTAAGTGCAATTGGAGCCACCAAAGCATCTTAATGATGGACGGCATGCTCGGATCTGGGCTTTGTTGTTCCAAAAACACTGGAAAGATAGTTTGATATAATCATTTCCGGATTAGAAATCCTCCAGCTTCTCCAAATCAGCTTGAGGTATTACGTCTCAAATCATCATTAAGTCATGCCAGGTGCTTCGTGAGTTGGTCCCTCCCAGCCTCATCACCTCCTTCCAGCCTCGTCCAGCTACTGGAAGGCTCCCAAAGTCCCAGCAGGCTCTCTTGCTTATGGGACTTTGTATGTGTGATGCCCACCCCGAATCCCAGTGGTGCCTGCTTCCTTTCTTGTCCCTCTGCTCCTGCAGGATTCATCATAGAAGCATCCCTTCTGGGAAGCCCCCACTGACCTCTCCCAAAAAGGCCACCAGAACGTAAGCTGTCGTTCATGCTCACTACTGCATCATCAGCCCCAGGGTTGAGATCACACCTGTGCAAATCAGAGTATGTTGGTCGTTTACAGGTAGTGTCTGTTCTGATCCGTCACCTTCTTATTCTAATTGCTTCTTGCCCAGGCCATTCTAGCTGTTAATTTTAGAAATCTACTCCTTCCAAAGGCCTTGAAAGAAAGCACTCCATAAATATTGTTGAATGAATAAATGAACAAGTGCTGTGAATGAATCAATGAACACAACCACAAAGTGAGTTGCTTTACGAACCCCTGATTTCAGAGCTGGTGAGTAAGGCCCTTCTTTATCACCAGCCATGCTTTGGAAACAGCCTGCACTGACTGCACTGAGGTCTAAGCACCTCAGCTAATTAATAGTTTTCTCTGAATTACACAATAGTAAATAATCAAGGCTTGAACTCTTTCAACTGACAATCTCTTTCCAACTGGCTGCCTCTTCACACACCCGAACCATGAGAAGCAGAGAACACCCTTCCCCCAATGGTATTTGGTTATGTCCATGATATCCTTGGTCCAGCGGGAGCATTACTGCAGCCTCAGTCTTTGCTATTGTGATTTAACAACTCACGTAACAGGTTAAGCTCTTAACTGAATGAATTGCAAAGTGCTCTGATTACTTGAAACAATTATGCATTTGAGTCAATATCCTTCCATAAATTACCAGGAAGAATTGTATTTCAAATCCGATCCAATCAGTGCCTGCATGTTGGAACACCCAAGAAAATCCCAGTGGCTCTGGATCAAGATACTCTTTCTCATTGTCCATTAAGCCTACTCTCTAGGGTCATCTTGACTCAGGAGAGGGTATAAAATAGTCATTTGGGTGAGGGTAGGCCATCTGTAGTATAAACAGGAGTGGCTCACACAGAGCAAGTCTAGACTCCTTTCCCTGGCAATTTTAACATTTTAAGCTCTCCCCTGTAGTCTTGCCCAGCCAAATCCACTCAGCTTTACAGGCTGAGGTCAAGCCCACCTCTTCCAGGAAGCCTGCTATCCTGGGCATGACACTGTGCTGGGGCTGGGTGCATCTATATGAATGAACACTTTTGGCCAAGCATGGTGGCTCAGGTCTGTAATCTCAGCATTTTGGGAGGCTGAGGCAAGAGGATTGCCTTAGGCCAGAAGTTCGAGACCAGCCCGGTCAGCGCAGGGAGACCTTTATCTCTATTTTTTTTAAAAAAAGAATGAACACGTTCTCAGTGTGTCAAGAGGACAATCAAAGACGTGGCCCCCAGTTAAATAAATAAACTGTTAAATGGATTACTTCAGGTTGCAATTGAAAATACCTAAACTGGGAGGCCGAGGTGGGCAGATCATGAGGTCAGGAGATCGAGACCATCCTGGCTAACATGGTGAAACCCCGTCTCTACTAAAAATACAAAGAATTAGCTGGGTGTGGTGGCGGACACCTGTAGTCCCAGCTACTCAGGAGGCTGAGGCAGGAGAATGGCATGAACCCGGGAGGCACAGCTTGCAGTGAGCTGAGATCACGCCACTGCACTCCAGCCTGGGCAACAGAGCAAGACTCTGCTTCAAAAAAAGAAAAAAAAAAAAAAGAAAAAGAAAAGAAAGAAAATACCTAAACCGGCATCAAATGCTGTCTGCTTGATTGGTTACGGCTGTTGGATGGCAGACGCATGTTGGTCTTGTTTTTTCTTATTCATTTGATGAATGTTTACTTAGTGCTAGGCCCTGTGTGGGTGCAGGTCCCAGTGCATAAAACATACACACACACCCCCATTCTTCCTTAGAAAAAATCAGGAAACGCAGTTTCACAGGAATCATCACAGCAGTAAAAATTCTCCAAAGAGGAATAAGAGAAGTCTAATTCTGCTCAGATCTTCAGAGACAGCTAAGATAAGCCTGGAATACAAGGTTTCCCGGAGGCCTAAATTCTAGGCCCAGAAGAGAAAGGGGAGGTGGCATCAGGCCTCATGAGATGGCTCAAGGGATAGGCTTCTGGACTTCTCCCTGGTTGCTCTCTGCTCATCCCAGCTGCGGTCAGACTGCCAGGCAGTCAGGCTGGCAACGGGATAGCAGGCACATCCTGTTGGCAGCTGAGGCCCAGTCTGGGAGCCGCCAGCCCCAGCCCCACAGCAAGAAGACCTTTCTGCTCAGCCGGCTCATCCTGCAGCTGTTTAGTGGGGAAGAAAAGCCCAAGGAAAGCAGAGCCTGGAATGATTGATGGGGCTGTGTGTGTCTTTCTCTTGCTCCTGTGGATTTTTCCATTGGAAAGAAGAGGCTTATCTCTCATTTTTAATTGATTTTAATGCAGCTCAGCCAGGCTAGATCAGATCTCAGCTCCTCTGTGGCCTTCGATGAATGGTGTGAAGAGCTGCCTGAATGTTAATAGCAGAGGCTGAGAGAAGCCGGCAAGGAGGTAACAAGGCCATTGTCTGCCTGGGAGGCTTCCACGGCTGACCTGCCACAGTGGACCCATCTATGGATTTCGGGGGTGGTGTGGATATGGGAATGGGGGCGGTGTGACGTCTAGCCTGTGCGCCTGATGAAGAGGGATGTTTCTGTGTAGCTGCAATTGCAGCCTTAAGGGGCTTCCAGCTCAATCCATTGCAAGGTTTTGGACTCCAGCTGCTGACCTCTCTAAACACTCACTCCCTCTCCTCCTGCCGACTCCCCCTTGCCTGTGCCTCGACCTCCTCTGAAAAGCCTTCTGGTGCCCTTGCAATTTCTCTGTGGCTTTGTCAGCACCTTCTGACAGCAAGAATTCTCTTCTCACTTCCTGTCTTGGCTCTTCTTGCCACCCTCTTCCCCCACTCTTGCTGGGCTCTGCCTCTGTATGCACTTGGACCAAGGGCCAAACTCTAGTCCTCAGCTTTCTCCTCTCAAATGGGGACAGTAGCATCGACCACAGAGCATGATTTTGAAGAGTCAGAAAAGAGATGCAGGTAAAGCGCACAGCAGTGTGCTCAGGACAGTTAGTACTTGGGTGTTGTTTCTTTTCTACCCAGCCCCTCCTTCCACCAAGTCGACTGGATCAAGAGATGTGAGCAAAATACGTAATTGGAAATTGGAGGAGGCTGAAATGCTATCCCTGGGGCATGGGCTCAGGCTCCTGTTCTAACTTCTCAATAAGATAGTTAATTTATGAGTGTCCTATGCCATTATCTTGGCTGTAAAGGGTAATAGGTACTTCAGAAGGGTGATTTTCAAGCTTAGCTTTTAGAGAAAAGATATCAAGAATAATTAAAAAAACAAAACGAAAACCAGAGCTGGGACTTATGTCCCAGAGTCTGATATCAGTAGGCCAGGTGTTGACAGAGGTTTCAGATGGGTGGAAAAGAAGATCTTATTCCATAAAGCAAGGCCCCTTTGCAAGAGTCCAGCCTCGTATTATACCTCTGATGGTCCCCATAGGTTTCCTTCTGTGCTCACTACCATCAACCTAGTTCAATCCAGTGCTCCTGAACTTGGCAGAGCACCCAGTGTTCCGTATGAGCCCAGGTGGCAGGTGCACGTGTGGTGGGGGAAATCTGTCTCTCCATGTTTTTTAGTCCTTATGGTAATATGTTTTATGTTGCCATAACAGAGTGCCACAGACTAGATAATTTATAAAGGAAAGGAATTTATTTGACTCATGGTCTGGAGTGTGGGAAGTCCAAGGGCATGGGCCCAGCACCTGCTCAGCATCTGGTGAAGGCTGTCTTGTTGCATCGTCCCATAGCAGAAAGCAGAAGGGCAAGTGAGTGGATGTGTGAGACAGAGACAGGAAGAGAGCCAAACTTACCCTTTTTTTTTTTTTTAGACAGAGTCTTGCCCTGTCACCCAGGCTGCAGTTTGTGGCACCATCATGGCTCACTGCAGCTTCAACCTCCTGGGCTCCAGGGATCCTTCTACCTCTCAGTCTCCCGAGTAGCTGGGACTACGGCATGTGCCACCACGCCCAGTTAATTTTTGTGTTTTTTGTAGATACGGGGTTTCACCATGTTGCCCAGGCTGCTCTCAAACTCCTAGGCTAAAACGATCCTCCCACCTCAGCCTCCCAAAGTGCTGGGATTAGAGGAATGAGCCACCATGCCAGGCCCCAAACTTACCCTCTTATCAGGAGCCCGCTGCCACCATCGCTAACCTATTCCCTTGATAACTAACCTGCTGCACAATGACAGCATGAATCCATCTACGACGGCAGAGCTCTCACAACCTGATCACCTCTTAAACGTCCCATCTCCCAACACGGTTGCACTGGGAATTCTTCCAATGCATGAACTTTGGGAAGCACATTTAAACCAAAGCAGACCCCATCTTCCGTCTCTTTCCTATCTTTCAATGAGTGTAGCTGGTATAGTCCCATATCAAATACACAGTCATTGTTTTCTCATATAGAGTCGAACATCCTGGAACTGGTTTCCCAATATGTACAAACTTTGAAACAACCTTCCCCACAGCAACCACAGCCCTATCATCCTGCCATGTACATACAAATGTGGTCAAAACCAGATTCACTGAAACACACGTATTTACAAACATAGTGTCAAGAATGCTGAATGGTCTGATCTTACCTTTTGTGCAAGATAGCAAATTGACGTGCTGTGGTTTTGAGGATTCTGGTAGAAGACATGAGATTCCTGGGTCAGGGAGGAAGGACAGTTTAGTATTCACAGAAATACCAGGAATCAGAGTATCAGCATTTTGGTGCCTGGCCCCTGATCACTAATTCCCACAGAGGGATGTCAAGAGAATTAGATGACATCTATGTTACATTATAGGGGAGGAAGAACTCTGAGCTTAGGACTCCCAAGTCTTATAATAAGCAGGAAATACGCCTGCCTTCTCTCAGGAGGAAGACACTAATTCTATCTACCAAGGCTGTTCATTATACAACGCTTTTGAAAAGATAGTCCAGAACAAAAGGCAGTCAGTGCCTCACTTGTAAGATGTGCAGAAACACAAGAGATCCGTGGAGAATGATCTGCTAACATTGAGGTCACTGGTCACGCATCCCAGTAGCCTGACACATGGGCCTAACACACACTCATGCAGCATAGGAACGGTCCTCAGTGAGCACAGACACACATGCCTCACTGTCTAACAAACATACGCAAAGCTTAAGAAGCACTCAGGGGCCAGACGTGGTGGCTCTTGCCTGTAATCCCAGCACTTTGGGAGGCCGAGGCAGGCAGATCACCTCAGATCAGGAGTTCAAGGCCAGCCTGGCCAACATGGTGAAACCCCGTTTCTACTAAAACTATAAAAATTGGCCGGGTGTGGTGGTGGGTGCCTGTAATCCCAGCTACTTGGGAGGCTGAGGCAGGGGAATCGCTTGAACCCAGGAGGCGGAGGTTGCAATTGCACTCAAGTCTGAGCACCAAGAGTGAAACTCCGCCTCAAAAAAAAGAAGCACTCAGACAGGGTCTGGGACAGTGCCTTGTCTTCCCTGTATGAACTGATGAACTGAGAAGGCTTAGCTTGAGTCTTCACCTCTATCTATTTGCTATGTTTACCTTAGAGTGATTCTTTGCATACAGAAATATGATCCCTGCATCCACCCCCTACTTAAAACCCACTGCCTTCAGGACAGAGCTCCAATGTTCTAGCCTGGTCCTAGCCCCACTGTGGCCTCCTTTCCAGCTCCTCCTGGCCCAGCACCCTGCCCTTCTGCCATGCAGGAGCTTGGCTTTCCCGTGCATTCACACACCCTTTCCCCGTCTCAGCCTGAAATGGAACAGGCATTAGTCGTGGGCCTGCAGCGCTCTCTGTGCTTCCCTCGCAATCCATGTTTACACCATTGTCTGACTAAGCTCACTGTGGTATCATCCCCACTTAATGTTTCTTGACTTTCTCCCCATGCGAGGCTAGGAACTGTTCCAAAACAAGGTCTTTATTTGACTTGTTTTTTCATCTCTGTTGAGAGAGCCCAAGGTGGGCAGGGTCCACAGCTTAAGATGCCGGGTGGCTGTTATCAGACCAGCTATAGGACTGTAGGCAGTTCTGGCTGCCTAGCTTATGGGGCCCAGGGAAGAATGAAAATGTGGGGTCCCTTGTTCAGAAATGATTAAGAATGACAAGTTGGTGACAGCAGAGCATTAAGCCAATATGTGGCCTTTCTCAGAGTAAGGCCCTGGGTGACGGCACAGGTCACACACCCACGAAGCCAGCCCTTACTGTAGGGGTAGCCACATGGGGAGGTGGTAACATCAGGTTCCTTCACATACCCTGAGCACCCCATGAAGATGAGAGGCCCAGAGGGAGGAGCTAGCGGCCCAACAGAGCCTTTGGGTTTCCATATGGTGAGCTGCCTTCCGTCCTTGCTCCCCGCCTCCCTGCCTCTTCCTTCCTCCCTTTCTTCTTTTTCCCTTCCTCCTCCCCTCTTCCTTTCTTCTTTCTGTTTGTGGGAGGAGCTTAGCCCTTTTCCTTGTATCCACTTACGAAAATTCTTTGGGTACCTGCTGTGAACACGGACCTTGGTATAATGCAATGGGCTTCCTGATCTCAGAAACTCCCAGACACACCCACAGGAGAGAAATGGAATCCCAATTCTCATTCACCTTCCCCACCCCACCTCTGCATACATACCTGATCACCCATCCAGACCCTTCCCCTTCCCTCAGTTCTTCATATGTGAGACTTCACAATATATTTGAGCCTACGTGTGAAGGTAGAAGTACTGTAGACAGGTGCAAAATAAAAATGCAAAGAGAAGAGAATGGTAATAAATCAAAAGTAAGTCTGGATTATGCCCATCTCACTACCCAGAAGAAGCCATTTGACTGTTTCTATTTGCAACTCTGTTTACTAGTACCATACTTCTGAATATGCTTAGATCTTTTTTTCACGGTTTGTTAACTTTGGACAGTTTCTATTGACTTCCTGCTATGAGAACTGATACATTTAGTGTACTTCTTCCCCATTTTGCTTTCACTCATCTCGTTTTGTTATACTGTTTTTAGTTCTTTTAGTCATCCTTATAACATTAGGTAATTTGCTTAAACCTCGGTGTGGTTTTGTTCCATCAGCTTTGCAAAATGTGTTCTGACTGGCTACTTTGTAAGAAGAAAACGGTTTCTGCCTCCACTTCTCATCAATCCGAGTTTATGCTCTGACTTATTTTACATCATCAGACCCTTTAACTTTATCAAATATATTATCAAGTTGTTTTACTTTATTAACTTCTTTTGTATGATCAAGGTTACCGCATTTCTAAGCTATGACTTCTGGGCTTTGTCTATAGGTCGATTTCAACATCGCTCTTATATTACTATGATTACAAAAACAGTGCCAGGTTGGTCCCTCAGAGAAGGAATTGTATTCTCAAGTCACTAAACGTAGGCTGCTTGAAGAAGACACAAGTCTTGGGGTCAGAGGGATTCTCTTACTGCACACGTCATCAGCTTCTCAAGTCCACCCATTGCGGCATTTTAGTTTAACTTGTACATATTTGGGCCATGACTGCCACGTTCAGTTTGTTCTTTTTCCTGGCTCGCTCTTGTTCTGCCTTTCATTCCTCATCCAAAGAAGAAACACACTCTTCTTTTCCATGTCCTTAAAATCACCCAGATTTGTAATCAGTGGGGAAGGTTCTGAATTGGCTTTCTGGTTCCTGTGCAGCCCCCAGCTGGGATTTCCTTTCAGGGCATCACACTGCACTAATTCCACTGTTTGTTCTACCCCATGCCTTCCTGTCTTTCAGATTCCTTTCTAATTTTGCATGTGATATGTCCTCAAACAATCTTTGTCTGAAAGGGGATTTAATTGATAGTTTGCCTAGCTGTAGAATTGAAGGTTCAAAATCATTTTCTCTCTGATCCCATTGACCTCTAGCATCTATGCTGTTGTAAATTCTGATGCAAATGCAAATTCTGATGCTAATGCGATTCCCTTTTCTTGCAAGTGACCTATTTTTTTATTTTCTGGAAGCCAAGATCTTCTTATCATTGGCCTTCCAAAACTTCATAGGATATTTTAGGATGTCCCACCTTCCAGACAAAGACCTGTATTTTCCAACAGTGGTTATTTTCTCCGTGTTCTCGATTTTCTCTTTCTAGAACTCTGAATGATGAGGGCTGGGCTTCCTGGCTTGACCCTCTGTGGAGATTCTGCTGTTGATCTCTGCTGGGTCACTTTTAGGTTGTGACTTCTTTGATTTGGTTTAGTCATTAGTTCAGTATAATCCTCTTCCCATTTTCCAACACAAATCTCTGACCCTGATGAGCTCTTTGTCATGTTGATAGGGATTTCCACACGTGTACATTTCTATAGCATTTGGGTGGGATAGAGAAGCCATCCTTTATCTACTATCTGGAATGGAAAGCTCCCCTCTGGAAGTCTTTGGGTCCTTCTGAGAAAGCTGGAAAGACACAGAGAAAGGCAAGGAGATTGCTGTGCAGGTTTCTAGAGTCCTTTGGAGAGCATCAGCTATTTGTGATGGATGCAGAGCTGCTGAGAAGTTAGCCTGCATTCCTGAACATGGCTCTCTCCTGGTTCAGGAATGCAGAACCCTGCAGAGGCCAGGTGCCAAGATGGTGTGGGTTTAGGGCAACAAGAGGAGAGGCAGCTGCCAAGGGGTCCTCAAAGCCTTGAGGAGGGCAAGTGAGCCCCAGGCCTCTTGAGGAGCCGTGGGTTGACCCAGCAGGGTTTCTGCCTTATCCCAAGCTCTGCAAAGCAGAGGGTGCCAGGCTGCCGGCTGCCCCTCAGAACAGCACCTCCTTCTCCCTCCAGACTTAGCATCCACGGACGGAGGCTGCTTTTCAAGGACCCACTTGGACATTCCTCACTCTCTCTGTATCCATGTGATTTAGTTGAGCTGGTTGCTTTCCTCTTGACACCAGCCGCCGGGGATGGGGGTGCAGAAGGGAGATGAGATAATTTGGAAGTGTAGGACAGTTCTGAAGGAGAACAGGTGGGAGAAGGAATAGCAGTGAAGGGCTCCGGGCAGCAACGTTGAGGGTGGGTGGGGAAGGTAATGGAAGAGGTCGCCAGATGTGAGGGGAAGAACTTGGACCACCTACTTGGATTCCAGGGAGGCTGAACTGCTTGTGGCCCCTCTCTGCCTCCTATTTAGACACCTGGTACCTGTGTGCCTCCATTTCCTCATTTCTCATCCATCTGCACCCTCCCTTATTGGGCATCTTTGAGGTAAGTGGGGTATCATGCCCGTCTCAGTTCTGGGCTGCAAGGTAGCTGACAGCCTTGGGCAAGGGGCCCGGAGACGCCTCTGCCGCCCAGTTTTCCTCTTCAGAAACTGACCGAGGGGATGTGTCAGGCACTGGGCTGACACAAAGAGGGTGGGATGGAGAACTCTGAATTCTACCTTCAAGGGTGAGGCAAACCCACAGGGACAGAGAAGACACAGGAACAGGGCCCAGCGGCACAGGGGAGCCTTGGCTGACTTCCAGCGTGGGAAGCAAATGCCCCTGCAGTGGTAGAGACACTGGAGCAAGGTGGTTACAGGGCCCCAGAGACAGACTCGGCCCTCTAGGCCTGAGGGAGGGGAGGACCACTCTGCTGGGGGGCCCACGACCACAGAGGAGGCAGGGCTTGGCTGGGTGGGCATTGCTGGGCTCACATCTTAGGGGCAGGTCTGAGGCAATGTGGGAGCATGAGGCTGCACCGAGATACACAGGGTCTGCAGAAGTGCCTGAGGCTGCTGTGTGACCCGGATGTGCTGCATCGCAAGCCGGACTGGCCACAGAGCAGGGCTCGCTGGCACCCAGGACTCACATCATGAGGAGCGTGCACACAGGAAGGAAACTCTGCTGTATCTGTGCAGATCTAGGTGGGCCCTGGAGTGCCTCTAGTCCAACTACTTTGTCAATGTAGGAACTGGGGCCACAAAGGGAGAGGGCTGCCATCCTTCTTGCACAGCTCACCCCGCAAAGCCCCACTTCCCCTCAGGGCCAGCTCAAAAGCCTTCTCCTTTGGGACCCAAACTAATCCTCGAGGCTGGTTGGAGTTGCAACCCCTTGCCAATGCTCCCCTCACCAGCTCCCATGAGGCCTGATCTGACTCCTGCTGTCACTGCATCTGTCTGTTCCCAAGCACCTCAAGGGTAGGGTTGGGTCTTTTCTACAGGGTCTCCCAGTGCTGGTAGAAAAACTCAGTGAGTGTTTGTTGGGTGTGTGGATGGATAGGTGGATAGATGGGTGGGTGGATAGATGAATGGATGGATGGATGGATGAATGGATGGATGGATGGATGATTGGATGAATGGATGGATGGGTGGATGGATGGATGTATGGATGGATAGGTGGATGAATGGATGGGTGGATGAATGGATGGGTGGATGAATGGATGAGTGGATGGATGGATGGATGGGTGGAGGGATGGATGGATGGATGAATAGATGGGTAGATGGATGGGTGGGTGGGTAGATGGATGGGTGAATGGAGGGATGGATGGATGCATGGATGGATAGATGGATAGATGGATGGATGGATGGATGGATGGATGGATGGATGGATGGATGGATGGATAGATGGATGGCAGACATTGTCTCCAGCCCCCCTGCATCCAGGCACTGCACTGGCCCTCATCAGCCTTTCTCACCCTGCCTAGGGGGACCTGCTCTGGGCTTCCCTCATACCTGCGCTGTGCACCACTTGTGATTTTTATGTGTGAATAAGCTCCTGAAAGGTCACAAGGCAGCTTGCAGTTTGTTCTGGGGAAAGAGAAATGTCGCACTCAGAGTCTCATCCTTGGCAGCAGGAATACCAGGTGACCTGTTTCTAAGTCAGCTTGCACCCCGGGGAAGCCACCCATGACACAATGCCTGCTCTAATCTGGCAGCTCAGCACATACAAGCAGGGCTGGGGAGGCACAGACCCCATGGACATTTGGCTGCTATCGTACCTTGGCACAGCCAGGCTGACTCTCACGGATAACTTTGCAAACTCTAAGCACAGGCCAGCAAAAGGCAACGGGGAAGGTGCTTCCAGGGCTGGTAGAAGGTGCATGTCCCAGGGCTGAGGACCAGGGCATGACCAGTCCCACTATCTCATTTGTGGGTGGGCAGGTGGCAGAACCTAGGGCAGCACCCAGGCCTGGGCAACAGCTTTCTCACCTCTCCCCATACTGGAACTGCAGTGGTGCCTCCTCCTCCACCCCAGCCCAGAGCCCTGGGGGAAGGGGAAGGCCAGACAAAGCTGCTGTGGTCCTCCTAGAGGGCTGTAATGAAATCTGTGGGGAGGCAAGGTGGCAGTTGCCCTGTGCATGCTGAAATCCCTTATGAGCCAGTGTCCTGCAGGAATAACAAGAACAGATATGCGTTTTGGTGTTTACCAAATGACTTGACCTCTACTCTGTTAGCATTGAGGCAGGCAGGAAAGAAATGATTGTCTACACACACCTGTGCAGACAGTTTTCTCATTTGACAGAGGAGGAAACTGAGGCCCAGAGAGAAGGGATTCACCCAAGGTCACATGGCAGAAAATACTGGAGTCAGATGCAGAGCTAGGCCTTCCAACTCCCAGGCCCAGCTCCTGCCTTCATCCCTACAGCCTACAACTGCAGGCAGGTCCCAAAGCAGTCGTGCTCCTAGAGTGGCTGAGAACGCTGTTCTCTCCCCTGAAACTGACGCCTCCCTGGGGACTGTGGGTGGGAGCAGCAATGAAGGGAGCGGGTGTGATGATGATGAGAAAGAAGAGGAAGGGAAAGCAGGGTCTGGGAATGACACTGGGGCAACAGGAGCCTCCTCAGTCCCCACAGGGGGCAGAGGGCGGCAGTGAATTCAGAGAGAGCAGCCGGAACACCCCACCCCCAGCTGGCATCCCAGGTCTCTCCAGGTCTGGACTTGCACTGACTCCTCCGTGCCATCTCTCCAAACATGCCCTGCCGTGTCCTGACTCTGCCTTTGCCCGTTGTTTTGCCTATTGTCTGTGACACCTGCACGTCCTGCCCAGTGCCCATTCCTTGGGGATGCTCCCCAGTCCTCTCCTGTGGTGCCCTCGCTATCCTGCAGCTCAGAGCTGGCACATGGGATCCGTTTCTCCCACTGCATGCAGAGCCCTGAGGGCAGGCACTGTGTCTGCATCCTCTCTGTTCCCAGCAGCTGACTCAGGGCCTGCAGAGAACAGCTGCGCAATACACATTTGCAGAATAAATGGGTTAATAGACAAAAGAGCAGTAAATAAGTGGGCCTCACAATGCCTGACAACAGTATGGCCTCAACAGATATTTATTGGGCTACAGCAAAAGAGGCCCAGAGGCTGGTCCATGATGCCACGATGTCTCTGTTGGCTTCCCTCCATCACACACATACAACCCCTCCCCCCGCACACACATGCACACACATAACCACACGCCCCCACATGTATGCATATGCACGCACAAGCATTCTTCCAGAACACTTGGAACATTTTGTTGTGGCCAAATGGTCCTGCCTGAGCACCAAGCCCCTCCCTCTCAAAATGCACACTCCCAGGAACCCTGCTGTGATACTGTGGTGTAATAAGAAATATATATTTTGTCTTCTTGGTTTCTGGCACACTGCTCCTTAAAACTCTTGGAATTGCCAGAGTGATGAGTACCTTTTTTATGCTAATGAGATGACATGACTCATGACTTGGGGGCCCCTGCATAGCTCCAGGATGAGGACTGATCACCAGAAAGAACAAGACGTGATTAGAAGGTTGGGACTTTTAACCCTAGCCCCCTAATTCCCAGGGTGGAAGACAGGCTGAAGGTTGAGCTGATCAACAATGGCCAATGGTTTAATCAATCATACTGAAGTAATAAAGCCTCCATAAAAATCCCAAAGGACTAGGATTGGGGAACTTCCAGATTGCTAACCACGTGGAGGTGCTGGGAGGGAATGCGCCCTGACAGGGCATGGAGGCTCCACGCCCCTTTCCCCGTGCCTTGCCCTAGGCATCTCTTCCATCTCTGACTGTTCATTGGACTCCTCTGTGACATCCTTTATAATAAATGGGTAGGTCAGGCACTGTGGCCCACACCTGTAACCCCAGTTCTTTGGAAGGCTGAGGTGGGAAGAATGCTTGAAGCTAGGAGTTTGACACCAGCCTGGGCAACATAGCAAGACCTCATCTCTAAAAATAAATAAATAAATAAATAAATAAAATTAGCCAGGTGTGGTGACGTGTGCCTATAGTCCCAGCTACTTGGGAGGCTGAGGCAGGGTGATCACTTGAGCCCAGGAGTTCGAGGCTGTAGTGAGCTATGATCGCGCCACTGCACTTTAGCTTGGGTGACAGAGTGAGACCCTGTGTCTAAAAAATAAAAATAACATAAAAGTAAAATATAATTAATGGGTAAACATAAGTAAAGTGTTTCTGAGTCCTTTGAGCTGCTCTAGCAAATTAATGGAACCTGCGGAGGTGGTCACAGGAACCCACGATTTACAGCCAGTCAATCAGAAGCGAAAGCCACAATGCAGGCTTGCACGATTGGTCTCTGAAGCAGAGGGCAGTGTTGTGGGACTGAGTCCTTAACCAGTGGGATTAAAAGCTGTTTCCAGGTGGATAGTGTCAGAATTGAATTCAAAGTGAGGACAGGCAGCTGGTGTCTGCTGGAGAGTTCCTTGGTGGTGGGAAAACAACTCACACATGTCTGGTGTCGGAAGCATTATGTTGAGCTGTGTGTGACAGGAAGAAAAACACTTTGGTTTTCTCTGTCACTAATACCTACCCACTCCCGTACACCTATCCTCACTCTCCCTCTCCACCAACCTCCCCCTTCCCCAGTATGCGACACCATCACCCGGGAACCTTCTCAACTTCCCGCTGCGATTTCCAAAGTTGCTGATCTTTGTCAGCTGCGTTAATGAATCACAGCCCAGGAGGCTCCAACCTTCCTAAAAATACCTGAGAACCCTCAGTGCAGAGAGAGACTGTGAAGGCGTGTGCATCCTAATGGAGACAGCCTGCCCTGCTCGGGCCATCGGGGCGACTCCTCATGCCCACCTCTCCCCCATGTCCTTGTGTCCTCACCTGCTCTGAACCCCAGAAGGCTGAACCAGTGGGTGCAGAGCCAGATCTCTCTAAGAGAGCCTCCAGTGCACTCACACATTACAGATAGGGAAACCGATACCTGGAGATGGAAGAGCCACAGGCCCTTTGTTCCCAGTGCAGGGCACTGCAGTGTTGCCTCTGTGGTCAGCAGCCAAACAGGGGTGGGGAGGAGGGATTCCTCAGCTTAGAGCCCCAGCTATGAGGGCCCAGCCTGGCCCCTGCAACGAGCTGTGGTCTGATGGGGCCATACCGGTCCACGGACTCAATAAGGAGCTTCCACAGGCAAACGCAGTTTCCTGGGGCCAGGTGTGGAGGGGCAGGGGGAGGTCCACCATGGTGGAGCTGCCCTCCTAGCACAGGCTTATGCTTCTCAAGCAGGGAGGACGAGGAATGGTCCCTGAGATGGAGAGTGGCAGATCTGGACTTCATTCTGCTTCACAAAGCTCACCAGTACTGAGTCCATTCCTGCCGTTTCTGCACAGGGGGCTTCTTCACACTTGCCCACCCCTCCACCCCGGCAGTAGAATCCAGAAGGCTCTCACTGGCAGCTACAGCTTTGTTTTTCAAAGTGTGGTTCATGGACCAGTGGCATCGACGTCCCCTGAGAGCTGGTTGGAAATGCAGAATCTCAGGCTCCACCCCAGACCTGCTGAATCAGACCCCAAGGGGTTTTCTGCTGTTAGAGTTTGAGAAGCAAGGGCCAATGGAACCACTTAGCATGGTCTCACCCAGCAGTGACGCACGCGATGAGTTGTGCATGCATAATATTATTAATCAGCTGGCAGGAGAGCCAGGAGGACTGGAATAGGAAAAGGAGGGCTCCTAGGATCCTAGGATGGCAAGTCCAGAGTGAACGTGGGAACTGCTGCTCAGTCCCTCTGGAGACTCCTAGAAGGAGTGAATTTGGGGCAAACAGAGCCTGTGAGAATTAGTCCACTTCTTCCTCTTCCTCAGGCTAGAAACTTCTCCAGTCTCTCTAACAGGTGCTTTCCAGTCCCAGCTTGGGCTCCCATCATGATGGGGAGCTTACCACCTCTCAGGCGGTCCACTGCAGGGTGGGCAGCTGTGGCTCTGACAGAGTCTCCATCACGTGGAGCAGAAGCTGCCTCAGTGGCCCCAGCGGGCCCGCCCTCCAACTCTGGGCTCCCTCAGGGCTGGGGGTGACCAGCCAGTTCCTTGTCTACTTTCACTCCTTGTCACGCCTTCTCTTTTCTTTACTCCTTGTCACTTTATTCTTTTTCTGGTTCCAGAAATAGTCTTTCTGGTATTTTATTTTGTTTTGTTTTGTTTTGTTTTGAGATGGAGTTTCACTCTTGTCACCCAGGTTGGAGTGCAGCAGCACAATCTTGGCTGACTGCAACCTCCACCTCCCAGATTCAGGTGATTCTCATGCCTTAGCCACCTGAATAGCTGGGACTATAGGCATGTACCTCCACGCCTGGCTTAGTTTCGTATTTTTAGTAGAGGTGGAGTTTCACCATGTTGGCCAGGCTGGTCTCGAACTCCTGATCTCTGGTGATCTGCCCGCCTCAGCCTCCCAAAGTGCTGGCATTACAGGTGCGAGCCACCATGCCTGGCCCAGAAATAGTCTTTCTGTTTGCATTTGGAGAGTCATTTTATGGGTCCCCCCTCACTGAGAATGAAGGTACTGCCACATGGTGTGGAAGAGGCACCTACAGAGCCAGAACTTCTACCACCAGGACTCAGAGGGTGGCATTGGCCTCCCTTGACCACTTCTTCCTGCATCGCAGACAAGTAGGCATTGTGCTGCAGGCTCCACCCTGGTCTTTGGGGGCTCAGGAAGTGGAGAGGGACATTAGCAACAGCCCAGATCATGGCCTTAACCTACCAAACGCTGGAGCTCGAGAGCAGGTTACCCACTTCTTCCCAGCAGCAGGTCCAACAGTCTCTGTGGGAAGACAGAGAATGGTGGCAGCCAGGCACTCTCCTCTGAGCCTTCACACCACGGGGAAGACAGGCCTGTCCTACTCAGCTCAGTTTGCCAGCAAAGACCTAAGACTGGGAGGCCCAGAGCAGAGCTAGCCCCCAGCTCAGTGCCAGGCTGTGTACAGGGGTTAAAATGGGGTGAGGCCATACCCAGGGTGCAATTGCTGCACACTCACACAGGGCAGCAGCCCCCTGTCCCCACAGCCTGCTCTCACCCAAGACTGTGGCTCCTCCACCAGATGGACCAGGCACTTCCATAGCCCCTGCTTCCTGACCCTGCTGTCTATTTGCCATGCAGCCTAGGGACCACACTGAATGCCATCCCCCGCCCCCGCCAGACCCTCTTCACCATTAATGATCTTGACAGAGTGGGTCTCCCTGCCACTTGCTACACCCTGACCCAGGGGTACCCAGGAGATCTCCTCTGGAGCTTGACCCTGGCAGGCATCTGTAGCCTCCCACAAACTAGGACAGGGCAGAGGTGGGCACAGCCTCTCCCGGGCAGGCCAACCCTGTCCCGTGGGACAGTCAGCACACCCTGCAGCTGGGGTACATCTAATAACAGCTGCACTCATCCCACTGGAAGATGAATGTGGAGCCTCTGACCCTGCTCCACCGGCAGGGAGCGGGGCTCTCCAGGGCCAAGCCAAAGCCACCAGGCAGGTCAGAGCAGGGTTTTGTCATTCCTCTCGGGATACAGTGGGACAGCAGCAGCCCAGAGAGCCGGAACCCTGCTGGAGACTGCGCAGGGAGGTGGATGTAGAGTCAGGGCTGGAACTGGAATGTCCTGCCTCACAGGCCAAGGCTTCCATGGAAAAAGAACAGCCATCATTCATGGCTGAGCGCTCCAAGCTAGCTACCACATATGCATTGCCTCCTGGTACGGTGGTTACGACAATCCTATTTTACCAGTGAGGAAAGGGCTTAACGAACTCCACCAAGGTCGCAGTTAGCAAACGGCCCACCCTGTCCCTCTAGGAACTCCCAGCTCATTTCCTAGGACGGGAGGTTCTACAGCTGCTGCCACACTCACCAGCTCCGCCCCATCCCGGCACTGACGGGGAGCTCACTCCTAGGAGCCCTTCCTATGGCAGCCAGACTTATTCTCCTGCAGTCGAGTTCAAGATGTTTCTCCTATAACTGCCCTAGTCACCCCCGTCTGTGCTGGGGTACAGTTCTAAGGGAGTCGCAGACTCTGCTTGGGCTGACCTCCTTCCCAATGGAGCCTCTGAACTGCCCCGGGATCTGTAGTATGTGGGTCCGTGTCGGGTGACTCCCAGCTCTCAGCATTTCTGCCCCAGTGGCCTGAGCACCTGTGTGTCTGAAGCCCTTAGAGTCACACTGGGTCTCCTGCTCCCTGGCTCTCTGGTCAAGGAAGACAAGGAGGAGCAGGCATCACTTGCTCCCTCTGGCCACCTGCACTCTGGCTCTAGCTCTAGGCACCACTCTCTTGGCTGCAGCCACAGGCAGCTGGGAGGCCAGGGACGGAGTTTGTCGCAGGTTTTGTTTTTTTTTTGTTTTTTTCTTTTGTTTTTTTTTGAAATGGAGTTTTGCTCTTGTTGCCCAGGCTGGAGTGCAATGGCACGATCTCAGCTCACTGCAACCCCTGCCTCCTGGACTCAAGCGATTCTCCTGCCTCAGCCTCTCAAGCAGCTGGGATTACAGGCACTTGCTACCACGCCCAACTAATTTTTGTATTTTTAATAGGGACAGGGTTTCACCATGTTGGCCAGGCTGGTTTCAAACTCCTGACCTCAGGTGATATGTTTGTCTCAGCCTCCCAAAGTGCTGGGATCACAGGCGTGAGCCACCGCATCTGGCCCCGGACGGGTTCTCTTTTCCCATTCCTGGAGGTCCCTTCACTACCCTTCTAGCCCCTGAACCCCTGATAATAAGGATTGAGTTTCTCCCACTCCGTCTCCCTCTCAGAATCTCCTGACACCATGGAAGTCATGGGTACTGGGTGCCTGAACGTGCTGGAAGCCATCCTGCTCGCCATCACACAGATTCATCTAATCTGTCAGTAACACGATCTGATGAATATTACTAGTTCCTTTTACAGACGACAACACTGAGACTTGGGAGTTCACTTGACGTTACTGAGAAAAGGTCACATCCTTAGTAAGTGGCAGCAGCACAGGTCTCACATCAATATGGGCGATCCCTGGACTCAAGTTCCTTCCACTGGCCAAGCCACATTCCCTGTAAGGTGCTGCTTTTAGAACAAGGGGGCAGAGGCTGGGGGCATCTCGGCCTTGCCCTCACACACTGATTCCTACTGGACTGCCTGAGGCCAGGCCAGCCAGACGCTGGGGAGTCCAGGGGCTCTGCTTGCAGGGCCACAGGAGGGCCCGGCCCCAGGTATCCCGTCCCCACCCCCACCCTCACCCCTGCTGGTCAGTTAATTCAGACAGAGAGGCCTGAGGAAGGCACGTGGTGCTGGCAGCCAAACAAAGGGGTCTGCAGTCAGTCAGACACTTCCTCACTGGCATAAAGACCTACTTCCCCCCCAGACACAGTCCCCAGCCACTAGGACCCCAAAGAATGCCTGGAATGTCGTGGGGCCAGACAGTCTCCAGGCTCCTGCAGACAGAGGAGAGGCTGCCTTTGTGCCCAGAGGACTGACGGTAGGCTAGAAAGGTCACTCCCTGACCTGTGACCTTGCCCTTTCACCCCAATCCCTGGGAGTGGCTGGGCTTTCCTCCTTAGGACCTGCAGTGTCCCTTGTCCCTTCCATGCCACTGGAACCTGGCCCCATGTTTGCAGCAGCTTCAGGAGAGAGGAGAGGAGTTCCAATGGATGCAGATGCAGCTTCCACAGCTGGCCTCCCCGCACTGAGGGGGAACTCAGCCTCACCAGGGCCTCTCTGGAGGTCACTGAAACAGTCAGTCTCTTAGGAGGGCAGCTCCAGTCCCCTCCTCACCTGCTCCTCCAGGGCTGGCCTCGTTCAGTGCCTCAGGACCACCCCCACCACCCCCCAACCTACTGACTGCCCAGACTGTCCTAGAAGCTAAGAGCCTAGAACAAAAGAGAAATGAATCCCTATACTCAGAGCCATTCTAGCCGGAGATGGACAAGGCACAAACCCAAGTCAGTCCTAGTAGGAAGAAGAGCCTCAGCCGAGGAGAAAGGTGGTGCCAGGGGTCGGGGGTCGGGGGCTGCTGTCTCATGCGTGGTCAGGAATGACTAGGAGGAGGGGGAAAGGAGTCCCCTGGATACCTGGGAAAGAACATTCTAGGAAAAAGGAGCAGCAAGTGCAGAAACCCCAGTCCGTTCGCAGAACAGCAAGAAGAGCAGGGTCAGCCTGTGGTGGGGGTTCCTAGGAGCTGGAGTCGGGCAAGTAATGGAGGAAGGGGCCAAGCCTGGGCCATCGCCAGGCTTCAGCATTCACTCTAGGTGAGATGGAAGTCTTGCCGGGTTTTAAGCAGGGGAACAACAGGATCAGACTTGTGGCTTGTAACTGGGCCCTTTGTCTGGGGACTAGATAGGAGGTGAGGAAGGAGGTGACAGGAACCAAATCAGGAGGCTCCCAGGCCTGCCGTGGCCCAGCCATGCTGACACATCTGCCTGCCTGTGGCAGCAGCTCCTGGAAGGAGCTCAGGGCCCGGGGCTGGCAGCTGCTTATGGAGAACCATAAGACATAGTTCTTATCTGGAAGACTTCTCACCTGATGAGGGGCAGGCAGCCTCTCCCAGCTCTGAGTCCCAGAGCTCAGTTGGAACCTCCCAAGAGATGCGCCAGCACCCTCTCTACTGCTGGCAAGGAGATTGCCCTCGAGGCCGTCTTGGTCACTCTAAAGTTTAGCCCACAGCCTGGTCTGTGGTTTGAGGCCCCAGTGGGCTAGAGACTCTCTGGGGTAAGCAGAGACTGGGCAACATTGGGCACCAGTGAGCCTGGTAGCTAGGAATGACATGATCAGCAAAGCTGACAGTGGCCCTGCGGCTCAGCCGCAGCCCAGCCCAGCCTGCCTGGGCCTTGCCCCAGGGTAGCCGAAAGAATGGAGGCAGGAGAGAGACAGAGAAAGGAAGGCCCATGTCCCAAAACCCCCAAAAGCCAGAGAAACATGTTCAGCCTGTCTGTGACTCACTCTTCCTTAGAAGAAAACTGTTTGTTTTTTCCTTCAAAATCGCAGACTTCCACCTTCAGACAATAACGTGTCCTCCGGAAGTTACGTATTTTGTTTTTCTGTGCAAGCTGCTGGGGCTTTTGTTGTTTAGAAACGTCTACTGTAATTGGGCCTGTGGACAGACTGTGGCTGCCTCTCAGAACAGGCTGACTCCTATATAGGGTGGCCAAATTTGACAAATAAAATTATCAGACACCCAACTAAATCTGAGTTTCAGATGAACAACAAATTCTTATTTTAGTCTAAGTATTTCCCAGGCAATATTTGAAACATACTCAGGCTAAAAAAAAAATCCATTGATCTGAAATTCAAATGTAACCAGTATTTTACTTGGCAACCCTTCCCCTAAGTCCACCAACAAGCCCACTGGCCATGCCTCTCTTGGTCACCAGCCCCACTGGTTCCCAGTGTCCTCCTGATCCTCCAACTCCATTGACCCCCGTGAGTCTCCCAACCATTGGCCTGTGCCCTTGGAGTCGGGCACAGGGGACCTCAAGTCACAGGCCAGGCTGTGGGCTAAGCTCTAGAGTTTGCAGGAAGCCCAAGCCTCACACATTCCCTGAACCTTGCCCTGCTTTCCATTTGCCCCCCGCCTCTCTCTACTTTCTGGAAAAGGCAGGCAGGTGCTACTCCCCGGCCCCCTACAGTCTCCCTCCCTGGGATCAGGACCCTCCGCCTGGTCTTTCACAGGAGTCCCTCTGGGCTGCCCCCAGCCTTGCCCAGGGCTTTCTGGCCTCAGTCTGAGAGAAGCAAGCCAAACACTGATCTTTTATGCAACGGGCTCCACTTGGCCCCCACCTGAATCAGTCCACTCCCTTAACCCTGGTCACAAGGAATTCTGGGGCTTTTGACACCCCAGAGCCTACTCCTCTCATTCCCAGCACCCTCTTCTCATGGAAATGTTTGAAAAGGGAGTTTTTTTCCCCCTTCTTTTAGTCTGGGACAGCAGAATATGGAGTCCTGCTTCCGTTTTAAAGCACTATCTCATGACTCCTGGGGTAAACATTTTTCCAACTTTATAGAACCCTAGAGCAGGGAAAACGCCTTCCTTCCATTCTGTGGCCTTCAAATCGCCACCAGGTTGCTGAACTTGAGCTCTTGGGCTCATGCATCTCACAAATGCTCCCTGGGCACCTGCTTTCTGTGCAGCTGAACTTGGCCATGGGTATAAAGGCAAAAGGGAGCCTCCACTGCAGCCCCAAGAGCTCAGGATGGTGGGAGAGGGATGGGTAAATGTCTAACTGCCTTATGATAATTCCAGGATGGCCATGGAGGACATATAGGAGCTACCCAGGCTGACAGAGCGAGGGTGGTTCCCAAGAACTGCCCAAGTGAGTTCCCAGGTGTTAGTAAGATTCTGCTAGGGGAGGAGGAGAAGAAACAGTGTCTCAGAAAGGGGAGCAAGCCAACAAGGCCTGGAGGCTTGGAGCAAGTGGCTCTCTGAGCTGGAGGAATTTGGGGGTGTGACTTCCAGGAGAGTAGCAGGGTCTGTTGCATAAAGCATCGCTGTTTGGCTTGCTTCTCTAGGGCTGAGGCCAGAATGCCCTGGGCAGGGTCACGGAAGGCCTCGAATGCCAACTGGGAGCTTGAATTTTATCGTAAAGGCACTAGAGAGCCAGGGGAGGGCTGGGAAGGATTGCAGACCTCAGGGAGAGAGATGAGGAAGACTTAACATGGGGCAGTGAGGACACTGGGGAGGGTCCAGCTTCTGGGACAGGGTCCCCATCTCCTTCCTCTGCTCTGAGACATAGCCCAGGCCTCGAGGCTTAGTGTTTGCTAGATTTTGCCCTTAAAGGAAAAGACAAAACTGAAGGCCCGAGTCTGAAGATGGCTACTCCTTGACGGTACCCCAGCATCCCCTTCCTTAGGCTGCACTCCATTCTGTCAGGCCTTTCCCCCAGCCTTGCTCCCTCTGCGTTTTTCCACCCAGGCCCAGGCTGGGGAGCAAGCTCTAGGCTGGAGACCCAGCCCTAGCAGAGGCCCTCCCTCACAGCACAGCCTGAGCCCTGGGGCCACCCCATGCACCTCCAGACTCTTGGAGCCAGAGGCCTGCGAGGCAGCCCAGGCCTGTTCCCTCTCTTCCTGCCAAACACTCCCCATATTGTTCGCCTTTGTGTCCTTTTTCCTGTGCCTCGGCATTTCCAACTTTATTGCCCCGGTTCCCTCCGAAGGTCATTGGCCAAACAGACTGGCGCCATGGGTTGGAAAAACAGCCTTGGATGCCTGGGATTGCTCCTCCTGAGGAGAAGGGAAAGCAGCAGAGACAGACCTTTCCACTGCTTACCCCCTGCAGCCTCCTGGACCTGCTGGGGCCCTCATCCTGGTCCACGGGTACTTCTGTGCCCCTGCCTTGGGCCCATGCTCACCAGAACTTCCCCCGGGAGTCTTCCCCGGAGCCTGCTAAGTGCCCCGGGTCCACCTGCTCACATCAGGTGCCACTTCACGAGCTCGAAATGGAGTCTGCCACCTCCTCAGTGTCACTCCCAAAGGGCTGGGCCAGAATGCAGGCCACTCAGGTGACATGGTCCTGCCTGCTCTTCTCCAGCAGGCTGGAGCACTGAGGCCAGGACTGGAGATTCCCCCTTCTCTCAGATCCCCGCGGTCCTGCTCCCCTCTCGCCTCATCTTATTTCCGAGGACTCCAGGCTCAGAGAGGCTGAGTCATATCTAAAGTCACAGAGCTAAAAGCCAGGGCTGGGACTGAGACCGAGGCTTCGTTTTACCCCCTGCACTCTTTCCTTTCTCATGGCTCAAGAGCTGGCTCGGTTCTGAAGTCTTTCCTTGAAGGGGCAGGGCAGGCCCAGGGGAGAGACTGGGAAGCAGGGCTCAGGTCTCTCTGGCTCTGCTGCCAGCTCCTCATGTGGGTCTGCTCAGGCTCTTTCCAGGCTCTGCTGCCTCCTTCCAGCTCAGAACACCAAGATTTCTAGGTTGGGGCCATTTTTCCTCTGTTCCCATCAGAACACTGCCTCCGTCCCTGACGACACAGGCTATGGGGCTACAGAGACTTCTGACTCAGGTCTTCGTGTAGTCCCAGGACTCTGGAGTCTTCTCCCCATACCCTCCTCCACCCTATGCTGGCAATTTAGAACTTGAAGTTTGTTACCAGAGAGACAGTGTGATGTCATGAAAAACCAAGGTCCTTGTCCTCCAACCAACCTGAGTTCTTATTTTGTTTTGTTTTGTTTTTTCACTTAATTGTGAGATCTCCATCAGGTTATGAAAGCTCTTTGAGCCTCAGTATCCTTGTCTGTAAAATGGTTAGAATTAATATAAGGATTAAGTTACATAAGGAAGAAAAGTACCTCGAACATGGAAGGTCTTCAGTAAATGGCAGTGATTATTATAACCTTCAGAGACTCCTTCCTCCTGTCTCTTCAGGGTACTGGAGCCCTGGGATCAGCTCCCAGCCTGTCCTTTCCATCTGTTTGGGGGTCACTGGGCCTGCTCAGGAATCTGTGGACAGGCGCACAGGTGGCCCCTACTCCAAGGCTGCAGCTATGCTCCTTGCACTTCTAACTGCTCCTTGCCAAGCCCCATGGGAGCAGAGGTGCCTGGGCAGCCTTCCTGTCTTCCAGCATAGCTCATCACTCTGTGGTCCCCAGGGCCACAGCCTATGGTAGCCACCACAACATAGAGAATGTGGTAGGCAGAATACTACCAAAAGTACCCCCAAGATAACAGACTCTAATCCCTGGAATCTGTAAATGTCACTGTAGTGGGTTGAATTGTGTCCCCCCAAAAGATATGTCCAAGTTCTAACCCCTGGTACCTGGGAATAAGAGCTTATCTGGAAATACAGTCTTTGCTGATAAAATTAAGCTGAAGGTCTTGGGATGCGACCCTCCTGGATTTAGGGTAGGTCTATATGCCCAGAGCCTCTAGAAGCCAGAGGGGCAAACCATTCTCCCTGAGAGCCTTCAGAGGGAGCATGGGCCTGCCGACACCTTGATTTTGAACCTCAGGCCTCCGGAAGTGTGAGAGAATACATTTCTGTGTTTAAACCGCCCTCTCCTCTTTAACCATGGGGTCCTCTGTCTCCACCCCAACCCATGGTATTTTGGGTCTCTTTGTTACTTGTTCTTCCCAGGGAGAGCCCCCAAGCCCCTGACCGCTTTTAATCCTGAGGTTCACATAATTCAGCAGGTTCTGAGTTGCCATTTTGTAGACTGAAAACCTAAGATTCACAGGTTCCCAAAAAAGGCCTGGCTCGGGCTAGGTCAACAGCCTATGGGGCCTTTGCTTCCAGAGGTTCCACAAATCCACAGCTCTCAGCTGATAACTCATTAGGGAGCTATGGGCTTCCCCTTCCTGTTCGGCTACTAGTTTAAGTTGTTTTCCTTCTTCTGGTCTGCAAGGAACAAAAACAAGTAATTTTCTCATAAAAATAACAATTAGCAAAGCCCGGAATCCAGACAGCCTCCGGTCAGGACCATTCATCGGTGCTGACCTCGAGGCAACTTCAGGCTCCTTTTGAGACACACCACCACCATCCCCACCAGGGCAAGGAGGGCCAAGGGCTTTGCTGCCCTGCATCGTGGCCTGGTTGGTGGCTGCAGCAGTGTTTTCAGGGAAATAGAGAATGAGCAGGAAGACCAATGTCAGAAACAAAAGCATCTTGGACACTCAACATGGTTTTGAATGCTACAGATAATGCAAAACTAGGTCCTTCCTGTGTGGTTGCCCTCAGAAACCCAGGGAAGTGTCATGTTCACAGCAGGGAAAACAATTGCACTGATTAATTGTGCTTCTGTTGATGCTGCGGTTCTCCTGACTTCTGAGTGCATCACAGCGAGGCCATCTGCCAGATGGAAGCGCTGGAACAGACAGCTTCTTGGTGCAAACTGCAAGGCTCATGAGACTCAAAACAAGCCTGTTAGATCCCATTTACTAAATGGCCATAATCAAAGAACAAGCTCTTAGTTATCTAGCAAGGCGCTCTGGAAATAGATGAGCATGCAAAATCACAATTTATGAGTTCAGCAATTTTTCTTTTTCTGCTAAAGATATTAGCCCATGAAAATCTTGTAGTGTTTGAGGAGATTTAGTCAACTGCCAACTTTCTGCAAGTATCTTTTCCATGGCTGCCTCCTTTTTCCCACCACTGCAAAGGGCCCTAGGCTTGGCAAGCAGGGTTGAGCTGGACTGGGAGAGGAAGACACATGAGGGCATACCTCATTTCAGAGCCCTGAAGGGCCAGGGGATCACTGGGAAGGAATGAGTGCTGCATGGCCAGGAAAAATGAGTGACTATACAGCAGAAAGCATGGTCAGCCTGGGTGGATGAGATGACAGTGACCTGGCCAGCTCCACTCAGTGGGCACCTGGCTTCCCCCAGCAGCCCCCAGGTAGGCAGTGCTGGGCAAGGCTGGCCTCCTGGACACCTCACAGGGGTCTGCTTCCTTATCTGCTGTGTCCACATTGTGAGCTAATCCTGTCCCTAGATGAGGGCAGCAGGTCTACTGAACTGAGCTAGGAGAGAAGTCGGGACCCTGAGTTCAAGTCCCAGCATGGTTATCTACTAACCGTGGAACTGTGGGGAAATCAGGGGTCCTCTTGGAGCCTCAATCCCCTCCTCTGTATAACTGGGATGATAATGTTGGTCTTGCTTGGTTTTTGCCAGGATTAAATGAGAACACAGGAGTGGGTGTTATTACTGGCATAAAAAGAACCACTTCCTAACTCATTAACGTGGACAACGTAAACGTCTGGATGCCTAAGGACAAAGCCCGGGACTTTTCTGCACTCGCTACTCACCCCCATGTTGTTGTTGGGCATTTGTTTGGATTTCTCCGGAACTTTTGGAACAATGGGCTCTGGAGTTGTGTTCTGTGGCCATTCACACCCTCAAGGGAAGCATTTGCTGAGCTCTAGGCCTCGTTCCAAGGGTGAGGAGACTGGTGGGACATTTACCTGAATCAGGGCCGCAGCCTGCACAGGCAGGGCTAGGGACAGGAAGCCCAGAGACACACAGCATCAACCCCTGAGCCTGGAAGTCCTAGTCCAAAATCTCCTGGTCTTATTTCAACCCATCAGCTGACTTTGACAATCAGAAAATACCAAAAAGGGCTGACCCCTTCCTCTCTAGCTCTGACACTCCAAGACGCTGTTTGGTCTCAACATGCAGCCCAGTTCCCTGGCTGCCCAGCAACACTCTGCCCATATATTTTAGGCTCCCAAAGGGTAGTAAGTCCCTCTTTCGGCTCCCTGGAGGCCCCACCGTGAGTCAGGTGAGGGGCCAGGCACTGGGGAGAAAGCTGCAGTGTGCCTCCTGCCTCCTCCCCTCTCCAGGTTTGTGCCTCAAGGCCCCGCATTCCTTATCCACAGGCTTGGCCCATGCGCCTGGGCTGTTCCACACGGGGGCAGTCCTCCTCTGTCTCCCTGGTTCCATCCCACCCCTTCAGGCTACCCCAGCCAGGGAGAACAGGAGCAGCTGGAAAGTTAATTTAAAATGTGAGTGACTATTAGGCCCTGATGCCCACACGAAAGGAGTTGCTTTTTAAAAGGTAGCTATTTATAAAAATGAATGCTTGAGAAGTTCCTGACAGGCTATGGGGGGAGGAGGCCGGGGAGGGCAACCTGAAAAACCTGTACCACCCATTTCCATCTTTGTTTTGTTTTGTTTTGTTTTTTGACAGGGTCTTATTCTCTCCCAGGCTGGAGTGCAGTGGCATGATTGCAGCTCACTGCAACCTCGATCTCCCAATCCTCCTGTTTTAGCCTCCCAAGTAGCTGGGATTACAGGTATATGTCACCATGACTAGTTAATTTTCTTTTAATTTTTGTAGAGATAGGATCTCACCATGTTGTCCAGGCTGGTCTTGAACTCCTAGGCTCAAGTGATCCTCCTACCTTGGCCTCCAAAGTGTGCTGGGATTATAGGTGTGAGCCATTGCACCCAGCTATGTGAGGTTTCTTTCTTCTCAATCTTTGCTCAAGTTGTTTCCTTCATATGGACTCTACGTGTTCCTCCTCTTTTCCTGTCCTTGGAGAACCAGCTGGAAGCTCACCTCCTCTGAGAAGCCTGCCCAGTACAGCTCCTCCTGCCACTGAGGGCTTAGCTCAGGCGTCCCATTTGCCATGCTTTGCAGTCTTATCTCCTCACTGGCCTGAGACCTCCCTGAGGCTCTAGCCTAGAGCCTGAAAACATCAGAGTAGGGGTGGGATCTGCCACACTCTAGCTAAAAGACCTTCTCTCTAAAGTGAGAACAGGATCACCTCCCTCACTGTACTGTAAAGTGCCTGGCATATGGCAGGTGCCAACAAATACTGCTACCCCAGAAGTTCTGTGAGAGACGGAGGCCTTGAATGGTACCCTCAATGGGGTCCACAGTCTGGGGACTTTTTATTCCACAACAGAAATGGAAGCTGATCTGTCATACTGAGTCTAAACTGTTTCTTGGGTCTTGTCCACCTCCTGGAAACTGAATTTATCACCAGAGGGACAATGCAGGCTGAAGTTTCTGTTTCTGTTTCAGTTACGTATAGAAGCAGTTACTTTCTAAGAACTGAAGGACACCTAGTCATATCCTTTTGGTCAGTGGCAAACAAATGATGGGGAACAGAATTCCCACTTACAAATCTTTTCTCGTTGGGACGTCTAGGATGGTTGGTTCCTGGGACTGCCCTGGGAATTTACTTGGGAAGAGTATTTACAAGGAAATTTACAGGAGAATTTGCAAGGCAACTGCCATTTGAGTTGGGTTTTCAGAGTAAACGAGGGCTTGTCACTGGGCCTAGATGGAAATGTGGGGTGGCCCAGGGCAAGTGAAGGACATGGGGTTCCAAGGAGATTAAGGACTGGGGGCATGACACATTGATCTTCATGTACAACTGAGTCAATATTTCTGTATGGGGGAGGGCCTGGGAGCTAAATGGGGAGAGGGTGGGAAAGGGGGACCCTCCTGATGGACCCAGGAGGTTCAGCCCCAGCCCAAACCCCTTCAGAAAGACCCAAGGCTAGCAGGCCTGGACTCCTTAAAAAGCTGCCCAACCATTGGGTAGGGCAGAGCATGATTCTTGGGGCTCTCACTTTTACCCCAAGGGCCTTGTCCAGGGCTTCCTTTGAACCAGGCGCAATGATCTCCCAAAGAGAAGTTCTAGACCAGCAATCTTCCTATCTCCCTACATTTCCTGTGACATGTTAGTGGCTTGGAGGTGTCCCCCCAGCTCCACCAAGAAACAGCCTCCGGGTCCAAAGTGAGAGGCACCTCTCAGCACTGCCATCTGGGAGCATAAGAGTGCCTCTCTGTGGCTTGAGCCTGGGAGGAAGAGAGTGTCCAGAGATGGAGGCAAGCAGAGGCCAGACCAACTCAGGCCTGGCGCCGGAGCTGGAATTGCCAGGCCTCTGACCCTCAGGCTAGATTGCATTCTTGGAGCAGCAGATTATAGTATGAGGGGGTATTATCTAAGCTACACTCCCCAGCACTGGGCTGGATGGGGATTGGGCTTCCAGGGCTCTGTTACACTGATCAGATCACTGATTCATATGCTGATGTATCAGAACCACCTGCAAACACATTTCCAGGCCTGCCCCAGGGCACTCCTTCCTCAAGCCTGTCCAGTGTGACTTCAACTCCCTTCACAGCTGAGTAGGTTGTGGCTGGGGGCCATGGATCTGCAAAGACTGAGTAACATGCCTGATGTCTCATCATGATCCAGCCGGCTGGGGGCCTCTGGCAAGGAACACTCCAAGCTGCATCACTTCCCCTCGGGCAACTTGTTGATCCCTGGCAAGGGGTGCAGGAAGCAGGCTCACGTGGCAGTGCCCTTGAATCAGGGCTCGGGAGAGCGGCACAGGGTGGGGGTGGGAACGGCTTCTCTTGACCAGCGCCTAGTGTCCTACCTGTGGCTCCTCAGTGGCTCCAGGGCTGCCCTCAGAGGTGGGATGGGATGCAGTCTTCACAGGAGGGGCCTTGGTCTCCGCGGTTTTCAGGGCACAGCCCCACACCTATTACCTGGACCTGAGGCTCTACCCTAGCATGTCTCTCTGGGCTGTCCTCTGAGAAGTTGCTCACCATGGCAACCAACGAGAAGTAGAGCCCCAGCTGAGGGCGGTAATGACACCATCTTTGGCCCTTGGACGACTGGGGCAGTTCTTGCCGGGAGGCTCTTGCAGGCAGTCCCACACACCACCTGTATCCCGAGGAAAGGTGGGCGTTCCCAAGGAGCATGTTCAGGCCAGAGGCTCTGGGAGGTAAATAAGAATAGATGCCCAGCCAAGAAACTCTTCAAAGCTCAAGAGGAATGAAGAGAAGAGAGAGGACCACCATTCACTGAGGGCTAGCCGTGAGTGAGGCACGGGGCAGAGGCAATCTCCTACGTGCTCACGACAGCCCTGGGAGCAGTACTGCCACCTGCACTCCACAGGGGAGGAAACTGAGGCTCAGAACGGGAAACTAATTTGCTCAAGGCCAGAGTCCCTGGGTGTGTGGCTGTGATTCTGGAGCCATGCTCTGTATCAACCAGTGGGATATACATGAAACATCAACAATAACAGCAATGTCCAGCTTCAAAACATTAAAAATAGCCTCAGTACTACAAGGCTTTCTCTTTCTGAAACCTCTGTCGAAGCCAGCCAAGTGGAGAGTCGGGCCGTGTCCGCTCCCAAGCCTCACAGGCTGAGCCAGGTTTGGTGGCCACTGAAGCCCTGCACTTCCTTCTGGTCTCAGGTCAGTCCTCCCTGGGACACTCCTAATGTACTCATCTGGGGGCTTCTGTTGAGTCCAGGAAAGTCCACAGGACACAGCTGAGGCTGGGCGGCCACCAGACACGTGCTGTGTCCAGAGAGAACAAAGCGGGGCTTTCCCTAGGTTCCGTGAGCACAGGAGCCTTTTCCTCCAGGCTGGCTCCATCCGAGCTGGCTGAGGTTTGAGGGCAGCTGCCCAGAATCTATAGGGTGCCTCCGGGAACTGTCTCAAGGCCAGAGCATCCAGCCTCCTGGCTGTTAGTGGGCGGTGAGCCTACCGGGGCTTCGAGAGACAGGGCTTCCCCAGATCCAGCCAGATGAGATCATCTGCCATTTCAGGCTGGGCTGAAAGATCCTCCTGCACAACAAAGCTGGGCCCAGGAGATATCCTGCATGACTCATCGGTCGGCCACGCATTGGAGACTTCCGGCGCTCAGAGAAACCAGACACAGAGAGCCATTGTCTGCCTTGGAAGCCCCCCGGCATACCAGGCTCAATGGGGTAATTTGTGTTTTCTCCCTAGTCCTCCATAACCCATACTCTTTCTGGGAGGTGGGGGCCCACTGAGCTGCCTGAGACCCTGTGACAAGAGGAAAACCAATACCAAATCACCTACCCACAAGTCCCACGGGAATACCCTCCATCCAGGACCAGGACCTGGCTGGGAAGCAGAAAACCTGGGTTCTAAGCCATGGTTTAAATCTCAAGACTCATTGATCCTTGTGTCTTCATTTTTCAAATGGAGAAAATCATTCAAAAAAGACAAGGCTATTGTGAGGATGACCTAAGGTAAGGCACATAAAGTTCCAGGCTCAGGCCTTGCACCTGCAAAGCTTCTGCATGTGATCTTTCCTTCTCACTTCTCTCTTCCTCCTGGCTTTAAAACGTAAGTAAAAATGTTTTGTTTGTGGATCTGTTTCTATCCTAATCTACAGATCCTTATCCAGGGCAGAAACTCCCTGAGCTCACACCCACAGTCTACCCAGAATTTGGCTCACACTCAGTGACACAGCCCCAAGCGGGCAAGGACTGGAGCGGGGTGCACAGAGCCTGGTGGCTGAGCTGGGCAGAGATGCAAGAATAAGCAAGGCAAGGCTGAGGGCCTGCCCCTGGGTGTCAAACAAGCTGGAGGCCTTTAGAAACTTCCAAGGGGGGAGGTTGGACGCGGTGGCTCATGCCTGTAATTCTAGCACTTTGGGAGGCCGAGGCAGGTGGATTGCCTGAGCTCAGGAGTTTAAGACCAGCCTGGGCAACACAGTGAAACCCCATCCGTACTAAAATACAAAAAATTAGCCAGGCATGGCAGCGTGCACCTGTAATCCCAGCTACTCAGGAGGTTGAGGCAGGAGAATTGCTTGAACCCGAGAGGCAGAGGTTGCAGTGAGCCAAGATTGTGCCACTGCACTCCAGCCTGGGTGACAGAGCGAGACTCTGTCTCCAAAAAGAAAAAAAAAAGGAAAAAGAAAAGAAACTTCCGGCAGGGAGAGGGGGAAGCAAAAGTTAATTTGTTAAAAGGAATCAAAGGTTATAAAAAGAATTCACAGAAAGGGAAATCTAAATGACTAACAAGTTCATGAGGAGGTTGTCAGCCTCGCTAGTTATAAGAGAAATGAAAATTAAAACAGTGAGAGACTCCTTTACACTCATGAGATTGGCAAAAATTACCAAGTCAGATAATACCAAGCGCTAACAAGGAAGGGGGGTGGGTAAAAGAAACCCTCAGGAGCTGCTGGTGGAAGTAAACACCCAGGCAGACAAGTGGTGAGCAACCTGAAAGTTATTCTTGAAAATCAATATATAAATTCAGTGTGCACGGACCATGTGAACAAGAGTCCCATGATGCCTGCTGAGTTCACCCCATGGGTATTGGCCCAGACCCAAGGATACCACTGCTGAAGGCACAGCCCCAGGTTAGTGTCCCATGCAGATGCCAGCTTGTCAGGCACGCACTCCAGGCAACACCCTTCCCAAAGAGCAGACTCTCTTCAGCAAAAGGTGGAAAACAGGCCCCAGTGCAGGCTCTCACACCCAGCCCAGCTCCAGTCCTCAGTCTCAGAGCCTGCCCACTGTCCAGCAGCTGGACAGTGATGGGGGCTTTGGATCAGGGTTCTGATCTTGGAGAAGTCAGGACATCCACTCCCTCTCCAAGCTCCAGCCTGATATTCCGAAGCCTTCCATTTATTTCACTGTCTGTATTTGTGTTCTACTGTTGCATTAAAAATTACCACAAACTTAGCAGTTTAAAACAACACGTATTTATTTATTTATTTTTATTTTTATTTTTATTTTTATTTTTGAGACAGAGTCTTGTTCTGTCACCCAGGCTGGAGTGCAGTGGTATGATCTCGGCTCACTGCAACCTCTGCCTCCTGGGTTCAAGCAATTCTTCTGCCTCAGCCCCCCAAGTAGCTGGGATTACAGGCACGCACCACAACGCCTGGCTAATTTTTGTATTTTTGGTAGAGATGGGGTTTCACTATGTTGCCCAGGCTGGTCTCAAAAACTCCAGACCTCAGGTGATCTGCCCGCCTCGACCTCCCAAAGTGCTGGGTGAGCCACCACACCCAGCCAACACACCTTTATTATCTCACAGTTTCTGTGGTTGAGTCGTCTGAGCACAGCTTACCTGGATCCTCTGCTCAGGGTCTCACAAGACTGTAATGAAGGTGTCAACTCAGCTGTGATCTCATCTGGAGGCTCAAGTGGGGAAGAACCTGTTTCCACCTATGCACTTCCTTGCAGCTGTGTGATGGGGACCCTAGCTTTTCTGCTGCTAGTTGTAGGCCACCTTCAGGTTCTAGAGGCTGCCTCTGGCCTTTACCAGGTGGGCTTTCATGAGTTAGCCGCTTACTCCATCAAGCCTGCAGGGAGAGACACTCTACTCAGGATGAGCCCAGTCCCTGTTACAAGGGTTTTCACCTGATTGAGCCAGGCCTGCACAAAATAGTCTGTTTTTATTAACTGAAAGTCAACTGATTTGGGGCCTCAATTACATTTGCAAAATCCCTTCACCTTTGCCAGATTCTGTTGGTTAGAAATAAGTCACTGATGCCCCCATACCAAGGGGAGGATTTATATAGGGTGTGGCCACCACACTGTTGGCTGCCTTCCTGGAAGTGAAGGCTCCAGTTCCGCTGAAAAGAAACTGAAGCCCCAGGCAGTGTAGAACAGCCTTGAGACACAGCCTTCTGTGTTCAGAGCCTCTGGAAGCTCAGCACAGCCTTCCAGGGCTCAGAGCCTCTGGAAGGAGGACTGACATGGATGGAGCTGTGGACTGGTCTACAGGGGGTGTGCAGGGGGTGGCTGAGAGAGATTGGTAGGGAAGAGATGTCCTCGGGGAAGGGTGGGCCTCTCAGGCAGCACAGATAAGTGAGGGAGGGGTGGGGGTAGCAGGCTCTGAGAGTGCCCTGCAGATGTCTGGTATGGGGAGAAAATCATTGAATTCCTCCATTTCCAGCTGAGAGGTCCCCAGAGACAGGGACCCCTCCCTCTCATGTCAGCCCATTACATCATGGTCCCTTGCTCTGCACCCCCATCGTTGGCATCAGGGGACCCCACCCACCTTCTTTCCACTCGGGTTTCACAGGCATCTAGGAGATCAGCTAAGGGGCAGCTGGCCTGGCACTGTATGTCCCAACCGAGGGACAGTGGGAGGATTGTCATGGGGCAGACGTGACCTCAGCTCGCTGGGCTCAACTCATCCTGCTCCAGGAAAGGACAGTGTCACAGAGGAACAAACACCCACTGTGCTGGGTCTCCTCTTCCCTGAGGGGTTCAGACCCAGGCAGGGACCCTCTTGGCAGGGTCAGAGCCTTCAGTGCCTACAAGCCTGCCTGCTCCAGCCAGGCCAAGAGGAGCCCCAACCCTGTGCCACTTACCAGGCCCTGGGCCTGCCTGCATACCCTCCTCACACCCTGGGCCTACCTGCTACTCAGCCTAACCTGAGAGCCCAAGCCCACCCTCCACCCAGAACCAAGACCCTCAGCCACCCCCAGCCTCTGCTTAGGTCCTGAGCAAGAAGGGGTGCTGGAGCAGGTATGTGCCATGCGCTGTGGTCCCTCACTTCTGAACAACCCCTCTGAGCTGTCCTGAGCTGGGTTTCTCAGGCCCCCAGCCTGGGCACAGGTTGTCCCATTGCACTTCACCTTCCGATGCCATCCACGGAAACCAGCTTTGGCTAACTCACATAGAAAAGGATTGTAATGAAAGGATATGGGGCGGCTTAGTGGGTTATCAGGAAGGCTGGAGAGCCAGGCAGGAACCAGGGAGGGGTACAGCTGGATCTCACCACGGGGGTGGTGTACCTGGACCTGCCACCCCTGGAGAGGCGCTGCTGGATTCTTGAGTTCTTGCAGCCCCACCAATTCTCACTGCCTCTCCCTGAAGCCTGGCAGCACTCCTTCCAGATTCAAAGTCCAGAGAGAAGGGGCCAGTGGGTTAAGCCCATGTCTTATCACTGTGGCCAAAGAGTGGGGAGGAGGCACCAGCCCACATCATCTCTCATGGTGGGAGGACGTGGGCTCTGCTCCGTCTCTGTGAGTCCCCCAGTAAAGGAAGGGTATTCAGATGTTGGGCCTCAGTGTGGCCCCCAAACCCCAGGAGAGCCTCTCATCATGACACTTGGGGCTCGGTCCTGCCAGTGCTCAGTGGACCATGCTGTCAGGGTCATGGTCTCCCTGACTGGTCTGAGATCACCCGAAGGCAGGTCACTCCTGGGACCTGGCCAGCATAGCACCTGTGCACTGTCAAATATATGGAGATGGCATTTCCTATCTGTGTCCCATGGCCCCGGGTTTCTGAATGTCACTATATTTGGTGCTAGGCTCACAGACTCGTCTACAATTAGTGTTTTAACCCTCCAGTGACAGGGCCACCCTCAGAGCCATTAGATGTGGGATTTCTTCTGTGATTGTAAGAGATTCCTTATTAAATTGCTTTGTGGCACTGAGCGAGGACACAGGACTGTGTCCCCAGAGACTCCCTGGCCTAGGCTGGGCCAGGTGGGGTGTAGATAACATGGAGCTGCACCCTTCCTGGTGCTGCTTCTAGAAAGCAGCCAGTGTCCCAGAGGCTGTGCTGGAGAGGCCAGTAGGCCAGGGCACCATAGCCTAGCCATGCTGGCGGGAGAGAGATGTTCTCTTCACCCTAGATCTAGAGGCGTCTCTTCCTCCCACTGCTCAGGGAATGGGCTGGGGAAGGACTGGGGTGTGCTGGTCCCTGTCACAGTTCTGCTCTAGCCTCCTGCCCTTGCTGACTCAGCCTGCCTGCTCCAGCTCTCTGAGCACTGAACCTGCACATGGAATGGGGGCCATGGTGCACCCCTTCTGCCCCTGCACCACCATCCCCCCGACTGCATAAGGCTCTGCGGGTCAGCAGAGGAGGAGCGGAACCAAGAGGTGGCAGTGGCAAGAGGTAATTTCTGCTGGAGCCGGTCCTGACCCCTGACTCTCCTTGTGAGATGCAGAGGCTGATCCAGGGCTTCTTGGCTTGGCCTGCTAACTGCTCACCTTAGGAATTTGCCCCCCAAGTGACGGGATCCGATTGCACATTCCTGAAGCCTGAGTCATTCCTGGGTCCTGCTCAGACTCAGGAATGTGTTTATGCTTGTGGGGCTGGAGGGACACACATACCACGTGTCTGCTCACTCGGGATTTGGAAGGGATGAGGGCTCTTCTCAAGGATAAGAGGGATGAGGTGGTGACCTCTTTGGAGTCGCTGAGATGCTGCAGTATGTGGGCCACAAAGGAGCAAATGAAGGGAGGGCCAGACTCAGGCTGGAACCAAAGCCTTTGGCTTGTATAGAGTTGGCTTTAACTTGCTCCCAAGGGACAGAAAATAGAGAGGAGCAGTCCAAGCAGGACATCCCCTGCAGTGACCTTGGGAAAGGTACTTGCTCCCTCATCACCTCCTCCCACCAAGGGCAACCTCCAAAAGGGCACAGCTTGGTGAGGCTGTGGCTGCCACCTCAGAGCCGTGGTTGTGGAGCTCAGCTCCTCCTCCCACTCTGTCCAGAGCTCTCTGTTGACAAGTTGATGGTTCTCATCTAGGTCCAATGTGAGCCTCTGCAGCTGTGGAGAGAGTTCACAGGCATGGCTCACATCTCTGAGGGTTTATTCAGAGCTCAGTGCTATGCCACCATTTGCCTGGGACAATCCCAGGTTACCAGTACAATGATCAACAGTGCCTCTTTTTACTCTCGAGAGTTTCCCGGTCTGGAAGATAACTGTATATTTGCCTTAACTCTACAAGCGTAATTTAATCCCTACAATGCACTACAAGAAGAGCACTGCTAATAGCATCATTTTCTGATGAAGAAACAGAGGTTCAGAGAAGATAAGTAACTTGCCCAAGGTCACACGATTAGCAGATGGCAGATCCGGAAACATAGGAACTCAGCATTTGACTTCAAAGCCTCTTTGCTTTGCTACAACATCAGATTTCCTGTTCTAAAATCCATTGCTTGATGCTTTGAAGGACCAAGAAGCTGATATCTCCGAATACTAGTAAAATAACCATTAACGTCCTGCAGTGATCCCAGCTCTCCTCACAGCCCCACGCTTGGCCATTTAGCCTCCTTCCTTTCCCAAGTGACAGAGTACACAATACTGTTCGCTTGCAGCAGCAGCCCCGTCATGGGATGAATACACACCATCGTGCCTACTGTGTGTCAGGCGCGGCACCTACTGTGTGCCAGACATGGCACATGTCGTCTGACCCTGACACAACCCTGTATGGTGCGTGTTGCTCCTCGTTTCATGGAAAGGAGACCCCTAGAAGTCACACAGCTGGGAGGAGGCAGGGCTGGGGCTAGAACTCACAGATCCTGGCTTTGAGCCTAGCAAACACTCTGCAGTGCCATACACAGTGGCTACACTGCCAAGGCCCGTCACAGGCTCTGAGCTTCCAGTGTCCTCACGGCAAGATGTAAACACATCTTGTGTTTACGTGTGTGGACTCACAGGCCCTCAAGGTATTTCCTCCTCCAAGGAGCCTGGACCGTCCTGCCCTTTGAGGGGGTCTGAGGCCAGTTCTCAAAATGTCTTCGCAATCCACACACATCACATTTAAGAGGCTTTTGGACAATGTTTTTATTTCTTTGGCGGGAAAGATCAGACATCTTTCAGAACAGAGCACGGCCACCTTGAAGCTGGGGAAGGGGCTGTTTCTGAAGCTCAGGCCTTCCCCGTCCAGTTTCTCCGCCCAGAGACCATCTCAGTGTGACAGCCTCTTCCCACTCCAACACACCGGCCTCTGGGGAGGAAGAAATAAAAGCAAGCGCATTCCAGATGTTCCCGGGAAAATGGTATTCGGGAAAAGGATGTTTGTTTAGAATTTACCAAAAATAGAGAGCCCCAAAAGAGGAAAAGGCAACCTCTTGACCCATTTAAACAGCCATTTCCCAGGAAGAACTTTCTACTAAACAATGTCACAAAAAGAAAAGCTAATAGCTTTGACAATATAATAATATAAAGCTTTGGTACATTCGAAGCCTCCAAAAGCAAAAATTAAGCAACACGTATATGCAACAGATATCAAAATGACAACATACAGGGAGCTCATCAAATGATTTTTAAATAAATCCATCAAAACCTTGTTAGGAAAATAGGCAAAGAAAACAGATAATCAACCAAGAAAGGTTTAAATGGCTTAATAAGTATGAACATTTGCATTTCATTAATAATCATATAAATTATGATTTTGAAATACCATTATTTCCCTTTCAGATAATGAGACTAGCTTTGTTGGTGTTACCATAAGCTGGTGTAGACCATAACACCAGCCCTCTCAAACCTGGGCTGAGGTTGGCATATAAGTCAGAGGCAACCCTTTTGGAAACATTTTGGCAACACATATCAAGGCTATTTTACTACAAAATGTAAATGTCTTGAAATTTTCTCTGAGGAAACATTGAGAAATTCAGACCAAAAAATTATGTACAAAGATGATTGATAAAGGGGGTATTGAATAGTAAAACATGGAAGCCCAGATATTCTACAATAGGTGAATAAATGCATTATGATATGTCTGTATGATCATAGGACACAGTCATTTAAAATGGTCTTTTCGAAGAGTGTTTATGCAAAGGAAAAGAAACGAAAGTGAAAAAAGTAGTCCGTGGCTGGGCGTGGTGGCTCATGCCTGTAATCCCAGCACTTTGGGAGGCTGTGGCAGGCGGATCATGAGGTCAGGAGATCGAGACCATCCTGGCTAACACGGTGAAACCCTGTCTCTACTAAAAATACAAAAAATTAGCTGGGTGTGGTGGCGGGCGCCTGTAGTCCCAGCTACTCGAGAGGCTGAGGCAGGAGAATGGTGTGAACCCGGGAGGTGGAGCTTGCAGTGAGCGGAGATCTCCCACTGCACTCCAACCTGGGCAACAGAGCAAGACTCTGTCTCAAAAAGAAAAAGAAAAAAAAAAAAAAGGAGGCTGCAAAGAGTACGAGCCCAGTCTTAGAAAGCATGTGTAGATGAATAAATGACATGGCCACATAGAAACATAATGGCCATCAACCACACCCATTTGTGGCAGGGAGAGCAAGACCCTGACACCATCCCCTGCTCTCCTGAGGATGGTAGGGATACCACGAGCCCATTTAATGTTTCAGAGGGTAGAGGTGAGGCTGGGAACCTGGGAGGAGCCTGGCGAAAGGTTGATGGGGAGAGGGCAGGAGAGCAGGATGTTTGGGTTCACCAATGACAGTGGCCATGGTCCCATGGTAGGTCAGTAGCCCAGAAAGTATCAGAGACCATGGATTAAGAATCAGACCACTGTGCACTTGGGAGGCTGAGGCAGGAGAATGGCGTGAACCCGGGAGGCGGAGCTTGAACCCAGGAGCCGAAGCTTGCAGTGAGACAAGATCACGCCACTGCACTCCAGCCTGGGCAACAGAGCAAGACTCTGTCTCAAAAAAAAAAAGAGAAAAAAAAGAATCAGACAACTGTGAGGGGTGCAGTCCAAGTGGCCAGGAGCTCTTGGGAGCCTGACCACCGAGCCTAGTGCCTTGGCAGAGGGGATGTCATGCGTGGGCAGCTCTGTTCTGGGAAGGAAAGCTTCTCCCTGCCTGAACGTCCAGGACTCTTCCACCAACCATCTGGCCGTTCCACAGTCTCCTCTACGCAGGACATGGGACACCTTGGGGTGGGGATAGGAGGCACTCTCATTCAATCTTCGGGGACCAGCCTGTGAACACTAGGGCACCCCAAGCTGGTCACCAAGGGAAGTGGACCTGTCTCTCCAAGATGTTAAAAAAAAAAAAAAGGACCAAAATATAGTTTACAATAGGCGACAGGCTTAAAAGTGATGTTAATTGTCTATGCTTTTCTATATTTTCTTAATTGTCTATATCAAGCAATATTACTTCTATAATTGGAACAAACAATAAGGGCTACTTTTGAAATAATATACATGCTTTTATCTCATACCAAGAAACAGCGTCTTCTGAATTATTCCAAGCCGATTTTTTTTTTTTTAATATGGAGTCTTGCTCTGTCGTTTAGGCTGGATTGCAGTGGCACCATGTCAGCTTACTGCAACCTTCGCCTCCTGGGTTCAAGCAATTCTCCTGCCTCAGCCTTTGCAGTAGCTGGATTACAGGCGCCTGCCACCACGTCCGGCTATTTTTTTTTGTATTTTTAGTAGAGATGGGGTTTCACCACGTTGGCCAGGCTGGTCTCGAATTCCTGACCTGAAGTCCTGCCTCGGCCTCCCAAAGCCGATTTTTTTTGGGATTACACGGGTGAGCCACCACACCTGGCCTTCCAAGCTGATTTTTCTGCTGGCAGCTCACAAGGCCCCAGGTTTCCAGCTCCCTCCTTGGAGCTCACGTCAGCCCATGTGGCAGCTTGCAGCCCCTCTGCCCTCCTCTCTGGCCTGTCAGTATCATCTCAAAAAGCAAGCTCTCTAAAGCCATGTGTGGCGAAGGCACAGGACATCTCTACTCAGAGGGCTTGCTTGAGGTCCCCCTAACCTCACAGAGGCCTGTCCCCAAGGTCCCAGGCTGAGGCAGGCTCAGCATTCTGAGAGCCTGACTTCCCCAGGGGGAAGGCTGCCAGGTGGAGGAAGTCCAGGGTGTTCATGCTTGTCTCATGATCTCCAGAGGGGACCAGATGCTGACCACTGAGGCGGCAGGGCTAGGCCCAAAGTCACCACTAAACCAGCACCTGTCTCTCCATCTCTTCCATCCAGGCATCAAACTCTCTCTCCTTTCTGCTCCTTCTTCAGCCTTAGCCTTGCCCTGGGGGCCACAGAATGGACCACTAGCCCTGCTTTGCATGGATGGGTACATAGATTTGTCAGCAATGAGTACATCCCCAGTCTGAGCCTTCACTTCTCAGAACAGCCCATCCCAAGTTCAGCCACTCCTCATGGTCACTACCAGGGCCTTCACCGTCCAACACATCCTCATCTGAGCACCCTGCAGGGTGCCAATGTCTCTTTGAAACTGTGCTGTTAGGGGGCTCTGACATGGGCAAGACCTCCAACCTCCCGCACTCTTGGCACTAAACCTCTATGGAACATGACCTAGAGGCCGAGCTTTCCTGGGGCTCCTCACATGTTCCCTGTCAATGAGCTCTGCTCCCCTGCATGCTGGGTAGGCACTGCTACAGGCTGCTGGTGAAGAGATCAGACCTGGCATCGGTTGACTCTGAAATTGACAGAGGAATGAGATCCCCATAAGCGGCAGCTAGTCGCTGAGGCTGGACAACTTCCAAGGGTGAGGATGGCCTGTGTTAGCTCTAAGGTCTCTTGCAGATCTGAAAACACCAAGTTCTAGGGTGATAAGCATGCCCAACCCTGAGATTCAGAGGATAGAGAATTCTAAGCGGCTCAAATCCTAAGGTAGTGAGGCATGGACCAGACCATGCCCTTCCTGAACAGGGCTGCTTCCAGAACTGGAGGACTTGCAGCCGTGGGACCCAGACTCCTCACAGCCGGGGGAGGGGGACTCCTCACAGCCGGGGGAGGGGGACTCCTCACAGCTGGGGGAGGGGGACTTCTCACAGCTGGGGGTGGTGGAGGGCGGGATTTTGGGGGAATTGGGGTGGGAGCAGTTGAGGGTTTCCTGCCTCACATGAAGAGAGAGATGACTGAGACTCCTGGGGGTCCTGGATTCCCCAGTAGCTCCCCCTGGACCAATGGGTCCCAGCAGCTCTTAGTTCATTGCTGTGTCCAGGAGTCTGGTGAAGAGTTAATGCTCAATTAACATCTGGAGATGAATGAATGAAGGAGGATAGCACGTCAGAGACCACCCAGGTCTCAGCAGCTCTTAGGCTGCCCGTGCTGGAGTCACCCCGCCCTCCAGGCAGGCAGATGGGGCTGCTGAGGTAGAGGCTGGAGGCATTTGGCCCTGGTTTTCCTGTCTGAGTGGTTTGCACCCCCGGGCTCTGTGTGTGTACTTTGGTGCAGTTGTGGCCCCAGACTTGAGACTAATCCTCATTCCCCATATCTTCCTCACTTCTGAGTCAGCTGTGAGCTCCACCTGTACCCAAACTTCCAGGGTCTCAGGAGAGACCAGTGGTGTGTGAGGGGCATCCTCTGTTTGCTCTTTGCTGAGGCTGGAGCCACCTTCTATCACAGACTGTCATAGCTTCTCAGGGCTGTCCTTCTCTGTAGAAGGACAATGGGACCTGATGCCTGTGGGCCCTGCCTCACCCCCTCATCCTGGAGCAGCCACCCGGCCTCACTCCCCTTGGTGATCTCTTGTTCCAGTTGTTGCTCTGTCAACTTCATCAGGTCACACCCCCATACTCCACCTCTTCCTCATGGCCTGGCCTGGCCCATCTGACAGGTTCTCTCATAGGCAGAACTGGACATGTGGCTGGGCCAGGCTGGACAGCTGGGCCCCTGTGAATTTCCACAAATCCAGAGTCAAGCTGGTGTGGATCCAGTGAGAACTTATCAAACACCTGGGCACCTGAGCTAGGCTAGACACCCAAGGACACCAACTTTGGCAATCCTTATTGGGACCCTGGAAAGTGCAATTTATTGTCTCTCCTTGGCATTAAACTGATGCTCAAAGAGATGGACCTCCTGGACCAAGGACAAAGAGCACAATCTGGACTCTATACAGACTTGTTTAGGTGCAAAGATTCCTACTCAATAAAGGGAAGGGAATCCAGGAAACCGCATCTCCCTACTTCCCGGCCCAGCGTTTGTCCATCAGGCTGCCCAGGTCCCCATGCTGCTACAGGAGCCCTGATGATGAGTGTCGCAGAGCCCATGGGAGGAATGCCAGCCTCAGGCCAGGATAGCCAGGCAGGCTGGTCACGTTGGGAGGCCTGGATTCAGCCAGCCAGGCCCTGATAGCTTACAGCTGCTCCAAATGCAGGAGGCGGAATCAGAGCCCACCCCAGCCACTGGAGAGGGACGCCTCCATCTGTGCCTGTGTTCCTGGGGTGCCGCCAGCCCTCTCCTCCATGGGAGCTGCCAAGGAAAGAGCCCTTTTGTCATCTTCCCAGGCAAGAACAGCTATCCCGTGGCACTCACTCCCTGCACACTCCAAGGCCTCTCTCCTGCTTCATGGAAACGGGATTGAGTCTTGCCTGAAGCTGTGCACCACCAGACCACAAAAAGCCTCAAATATGGGTGTGGCCACCAGCCCCAGAGAGCCACAAGCACTCGGATTCTGGGAGCCCCGAGACTTGGAAGTTGCCCGTGGTACCAGGGCCAGGTGTTGATTGTCAGCATTCTGGCCGGCCACACATGTTGCTGACACTTTGCGCGTTTGGAGCTCTGGATGACCACTGTGTGTGTTTGTTTTGAGACAGGGTCTTGCTCTGTCACCCAGGCTGGAGCACAGTGCCGCGATCTCGGCTCACTGCAACCTCTGCCTCCTGTGTTCAAGTGATTCTCATGCCTCAGCCTCCCAAAAATGTAGACATGTGCCACCATGCCCAGTTAATTTTTGTATTTTTAGTAGAGACGTGGTTTCATCACGTTGGTCAGGCCAGACTTGAATTCCTGGCCTCAAGCAATCTGCCCACCTCTGCCTCCCAAAGTGCTGGGATTACAGGCCTGAGTCACTGCACCTGGCCCTGTGTGATCCTTCTGAGAGTTTCTGAGCAGCGAACACCCCAGGTGGCTGCATAGGGGAGACTGTAAAATCTGACAGCAGCTAGCGGTCCTAGGGGGACGGTTCAACATCACATCCCATGGATGGTCCAAGGACAGAGCAGCCCCAGCATTGAGGCCAGAAAGCTGGCCCTGGAGGAAGTTGGTTCCTATCCTGTGCCTCTAGGCTGGGGTGAAGGTTTCCAGGAGGACACCTCCCTTGATCACACTGTTCTCCCAAGCACCCCTCTCGCATACGTGCCCAGATCCGCAGCCCCCAGAGGGCTACAAAAGTTAGCCAGGTGTGGCGACGCATGTCTGTAATCCCAGCTTTTTGGGAGGCTGAGGCACTAGAATCGCTTGAACCTGGGAGGCAGAGGTTGCATCACAAAATCCATCACAACCCCTGGGTTTCCTCAAGGGATTCCCCGTCTGGCCATCTACCTCCCCTGACCCACCCCACCCATTCCTACTTCCCCTTTCGGACTTGTCCCTCTCTTCTGACCTCCTCCATCCATCGCTCTTCTAGCCGTCACTCACCTGCATCACCGCAGTGACTCCCTGGCCGCTCTGTCCCTGCCCGGCTCAGACTTCCCTACACAGCCAGGAGTAAGCCCAGGACAGCGTGTCCCTCCTCTGATCAAGAGCTTCCAAGGGCTCTGCATCAGGATCAGTTTCCCAGGGCAGTCATAGCAAATGACCACAAACTGGGTGGCTTGAAAAGTCTCCTCTCACAGCCCTGGAGACCAGAAGTCTGAAGTCGAGGTGTCAGCAGGACCCCGCTCCCTAGGAGGGTCCTTCTTCACCTCTTCCCGCTCCTGGCGTTCCCCTGCTGGTGGCAGCACCACGCCTATCCCTGCCTCAGCCTTCAGTTGGCCTTCTCTTCTCCGCTGTGTGTCTCTTACAGAAACACCTGTGATTGGATTTAAGGCCCACCTGGATAACACAGGATTATCTCATCTTGAGATCCTTAATTTAATTTCATCTGCAGATTCCTTTTCCAAATAAGGTCACATTCACACATTCCAGGGGTTAGGATGTGAACATGGCTTTTTTGGGGGGAATAATTCAACCCGATACTACCTCCCTAAGGAAAATCCCAAGTCATTACTCTGTGCTTCGAGGCCCTTCAGGATCTGGCCTCATCCCTGACCTCCGACCTCCCGCTGTCTACCCCACCACCCCTGACCTCCAGCCCTGTCCCCCCGACCCCCGCCGTCTCCCTAGCACACCATGTTCCTGCTTCGGGGCCTTGGCAGGTGCTGGCCTTTCCCCCAAGGTCCACATGCTTCCTCTATCACTGTCGTGAGGTTTAGCCGATTGTTTTGTACGGCTAGGCCCTCCCTGGCCACGTTGTCTAAACTTGCAGCCTTCCCAGAACACTCCCTCTTCCTCACCTGCCTTCTCTCTTCCCTAGCACTCATCACCATCACACACGCCAGCCTTCTCATTTATGTCGTTCATTGTCTCCCCTCCCCTAGGCCGCAGGCTTGTTTTTTCAGTTTTGTTCACTGCTGTGTCCCAGCGACTAGAACAATGCTTGACACTAGTCGGCCTTGGCTGAATGAATGAGTGAATGAATGAGCAAGAGTTTGCTCAGGCTGAACTCTGAGCTGCCGGAAGCCTTTGTAGACACCCCCAGAACATGCTGGACCCACCTCTGAGCTCCTGGTGTACTTCGATTCTCACGAGGCCCCCACACTTCAGCCTCTGGTGATCCTCTTTTCCATCCTGACATGTTGGCTCACCAAACACTCCCTGAGCCCACATCATGAGTCACCAGAGGCCCTTGACCCTTCCTTCCACATCCTTCCCCACTGCGCCCGCTCTCACCCTGGTCATATTTAGCCAAGTGTGTGCAGGGAACTATGTATGAAGGTCAGGCCTGCCCTGCGGCCCCTGCTGGTCCCTGGAGCCGCCGGGGGGATGGAAGAGTGGGTCCTTTTGATGCACTCAAGCCTGGGATATGGGCCCCCAGGGCAGGCATTGAAGGAATGTACAAGAGTTGCCCCAGGGCCTGCAACACTAACTGTGAGGAGTTCCCCAAAACTTCCCTGATTCCACAGCCTCCATTTCAGAAGAGGGACACGGGCTTCTTGCCATGTCTCTGCTGCCAATGGGCTCTGTGACTGGCACCATTTCCCTCCTGTTGCTGGTCCCCAGTTTTGTCATCTCAAATCTGGGCATTGATCCCCTCGGGGATGGCTACAATAGGTTGCATCGTACACATTCCAACTCAGATGGCTCTGGCTGTGGCACTGGGTTGAGAAGAATTCTGAGGTTCAATCCAGGCTTAACAGGAAACAGGTGTGGTGAGCCATTAGTGACATCTGCCATGGGTGTAGGGGACAGTGGGGGCCCAGGTGTGCTAAGGCTGGGTTAGATGCTTTGTGACTGGGCTTTGGGCAATACGTCCACGTGAGTCTATGGACACCTGATGATAGAGAGAAGATCCTGGAGGAGGTGAATGAGTCTGAAATGAGTGGCTGATGGCATCACAAATCCTTTTTGAGTTTACTTTGGTGCATCTGAGGCAGCTGGTATGCCCTTCCTGCTGGGACGGCATCAATGACCCATTGGAGAGATGGTTCCTTCCCTACGCTGGGGTTGAAGTCGCAGGGCAGTTAGGTGAGGGCCCTGCTCTGTGTTTTGTCTCTCAGCTGGCCATAGTGCTTGGTGGTGGAGGCTGTCCTCTGGCTCAGGATTTGCAGCAACAAGGCCAGCCTCTAGCTGGGCCTAGCCAAGTGCCCTCTGAGACTCGCTGGAAGTGAGATCCCCTGTCTCAATCCATTCAGGCTGCTACAACAAAATACCACGGATGGGGTGGCTTAGAAATGGCAGACACGTATTTCTCACAGTTCTGGAGGCTGAAAGTCCCAGATCAAGGTGTCAGCAGCTCCCGTGTCTGGGAGGGCTGGCTCTCTGCTTCCTGGATGCGGCTGTCTTGCTTCATCGTCATGTGATGGAAGGTGCCGGGGGTTTTCCTCAGGCCTCCTTTATAAGGGCGTGAATCCCAATCAGCAGGGCTCTGCCCCATGCCCCAGTCTGTTCCAAAGACCCCACTCCCATACTCTCACCTTGCTGGTGAGGATTTCAACATATACGTTGTAGGGGGTACAAAAACACTCAGACCATAGCGTCTTCTCGGGATAGACACAGAGCCTGGCACGCCACTTACCTGAACAAGGGAGACATTCTTGTAGCCAGCACAGCTGGATCAGGGAGTGAGAGCCTCAGCAGCCTTGGGAAAAGGTGCCCTAATGTGACATGGGCCTCAGTTTCCCAGCTGTGGCCAGAGATCACAGCAGCTGTCTCCTTTTCAGGCTGGACAGATGGCTGCAACCTGCAGAAATGCCATGGCCCTGGGACAGAGCTGTGTCTACCCTGGGGCGGAGCTGTGTGTACCCACAGGAAGGAGGATCCTTTTCTAATCCACACAAAGGTGCCCTGGGGATCCAGGTCATGCATAGAAAACTCCTCACCAGTCACTCACCAGGAGCAGAACGCTATTATCGGTATTATCGTCATCCTCACAGTGACTCCTGCTCTAACAGAGGCACGTAGGCACAGAAAGGGGGAGACATTTCCCTGAGGCAGCAGGAGGGCTTCCTGGAGGAGGGAGGGTTTGGGCTGAACCTTGCCCATCCTGTAGCAACCGATGATTCTGGCCACAGCCCATGCCTGCCTGCCTGACTCCCCACAAAGGGATTGCAGCCTGCTCTGTGCTGCAGCCCTTGCTCGACATGGCTGGTTTCTTCCCTAGGTCTATATTTGGTTCCTGCTGACTCTTCTGTGACATAAATGCAAATGAGACCACAGACAACTAGCCTCAAAGCCAAGGAAGCCACTGGCTGGAGTTGTCTCCACAGTCCCCTGCTGGGCAGGGAAGTGGGCAGAGGTGATGGTCACGCCCATCTGTCAGGGCCCATCAGGGGAGGAGGCCTCTTGGGGCCACTGACACCTCCAAGTGGCCAAAAAAAGATCATAGCCAGGAGGCAGAGCCTTAGACTAACCAACAAGAGCTTCCCGCATGGCTGACGACAGTTTCCCAGGTTCTTTCTTACTCACTGGGACCTTAGTTCAAAGGTGATCCTGTGTGGAGTCCTGGAATATAAAGCAGAGTGGTCCAGGGCTTACCTCCTGCCCTGAGGCCTTTTCACCAAACCTAGGGCTCCTTAGGGCACAGTAGCTTGAAAACCACTGACCCACAGGATGTGACTCAAACTTCTAAAGCTCTCACAACTCTCCCCTCCTTCTCCGTGACACTGCTCCAATCCCACCTCTGGGTGTACCAGATACCTCCTGCTCCCGCATTGGCCCTTTAGTATTTTGATACTAGCTGCTTTGTCAAAACTCCTTCAAGATCCCCACTAAGATACTGCCTCCTCCAGGAAGCTTATTGCTACGATCTGAATATTTATGTTCCTCCAAGATTCTATTCATCTGCTCAAACCTAAACCCCCAAGGCTCTGGTATTAGGAGGTGAGGCCTTAGAGCAGGGATTAGGTCATGAGGGTGAAGCTGTCATGAATAGGATTAGTGACCTTATAAAAGAGGCTCCAGGGAGCTGCCTTGCCACTTTCACCATGTGAGGACATGGCGAGAAGATAGCCGTCTGTGAACCAGACAGCAGGCCCTCACCAGGCACCAAATCAACTGATGCCTTGACCTGGAACTTCTCAGCCTCCAGAACTGCCAGCTACACATTTCTGTAGTTTATAATCACCCATTCTATGACAGTTTTTATAGCAGCCTGAAAGGACTAAGAGGATTACTTTGACCTCTTCCCCCCACCCACCTACATGGGCAGTGGTCTCTTCTTCCCCTTTCTGTGCTGTACTCTGTCCTCCTCCCCATCACAGCCTTCCTTCTGCTGTGTCTGAAGCACCCGTTTCCCTGTTTGTCCCACACACAAGTCTCAGCTCCTTCAGGGCCTGGTGGTGTTCCTCCTCTGCGTTTCCTGGGCTGGACCCTCATAGGTGCCCCATCAGAACCGCTCATTGCAGACCCGAGGCAGCCAGTAGGTGCCATGGCTCCCTGGACTCTGTGGGTGTGATTTGGGCAACTTGAATGTGTTTAGGATCCAGCCATGGCTCCCACTGAGGCCACATAAAAGGGCTGAGTTGGAGTCATCCCTTAAAAGGGAGGCCCAGGGAAGACACAGGCCGCCACCCCAGGGCCCCAGGGTCCCCTCCGTGTTTATGACATGGCCTCAGAACATGGAGTTTACAGGCCACGAGCAGCATGAGGCCCTTGGACACAGTCCTGGCCATCCCCTCATTGACCCTCTCCCCGAGCCCAGCAGGAAGCAGGCCTCTGTTCCAGGACTTTGGGGCAAAAGGTCACTTCCTGGACCAGGGTAACTACGGCAACACCAGTCCCCTGACAACCTCGGACTAGTAAAGTGTCCTCATAGCTCTGATTTTGTCTAAATTTATCATTTCAGGCTAAGGAAGGTCTTGTACTGGTTTTAGAGCCCTGGACGGAGCTCCAGACGACCTGTGCCTTGCTTGTTCTACCACCGACTTGCTGGGAGTTTCAGCAAGACTTCACCTTCCGCGTTGGCGTTCTCAGCTCTAAGAAAAGGAAGTTGATTTCCATGAGAGGTGATCAAACTGTGCTGTAGAAACCTCAGCGATTCCACAGAACATTAGAGTACCTCTGCCAAGCAGAATTCTCCACGTGGAGAAACCTCCCCTCTTACTGATTTTATATGCCATGCATGTCAAAGCTCTGGGGAAGATTTTTTTGCTTGAGGAAAAAAAAAAGATTTTTGCTGATTAAAGAAAAACAACCCCGAAAAGTGCTGAATATAATATCTGTGCATTTATTGTGGAAATCTAGACAGTTTGCACTGAAATCATAGATGTTTCTCATAGAATGGGACTAGGAGGATTCAAGGAAAGAAGACCTGCTTCCTGTTTCCCAGCCCGTAAACCCTTGCTGTTGTTTTCATGATTCCTATGGTCCTTCCTGGGTTGTGATGAGAGGCTGGCAGGGGAGCCAGCTGCCTTCTGCCTCAGTGCCTAGAGCCAGGCTCAGCCCTGGTGAGGAGGGACAATCCTGGCTGGGTAGGTCAGGCAGCTAAAAGTCAGGGGTCAGGTTCCCTACTTCAGCGGCCCCTAACCTTCTTGGCACCAGGGAAGACAAAAATCGGAAGACAATTTTTCCACAAACTGGAGATGGAGGGATGGTTTCGGGATGATTCAGGCATTTCTGGTGCACTTTATTTCTATTATTATTATGTTGTAATATATCATGAAATAATGATCTAACTCACCATAATGTAGACTCTGGGAGCCTGTGCTTGTTTGCCTGCAACTAGATGGTCCCACCTTCAGGGGATGAGAGACAGTGACAGATCGTCAGGCATTAGATTCTCATAAGGAGCACACAACCAAGATCTCCTGCATGAGCAAGGGCTCGCATGCACAATGGGGCTCGCGCTCCTGTGAGATTCTAATGCTGCCGCTGATCTCACAGGAGGCGAAGCTCAGGCAGTAGTGCCAGCAATGGGGAGTGGCTGTAAATACACGTGAAGCTTTGCTGGCCTGCTGCTCACCTTCTGCTATGCAGCCCAGTTCCTAACAGGCCAGGGACCGGTACTGGTCTGTGGCCCACGGGTGGGGACCCCCCACTCGGTATGCTAGGAAAGCCTCTTTCCTCCCCATGACTTGGGGTCAATGTGAGAATTTCTATCATGTGAGATTTACTTCTTTGAATATATAATTGTGCTCTTTATATTCTTCTTGTAAACGTCCCCCTTTCATCTCCAAGGAGTACTGAGATGGTCAGCTGAGCTTCTCCCTGGCAAGGGGTCCCGGGAGGGAAGGGACAGATGCCAGGGAGGGTGGTGGGGGGTGGGGGGAATGGGGTGAGGTCAGTGGAAACCAGAGACAAGCACAGGAGCCCACAGTCTCAGCACCACCCCTGGGGGCCTGTGGCCTGCTGGAGATACTGCTAAACCCTGGTGGATATGTGTCTATTCTTTTCAGACTCCCGGCAACCAATCGGGGCCAGTAACTGGTGCTGTTGGGATTCTGGAACAGGAACTGGGGCAAGAAGATGGAGGAGCTGTCCTGGCCCCAGGGTGAGTGAGGACACAGCAGTACCCACAAGTCCCACTCTTCCTCCCTCCCCCTGCCCTGGAGCAGGGAAGTACATCCCATGTTGGCAGTCTTGCCAGCCACAGGCAGCCAATGGATGCCTGCTGTCCCAGCAAGCTGCCTGGGCTCATGCCCAGTTAGGGATGTGGCCTGTGTTACCCCAATTGTCCAGGCCACCCAAGGCAGGCAAATGAGCTTTAGGTATTTTAAAATCAGATTTGGATACACACCAAACCGGGATGCTATCTCTGGAGACAGGCTGGGATTGTGGACAGAGGTCAAAGGGGCTTTGAGCCTTATCTGCCATGTTCCATTTTATTTTCAAGGAAAATGTATTCATGGACTTCTTGTATAATACACACACACACACACTCTCTCTCTCTCTCTCTCGTTTTTTTTTTTAAAGATCTGACTTTAAAAGTTTACAGTAAAAATAACAATTGTTTTACAAGAGACTCCAAACATGTTCTTCTTCAGAGCTGGGGAGGGACTGCCTGATTAGCACTGTGCCCTTGATATGCCAGCATCAGGTCCAGCTCCTCATGCCTCAGTTTCCCCATCTGTTCCCCAGGGAGACAGGCCTGATAATCTCCAAGGTTCTTCCAGCCCTGCCATCAACTGACAAGAAGCTCCACTCTGTGAAGTCACAGGCAGTCTGCCTGCCTTCGTTCCTTGGGAGCCTTAGTTACAGCAGTGAGAGCTGATTCCAGATGCGAGCCCTAAGGGGCCTGAGAGGCGAGCCCTTGGGGGCTCTTTGGCCAAATCAGCTAAGCTTTCTTCCTGGGGAGAGTAATGCAAGGCCTCAGAAAGCTTCAACAGCCCAGCCTCTGTGCAGTTGGACCAAACGCTGGCCTTGTAGCCTGTCAGTCCCTTTACTTGCCACGCTTGGGAATGAACAACCATGATCTACGGGTGTCATTAAGACAGAGATGGTCTGGTTAGGAACACTGGCCCAGTGACCCTGCCCCTGGCACCAATCACTATGACAACAGCTCAATAGGGTCCCAAGGGCCTAAGAATCCTGCTTCTACTGAGGGCGAGGTTGGCTGAGGTCAGACAAAGAGGGATTAATAGAGCCCTGTTCTCGTTAAACCACAAAGCGCCATTATTACAAGTTGCGACAGCCCTAGCAGGAGATGTATCATGCTTTCAAGTCACAGAGAACCCAGCAAACCAAAGAGAATGGTTCCAGCATCAGCCACAAAGTCACCCTGGGACCCGGAATCAGAGAAGGAGCAGAAAAATCTGAAATAACACAAATGTTCAACAGACGTTTGCATAACACACAGACCAGCCATAAAATAGCACGGACTGTGGACATTCAAATGATGATGCTGATTGTATTTTCTACATTAAAATCCTCATGATATGTGGAAACAAGTTCACAAAACCTGTAAATAAGCAACATTTTTGTTTAAAAACTCATATACATATGTATAGACAGTGAAAACATAGTAGAAAAATATTTCAAAATGGGTGTAGTTATCTTTGAAAAGTAAGATCGTGTGTAATTCTTTTTCTTTTGGTTTATCTGTATTTTCATAAAAAACATTTATTTCTCTTGCATTTCAAAATTTTTTTTATTCTTTTAAAAATTGGTGCAGAGAATTCTATGGTGGAGTGGTCATTCTTTGCCTCTGGAGTCGAACTTCAGTTAATGAAACCCACAAGAGGGCACTGTTTTGGAGAGTGAAATTTTCTTTTACACTAGTATTTTATTAATTTAAGTACTAATACTTAAAAATTTGTTTTACATTAGCCAGTGTATAAGAAAATTATTCTAAATAGTACCGCATATTCTCATGCCTTCTTGCAATTGAGTACAATAAAAATAGTTTATCATTAGCTTCATCACTGTGAAGGGTGCAGATTCTACCATAACACATAATATGCTGATTTTTAGGGCTTTTGGCTAAGCAGAAGGGTTTGTATCTACACTAAGCAGCTTCAGATTACTTCCCTTACTGAGTATCCAGATTTGCTTTTCATAATTTTCCAATTTCTTTCACTACTGATAAACCGTCAGTGTCAGTATTCTATAGCAACTCTTTGCCACTTTAATTTGGTGCTTCTAATCTGCCGTCATCTTGGAAAAACACAATTACTTGTTAGAAGTGTGAGTAAACTGAGAACGCAGATCTGAGGGAGGGTTTGATATGGTTTGGCTGTGACCCCACCCAAATCTCATCTTGAATTGTAGTTCCCATAATTCCCACATGTTGTGGGAGGGACCGAGTGGGAGGTAATAGAGTCATGGGGGCGGGTCTTTCCTGTGCTGTTCTCGTGGTTTTAAGTTTCACGAGGTGTGATGATTTTATAAACGGAAATTTTCCTGCACAAGCTCGCTCTTGCCTGCCGCCATGTAAGAGGTCCCTTTGCTCTTCCTTTGTCTTCCACCATGATTGTGAGGTCTCCCCAGCCATGTGGAACTGGGAGTCCATTAAACCTCTTTCCTTTATAAATCACCCAGTCTCAGGTGTGTCTTTTTTTTTTTTTTTTTCAGGCGGAGTCTCGCTCTGTTGCCCAGGCTGGAGTGTAGTGGCGCGATCTCGGCTCACTGCAAGCTCCGCCTCCCGGGTTCACTCCATTCTCTTGCCTCAGTCTCCCGAGTAGCTGGGACTACAGGCGCCCGCCACCACGCCTGGCTAATTTTTTGTATTTTTAGTAGAGACAGGGTTTCACCGTGTTAGTCAGTGCTGGGATTACAGGCGTGAGCCACTGCACCTGGCCTCAGGTGTGTCTTAATTAGCAGCATAAGAACAGACTAATACAGGGTTTCAAAGTGAAGGCACTGGCAAGTTGGGATCCAGATGGGGGGAAGTGTCCAAAACGGACAGCTCCTTTGGGCAGTGGCTCACGCCTGTAACCCCAGCACTTTGGGAGGCGGAGGCGGAGGGATCAGAGGTCAGGAAATCGATACCAGCCTTGGGTGAAACCCCGTCTCTACTAAAAATACAAAAAAATTAGTCGGGTGTGGTGGCGGCACCTGCAGCCCTAGCTACTCGGGAGGCTGAGGCAGGAGAATCACTTGAGCCTGGGAGGCGGAGCTTGCAGTGAGCCGAGATCGCTCCACTGCACTCCAGCCTGTGAGACAGAGCGAGACTCTGTCTCAAAAAAAAAAAAAAAAAAAAAGTCTTGTAAGTTATGTTGAAGAGTTTGGATTTCATCAGGGCAGTTGGGAATTATTGAAGAATTTCAAGAAAGGAAGCAAGGTGCTCATATTTGTATTTTTCAAAAGATTACTACAGCAAGGACAATTTTGTGCGTGGCGAAACTGTTGGCAGGAAGACAGAAAGATGTGGGTTTGGAAATACAAAGGAAAGGAAATTGCGCTGTGAGGAGACAGATTATCAGGGAGGTCATCCATGTGTTTGAATTTATCATCTAGAAGAGAGCAGGTCTTGCTGTCTTCCAGCTGATAAATTCAAACACATTCTCCCTTTAGGAGGAGCCACGTGGGGGGGATTTATTTCTGGCCTCCATGCCAGGAAGAGCAACACCTCCTCTAAACTATAGATATATTTTTATGTCATATGCCTACAAATCTTATATTAATAAATAACTGTATTTTCCTCTTTGCTTTGGTCACTGGGAAACTTGTGTATGTAATTCTACGCACTGAATTTACTTTTGGTTTCATTGCAAGATGCATACGTTCATTTTGCTCAGAATTCTTTATGGTATCTTTTTGTCTTATTTGAATTTTCAAAAGCGGCATCAAATTATTTTTGGAATAAAGTGGAATGTAATAAAGTTTTTAAAGCGTTAGCTTGAAGAAGCCGAAACATCCATAGCTCTTTAACAGATTCTCAAATGCTTATGACTGCTCATTTTGTATACAGTTTGTGAAATCTGAAGACTGTTTTGGTATGGTCAAATTTGTCTATGTTAAATATTGTTTTTGACAACTGGGAAGCCGATGACACCAAAAGCACAAGCCCATGAGGAAAAACTAGATAAACTGGAGTTCTTCAAATTTAAAAGTTTTGTGCTTCAAAGGAACACTAGCAAGAAAGTGAAAATATAGCCCACAGAATGGGAGAAAATGTTTGCAAATTATATATCTGATAAGGTTTATCAGGAATACATAAGAAGCTCTTAAAACTCGATAATAAAAAGACAACATAATATAAAAATGGACAAAAGATCTAGATAGACATTTCTCCAAAACAGATATACAAGTGGCTAATAATAAGCACCGAAAATGTGCTCAACCTCCTTAGTCATCAGATACAAATCAAAACCACCATGAGCTGTCACTTCACGTTCGTGAGGATGGCTACCATCAAAAAGACAGACACTAACAATTGTGAGGGAGGAGGTGGAGAAATGGGAAACTTCATACAGTACCGGTGGGAATATGAAATGGCACAATTATTTTGGAAAACAGTCTGGAAATTCCTCAAAAAGTTAAACATAGCATCACCATGTAATCCAGCAGTTTTACTCTTAGGTATATATCCAAGAGAAATAGAAACATAGATCCACACCAAAACTTATGCATGAATGTTCATAGCAACATTATTCACGATAGCCAAAAGGTGAAAAAAAGCCAAATGCTTATTACTAATGAATGGATCAACAAAATGCGGTAAAGCTATGCAACGAATTGTTATCCAGCCCTAGAAAGGAATGACCCAGGTCTACTGATACGTGCTGCAACATGGATGATCCTTGAAAGCAGTATGCTAGGTGAAAGAAGTCAGAATTACCAAAAAAATCCACATAATATATTATCCCATGTATATAAAATGTCCAGAATGGGCAAATAGAGAGAGATACAAAGTAGACTAGTTATCGCTTAACCTTGAGGGGATAGAGAGATTGGGATTTGATGGTTAAGGAGCATAGAGTTTCTTTTAGAGGTGATGAAAATATAAAACTGTGGTAGTGTTTGTACAACTCTGTGAATATAATACAACTATTGAATGTACACCTTAAGTGAGTGAATTATACGGTACATGAATTATATCTCAATGAAGCTATTTAAAAAAAAAAACAATGAAAGCCACCGCAGCAGTGTGAAGAAGAGGCGAGAACGACCCCCAGACCAACTAAAGCCCGCGCACCGCTGCATGCCGCGTCCAGCACCTACGTCCCGCCACCGTCGCCGCGGCCACCATGCCCCAGAGAAAGGCTGAAGGGGATGCTAAAGGAGATAAGGCCAAGGTGAAGGACGAACCACGGAGAAGATCCGTACAGTTGTCTGCTAAACCTGCTCCTCCAAAGCCAGAGCCCAAGCCTGAAAAGACCCCTGCAAAGAAGGGAGAGACGGTACCCAAAGGGAAAAAGGGAAAAGCTGGCGGGGAAAAACCCTGCAGAAAATGGAGATGCCAAAACAGACGGGGCACAGAAAACTGAAAGTGTTGGAGATGCCAAGAGAAGTGTGTGCATTTTTGATAACTGTGTACTTCTGGTGACTGTACAGTTTGAAATACTATTTTTTAACAAGTTTTATAAAAATGCAGAATTTTGTTTTACTTTTTTTTTTTTTTTTTTCCAGCTATATTGTTAGTACACAGAACACTTCATTGTTTTTTTTGGGGGAAGGGCCATATGTCACTAATAGAATGTCTCCAGAGCTGGATTGATGTGGGGAAAACACCTTTCCCTTCTAGTTTTGAGAGACTTCCTCTTGGCTCCCAGGGGAAGGGATTCCCTGACTTTGACACACATGGCCACCTTGGCACGGAAGCCTTGTGGTATGGAAAACAAAATTTGTTTTTATGTCCTCTTCTCCCTTTCCATCTTTCAGCATAGACTTAACTCCCTTAAGCCCAGACATCTGTTGGGACCTGACCTCTAGTCATTGGTTACCAGTGTGGCAGGCAACCTGGACTTTCCAGTGATGCCACTGAGATGGCACCTGTCAAAAGAGCAGTGGTTCCATTTCTAGATTGTGGATCTTCAGATAAATTCTGCCATTTTCATTTCACTTCCTGGAAGTCAGGGTCGGCTGTGAAAAGTTGTTAAACAACATGCTAAATGTGAAATGTCAACCCTCACTCTAAACTTTCCCTGTTCAGAGCATCAGATGAAGACTTCATTGGGTTTTATAGTGGCTTTCTGATTTTTGGTAGTCCATTGAAGAAGGGAGTTTGAAAGTTGTTGTATACTGTTAACGATTGTCTGCCCATGTCCTTCCCGAAATACCATGATTATTTATGGAAAGTATCTTTAATAAAGCTGGATACAGTTTGGCTTGGGAAAAAAAAAATAATGAAAGCCACCATACTTGGCCTACTCAGTAGACTGTTAATGGGCACCCCAGGTCCTACGTGGCCTTTCAGAGATGGGTTCTAACTCTGGCTCAGTCACTTCCCAGCTATGTGAGCTCCTCGCACAAATCACTTCATCTCCCTAAAATGGAGACAGCTACGGCTCATGCACAGTGCACCTGCGCTGGGTCTAGAGAGCGCTGGAGCTTGGTAGGAGCCCAGTCCACTGCTTCCCAGAGGGCCCTCCAAGACCCCTGCCCTCAGAAGGTGCCCAACATCCTAAATGAGTGGGGCCTGCAGATTCCCATTATGGAAATTAACTACAAGTGGTCTTGATGATGTTTAAATATTTAAATAACAATTCATCAGACTTTAAGGGTCTGAGACACTCGGGGAGGTTCTGGAAGGCAGGAGCTGCAGTGTAGCTGAGGATACCTCTTTTGCCCCTGTTCCCCATGGAGCCTTGGGGATGGTCTAAGAGGCAGTCTACACTTCAGGGGTCATTCACCCCTCAGGTGCAGAATCAGTAGCTTTCTAGTCTACACCCCGCATTTTGCTTCTCTCAGCCCCTGAATAAGGAGGCTGCTTTTAAAGACTGCCCGGGACAGCCTTGGGCATGGAGTTTTCTGTCATGAGATTATAGAAAGTCAGCATCAGGCCCCCTGGTGTTAGAGACAGGTTGACTGAGGTCCAGGGACAGGTGGGTCTGGCTCAGTGGCCTCTCAGCCCAATTCTTTCGAGGATTCCACGAGCATGTCCTGAGCCACTCCAGGAAGCTGGGCTCTGGTCACGTTTCATGTGAGCACCTCTCTGAATTGCAACAACAAATCTGTGGAGTAGACATTGATTACCCTTTTTATGGACGAGAGCACAGAGACTGCCCAAGGTGGCTTAGAGAGTGAGCAAGGCAGGATTCACACCCAGCCTGTCTGACTCCAAAGCCAGTGTTCTTTCTTCTGGGCCAGTTCCCCTAATTTCTTCATGTCAGAAGCCAAGCAGGTCACAGAGGAGGGGAGATGCTTCCATCTCCATCCCCTGAGAGAGACTCTGCCACAGAGTCTGGGTCTTCAGGATAGTCTTGGGCCTCACCTGGTTGCACTACCTGCCCTCCCATCCCCACTCCAACTCATTTCTCTCCCTAAACACCAGATTCTCTGCAGCCCTGGCTCCTTGAGGTTGGGAGCATTCATTTAAAGTCCCACGGGAGAAAATGAAAAAGAATCATGGATGTTCCCAGTTCCAGCCTTGAGTCTCTCTCTCAGAGTGCCTTTTGTTGCCAAGAAGGATGAAACAGATGTCTTGGCAATAGCTTCAAATGTTTCCTGCCAAACCAGAGGAGAATTTGTCTTCAGTTTAGATGCAGCCAAGACAGACAAGTCCCAGCTCATATTATTCACAGGAAATGCACAAACACACACCAGCTTCCCAAACCTGGGAGGCCCGTGGCTCCCCAGCTTCTCCTCACCAGGATTTCAGCATCATCTATAGACACAGGTTGCACCCCCCACTTGCTTCATGCCTTCCATCCTTCCATGGAAACCCTTCAGGCTTTCTATGCCACCCCCTACCCCTCATCATTGATGACTCCAAGGCCTCAGCCTGGCAGGCAAGGCCACCTTCCTTTTGTTCCCATCGTGTCCTAGGCACACTTTTTGTTTTTGGCGGTGGCGGTGGTAAAATACACATAACATAAAATTTACCATTTTAACCATTTTAAAGGGTGCAACTCAGTGGTGTTTAGTATTTTTACAAAGCTGTACAACCCTTGTTGCTATTGACTTCTGGAACGTTTCATCACCCCCAAAGGAAAGCCTATATCCACCCAGTAGGCACTCCTCTCCCCTGACTCTGGACTCTTAATTCCATCCAGTTGGTCTATATGTCTATGCTTGTGCCAGTGCCACACTGTTTTGATTACTGTAACTTTGTAGTGACTTTTGACATTGGAAGGTATAAGTCCTCCAACTTTGTTCTTCTTTTTGAAGATTGCTTTAGGTATTCAGGGTCCCTTGCAATTCCATATAAATTTTAGGATTAGTTTTTCCATTTCTGTAAACACTTCACATTGGGATTTTGATAAGCATGGCATTAAATGTGTAGATCTATTTGGAGATTACTGTCATTTTAACAATATCAAGTCTTCTAATCAATGAACATAGAATGTCTTTTTATTTTCTTAAATTTTATTTAATTTCTTTCAGCAATGTTATATAGTTTTCAATGTTCAAGTCTTCCACTCCCTTTGTTAAATTCATTTCTAATTATTTTATTGTGTTTGGTGCTATTGTAAATTGAATTGTTTTCTTGATTTTCCTTTTGTAGTGTGTATAGAAATATAACTGATTTTTGTGTTAATATTGTATCCTTCAACTTTGTCAAATTCATATGTTAGCTATAATAGCTTTTTTCTAGATTCTTTAGGATCAGCTACATATAAGATCATGTCATCTACAAATAAAAATGGTTCTACTGCTTATTTTACTATCTAGATGTCTTTTATTTTTCTTGCCTAGTTTTTGTGGCTAGAACTTCCAGTACAATGTTGCATAGAAGTAGCAGAAACAGGCCAAGTGTGGTGGCTCACACCTGTAATCTCAGCACTTTGGGAGGCTGACGCGGGCAGATCACCTGAGGTCGGGAGTTCGAGACCAGCCTGACCCACATGGTGAAACCCCGTCTCTACTAAAAATACAAAATTAGCTGGCCATGATGGTGCATGCCTGTAATCCCAGCTACTTGGAGGCTGAGGCAGGAGAATCGCTTGAACCCGGCAGGTGGAGGTTGCGGTGAGCCGAGATCACACCATTGCATACCAGCCTGGGCAACAAGAGCAAAACTCTGTCTCAAAAAAAAAAAAAAAAAAAAAAAAAAAAAAAAAAAAGTAGCAGAAATGGGCATCCTGTCTTGTTCCTGATCTTCAGGCAAAGCATTCTGTCTTTCACCAAGTGCTTTCTTGACTCTCATTGGCTCATCCTCTACTTTCTCCAGGGTATCCAACTATCACCCTTACTCACTCTGCTGCCCCAAGGAAACCAGTTCTCCAGCCTTTGCCACATCCACATCCTCTAGTCCCCACCTCTGCCCTCCACTTCTTGATTCAGTGCCCTATCTTTCAAACCAACAGTTTTTTGAGGAGTTCCTATACCTCACTCATGTGGTCCCAACTAGTCATGCATCCCTCCTCCCCGACCCTCTCCCATAGCCCTGAACATGAAGAGGCCTGAGGTACACCTCATAAATGCTGAGGTCTTGAAGAGCCTAAGAGGTCAGGCTTGCTGAGAAGAGCTGTGTCTGAGCTTGCCTGGCTACAGGGAAAACAAGCCCCAGAATCTTGCTTTCCTGATTGGCAGGAGCCCAAAGAGAACTGATGCCCATCCAAGAAACACAGGTGTTCCAGGGCCCCGGCTCTGTGGCAGGTGGAGCCTGCTGACAAGCCACGGACACTCTTGTCTGTGGGCAGGACCTTCTGCTCCTTTCCCTTGCAGCTGGAGGGGAATCCCAGATGCGCCCACCTGCTGCCCATGCCCCTGAGGCCAAGCCCTTCCAAGAAGGCAATGGCTTATGACACCAAAAAGACCACAGTTTAAAAGGTGAGTTTGGAGCATAAACCCAGAGACAGAAGCCAGACAGAGCCCAGTACCGTGAGCGGCACCTTCCTGCGACCTGCTAAGGCAGCTCCTTTGCTTAATGTGGGGTGACATCCTCCTGGGAGCCTCAGTACCTCTCTAAGACCAGGCCAGAGACTGCCGGGACCCTCAGCCAGGACTGGCACTAAACAACTCCCAGAAGAATTTGACAAAACCATCCTCAGAGCCGGACCCTTTAACATCCTCTCTCAGAAATGACCAGTCAAGCAGACCCAGAGTAAATAAGGATGCAGAATTCTGAGAAATACAATCAATAAATTTGAAACTCTATATATTCTCCAAACAGGATACACACACACACACACACACACACACACATTATCTATTGAACCAACCAGGTGCAGTGGTTCATAACTGTAATCCCAGCACTTTGGGAGACCAAGGCAGGAGGATCACCTGAGGTCGGGAGTTCAAGACCAGCTTGACCAATGTGGAGAAACTGCATCTCTACTAAAAATACAAAATTACCCAGACGTGGTGGCGCGTGCCTGTAACCCCAGCTACTCAGCTACTCGGGAGGCTGAGGCAGGATAATTGCTTGAACCTGGGAGGTGAACGTTGCCATGAGCCGAGATTGCGCTATTTCACTCCAGCCTGGGCAACAATAGCAAAACTCTGTTTCAAAAAAAAAAAAAATCTTTTGAACCTTTATAAAAATTTGTTATATACTAGGTTGCAAAGGAAAACTTCTGAGTTGTAGAAAGTAGAATTGTACAGATTCCTATTCTTAGATCTAATTTAATAAAACCAGAATTTAATTACAAATGGATAATAGTGAGAAAATCTTGAGAACAAAAGCACAAACATACAAACATTACTAGTATTTAAAATAGCTTTTTAGTTGTAAACAGGAAACAAACAATGCAAATTTAGACTTTTTGAAAATTAATAGAAATCAGAACAGAACATGATAAAATGTATGAGAAGCGGCCAAATCTGTGCTTAGAGAAAATTTTATAGCCTGACGTTTTTAAAAATTAAACAACAAAAATAAAAGTGAATAAAAATTTGACATGATTTTTAAAAAAGGACTAAGAAAACCCAGAAAAATGAAAAACTAAATGGAGAAAGACCAATAGCATATATTTCTCACAAATATAGCCAATGAAAAAGAGATAAAACCCTAGAAATAAAAACTGGACTAACACCACAAATCTAAAGACCATTTTTAACATTGTGAGACTAGGATAGATATTTGAGCTCTAGATGAAATGGGCACTTGATTACAAAAATGTAAATGATCAAAATTAACTTGAAAAGAAGTAGAAAAACATGAGTTTACTATCCATAGGAGAAATGGAGATGATTATTGATGAACTAATTTCTCTAAAGACCAGGCCCAGGAAGGTCTACCAATGAGTGACAGGCAGGTGAGGATGAGGACAGGATGGGGAGCAGAGGGAAGGCCAGGCCTGGGGACCTGGGCCAGGGAACTGGTTTATTGCTTTGCATTTTTGCAAAGGTCACTCTGCTGTCCTGATTTTCACATGAGCCTGGAGATGCAGTTCTTGGGTTCAGCTGTTGAACGCCCCCCCGCTTCCGTCCTTAAACTTAGGACCCTTGAGCCTCAGTTCTAAGGGGGAATCCTCGAGTTGAGCCCAAAAGCACTGGTGCCAAGAAACACACAACTTTAGGAACATGCAGTGGCAATAGCAGGAGCCCGCCTCTCACTCAGAAGCAACAACACTGCCTTAGGCTCAGCTGAAAGGGACACGAGATGACGGAGGTAAAGGTCCTAGCTTGCAGCCAGCCTTACATAACCATGGGACAGAGCAAAACAAAACAAACACCTTCCCCCTGTCCACCCACAGGTAGCTGCAGGATGAGCACCATCCTGGGGGGCAGAGGCCGCCAGGCGCCGCCCCACGGTCCCGGCCTGCTGCTCTAATAGTGCCTGTGAGCAGTCAGGTTCTCAGGGCTTGGTCCTCGCTCTCTGCCACATGAGAACCCATAGCAGCCTTTCTGCATCCCAGCAAAGGACCATGCACTCCCCAAGCCAAAGGGGTCCTGGTAGAGACCTTCAGTAAGATTGCCACTTCCAAGCCGCTCCAGGGGCCCAGAGCTCTGAGCTCTCCTCCAGGAAAAGGCCTGTTCTCATGAGGCCTGCTGTAGATCAGGCTCTTGGAGCTTTCTCTGGGGAGCACACTGAACAGTTTTCCAAATACTGAGGCTCCTCTTGGCTTCATTCCAGGAGTGGGGGCGAGGAGGGAAGGTCGGGCTGAGCCGCTCCATGGATTTGCTCAGCTGTGTGTCATCCCATACTGCGTCAATAGGCCCCCGAGCCACCATGCAGTAAATTCTCCCCATTCTCCTGTCCAGGACAACACAGGGTAACTAGAGGAAGAAAAAGAAAAGCTGGAAATCATACAGAGGAGAGAGATTCTGTCAAGGAACAAAGGCCAGTTGGTGCCAGGACTTAAGGCCAACTGAGGATTCTGACCCCTCATTGCTCCAGAGGACCCTGGAGGTGTTTTTTCCTTCAGAGGGTGCCCCAGTCCCTTGACTCCGTTTTTCCCGTTTACTGGACTGGAAACCCCTCCCACCATCAGTGAAACGTTTGCTAAGCCTCACTTGGAGCCCAGGTACCCTGGAGACTGTGGGGGCTATCACCAAAGGCGGGGCATGGTCTGGGGCTACCAGGTATCTTGGAGCGGCAGGCGTCTTCTAGTTCGTGAGCTTCCTCCCTGTGGTTCCTTTTTTATTTTTAAGTAGATTTTTTTAAAGAGCAGTTTTAGGTTCACAGCACAATTGAACAGAGCACAAACTCCCCACATGCCTCCTGCCCCCACACATGCACAACCTTCCCCACCACCAACAGCCTGCACCAGAGTGGGACATTTACCAGTGAACCGACATACACCTCCTTATCACCCAGAGCCATAGCGTACATTAGGGTTCACTCTTGGTGCGGTGCATTCTATAGATTTAAACGAATGATGCCATGGATCCACCATGAGAGTATCACACAGATAAGTTTTTGCCTTAAAAATCCTCCGTGCTCCTCCTATTCATCCCTTTCTCCCCTTGAACCCCAGAAACTACTGATCTTTTTATGGTCTCCATGGTTTTGCCTTTTCCAGGTCAGATAGCTGGAATCATACAATATATATAGCCCTTACACATTGCCTTCTTTCACTTAGTAATAAGCATTTAAGTTTCCTCCATATCTTTTCATGGCTTGATAGCACATTTCTTTTTTAGCACTGAATTAAATGCTCAGTGGAATTATCATCTGGATGTACTGCAGTCTATTTACTCATTCACCTACCAAAGGACATCTTGGTTGCTCCCAAGTTTTGGCAATTATGAATCAAGCTGCTATAAGCATCATGTGCAGATTTTTGTGCAGACATAAGTTTTAACTCCTTTGGGTAAATACCAAGGAGCACGAATGCTGGAGAGTATGGTAAGAGTATGTTCAGTTTTGTACTGTAGTTTCAACAGGTATATTGAGATATAATTTGTGCACAATCAGATGTTCCCATTTTAAGTGCACAGTTTGATGAGTTTTGGGGAACGTTTACGGTCATGCTCACAGTGAAGCACACTTCCATCACTTCCAAAAGCTGCCTCATGGCCCCTTGCAGCCAACCACTCCTGTCTTGCCCGTCCCCAGCCCCTGGCAACCACGGGTCTGCTTTCTGTCACTACAGTTTTGCCTTTTCTAGAGTTTCACATACGTGGGATCATACAATATATAGTTTTGGGGTCTGGCTTCTTTCACTTAGCATGTTTGTGACATCCATTGTGTCATGTCTATTAGAGCGTTTTTCCTTTTTGACGCTGCACAGCATTGTGCTGCATCCATGTGCCACCGTTTGCTCATTCATTGGCCATTTGATGGATATGTGGGTCGTTCCCTTTGTGGGAGGAACCCTTATGAATAAAGCCGCTATGAACATTCATGTCTAAGTCTGTGTGTGTGTGGCTTCTTTTCGAAGGAAAGGGGAACGCTGGCTCACTCCTGCCCAAAGTGGTTGAGGGTTGATGAGGAAGCTGGGAAAGCCCAAGGGGTAAAGAGAAAGGGATACAGGCCAGCCTGGCCACGGGCTGCTGGGACTGCCAGAAACCTCTCTCCACTTGACCACATCGTGCTCAAAGGTCAGGGACCAGGAGAGGGAAACCGATGTGTTTACTTCCTGTCTCCATGGTGCTGGGAGAGCTGTTCTTGCTCTGAGTGTGGGGTGGGCTGGGATGTACTCCCCGCTGCCGCAGTCCTGTTGACATTATTTCTTGTCAGAATGGCTCATTTTCAGTTCGTTCCATCTACACTCCCTCTCATAGACCTCCATGCTCCACCTGGATCCAGCCCCCAGTCACATACCAGGGCCCCCCAGACACAGGGTCCCTCAATCCCAGGGCCCCTCAATCCCAGGGCCCCTTTATGGGTCTCCAGTGGTTTTGTATGTGCCCACTCCCACGTCCCCCACCCCACAGTGAGGCAGCAGGAGCAGGCCATCACCCTGCTCAGCAGCCTGGGGCTCAGAGAAGCTGAGAGATAGTAGGGGGTGGCACAGCCTCCTTCCGTACCTACAACCACCCTCCACAGAGAGCAAGCCATCAGCACCCCTTTCCACGAAGATGTCTGGCCTCCACTCTCAGATGAAGAGAGGGAGCACTCAAACCCTAAGATTCCTTATAGCCCAATAGTTCAACAGAATTTCAACAGAATTTTAATTACACACGTATAATGAATACTATGCATCAGGTATTGTTCAAGTAACTTTACAAATATTAACTCATTTAGCCTTATGCTACCATAACGAGGCAGGTAAAGTTGTTACCCCCATTTTATAGATGAGGAAACTGGGGCACAGAGGGGTTAAGTAACTGGCCCAGGGTCACACAGCCAGGAAGCCCAAGAGCCAGGAGTTGGCTCACATTTTCAGACTCTGCACTCTGCCTACGGATTTGTAGGTTTCCTCCTTTTTCCAATCATTAAATTATCCTAACAGTTTTATTGAGATATAATTTATATGCCGTAAACATCACCCATTTTAAGTGTACAATTTAACAATTTTAGTAAACTTACTAAATTGTGCAACCATCACAACAAGCCGACTTTAGAGCATTTCTGTCACCCTAGGAAAGATTCTTTGTGCCCTTTTGCAGTCACTGTTGGTTCCAACCCCCGCTTGAAGCAACTACTAATCTTTCCGTCTCTGTAGATTTGTCCTGGAAATTTCATATACATCGAATCATACCATAGGTGGTCTTTTGAGTCTAGCTTCTTTCACTTAACGTGATGTATTTGAGGTAGATCCATATTGCAGCATGTATCGCTCCATTCTTTTTTGTGACCTAATAATATTCCATTGTATTGATTTACTGCATTTAGTTTATCCATTTACCAGCCGAGAGGCTTTTCCATTGTTTCCACTTTTTGGCTGTGATAAATAAAGCTGTTATGAACATCTGTGTACAAGTCTTTGAGTGGACATATATTTCTCTTTCTCTTTAGGTATATGCCTCGCAGTGGAATTGCTGAGTTTTGTGGTACATTTATGTTTAATTGTTTTAAAAACTGCTAAGTCTATTTCCCAAAGTGTTGCACCATTTTCCATTTCACAGCCATGGATTTTATCGACTGTGAGGTCCTGATGCAAATCTTAGGGCCACCCATACAAGCAGACAGAGCCCAATTTAGGGTCCTGGAACCAGCCTAGGTGTAAAATGAAACCCTCTGGGGACGGTGGGTGGGGGGGGCTAAATGAAGCTCAGCCTCTCTCCAGCTTCTGATGTCTGAGAAACAGGTGGGCAAGAAATCAGCTGTTCTACTTTCTAATCCAGAAAAACATTGCCCTCTGGGACCTGGAGCACTTGTTAGGGGAAAATCAGCAACGTGGCGATAATGCCAAAAGGAAAAACAGAAACACACTATGGAGACGTCAAGGGCAATCTCACCAAAGGAAGAAAACCAGCTTGAGAAGGCAGCAGTAAAGGCAGTTGGTCTGCAGCTCCCAGGCTCCGGAAGCCTTTAGCTCCCACTGCCAGCATCCTCAGAGCCCTTTCCGGCTCCCTCGGAGGCCAGCGCGAGGATAATGGGGTGATGGCAAGGGGGAGCCCCAGGACTCAGCTGCCTGTGGCTCTGAACAGACAGCGCTGGTCCAGCCAGGGAAGGCCTGCTCCAGAGCTGCACTGCCGGAAGAAGGAAGGAAGAGACGCTGCTGCCCCCCTGCCAGCCAGGATAGTCTGAGTGTCACCAGCTCTCCAGTTTGTGCCTCATGTTTTCTAAGGAGTCATTTCACTATTTAATCAAGAGACCCAGCTTTTGATGGAGAGAATTTGACATATCTGGCAGCAGCTGCAAAGAACAGAACTTTATAATGATGGCACGTGGTGGGTGTCTACACACACTACTGCCTGCCCAGCTTCCTCCTGACACGTCCCCTCACACAGGAGTGAAACCGACATGGCACTGCTGAAACACACAGAGTGCACAGGAATGGCAGAGGGGCCATGCCTTGCAGAACAGAATGGGCCTCTGCTTGCTACTGAATGCCACGTGCTCAGGCTGGGTGGTAACTGTACTGAGTCGAATTGTGTCTCTTCAAATTCATGTCTACAAGGACCCTGTGAAGGTGCTCCTATTTGGAAACAGGGCGTTTGCAGGTATAACTAAGGTAAAATGAGGTCATATTAGATTACAGTGGGCTGTAATCCAATGACTGGCATTCTTTCCTATAAGAGGGAAATCTGGATACAGACACAGAGAAGACACCGTGTGGAGACACAGACGAGAGAAGCCCATATGAAGACAAAGGCAGAGGCTGGGGTGATACAACTATAAACCAAGGGACCCCAAGGGTTGCCAGGAACCGCCAGAAGCCAAGACAAAGCAAAGTAGGATCCTTCCCTAGAGATTTCAGAGGGACCATGGCCCTACTGACACCTTGATTTTAGACTTGTGACCCCCAGAACTGTGAGAGAATACATTTCTGTGGTTTAAAGCCACCCAGTTTATGGTGCTTTGCCATGGCAGCTCCAGGAAATGGAACAAAAGCTGAGCCCAGGCTGCAGGCAATAAACTGTCCATGCTGGCAGGTGGCAGAGCGGGAGGGAGAGGCAGAGAGGGCCGCATGGAGGAGGCACCTCCTTTGGTTGTGCCTGAGGTTCGGGCAGAAGGCCCAGAGAACAGAAATGAAACTAGAGGCTCAGCATGGCTCCTGGTAGAATTGGCTTTAATGGCTCAAGTTTTTTCATCTTTGCTTCTTCCAACGTGCTTGGAACAGGTACTGCACACAGTAGGTGCCCATTACGTGCTTAGTGTTTATGGATGAGCTCTGCATGTGGGAAAATAGACGACGTGATTGGCCAGCTGGGCTGGCGAGAGCTAGCCCAGCTTTATTTAAAAAGCCATTCAGAGGTGGCTGCTATGTGCTGAGTTGGCAGAGAAGCATCAGGCCTCTGAAAGTCATCAGTAAACAGCCGGCTTACCGAGGCCACATGCTGAGCCCATAGTCCCACTCCTGAAGCTGTGGCTTTAACCTAAGCATGACCTGAGACATGAAATTGCTTGGCTTTTCCCAGCAGCCAGAGCCACGGAGCAGAGGAGAGGCCAGCCACTGAGGAGGGTGGATATCTGTGTACCGCGTGGGACTCTGTGTCGCAGTGCCAGGCCTGGCATGGAAGTCAGTGGTCAGTGCTGGGGCTGGGGGCTTGACTGAGCTATTGACAGGCCTGCTGACCACCTGTCAAGTGGCCTGCCGCCTCCTGTTAGGAGCTAGCTGGTACCGGGCAGGGAAGTCCCTCTGTGAGGATCGAGCATGACCAGTCCACTGAAATTCCTTCAGGCACATAGTGGACTTGATAGTCTCCCTGGCTTCCTCCCAGGACCCAGGGTAAGTCTCTTCACCTGGCACTGTGGGGTGAGGGGATGTCACACAGCCAAACTGGACTGGAACCCTGGACGTTTGTACCCACAGAACCTGGCTGCTGCTTCACAGGATGCTGTGGGCTGCATGAGAACCCAAGGGCCAGTCCCCACCGCTCCTCCACCGGCCCCTGGGTCAGCTTCCCCAACTGCAAGGCCTTAGGGTGCTGAGCAAGGAATGGTTTGGAGCGATCAGAGTCAGCAGTGAGTGGGACCATGCACAGCTTGATGCCGGGAGTTCGGCTGCTTGAGGAGGCTCTGAGCATTGACCATGTTTGCTCTGGGCAGCTGTGAACCCACATGAAGCCAATAGCAGCAGGCAGGGCCACTATGTAGGGACATGCTGGTAGCTCTGTTGCCCTCTCTCTTTCCCAGGATTGGCTCAGTTGGGCAGCTGGTGAGCTAGAGAAATGGGAATGAGCCTCCACATCAGCCTGACACCAGGTATTAAATCACTGCACCGAGTACGTCAACACAACGCCAAGGTGGCTGCTGGACAGTAAGGTCACAAGGCCCCAGAGAGTGGCAGAGTGGCTGGACTTTGCTATCTGGTCTGTATCTTGTGTGAGAGCTTGAGACTCAGAGGAGTCCGTGGGGCACACGGAGGTGAACTTAGTCCCAGATACATTGTATGGACGCTGTCATGGGACACCAGTACCCAACAGGTAGGTGCTCTCCAGGGGAGCCCATGACACCGGCCTGGCCAGGGCAGGCCTGAGGGCCTTTCCAGAACTGGCCTGAGTTCCCGGCTTCCTAAGGAACAATGCTGGGAGGAAGGCAGCAGTGGGACCCCAGCCATAGACAGTACATCCTGTCCACAGGCTCACAACGGGCTTTGAAATAAACAAGTGTCGCTGTCCCGAATTAAACTTCTATTTTCCTTCCACAGGGAGCTCTCAGCTGCAGCCTCCTGGCCTGAGCAGACCTTCTCAGAATGGCCAAACTGCCTGTCCTCAGGAGCCAGGACGCCAGCTCAACCTTAGGTACAAGATTCCAACGAAAATCTTGTGGGGAATAGAGGCCACATTCTGTCCCTGCAGGAGGCCTCTGGGGTTCCCTGAGAACCTGTTTCTAGTTCTCTAGTGGATTTCAGTTTACAGAACTCTCTACTTCAGCATCCCTGGGTCCCAGGGCTGAAGTTGCATCTCAGAACCTGAGGCCTGAAGGCCAGGGCAGGTTTGACAGAGGGGCAGGGCCATCTGATGCCATCTGAAGGGCCCAGGGCCAGTCCGAGCCTAGACCAGCTCCACTGTGGGAGAATGGGGTGTAGGTCTGGAGACAGAAAGGGGTCGACCCTCTTTCTCTCTACATGGGTCTTGGCTGCACAGTTACTGGCTGGATGACACACACTGGGCCTGGGCCTGGGCCTCTAGCCCTCCTCTGCCTCAGTTGCATAGTGAGGAGTGACCAGAATCCTCTCCTTCCCCTACTCTAAGCAGCAGCCTGGGTGGCTGGGGCAGGGCAGCTTCCCTGGCTGAGTCCATTGTTTTAAAGGACAATCCTCTCCCCCTCTCCCCTCGTTGGTGGTCTGCCGTCAGCCTAGGCACAGAAAAGAACATCACAAACACAGGCTGGAATGGGTCACAGGCACAGGCTTTATCAGGCGACAAGGATCATCGATTGGCCATGAACCACAGTCCTGCGGGAGAAGAACAAGCCACAGCTGGAGCATCAATACCTGGGGATCTTTGTGATGGTGTCCAGAGAGTCCAGACCACTGAGGAGGTGGGGCCCACAGTGGATGAGTACTAATGGGCAGGCCAGGTTCTGCCAGTGACCCCAAGCAGAGCACCAGCCCCTGTGGCCACCCACCCCGTTGTATCCTCTGCTCCTATGTCACTCGACTCAAAGCAGGTGGGAAGCAGGAGGCAGGGAGCCGGCATCAGGGTGCAGAAAGGGCAGGGAGGGGACAAAGCCCAAGGGAGAGCTGGGGCCACCTCTCTGAGGAAGACCTGGCCCCATCCCCTCCCCACTCCTACTGAGACCGTCCTCTGCAGTCAGCAAGGGACACAGGGCCTGGGGCTGAGTGCTGGGAAGGAGGGACGGGTGTGAAGGGGGAAGGTAAATGGGTGGAGCCCGGGCTGGAGCTGTCCCAGAGCCTGCTCAGAGCCCTGGGGAGGGAGCTGACCCTCTGAGTCTGCGTTAAGACAGAAGAGGAAGTCAGCTCTCGACCCCAAAACCACCAGTTTCCTCTCACTCTCGCACTGGTGGAGTGGAAGCTGCTCAGGACAGGGCAGCACAGCTGGAGAGGGACGTGATCAGATGCAGGACACAGCAGACAGGTCCTAGCATGGGCCAGGAGCTGGAGACACTCCACACTGATGGCTGCAAACCACCCGCACCATCCGCTGGGGGATCCCTCAGGGCTGGCTTTGGTGTCTATCAGAAAAGGGTCTGGGGTCCTAGTTCCACCCGCCCAATGCTTCTGCCAGGCAGGACAGGGCCAAGGAACAATAGTGGTTGCATTTCATTTAAAACTACTGTTTCATTAAAAAGCAAAACAAAACAAAAGAAAAAACTAGTTCTGAACATGAAGAATTATAACCAAGAAAGACAGCTTGACATTTTTTGCTTTATTAAACATCATTCACTGAGAATTTCCAAAGCACTGTGTGGTGCCCAGACCTGTGTGCCAGGGCTCTGGGGGTCGGGAGAAGTCTAAGGCACGGGCCCTGCCCTGGCGCACGGCTTCTTCTCCCTGGGAAGGCAGCTCCACTGGTGAAAGGCCACTGACCAAGTCCAGACCCTGAGGATGGCGAAGGCCTCGGGACAGAAGCCTGAGAGCATCACGCCCCGCTGGCAGTGGGAGGCAGTGCAGGCTGGGAGCCCTGCCCAGGCTCCAGGCTGAGCTGTGGGGAATGCTATGACCCAGTTTGTGAGAGCTGCAATGACGAACGTTGGCTCTGTGCCCAGAGGCCCAAGAAGGCCATGGACTGGGCTGCCCTTTCCTGGGAAAGGAGGAGGGAGGAAGAACTGGGGCCTGGCAGGGCCGTTTGCACCCTGGAGAGGCAGGGCTGGGCCTGACTTCTCCCTTTAGAGCTCGTATCAAGAGGAGGCTCAGGAGAGACTTGCATCAGAACACTCCAGACAGCTGATCTCCCCCTCAGCATCCCTCTCCTGGGAGACCCACCCAGACCCTGCAGGCCCCTGGCAGCCACGAGGAGCAGAGACCCTGGAGTAATTTGGCTTGGGGACCCCCCCCCACCAGGCCCAAGACAGTGAGTCACCCAGGCTGCTGCTTAGGGTAGGGGAAGGGGAGGATGCTGATCACTCCTTCTTACTATGCAAACAGAGGCAGAGACGGGCTAGAGGCCCAGTCCCAGTTTGTGTCTGTGCTGGGACTGGCAGAACCCAAGGGCATGAAGCTCCCCTGCCCCACGTGACACCTCGCTGGGGCCCCACATGTCTTGCTTCATCCTTGGGGCTGGGCTCCTGGTTGGCAAGGCACACCCTCCCTCCCCTCCATGTCCACGGGGAGTAAGACAAGTTGGGCTCCGGTTCCTAGGGTGAGAGCCACTCCCACAGCCTGCAGGGTTCTACTTTGGTCCCACAGCCCAGGAGAAAATGGAACCATGCAGTTCTGGGTGCTGTGACTCAGGCTTCCACCCGGCCTCCCTCGGGGGTGCGGAGGTTCTGACCCTGCAGGGCACAGTCCCCTCCCTTCACACAGATGTCCCCACAGACAGGCCTGCTGGGCCAGGGGCCAGCACGGAAGCGTCAGAAGAGGCTGGGTGCTGCCTGGGCCGGCGTATCGTGGTCCCGGATGTACTGCAAGATGTCCATCTCGTCCATGGCTTGGATCTGCTCCTGCGGCTTCTGCTGCCCAGCCACAGCTTCAGCCAGGCCCGCTTTGTGGGGAACAGCTGGTTTTCTGGGTATCGCCGGCTTAGCTGCCACTGGTGGCTTGGGCTTAGGCTGGGGCTTGGGTTTGGGCTTAGCCCCCAGGTTCAGAATCTGGTCCAAGTCCTCTTCAACTCTAGGGAACCACAGGGAGGAACCCTGAGCATAACACTGCTACCCCGTGACAGGAACAAGACCCCAGGCAATGCCACTGCCCTCAGGGGGCTGGGCAGCTGCAGGGAGCCCAGCCTGGGCCAGGTCAAGGCCCCGCCCCGCCCCATTCCGCTCTGGCCCCTCCACCCATCCTGCCCAGAGGAGACACGAAGGCCAGGGCTCTCCTTCCCTCCCACCCACAGCAAAGCAGGCACAGGGCAGGCCCCACGCAGCCTCCTGGGAGCTGGTCTTCAGGTGATCCCACCTGACACATGCTGGCTTCTGTAGGGGGCTTTCCCGCCAATCCCTTCAGAAATAGCCACCAGCTACCATGTACAGAGTTCTCGCTCTGCTGAGCACTTCAGACATGTTATCATATTTCATCCTCAAAACACCACTCTGGGGAGGCACGACTGTGTTTCCATCCTGCAGATGAGGACGCTGGAGTCCCAGGAGGCCGAGTGGCCCTGAGGGGATGGTATGTGACAGTGCCTTTGTTGGGAGGAACAGGACATCGGCCCTCAGAAGCTGAGCCCTCATCCAAAACAAGTTCAACCAGAGAAAGAATAACCAGGGGCGCTGAGCCCCGGTGACGCAGGGTTGGCCCGCCCACAGTGGGCCTCTGTGGGCCACATGGGTGCTAGACAGAGCCCAGCGAGAGCTGAGGATGGCCTTGGCCAGGGCCCACCAAGACTCTGTCATGACCCCAGACCTCTGATCTCCCACTGGTGGGTGGGAAAAAAGCCCCAGCAGTGTTACAGTCACTCAGGACCATCCCTGGGTACTGAGGGCAAGAAATAGGCCAGGCCCCTGATTCTCCAGAACTTGATTTCTGGAGATGGATGCACAGTGGAAGACTCGTTCAACCCATTCCATCCACTCAGCCCTGTGCGGAACACCCGTGATGGCCAGACATTCCCACGTTCATCAACCCATTTAATAATCTCCACACGCTGTGTGTGCACAGAGATTAGCCCTGTTCTACAGATGAGAAAACTGAGGTGTAGAGAGGCAAAGGGCCTTGCCCTGAGACCCACAGCTAGTGTGAGGATGAACAGGACTTGGCCTGCCTGTGGCTGGTTCTCTGGGGTGTGTTCCCCTGCCGGGGGCACCTGGACTCCAGTGTCAGGGCGAGGTTTCCCCTTGTGCTAACAGGCATCTCTACATCTATCACTCAGTCATGCTGGAGTCCGGTGAGGGAAGGCACAGGTACTGAAGGCAGCAGACCTGGAGCACCCACTTGGTCTCTACAAGCTTCAGCTTCCTCATCTACAAGCAGGAGTAACAGTGTCACTGACACTGCTGCACAGAACTGCGCACAGAAGCACAGCACTGCGCGTGGAGAACTGGCTTCCGTTCCTCACCCTGCAACTCCTCCATCAAGTGGCCTCAGGCCACTCCTTCTCCCTGGTCCTCAGTCTCTTCTATAAAGTGGGATTGTACTTGCTCTACCACCCTCACAGGGATTCTTACAAGGATCAAATAAGACAACACAAGGAAAGTAGTTTCCAAATGTACAGGAAGGCTGTATGTACTGATGTCTACCGACAGCAGGGACTGAGCAAGTGGGCATAAGACACAGAAAAGCAGTGCCTCTATCTACAATGGGGACACCCTCAGCCCAGTCAGGCAGGGGCCACGCAATTGCAAAGGCCTGGAAAGAAGGTGTTGAAGTCCAGAGAAGGGAGTGAGCCCTTGGGCCAGAGCAGGCTGGGAAGGCCTCCTGGGAAGGTGGCCCTTTTCAGAAGGGTGAGCCTGGCATGAATAGGGGAGAGAGTCTGAAGAAGGGAGCAGAGAGCAGAGGTCTGGAGGTGGGAATGAGAATGAACAGGAAGAACCAGGCAGGCTCATGAGCAGCGGCTTCCTGCCCTGGGGCAAGGCCGGGCAGGGATGGGGACAGAGAGGAGATACCTTTGATCAGGACAACTCCTGGCACTACCAGAGAGCCTGTGTGAGTCTGGAGGTGCCCGGCACAGCACCCCCGGGGTGGATGCCTGCCTGCAGCCGGCTGTGGAAGGAGCTCCGGACACCCTGCCTGCTTCCTGGGTCAACCTCCTGTGATGGGGCACAAACCCCAGAGAGAGAATTCAGAGTCTGTTTGGTCAGCAGAGAAATGAATAAAAGGGGTCCTTCTTGAACAAACCCAGAGGGACTGGCCCAAGCCGGGCCTTCATAGAGAGATCAGTTGTCTTGGGGTAGAGGCGATTTCAGGAGGTACCACTCATGGCCAGGCTGCTCCTGGCCACCTCAGGTCAGACGTGCCGGGGCTCCCTCCAAGTGGCGGCCCTTCCTTGATTCCCCCGGGGCAGGTGCCAGCTCCACTGGCATGATGTGGCCTCCATGGAAGGCTGAGGGGACCTGGGAAAAGCTCAAAGGGACTGAATTATCCTCAAATAGGGGCCCTTTGGAAAACAAAGCCGCCGCTAGAAGCTTATGTCAGATTTCAGGATTATCCTGCTTGGCAAAGCAGTGACTCTTCGGAACTCACCAGCAGCCGGGTTTGCTCCCAGGTGGGAGGTGTACATGGCTGGGCAGCCACGGTGGGAGGCGGCGTAGCTGCTCTTGGGACACAGGTGGCTGCAAGGCACCCCTTTTCCTAGTACCCTATTTCTGAGTCATGACTAGGACTAGCTCTCACTAGCGCAAGGTCCAGCTCCTTTCTCTTCCAGGCCCAGCTGGTGTGAGGTCAACCAGAGAAGGGTAAGGAAGCTCTAAGACCCTGGCCCCATTGCGTCTCCCAGGGTCCCTGCGGAAGACAAGACTCACCTAAACATCTAGACTAGAGGCCCTGCCCTGGTGTGGCTGCACAGCCAGAAGGAACAAAGGCTTCTCAGTCTCAGCACGCTCAGTGTACACCCCACGCTGCCTCGTGGCTGTCACAGCTAAGGCTAGGGACAGAATGAACGAAGGGGTGAAAGCATGAAGGAATGAATGACTATCAGAACGTTCTTTATTATGAGGAAGCCCAACTATTCCCTGGATAGTCACAGGGCAGACACAAAGAATGAATGTGGTTCCTGCTCTCAAGAAGCTAATCCCAGTGTTACAGCTCTTTTTGAATTTGCCTGAATTTTAAAAGAAGAAAAGCAGCTAATCCTTTTATTAGCAGGTGTCTGCTAAAGTGAAGGTGGGGGTGCGGGACCCACATTTTTTGAGCAGGGATTCCCCAGGCGCTCTGTGGGACGCTAAGGGGCACCACAGAGGGAGGGCCCAGGGACGAATGAGAATGTGAAGTGCCGTGTGGTGCTGGCTCGCGCACTACCAGCCCTGCTTCATATGGCATTTCCCCAATTCATCAGGCCACAGAGCCCCTTTGAAGGTAGCCTTTGACCACCACACTGTACCATGTTCCGCAGAACACAGGTTGGGAAGTAACGGATTTAGAATCAACTAGGCCAGAAAGGTCCCACGAGAACCACCCCACTGGGACACGTGGACTCCTAGACACGCTCGGCCTGGCCCTGCCATTCCCCAGGCCGACTCTAGTATTCCATTTCCCTGTGCCTCAGTTTCCCTCTAATAAAATAACAATCCTAGTTTCTCCCAGCCTGCCGGGATGTCAGGAGTGAGGACACAGGATGAGAGTGAACAGATGCCAGGGGCCTTGGGGACATGTAAATACTAGAAGCCGTCACGGTGACTCAGGCTTGGCGGGCACTTGGAGGGCTGTCTAATAGCCCGAGGCTGCTAATGAGGGGCAGAGATGACAGTCTCCAGGGCCTGCATGCCTCGGTGTCACATAAGCCGTTCCTGGAAAGAGGCGGCCTGGCTTCCTGTGAACCCCAGGCACAGTCCTGTGTCCTGGAGCGCGGAGGAGAAGCTGGAGACGTGCACAACACTGAGCCTGCTGAGAACGTGGCCAGTGGAGGTAAAGGCCTGGGGAGAACTGGGGGGCTGGGTGGGGAGGCAGATCACCCAGCCGAGTGCTCAGACAGTCCCTAATGAAGTGGAGAGGGCAGGGCAGAGCAGGGGCCATAGCCAGGTGGCCTCCCACACTCGATTTCTTATAACATGGAGAAAATAGCATCTACTTTAGGAGGGCCGTCGTGAGGATTACATAGGAGAGTGCATAAGGAGTCTGGCTTACTGCATACACAGCAAGGACTCAGGAAATAGGAGCCATCTCAGGCACAGGTTCTGCCAGTTGACCTCCATGTGACAGATGAGGCCTCATTCTCCCTTCCTTCTGTAAAAGCTGCTGACCAGGCCCTCTGGCAGAGAGGCCATCGCCAGGACACCTGCACTTTGCCCCCTCTCTGGGTGGGCTGCATTCTGCCATGAGTCAGTTTGAGTTGTTCCCAAACCTGCTTGTGCCAGTTATACCTGCTCTTACAATTATATAATTTAATTATTCTTTACATAAATTGTTAAAATATGATTGTGAAAGAAAGACTGGTTGTGCACACAAAGTTCTCTCTTTCTGGAACTAGCTGAGCAGCCCTGGGCTGCAGATCCTCCCGCTGAACCCCCTTCACTGCCTCTCACCTAGTGTGCACCCACAGGTTTCCACTTTTCACAGGTCTGGGGTCCTCCCCTCAGAGGAGGCTGGGGCTGAGACCAGGCAATGCCCCCAGATAAGCCGGGCCCTTGGCTCTGTCCAGGACATTCTCAGAGCTGGCCAAGTGCCCCTGGGGACAAGCGGTACCTGAACAGTTCCTTGGAGGCATCCCTGTGGCTGAGGCTGGGCGTGGGCCCTCCACTCTCACAGGCTGCCGGCAGCAGGAGGGAGTCACCCAGGGGCACGGCCCCGCCGAGGTCAGGATCGTCAAACAGCTTCAGGGCTGTGGGAAGGCAGCAGCAGGGGTGTCAGAGGAAGCCCTGGCCTGTCCTCAGCTACCCAAGGTACAAGGTGGAGGAGGCCTGGCCCAGCCTCCTGGGGCACCCAGCAAGGGATAAGGCAGAAAATCAGAGAAGTGGACCAGGTAGGGGCAGGAGGAGGATGAGGACAAGAGCTCACAGAGGCCTGGGACAGCTGTCTGCCTTGGCCTCAGCCGCCTGGCACCTGTGCCAGAGTCAGCCGATGGCATCACTCCGGTTTCAGGTCCTCATGGGCTTCCTACTGCTCTTAGGAGGTTATAGCCTCTTGGGCTCACTGCGCCAGGCATCTCGCCATCCAGTCCAGCTGATCTCAGTGCAACCCCTCAACTGCACCTGGCCTTCAACAAGCATTTACTGAGTTCCACCCACCAGCATGGGCCGCTCTCTCTCTGCTGGGATGCCATGGCCGCTCTCTGCTGGAGTGACATGGCCACTCTCTCTCTGCCGGGATGCCATGGCTGCCCTCTCTCTGCCAGGGTGCCATGGCCACTCTCTCTCTGCCGGGATGCCATGGCCACTCTCTCTGCTGGGGTGCCATGGCCACTCTCTCTCTGCCGGGGTGCCATGGCCACTCTCTCTCTCTGCCGGGGTGCCATGACCACTCTCTCTCTCTGCTGGGGTGCCATGGCCACTCTCTCTCTCTGCCGGGGTGCCATGGCCACTCTCTCTCTCTGCCGGGGTGCCATGGCCACTCTCTCTCTCTGCCGGGGTGCCATGGCCACTCTCTCTCTCTGCCGGGGTGCCATGGCCACTCTCTCTCTCTGCCGGGGTGCCATGGCCGCTCTCTCTCTGCCGGGGTGCCATGGCCGCTCTCTCTCTGCTGGGGTGCCATGGCCACTCTCTCTCTCTGCTGGGGTTCCATGGCCACTCTCTCTCTGCCGGGGTGCCATGGCCACTCTCTCTCTGCCGGGGTGCCATGGCCGCTCTCTCTCTCTGCCGGGGTACCATGGCCACTCTCTCTCTCTGCCGGGGTGCCATGGCCGCTCTCTCTCTGCCGGGGTGCCATGGCCACTCTCTCTCTGCTGGGGTGCCATGGCCACTCTCTCTCTCTGCTGGGGTTCCATGGCCACTCTCTCTCTGCCGGGGTGCCATGGCCACTCTCTCTCTGCCGGAGTTCCATGGCCACTCTCTCTCTGCTGGGGTGCCATGGCCGCTCTCTCTCTCTGCCGGGGTGCCATGGCCGCTCTCTCTCTGCCAGGGTGCCATGGCCACTCTCTCTCTGCTGGGGTGCCATGGCCACTCTCTCTCTCTGCTGGGGTTCCATGGCCACTCTCTCTCTGCCGGGGTGCCATGGCCACTCTCTCTCTGCCGGGGTTCCATGGCCACTCTCTCTCTGCCGGGGTGCCATGGCCGCTCTGTCTCTGCCGGGGTGCCATGGCTGCTCTGTCTCTGCCGGGGTGCCATGGCCGCTCTCTCTCTCTGCCGGGGTGCCATGGCCACTCTCTCTCTGCTGGGGTGCCATGGCCACTCTCTCTCTCTGCTGGGGTGCCATGGCCACTCTCTCTCTGCTGGGGTGCCATGGCCACTCTCTCTCTCTGCTGGGGTGCCATGGCCACTCTCTCTCTGCCGGGGTGCCATGGCCACTCTCTCTCTGCCGGGGTTTCATGGCCACTCTCTCTCTGCCGGGGTGCCATGGCCACTCTCTCTCTGCCGGGGTTCCATGGCCACTCTCTCTCTGCCGGGGTGCCATGGCCGCTCTGTCTCTGCTGGGGTGCCATGGCATGTGGCTGCTGCCTTCAGGAAGCCTGGGTGTCCCCCGCGCACCCTCTCACGTGTGAACTGATTGGGGCTGCCCTGGGAGAATGCCGATCATGGCCGCTCTACCTGGAGTCCCCTGCTTCCACAAGGCCAGCAAACTCCACTGACCTTTCAGGATCCAGCTCAAGGAGGGTCCCCACCCCACCCCAGGAAGTCTTCCGGGGAGTCCTACAGGAATTGATGCCTCTGCTCAGCCTGTCATAACTGCTGCTGCTCTGTAACTGTCAGGTGATGACCTGCTTCCCCAGGGGCCCCCGAGGCCCTCAGGATAGGGACTAGGGAGAGGGACTAGGTCTCATTCCTCAGCATGTCCTTGGGCCTGGCCCGCAGTGGGGGCTCACCAAGTATGGGCTGACTTAGTGGGTGGCATCAACTCCCCTCACTGGAGGATGACCTGGGCATGTGAGGAAAGGGACCCAGGGATGAGTGGAGATGTCCCAAGGCTGCTCGGTTTTCCCTCTGCCAACTCGGCACAGAGCCCTCCAGGGGAGTCCATGCAGGCGACGCATTCCTATTAAATCCAAACCTACAGTCACACACGTGCCCCAGGCAGACCCTATCACTTTCTACACAAACGGTGCCTGGAAGCCCAGGGCCCATATCTGCCCACAGATGTCATGGAAGCGCTTCTCGAAGCAGCAAAGAAAACCACCCTCCTCTTCTGTGGGATGTTCACAGGAAGCACACGGCCCGGGAATGTTCCAGGCTGTGGGGAACCAGCTGTGAGGCTCAATTCCTCCAGCAGGAAAGCTCCTTCCAAAGCGGAGTCTATCTAACATCTAAATAGGACAGGGGAGATGAGTCCTGTTCACGCCGGGTGAGTCTAGACCCTGTCTGGTGACGGAGCTGGGCACCGAGAGGACACCAGGAGCAGACCCTGGGGCTCTACTTACGGTCCATGGATGACACATCCTCCGAGGGGCCCTGTGGGAACTGCTTCCTGCCCGGGCCAAAGAGCCCCTGGTCAGGGTCCACCTCCTCATCAAAGATGGTGAGCCGGGGCGTGGGCTTGGCTTTCATGGCCACTTTGGGATGTTTCTTGGGCTTCTTGGAGCTGGAGAATCACAGACAAAGCACAAGGTGAGGATTTCCCACAAGTGTCCAGGTGGCCCGGTCACACCCACACAAGTGCTGGGCCCTGCAGCAGGGGTGGCTGGATGCCATGGGCCAGAAAAGACCAGGCCAGAGGGACCAGGGAAGGCCTGGAGAGGGCCACCCAGAGCAGTCCAGGCAGGTGGAGCTGAAGTCTTTCTGAAATCTCTAACAGATGGTCACACGGCCAAGGGAAGGACAGGTCCTCCATCCCAGGGGAGAAAAGCAGGCCAGCGAAGGTGGTTGGGGAGCAGGTTTCCTCAATGACAGAGTGGTAAGGCCCCTGCTACTGTGGGCAGCTGTGCCCTGTGTTCAAGAAATGACCACTGTCAGGAGGAGCAGGTGGCTGCCAGGATTGGACACCGGCTGCCAGACAACCCTGGCTCTTAGATGTCTTCAGGCCCTGAGTCTGCCATGCGGTCACAGGCCAGAGATCGTGCTCCCATTCGGAAGGTGGAGATAGCTGCCTGGTCTCAGAGTCTCAGCACTTGGGAGCCAGGCTCAGAGAACCACACTCCACAGCCACTCAGAAATGAGGATGGACCTGCTCTGGAGCCACAAACCTCAGGGCTAGGACTCAGGAGGGCAGAAAGCAGCCTTGGTAAGTGCCTTATTGTTTCCTTTGCATGGTAAAACCACCATTGTTCTAGTTAACACTTGGGTTCTGCGGTGCAGCCCCCTTTCAGGAAGCCTCTCTGGGACTTGCCCACCTCCCCCACTCCGGCTCTGCCACCACAGGTCCCATTACAGTGCACTTGGCTCTGCCAACCCAGGTCCCACTACGGTGCACTTGTCGACTGGCTGAGGAGGTCCTGCTCTGGACCAGACCCTGCTGTGAGAAACCAGGACAGGGCAGGATGGAAGCTTCTGGGGTGTGGGAGTACTTTAGTTTTGATCCAGGTGGTGGTTCCGGGCTAGATAAGTAAACACGCCTGGAGCTGAATGCTCAGGATCTGTGTCCATCACTGTAAGTGATACTGCCAGGAAGGAAACACACCTGATTTTACTTTAATCACTTTAACAGGCATTCAACGCCTGCTGGTGATGCCTGTTAGCCATTTTAAGGTTCCTGAAAATTATGAGAATGTGCCCTTTACTGGAAACTGAAATTCCGTGTGCCTGTCTCTCTGGCAGGCAGTTCCACTGGACTGAGGTCACTATGTGAGGTCACCATCTGAGCTCATGTTGATAACACTCTGCGGCAAAACTGCACCAAGGCTAGCCTACACAATGATACAGATTAACCAACGGCGGATAAAAATAGCAGAATGGCCCTGGGTGCTGGAAGGGGCAGGGCCCTCCAAGGTGACCATTCCCACAGTCTGGAGGCTGAGGTCTAGCAGAATCCCAGTCACCCAGCAGAGGCGAGGAGAAACTATGAAGGCCAGGCACGCTCCCTGCCAAAAGGCTGCAGGACGGAGCAACCTCTGAGCTCAGGGCCCAGTTCCAGGGGAAGGATCTCTGCAGGACTCCTTTGTTGAATGAGGAAACAGTGGTCCAGAGAAGCGGAGTGTCTGCCCAAGGCCACACAGCAGGGATGGGACAGGCAGCCTGGGTCTAGAATGAGGATGCTCATACTTGTGGTCCTATCCTCGTCCGCTCCAAATGTCCCATGAGGAAGGTGATATGGGATGGGACAGGGACAACAGGATTGATCCTGCCGTTCTCTGGGGAGAAAGTGGCATGTTTCAAGGGTAGTGACGGGGAGCAGAGACACAGTGGCACGGACTGCTCCAGGAAGGCCTATCTGCCTGGTCCTGAGCTTTCTCCACCTAGCTCAGGCCATGAGGCACCTCCTCTGCTGTGCACCACCCTCAGGCCCTGCCTGTGGTGCTGGAGGTGAGGTGGAGGGAGCCTGGATTCTCCACCCTAAGGGCAAGTGCTTTCCAGAAAGTGCTTCTGCTCCTCTGAGACCTGGAGGAGCCAGGACTCGTCTGCTCAGATGTTCTCCCCTTTATTCTCACAAATCAGGCAGAGCCAGCTCGGCTTTCATGACTCCTAGGAAGTGGGTACCAGAGAGGGGCCATGGCCTCCTGGGGCAGACAACAAAGCCGACCCCAGTCAAGACCCACTGAGTCGGAAACCCCAAGCAGGCCCAGGAGGCTGTGTTCAGTCTCCTGAGGAATTGCACGGTCAGCCAGGCTTGCAGCTGCTGTTCTGCCCGATGCTTCTCTCCACTTCATTCCCCATATCCGCTGCCCTTTGTGTGGCTCTTACTCCTGGACCCAGCAGGCACTGCAGTGGGGAAGGGTAGAGAGCTGCCCCGGCCCCTACTCAGGTGGCAGCTCTCAAGGAGAGCAAGTCTGAGGCTGCTCTGCAGCCTCCCCCAGCAGCAGCTCCACACCACACCCCCGACTGTCCCCTCAGAAACAAGCAGGCCCTCCCTGGCTCCTGGGGATCACACTTGCATTGTACCCAGCCACGGGCCCCTCGGGGCAGGGGAGCAAGAGGCTTTGCATTGACCAGAAATCAGAGGGCGCACAGAGGAAGAGAGCCATCTGAAGAACAAAGGAAGCGAGAGAGAACAGGCGCAAGGAGGTCTCTCTGGAGAAGCTGTGGTGCCCCTGCCTACGCCTGCACCCTGTCCTGACAGCACACAGTAGGCCTAACTTCCCTTCCATGTGAGTTTTCTTCTCCAACTGGATTAAGTCCTTGTTTCTCTCCCTAGAGACATGTTTGCCCTTTTGTTATCTTAAACTGAAATGAAGTGGATCTACAGCACATGTGGGAGGCTCAGGCATGGTCTGTACTCTACCCCACCCGCCCCGTGCCGCCTGGGCTGCCTTCTTTACCTCCCCAGCTCTCCAGACCCATCTCCAGGGGAATTGAAGAAGCAGGAAATATGGAGTTTTATGCCTAAAAGCCCCAGGGTCCTGTCCTGAGCGGCCCAAAACTTTCAGGCTCTGGGGACTTAGTAATGCACCTGGTCCAGAACAGATGCCTTGATAAACTCTGGATGAGAGGATGGGTGATGGATGGAGGCGGGGAGGGATGGACAGGTGGAGGACAGGTGGAGGACAGGTAGGCAGGCAGCAGGCTGCTGGCACATCTCCATCTCAGGATTCTGTTAACCTATTCCCCAAGGCGGGAGGGCCAGGGAGGGAAGAGGGATAGGCTCCCAGCCCCAGTCTCAGACAGCGCCTATGTCGGAAGCCCCTCCTCCAAAGATCTCCTAACCGACTCCACTGGCCTTGCCACCAGGCCCTCAGCCGCTCTATGAGCAACTCATTCCTTCTCTTGGGAGCACCTTTGATGGCCAGCACTCACTGAGAACCTCCCACCTGCAAGAACTGTGCTGGGGACGAGGGAACAAAGATGAGGATGAGCTGCCGCTGTCCCCAGAAGCTCATGGCAGAGCAGGGTCACATAGAAACTTAGCAACAATAGTAAACATAGAGTTTACTATTGCTACCAAAGAGATCATTATGGTTGGACAAGGTGGCTCACACCTGTAATCCCAGTACTTTGGGAGGCTGAGGCGGGTGAATTTAAGAATAAAATATGAAAAGTGCTTTAGTTTAAAGCAAAAAGTTTGCAGGAGGCCAGGAGTTCGAGACCAGCCTGGCAAAGATGATGAAATCCCATCTTTACTAAAAATACAAAAATGAGCCCAGCATGGTGGTGCATGCCTGTAATCCCAACTACTTGGGAGGCTGAGGCATGAGAATCGCTTGAACCCAGGGGATGTGAGTTGCAGTGAGCTCAGATCATGCCACTGCACTCTAGCCTGGGTGACAAAGCAAGACTTTGTCTTGGCGGGGGGGGAGGGGGAAGGAAACTGTTCATTAGCACACAGGATGTTCTGCTCTGTCACGGCAGAGTATAGAGGACAGAACCAACCAAGCCTGAGGGCTCAGGGAGGACCTGATATGGAGATAGGAAGTGAACTTGGTGGAATGAGAGCTAAATAGCGTCTTGGGTACAGGACCTGCGAGTCACACTGTGAGGGTCTGCAGGGGGCACGACTAGGACATAACTGGGAACCTAGATTTCTCTTGGTGAAAAGGGACCCCTTAGGCTTGCAGCAGACGTAGTGCCGTGAGGGAACAGGCTGAGTCAGGTTTCTCCAGGCAAGCTTTGCTCATGGTCCACAGAAGAAACGACCGGAGCCCGGACTCAGGGAGCAGCGGTGGTGCGAGGGGAAGACAGGCCGGGCAGAACTTCAGAGCTTATAAATCTGGACAGCTAAGGTGATCAGCTGGCGGAAGGGAATTGCCACTGATCTCAGTGAGGGGGTCAGTAATTCCATAGGAGAGGTGTGTCACTCAGCCTCTGAGCCATTTCTTCACCCTTCTCCTAGCACAAACACCTCAGGGTTGTCATGAGCACGGAGTCGGGTCAGGTTGCACACATGTGCTATCACTCGGGGGCCCCCTCAGTCCTCTCCTCCCTGGTCCTCCTCCTCCTCCTCCTCCATTCCTATATCAGCATCCACCCAGCCGTCTGCAGGCACAGGGCCCAGCTCTGCAGTGCCTGCCCTCCAGCCCGCCCTCTGCGCTGACAGGAGACAAAGCCCCTCACTGACGTGGAGGAAGGGTGTCTTCTTCTCCCTTCACTGGAAGGACAGTTGGTTATGATTAGAATCTTGTCACCAGGGATGGGGCAACAGGGGCTATAAAGAGAGGTGTGCAGGGAATAGGACTGGAACTGCAGCTCCTGGCTTCCTGGTGAGCACGGGGGTCATCGGAACTAGCGCAGGCCATGAGGAACACTAAAACATGAGTTGGGCCCACAGAGGTTGCATGAGGTAGGTGCTGGTATGTTCTTGTTGCACACACATGTGTGCACAGACAGACACCCGCTTTCCTGCTGTGTGTTCCTGACAGCAGACAGACACGCAGACCAGGCCACGTTCTGCAGGCAGGCGTGCAGCATACGGGGTGAGAGGCGGCAGCTGCCATGGCTGACAGCTCCAACGCTCAGACAGGCTGAGCAGCAGCCCGGCTCCCTGTGGTTCAGGCAGTTCTGGTGACAGTGATTGACACATAAGAGCATCCACCACTGTGGCCACCCAGGGGGCCTGTGGCACCATTCCCGATGTGCCCACCCACACGGCAGACCACCAATGGACACCAACTGCCCAGAACCAGGGTGTACATGTGTGGCAGAGGCATCTCCTAGACAAAGCCAGCTCAACTGGCTCTGAACAGAAGACAGCTGATGCTTCCACAACCGAGACACATGGACAGCATGAGTCTTCAAAGCATTTGGTGCAGCTGAACCAAATATGGAAATCCACCCTTTCCAATGATGCAAACTGCCTGCTTTAAACTAATGCACTTTTCATACTTTATTCTTAAATTCAGCTGTTTGGTGTCTTTTTGCTTTTTGGGTTTTTGTTTGTTTGAGACAGGGTCTCTCTCTGTCACCTAGGCTGGGGTGCACTGGCACGATCACGGCTCACTGCAGCCTCGACTTCCCAGGCTCAAGTGATCCTCTCACGTCGGCCACCCCAGTGGCCACACCACCATACCTGGTTAATTAAAAAAAATTTTTTTTGTTGAGATGGAGTCTCGCTATGTTGCCCAGGCTGGTCTCAAGCTCCTGGGCTCAAGTGGTCCTCCCGCGTTGGCCTCTCATTATAGGCATATATGCCTGGGATTATAGGCATGAGCCACTGTGCCTGGCTGGTTTTATTTTTGCAATGAGAAAATTCTCAGAGTCCCAGTAAATGGACTTCTGAAACTCTTGACAGGACAATGTTATTTGCAACAGTAATGGGCTTCCATGGAGAAGAAATCACAGGAGTGAGAATCACCTGAGGACCGGCACTAACCCTGGGAGTCCAAGCCAGCCTCATTGGACAGGGGCTTCAGAGAAGTCCTGGATGGCAAAACGAGCAGAGTCACAAAAGCTGTGCTCTGGGCAGAGAGAAAAGCCCAGTGAAAACGGCAAGGTGTGCAGAGCCTGGCAGAATGAAAGTGCCCAATAGCTAGGCAGCAGGTAAATGGAGGATCTGTGGGGATGTTGGCCACCTCCAGCAGGGCATGGGGAGATTCTGGCCTTTGCTGAGAAACGAGCAGTGGAGGGGGATGTAGGAGAACTTGTATAGGATCTGGACCAGTCACTCAACTTCCCTAACCATGTTTCCTTACTGGGGGTCAATGGGAAGAAGGAGGCAACTGACACAGAAATGCTTTGCAAGCTGCCAAGTGGGTCCCGTTTGCAAGTCAGCACAGAGCCGTGGCAGAGGCCTGGGGTCCCAGGAGCTGCCTGGTGATGTCTAGGTTCACTTATGCCTTCTACTCAGCAGACTTATGCCTGTAATCCCAGGACTTTGGGAAGCTGAGGCAGGAGGATCACTTGAGCCCAGGAGTTCAAGACCACCCTGGGCAACATAGTGAAACCTCACCTCTACAAAAAAATAGACAAAAGTAGCCAGGCATGGTGGTGCAGGCCTGTAGTTCCAGCTATTTGAGGAGCTGAGGTGGGAGGATCACTTAAGTCTGGGAGGTTGAGGCTATAGTTAGCTGAGATCACACACCACTGTACTCCAGCCTAGGTAAAAGAGTGAGACCCTATCTCAAAAAAAAAAAAAAAAAAAAAAAAAAAGGGGGCCAGCCTGGGTGGTCACCATGAACGTTTATCATTTGCTATGGTCCCCAGAGTCACATTCCAAGGACCTGTTTCTCAACAGCCAGAGCCCATTTTCCAGGTCACTGAGCCCTATCTTGAGGGACCAGGACTCAGTGACAATCCCACCTGAGCTTGTGGGTAATGACATTTCTCCTTCTCTACAATGGGGCCAGAGACTGCCCCTCACCCATCCTTGCTCCAGCACCACCAGGGAACCACGTGGGTCCCACCTGCAGGTCTCTGCAGCCCACGTTCTACAGCAAGTGCCAGTCCCCCCAAGAGTCTGAATACACAAAGGGACAATGGCCAGGCCACATGTAAAGGTGGAACTCTGACCCACAGCCTGCAGTAACCTGCCCAGGAAGCCAGACCACAGCCTCTGCAGCAATCAGCCCCAAATGGCCAAGATTTGATCAAAAACCACCAACTTTCCTAAAATTTTCCCCATTTCCAGTTTAGTAGCACCATCCAAAGAAAGCCAAACAGGCCCCACTTCCCGCTCACAGAGGACAAAGGATGCCCCACTTCTCATTGGCTGCTTCTGGATTCCCCACGCCAACAACCTCCAATCAGCACGTATCTGAGCCTTCCCCTTCATCTGCTTCAAAGTGTCCCACTCTCCTGCCTCTTTGCATCTTTGCCAAATGCAGGTGATGGTGGCCGATACCTCCCTGGTCGCGGTAAGCTCTGAGCAAACAACCATTGTTGGTTCTCATGTGAGCACTCCTATGCCCCTGATCCACTCCAAATGGTGACACGACCAGCAGGCAGCTGCTGTCCTTGCAGTGGGGAATGCCCGTCACTCATGGCATCAAAAAACAAGAGCGAACAGGTGAGGGCTGAGAAGCACAGGTGTTGGACTGGGGACAAAGGGAAAAGTCCTGGGCCAGCAGTCAGGAGACCCCCAGCTCTTGCTCTCATGCCTTCCTGTGTGATCCTGGGAAGGTTCCTCAGTTGTAACAACAGAGCCTGGATCTGATCTGCAGTCCTCAGAGTGTAAAGACTCTGTCATCCTAAGAGTGTTGCTACTTGCCAGAACTTGCCACAATGGGTCCTGGGGGAGCCTGAGGCAGGAGAATCGCAAGTATGACCTCCCAGATTTCTCTCTCTCAAGGAACCAAGCAACCACTGAATCCCACTAAGGATTCAGATAAGCAGGCTCCTTCCACCAGGGCCAGGGGCTGCCCCACCTCCAGAATCGCCTGCTCTAGGAAGTGGTAACAGGTGGCAGGTGTACTGGTGCTCCTGGAGGGAGGTAAAGTTATAGTGTGCACATCACAGGGTCCTGATATTCGCATAACAACTATAGGAAGTGGAAAAGCTGCCTTTTCATATTTCAACTGTTGTTTAAATACACAAAGACCTCTTTAGAGCAAAGTAAATCTAGGATAGTGATAACATTTTACAAAGGAACTTTCCTGTAGTGCTTCATCTCATTTTATCCTTTCAGCCACTGGGCCTCTACTTTACCCCCACTCTACAAAGAAAGAGACAGGCTCAGAGAAGTACAGCAATGCATTCAGTGTCTACCAGCTAGTAAGTGGCAGAAAGGGGATTTAAACCTACCACACCCAGTTAATTTTTGTATTTTTAGTAGAGACAGGGTTTCACTGTGTTGGCCAAGCTGGTCTTGAACTCCTAATCTTAAGTAATCTGCCCACCTTGGCTGCTCAAAGTGCTGGGATTACCGGCATGAGCCACTGCGCCCTCAGGCAGTAATCTGGATGGGGAAATGCAGTTGGCATGCACACTGTGCTGCTGTGGTCACTGTGACAGCCTGGGTGGAGTGCCACCTGCGTGATGCTGCAGGGCAGCTGTGGCATCTGCCTCCTCCTTTCCTTATGGCTTTGGGTCCCCAGCCAGGCCAGGGCTAAGTGCTGCACAGGTGCAGGGTGAGGTCAGGCCCAGTCATCCCGGCTCATGGCCCCCACATGAACCCCAGGATGGCACCGCAGAGAACTCCTCCAGCAGGTGGACCAGCAGACGAGGGAAAGCCCAGCCCGAGCAGGCCGAGCTGGGGAGTAGTCAGTACCGGAAGTGCCTTCCGGACATGCCCTGCCCTCAGCCCGCTGTGGGCGGCGGATTGTGGTGATGGCTGACCTGCCGCTCTCCACACCTGTTTCCTTTCTGGCATTTCCAACACTTTACTGGAGTTTGGTTTCTGGGAATTCTCAAACAGGAGCTTGCAGAACCAACTCAAGAGCTTGTTAAAACACAGATTCTGGGGGCCCTACCCAGATCTGAGGGGGGCCTGGAATCTCTCTCTCCCAAGCTTTCAGTGGCCCAGAATCCCTAGGTGGTTTCTGCTGCGCTGGTGGCATCAGGGGAGCCCTGGGTGCCCAGGCTCAGGCTGGAATGAATAAAGAGGTGCCAGGCCCTTGTGCAGTGGTTGGGATACTTAGCAAGAGGCACCCTTGGGGGAGCAGCTCCAGGGCACCTCAGGAGGTGGGGCTGAGGCCCTGCTGTCCCCACAGAGCTCCCCTCCACGGTTCACCTTAGGGGACCATCTTGCTGCTAAATCTTGGGTGAGCAAATCTAGGAGCACCTGGCAATGTGCCAGCATTCAAAACCACAGAATCATCCCAGAGAAGTGATTTCATCCAAATATGGAGGGTAAGATATTATTTTTATACTAAAATACATGTGGTTGTTTTATGTAAGATGAAGCAAAATCCATATTAAAAAGTTACCATAAAACATGGCCTTCCAGAGAAACACTCAGCTTCACCATGGAGGCCACAGCATGGAGACCTGGGTGTGGGCTCCCCCTTCCAAGGGGTCTGGGAAGCCCAGCCTCGCAGGCAGGTGCATTTGTTCATACAGGAGCCAGCCTGTCCCACCAGACGCTGCGAGTCCTCAGGGACCCAGGGCCTGCAGGGGGTCTCTGTGTGCCAAAGAAGAGATGGGAGGAGTGGGCCCGGGGTGGGGGGGGGGCAGACAGGGCTTAGAAAAACAGAGGGGCACTCCCAACAGAGGGGCTTCAGCCCTTGGAGAACCCTTTACTGGAATGGTACCCCAAAGTCCCCAGAAGCAGCTTCAGGGGCCCTGCTCTGGGTGGGGCACATATATAGGGGAAGGCTCCATAGAATAAGAGCGTTGTATATGTAGAAGTTCCTCAAGTTATTGCCTATAATAGCAAAAACCTACAGAAAACCCCAGCATGTTCACAAGCAGGGGCCTGGCAATGCCACTTACAGCCCATCGAGCTGAGAAACCAGCAGAGGAAGGAGGGAGAGCACGACTATTGATCTGGAAGGACCTAGAACATGTAAACTGGAAAAAAGAAAATTCCAGAATGGCACATAAGACAATCTCATTTTGGCAGTAAGATGTGAATATTCAAAGATGCATTCAAAAATTCACAGGGAAAGGAATTTTATCTGTGTTTGCAATTTTTCTATACTAATTGTGTATTATTTGAGTCACAATGTAAAATGTTTCCCGCAGAGGATTTCCAGCATAAGGCAGAACTATTAGGGTAGAATGTCAATTTTCTCAGCACCGTGACATCTCTAAAATAGAAAGTTAAATACAAAACGGGGGCGACATGGAGCAGCAATCGGGACAGACCATAGGGTGAAAGAGCAGAGTATGAAAAGGCGCGTGCACTGTGCCTGCAGTTGCATGGATGGCGCTGGGACGGGGTCAGACGCGAGCCCCAGGAGAAGGGGAGAGCGGTGGTGTTGGGATGGGCCGAGGTGAGGGTTTTTTCTGTCTTTAAGCGCTCTCTAACGGTGTAATAACGCTCTCTTGTCCCTAACCAAAACCAGGTTTACAAGACAAAGAAAAGCCAGACTGGCCTGGGCTCTGGCTTTGTGCTGGCAACTCCCACCCTCCCAGCAGCCCTGCAGCGGAGCAGCCCTTCAGCAGAGCAGCAGCGCCTCGCCGCGGCCACGGTGGGGAAGGACCGAGGCTGGTTGCAGGGAAATGGTGGCTGCTCCAGGAGCGCCCAGAGCTAAGTCCACACGTGGGGCAGGGCAAGCTGGGAAACGGAGGCTGTTGCACCTGCACAGGAACCAAGGGCACGGGAGGGAGAGGGGTGCACAAATAGCCCCCTGAGAAGAACAGAAAATCCCCCACCAAAGGGCAGGTGGGTGGCACCAAGAGAGATCAACAAGCCCACCTGAGTGTCTGTGAAAGGCGGAGGTGGAAACCCAACTTCAAGGCACGGCTCTGCCACACACACGGCTCTGGCCAAGATCCTGAACTCCTTTCTCGATTTTCCCATCTGTGAAAGGGGGATAATCCTGGGGCCTTGCCCACCTCCCAGGCTGATAAAGACTGGACTGGAGATGGCGTGGGGTCCTGGCTCTGCTATCTGCAGGCTGCAGGAACGTGGACGAACCACCTGACCCTGAATCTGAGTTTCCCACCACACAGAAGAGGCTGATGGCAGTACAGGCCTCCAGGGCTCCGTTTCTTGACCTGTGCTCACAGTGGATCCTGAAAGCAGTTTTGTGAGTCATGACCTTTCCAAACATTGAAATAAAATAGAAAATATCCGAGTACGATACACTTAGTAAGGTTTTGTATGAGTTCTGGGAACTTTTGCTTCAGTTTTATGGGATGTTTATACATGTGTGTCCTGGGTCATAGCATATAATACAGTTTTTACTATGGGTTGTAGCAAGCAGTTTCAGAAATCCTGTCTTACAGATATAATGAGATCATGTAGGTAAATGCTAACTTAGTTCCCAGCATTTCATAAACTCTCAAAAAATGTTACTTCTTATTTCTGCCAGAGGTGATAACGCTGATTCACCAGCACCTTGTCACATGGGTCCTTAAAAAGCAAGCCCAGCAGAAGAGGGTCTAGAGCCAGCGGGATTACTCTTAGGTGCTAAGCCTTCCCAGGATTCAGGGGCGAGGACCCCAGAGTACAGAGCTGGGGAGGGGGCTGGGCGCCCCCCGACCAAGGGGTCCCAGGACAGCTGACACATCTCCCCTGACAGTCTGCTAATGAAGTAAGTAGGAAGTTCAAGGCAGCACTTGCCAGCCCCAAAGAGCATTTTCCTACCCAAAAAAGGAGCCGCTCTGCTAAGTGTGTTCTTCTGCCAAAGGCTGGCACAGACAACCAAAGTCCATCTTGGTTTGGCACTACGTGTGGTTACTCAGAACAACAGAGAATGTGAGTTCAAACAAAGCCTCAGCCTTACCAAAATAAAGCCCAAGAAAGGCCTGCAGGGTTGGGCCAGGCTGATAAGGAGTGACTATTACAGGCTTGTCCCCACATCACCCGCTACTCTGGCTGCCTCTCCCTCAGGGCCGCCGACCCCACTCAAGGACAAGGCCAGCCACCCAGGAGGGGTGACTGCAGGGCACTTACTGTGCCTAGGTGCTGCAGGACCCTGGCTCCGGGGCCTGTTTCTGCTGCAGCTCCCCGAGCGCTGTGCACCCTTTTCCAGTGTGAATCCTCACCCCTGGACGCTGGTCTCGTGGCCACCCTGCAGCCCACCCTTCCATAACCCTCCCCACGAAGAAGGCCTTTCCAGAGCGGGCTGTGATTTTAGGATAGAATTCTGCATGCTGATGGAGCTGAACTTGCCTCTGCCTAGTTTCTACTGGGCTCTAATTCCTTTCTGGGGCAGGACCTACAAGAAAGCGCTCACCCATCTGGCGTCTGAGGACTTCGGTAAACGGCGAAGAGACATTCGTTGTGGTAGAGAGCGGGGAGAACAGCACCCCTGGCCTGGTCTGATTCCATTGAAAGATGGGCCATGATGATAGCTGATTGCTAAATTTACATAACTCAGTTCATCTTCACAGGAGCCCTAAGAGGTTGGTACGACCATGAGCCCATTTTCACTGAAGAACACTGAAGAAAAGAGATTGTAAATGGCCAGAGATCCATGGCTGGTGAACGGCCCTGTGTGGAGGCAGGGCCAAGGTGAATGCTCCTGCTAGGCAGATGATGCAGGCCCAGAGCTGCAGCTACCTCTGCGAGTTCTGCAGCTGGAAGGAGCACCCAGTCCTCCCACACTAGCCGGACAGGTCCGCTGCCTGCACTACTGAGCTGTCACGGGGAGCCTCTGCCAAGCCTCAGTGCAGAGCCACAGGCGGAGGACATCCCATGACCCAGGCAGGGGGGCGATACCTAAGCCCAGCCCCAGAGACATGGACACCACCAAGGGCACACAGAGAGCTGGTTCCCCCAAGCACACCAGGCCAAGGCCTCGGGGCCCAGATCCTTGTGAGGGGGCGACCTGGGATGCTCAGGGCTTTTCTCAGATTCCAGGGAAGGGGGATGTCATCTCCAGAAAGCCTGGAATACACCAAAGGGACCCTCTCAACAATGGGAGACCAACCGCATAATGCCCAGAGGGTCCAGCGCCTCCTCCTCCTCCAAGGATTCCTCAGCATCTTCGCCCTTCAGGCCCTGGATAGGAGGACCCTCTTCCGCCACTTGGTCTTGCTGCTCAAAAAAGTCGAAAGCCTCTTCATCATTCCCGGTCTGGCTGTCTGTGCCATCCAGGACAGAGGAATCTCTGCTAGTGAGCCCTGCAGCTCCTGGGGATCTGGTACCTGTGGAAGAAGACAGAAAAAATGGGACTTGGTAACCACCCCAGAGCCAGGGGAGGCATCTTGCCACACTGCACCCTCCCATGCCAGGATCTGAGGTCAAGGGCTTCCTGCAGCCTCCTGGGACCAAACTTGTCCCTCCTGGGACCTGAGCAGGAGGGAGAGTCTGGGTGGATAGAAGGTGGCCTCCGTTTCGGGGGCAGCCAAGTGCCTGCTGCAGCCCCCCAAGGGCTGATGGGCACCAAGGAAGCCTGGAGTGAAGTGGTCACCAGTGAGAGCTTCAGAGCAAGACAGGGGCAGCGGTTCCTGAACCCAAGGCCCAGAGCCTGTGTGCACAAGGATGGCTCCACCCTCCTCCTGGGTGAGCCGTGGGATAAACCAGCCAGGGCACAGAGTGATTCAACAAGAACCAGTGCAGCCAGAACCATTTACAGTCGGAGGCGTGGCAAGGAGCTCTGCAGATGGAGACCTGCTCCAAGAGTCTGGGCACCTGGACGGTGGACTGGATGGGTGCTCAGCGTAAGCATGTGGAAGATTCCAGAACAAACGGTGACCACTCCATTACAAACTGGCTTAGATCAGCGCTTCTCAAAGTGTGGTCTTCAGACAGAGAATGCCCCCTGTGTGACCACAATGAGGTAAGTACAGAAAGCGAGAGTAAGCATCCAGAAACTTCCATAGCATCCTGCCACCATCACAATACCCAAGCATGCTTTTGTATTTGTGAAAGTATCCATCTGTGACAGGCTGGGAATAAAAGAGCTAGCCCTTGCCACAGAGAGTTAGAGAAGCGTGGGCTCAGACTATTTGTTCTTCTCTATCCAAGTGCTTACTGGGTAGTTTATCTTTAAAACAACTGACTTTTAATAAAATCACATTGTAGGTAAAGAACTTAAGTGTCTGGCATCCAGGATGCACTGAGTGATAATGATGATATTGTATTATGTGATGCTCTGTTATTTTACTCGGACAAATGTGAAAAGGCCATTCAAAATCTCCCAAACCTTCAATTTCATGTCATAAGCATCTTACATTTAAACATCACAAAAGCCCTATGAGAGAGATCCCAACTGTACGTCCATCTTGGAGATGAGCAAAGTGAGGCATAGAGCAGCTTGTTTCTATCCTGCCTCTCCACAAGAGAGGGCCTGGAACATCCTGAGCATCTCTCCCGGCTATGGCTGAACTGGAACCTCTCGGCACAGTCTACCCAGCCCCAGAGATAGGCAAGGAAGGAAGGGTTGTGACCTTGGAAGAAACAAGGGCAGAAGAGAACCCAGACCCGTGCGAGGGGCACCGACATGGCCACGGGACACCTGGGCTGTGCAGCTTGTCCAGTCCTAGGCCTGTGCATTCACCAGTTTTGCTTCTCTTCCCCACCTTTCACTTTTAAAAATTTGTTTTATTTATGGTCAACTTTCTTTTGAAAACTTCCCTTCTGTCTTGTGGAACTAGGAGATCCAGAGTAGCTGGGAAAGAGTTAAGTAGATGGATGTAAAGAGGGGAGAAGTCAAGGGGTGGGAGTCCAGCACCAGCAGTGGTGAGAACCTGCCCTGCCCCGGGAAGCATCTGTGAGACCAGGGCCTACTTCACGGGGGTTCTGGGTTGACAGGGCCAAACGAGGAGTGGGATAAAATGGTAGCCACCGTTTACTTTGTGGTTGTCTCTGTTCTAAGCACTTTGCATGTGTTAGTTCAGTAAATTCTCCTAACGACCTGTCAGCCCAGCTTCTCCCACCTTACAGATGAGAAAACTGTGGCAAGAAGAGAGGGCTGGGACATCCATGGGAAGGGCCTGACGTCTCCACCACTGGGGGCAAGGGTGCTGGATCAATTCCTCAGCCTGGAGCTGTCCCCATGACTCTTTCTGTGGGGGCACAGGTGAGAGGCACATGTCCCCAGGGGCTGGTGACCAGCCTGGCTGTGAGAACACAGCTTTCCCGGGATATTGAAAGTCCCTAGGGCTGGCTGGCAGGAGGCAGAGGGGTGTGTGCGGTGTCTGTCAGGGGGTTGTATGTTGTGCATGGTCGGTTGGGGGGCATCGGGCAAGCTCTAGGAATGGGGCTGGCCAGGAAGGCCATGGATGGGGGTCACACTATGGAGAATGCCCACTGTGTGAGCCCCCACCTGACACCCAGACGTTCAGGCCCTCAAGGGCAGGCCTCCTTCTGCCCACCATCCAGCCAAGGATGTCAGTGAGGCCACCTGCCTCACCAGCCTGGCTGAAGCCTCCAGGCTGCAGGGGCAGCTGCGGACATGCTCCCACCAGGGCAGGGCAGCGGGGCCTAGTTCTGGGCGGGGCAGACCTGAGGGACATGGGGCAGAGCCTCGGGTACCTAAGAACTCTAGCAGCTCTGGGCTGCCTGCCAGCTCGGCATCCTTGGAGACACAGCGCAGGATCTCATTGAACACGGCTCTCCTCTCCCGGATGTCAGACTCCCCAACAAACAGGACCTTCCTGGGGAGCGGGGGGAGGCTGGCTGCTGCATAACGACTGCTCAGTTTCTGGTAAAACTCCTCAATCTCGCTGTACTTTTTGGAGACCTGGAATGAGAGGAGCATGTGGTTTCTTGAGTGAAGAGTGGCGGGGAGTGCTCCTTTCTCACCCCGAACAGGGGGTCCCGAGGCCCGGCAGCCACAGGAAGCGTGCCAGGCACGCCCGTCTGCTGCCCCTCCGCCTGTCTCCCGGCCTCAGGCTCCAGTCCTTAACACTCCTGGCCGATAGCAGATTCAAACATCTTGGTGGCCCAGAGGAAACATGCAATAACGGTGCCATTCTGGGCACTGTCACAGGTCCAGGTAAAAAGATTCGATACAGGGAGCCCTGCCCGGCCTGCAGGTGATCAGGGCCACTGCGTTCACTCCCAGCTTTCTGCGTATCAGGAGGGTGATCTCACCGGCTGGCAGGTCATCTTCCTGCAACACCATGAATCACCTGTTCTCAGCACCGACCTCATTCTCCCGTGAACCAGCGCAGCCTTCAGCGGGCCAGCCCACACAAGCAGTGGAGACAGATATTTCCAAGGCTGATTCTCTGCCCCACGTCAGGACCTCTGCACGCAGGCACCCGAGTGAGACAGGCCAGGACTCTTGCTGTCGTCAGAAGGTGGCCTTGAACACCATCTGACTCAGAGAGGGCAGCACTCAGCTTCCCGTGGGGCCAGTGGGTGACTCCCGCCGCCTCCTCAGCCTCTCCCCACAGCTCCTGGGCAGCTAAGTCTTCGCTCCTCCACTCACGGAGCTCCTGCTGCATGTTTACTCTGTACAGGGACACCCCAGCAAGCTCTCGGTCTCACAGTGGTTTCAGTCCATCACTATGTCTGTAACCCTGTGGGTGCTCAGCAAAGTCACCTGCTGTATACACACACCATCGGTCTGGCACCTACCCTCACTCCTAGCTCCTCCGTACTTTCCCCATAGACTGGGCCTGTCTACCCCGACTGAAGTGTGAATCACTCATTCTTACGCTCCCAGGCCCGGGCTGTGCCCACCGTGTGCCACTGGAGTGCTGGCGTGCAGGGGCTGTGGGCATCTGACGCCCTCTGGCTCGGGGGGATCCCTTGGTGCAGGGTGTGTCTGGAGCACACCCCTTGGCTCCAGCAACACCACCCAGAATGCCCAGCCTGCAAAGGGTCCAGATACCAGGAGGCAGCTGAGGGGACTTCAGAACCTCCAGTGGGGAGTCATCTGGAACAGGTGCTGCTTGCTGTTATCAGCACAAGAGCCTGGCTCCAGACTTTCCTGAAAACAGCCCTCAGGGAAAGGCACGTGGACCCCTTCGCAGAGCGATTGCTATAACACAGGCTCCAACAGCAGCTGACTCCAGCCCCGCCCGCAGAGCAGGCCACAGTGGGGGCTGGGCGCCCCCTGCTGGCCCAACTGCTGCACTCAGGCTCAGACCACAGACCCAGCAAACCCAGGCTTCGGGAAACTTCATCTCCAGTGCACTGGCAGCGTGAGTATCCCGGAGCTGTAGGCCTGGGCTCCCACCCCACCCGGGGCCCACGTCCATCAGGGGTTCAGGCAGGGTTTCTCGGGTGGGCTCCTGCGCCAGCAACAACAGGAGGCCAAGTAAGAGGCCCTGAGCAGAGGAAGCTCAAGGTTGAGAACTCACATTTATCCGGTACCCCCGTGTGCCAGGCACTGCTGAGGATGGGGCAGACAGCCCTGTAACTTTAGTAAGCTTGTGGGTGTCTGCACTGCTAGCACACCCAAGAGCCTGCGCAACCTCCACTGCAGTGCCCCCTCCTGGGGCCACTTTTACTCCATGGTCAGCAAATCAGTACATGTTTATATTAAAACACATACGCCCTTTTAAGTAGATACAAAACGCTCATTAATTCTTTGAGTTAAATCATGAAACATCAAAGAGACTTCAGGCTTGGGGTATGTAACTTTGGGCTCCATCCTGAGATCCCATGGGGAATAAAGGAGTTCTTTGCCCTTGCAGGCACTTTCAAATGTTTGACAAGCCCCTGCACCCACACACTCCACAGGGAGTGGGCATCACTGACTAGGAAAAAGTGGCACTAGTGTGATGTATGGAGGTGTTAAAACATCCTCACGTACACCTCACATGTAAGGTCAGCCCTCTGCACAGAACCACGTGGGCTGGGTTGAAGCCCAAGGTTCCCAGAATGCTCCCTCTTTCATGTCCGGCAACATCAAGCTCAAATACTCTCCTCTTCTGCTCCTGTCCCTGAAAATGTGGGTGCATTGAGCCCCATCCTGGGTCAAGTCAAACTACCAGGAGCTGCAAAGCACCTTGCAAAGCAGAGCCACTCTCAGAGCAATGCAGGTCCAGAATCACCCCTGACATCACACGTTGCTTCTCACCAAGAGTTGGCCACAGAAGCAATCAAATGAAAAACAGCATTGCTATTCTAGGCGCTTCCTATGACATTGTTGAATGTCCCTTAAAATTGTGTGGCTGGGCATGGGGGTTCATACCTGTAATCCCAGCACTTTGGGAGGCTGAGGCAGGAGGATTGCTTGAGCCCAGTTTGAGGAGTTTGAGACCAGCCTGGACAACATAACAAGACACTATGTCTACCAAAAAAAAAAAAAAAACAGCTGGGCATGGTGGCATGTGCCTGTAGTCCTAGATACTTAGGAGGCTGAGACAGGAGGACTGCTTGAGCTCAGGAGTTCCAGGCTGCAGTGAGCTATGATCACACCACTACACTCCAGTCTGGGGAACAGAGTGAGATCCTATCTCTTAAAAAAACATTTGTGCTGTAAATTTCTCTTAAAATTTAGTGTCTCTTTCAGCAGGTCACCAGAAAGATGCAACTCGTTTCCCTTTTTATCTTGGCTGCTAGGAGACTCCACGCTAGCCCTGTGTCACTCCCCACTGTACTACGGGGTCTAGTTCATTTCACCTTTGTCCTAATAATCCTGTACCTGTCTCTCTTGGTCTCTAGCTGCAGCTCCTTTTCACAAGAGGCCAAATGGTAAATTATAAGTGAATGAGTGTGTGATCTCAACCCTCTTGAAATTCTCTCCTCCCTTAGCTCCTGTGACTCCGTAGACATCCAGTTCTCTCCTTTCTGCCTCAGCTACAGACTCCTCTTTCTCCCCAAGAGTCTTGAACTCCTGGCATCCTCAGGATTTCCTTCTCAGCCCTTCTCTCTGCTTTCCACATCTGTTCTCTGAACAACTTCATCCACTCCCAGATTTTTAATATCACCTGCAAGTTGATGACACCCTAGCCTGCATCTCAGGCCTGAGCCTGTACTGAGCTCCAGCCTCACGTATCCATTCACAGGGCGGACACTTCACACTCCACATGCCCCCTGGATCTGCTTCTCTATCATATTCTTTAGTTCAGTTGGTGGAAACAGTCAGCAAATGTGGTGCATGTTACTCCGTAAACATTTTCAACTCTCCCTGTCCCTTCCATACCAAGCGCAATGGCCTGCTCCAAGCCCTTGCTTTGGGAATGACCATATTGGCCATGTATCTGGGGTCGCTGACACCTGTTTTGTTCCTTCCAATCCAACGCCATGCTCACAGCAGATTGGCTGGTTAAAGGCAAAAGGGCCCATGTCACTCTCCTGCTTAAAACTCTCCTTGGCTGAAGGTTAAGTCCAGGCTCCCGCACACTCTCCACAATCTGGATCCTGCCTGTTGCTCACCTTCATCTTCCCCACTTCCTCCCAGGACTACACTCAACTGCGCAGAGTTCCCCACTCAACATCCTGCTTCCAGCCTCCGTGCCTTTGCTTAGGCTGCGTCATCTGCCAGGACTCCCTTCTCACCTCTTCTGCGGAGCCCCACCTGCTCCTCAAAACACAACTCAGCCACCACCTCTTCCAAGAAGTTTCCCCAGGGTGAGTTAGGTGCCCCTTGTCTATACCCCCAGAGCCCCCCATGTGCTCCTGTCCCCATCTGTATCTGTCTCTTTAGAGGTCTGCCTCTCCATGGACTGAGGGCGTCTGATTCACTCTGTGTCCCTTCTGTCTAGCACGGTCTGGTACTCCAGGCCCTGAGCAAGCAACAGACAGAGAAGCACCTGCTCTGGATGCTACTTGAACCCTGGTGGGCAGGTGTGTCTGCCCGCCCAGACCCCGGGCACCCTCGAAACATCCTGCCAGAGCCTCCGGCTCACCAAGAACTGGACGACATCCTCGGGCCTGTGCTTGGCCGACTTGAACGCAGCCAGGCGGGTCACCACCAGGATCTGGTACTCCACGTGTCCAGACATCATCTTGCCCCGCACCTCCTGGTGCTGGGGCACAGTCAGGTCGAGGCCAGTGTGGGCATTCTGAAGTCGCCTGCCAGAGGAAAATAAGGCAGGTGGGGTTCAGGGTCAAGGCAGCAGGCTTCCCGAGCAAAGTGTGGGTAGGGCCTCTGGGTGCCTGACAGGCCTGGGTGCCAGGCGACTGCTGGCTGTCCTCGGTGGTCACTGCTCCAGGCCACTCATCCCACCACACCAGCCCCTCATAAGACTGGCTTCCCAGGCCTCGGGCCTGGTCCTGCCTTTGGGTTGCTCAGGGACAAAGGTCTGCTCCCTGCAGGAAAATGGGAAAGGATGGGGCTTGTTGAAAGGGATCGACACAAACTCTGGGCAGACTGGGTGGGAGCAGCATCCCAGGGCCTGTACTCAGACCAAGGAACATGCCTGGGGCTGCAGAGACAACAAGGGACTGAAATCCCAGCTGGAGGCGGGCACCTCTCTTTGGCTAATGGGCAGGAGGGCTGCTACAGGCCCCCTGGGGTAGGGGACACGGGATGGGCACTGGAGGCAAGGCCCTTGTGACCCGCTGTGGCCCAGAGAGGCACTGACAGGCCTGTCCCTCATGTGGGCAGTCCATGCTGCCCCTCGAGGTGTAGAGAGGATGCATCGGCAAAACATCACCACTCCTGGAGACTTGTAAAATGCAATTCGAATATACTGAATTGTATGACGAGCAAAGAAATGATGAGATGTTTTCCTTGAAGTGGAAAAAGTTATTAAATACATCCCTTATCCTACGTAAGGTGAGACACAGACCTGTGCAGACTAACGTCCCTCATGCAAACGCCTCTGGCAGGACATGCCAGGCACCCTCTGAGCAGCTCTGACCATCAAGGTGAGACCTCCTGTGTGCCGGGCAGGACCCTGAAAACACAGGAGGGGCCTCTGGGGCTTAACCTGTGTCTGGGGCAAGGCCCCTCCCTCTCTGGAATTATACCCCAATCCATCAAATCCCCCTGCCTGAGCACTCCTCCCACACAGACCCCTCACATCCCACGTTAGGCCACGTGGCCACCAGCACGATGCTGCTGTCACCAGCTGCTGAGGCCTACAGTGATGCGCCTCCTATGCCGTGTGTGCCACCCAGTGACTGTGTGCTGTACACACAAGGAATATCCTTCCGCAGTGTAGGGTACCCCAGGAAACCTGCCTTCAGGTGGTGAAAAGTGGGCAAGGGCCGAATGGGCACTGGGAGGTACACATGTACAGCCAGCCCTCTGCCAATGGCACTGAGTTCACGCGGTGTGCACTCGTGGCCTGGTGTCGCCCACAGTGTCACTGTCACCAGTGTGGAGGAGGAAGGTGAGGCTGGATGCTGAGGGGAGATGCGCTGGGCTCTAGGGATGCACCTCTGTGAAGTCACTTCCGCTTCCTGCAGCCCTGCGAAGGAGCTCTGCTACTCAGACCCACTTAAAAGACAGGGAAACAGACCCTAACGGGAAAGTGGCTGCCCAGGTCTCACCCGGCATGAGATGGAGCTGCGTTCAATCCCAGACAGCTGCTCCAGAGCCCGGGTGGCCTCTCATGGGGCAGGCATGAGAAAGGGGGCAGGCATCATTTCTTTAGGATCATGATGAAAACGAGGCACACGGGGGTGAAAGTGACAAGAAGGGCGGTGCCTGAGCTGGCGGGAGGTCCTCTCAGGGGTAGGAAGGGGATGGAGCAGATCCAGATGGGCATCTCCCAGCTCCCTCACAGCACCCCACATCCAATGGTTCTCTGACCATGCCAGAACCCACAATCCATAACCCCACCCCTTTTCCAGGGTCCCATTCCATTGCTGGAATCCCTCTGCCTCAGGCCCAGCTCCCCTGACTTCTTACCCAGGGCTGAGCTGGTCTGGTCAAAGCCCACTTCTCCAGTTCTCTGCTTCCTTCACCTTGTGCCCAGGTAGCTCAACGTGACTGGGCACAGACATGGTGCAAACATGCATCCAGGTCCCATTGAAATTCACGGCTGCAGACTTGAAGGCACAGCACCGCACCAGGCTTGGCAACCCTACCTTGCCCTAGATGTGGGGTTCTCAAAGTGTGGTCCCTGGATCAGGATCAACATCGCCTGGGAACTTGTAAGAAAGGCATATTTGGGCCTAGGGTGGCCAGCAATCTTGTTTTCTCAGTAAGCCCTCCAGCGACTCTGATGCACCTGGGCCTACTCCGTCACCCTCCCACTTCCCTGAACCCACAGGAAAACTCCTTCTCTGCAGGGCCAGGTAGCAAATATTTCAGGCTATGCAGGGTATCTGGTCTCTGCTGCAGCTGCTACGGAGAGTACATAAAACAAATGGGGGTGTGGTGGGCAGGATGTACCCTACACCAAGCTTCTCCAACTGTAATGTGTGTGCAACCCCCTGAGGATCCTGTTAATATGCAGATTCTGGTTCTGCAGACCCGGGGTGGGCCTGAGAGTCATCATCTCTAGTAAATTCCCAAGTGATGTGGACACTGTTGTGTGCTGCTCCAGAGACCATCAGAGAACACCCTGGGCTTCACTGTCACATGTGCCCATCAGCCTGCAGCTGCTCCCTGATAGCTGCCCTCTCCTGGGACTGTAGACAAACTGGCTGGCTGCTCCTAAGGCCAATCTTCTATAAGGGCAGCGGCTCCGAGCCCCTCCCACCTACTCAAGGACATAGCTGCTGCAGCTCACCCTTCTTTTCCGCACCATCGATTTTCCTTCCTTACTGGCCCACTCGTTAGCATGCAACCACGCTCTGACCACTCATGTAACAAAAGCTGTGCTTTGACCTGACATTCCCCTTGCTCTGTTCCGCTCCTGCCCTTTCCAGCAGAACTTCTCAACAGAGGGCCCCATATTCATGGGTTCCTCTCCTCCTGTTTGATCTTGAACCTGTTCCAGCCAGACTTTGGTCCTCATCATGCAACAAACTGCCCACGTCCAGGTCACCTGTGACCTCCGTGTTGTTAAATCCAAAGGTGAGTCCTCATTTCTCCTCTGGTCTCACTTGTCAGCAGCAGCGGGCACAGTCAGCTGCTCCCTCCTTCAAGCTCTGCCTTCACTGGCGGCTGGAGCGCCCCTTCCCTCTTGCTTCTTCTCTGCCCGCCCTGGCCACTGTTGCTCAAACAGGAGAGGAACTGCTTTGGATGGTTTCCCTTGATGGCATCCAGAGCACCCTCCTTAGATCTTCTTCCTCTCACTGTACCCCTCCCCAGGTGATCTCATCCAGGCTCCAGGCTTTAAATACTGTTTCCGAGCCAACGGCTCCCCAACTCCCATCTTTAGCCCACTCTCCCCTCACGGCCAGCCCCCTTCCAGCTACCTGCCTGACATTCCCACTGGGCTGTCAACGAGCTTCTCAAACTCACCTGTCTACACCAATGCTGCTCCCACCTCTCCCCAAGCCTGCTAAGTGGCAGCCTCGATCTTTCAGCATCTTAGGCTGAGAGACTTGCTGTGAGTCTTGACTTCTCTTTCTTGTTCTCATATCCAAGCAACAGCAAACCTGAAAGCTCAATCTTCAAAATATATCCACAACCCGAACATTTCTCACCCTCATGGCCACCATCACCCTGGGCCAAGCTACCCCTGGCTCTACGTGGAATCCTACAAGCAATTCTGCTAGGCATAGCGGCCAAAGATCTCTATAAACCATAAGTTGGGTCCTATTGCACTTGAAATAAAACCCGATGGCCCCTCCACAGCCTTCAAGCCCTTTCCTGATGATCCCTCACTCCCAAGCCTGCCTCTTCACCCCATCACCTAACACTCTCCCTGGGCTCACTCCACTCCAGCCATACTAGCCTCGGGATCCTGTTGTCCTGTCCTCCGAGTACACACTTTTCCAAGATTTCTTTTTCATGGCTCTCTCCCTCAGGGAGCTTGCCCAGGGGCCACTCCATCAGAAAGACGGCCCTTGACCACACCACAGAAAATAGCATGCGTGCCTCCTACCACTCTGTTGCCCCCACTGTTTTGTTTTCCTTCATAACATGTATCGTCCCTGACATGTAGATTTGCCTACTGTGCCTGTGCCCCCATTAAAGCTCTGTGAGAGGGACTTGTTTGTCTCCTAGAACTTGGGCCAGTACCCAGTAGAGAGGAGGCTCTCAATAAACACCTGCTGGTTGAATTCAAGCTTGAGTGCATGTGGCAATGACAGGTGGAGGAGGCCGCACTGGAAAGAGGAGCTGGGGTGTGACTGGGAAGGGCCGGCCTTGCTGCTGGGCTAAGGCGTTTGAACTCACCCTGCAGGCAAGATCCTTGGGTGTGCTGGTGCCCTCAGCAAGAAATGAGCACGACTCATGTGGCCTTACCACTGCCAGCGCCCCCACGCCTGTTAACAAGCTACGTCCAGGCTGTGCAGCTGGGCAGGGAGGGAAGTCACCCACCCCTTCCCAGCACCCAACACCAAAGTCACACCCCATCCATCTGCATGTGGCCGGGGGGCATATACTACTGACGTTGCCCATGCCTGCCAATCTCAAACCTCCAATTCACAAAAAAGGAAACTGAGGCTTGGTGAGAGGAGGTGATGTAAGCAGCAGTAGGGCAACCTCTTCTGCCCATGAAGATACATCTGTAACCACACTTGATCATGCAAGACCAGGCAGGCTCCGACATCAGGGTTTACAAAAGGAATCATACCTTTCTAGACCTGAAGTCACGGGGAATTCCTGATTACAACTGGAAGATCAACAGTTGGCTGGGTAACACGTTCATTTATGTCATAAATTGGCATCTTAGCCTAAGACTTTGTGTAGGGAGAGCAAGGGTGAAGTGTATGAAAATATTTGAAGTAAGTCACTTTACAGCGTTTTAAAGGCGGAAAGAAGTAAAAGCACGTGCCTCCCAGCCTTGCCAGGATCCATCTTGGGCTGGGTCCTCCAGGCCTCGATCAGGACCGACTCACTCTGCATCCTCCGCCTGGACCCCTCCGAGGCCCTTGCTGTAACTTGCCCTCTCCTGAGCTGCCTCGCAAGCAGTGACCACTTCTCCCAGGTCTCTCATTAAAGTCATCCTCCCAGAAACCGGGTTCCTGCCCTGTACTGTGTTCCCATGGCAACCTGAGCTTACTACCCGCTGCTGGCATCACCCCCTCTCCACCGCAGCCCCCTGCCGGGCAAGCCTGTCTGATTCACCCCGGTCCCCGGTGCCCAGCACGGGGCCTGGGACGCAGGGAGCGCTGAAAGGATGGAGAAGTAGGTTTTCGGGCCCAAAAGAGAAGAACCCAAGCCGATAGGAAAGGAGAGCAGAGTCCCCACTGCGCCCGCCTGCACTGAGCCAGTCAGTCCCAGGCCTCCCGCAGTCTTTGGCGAGTTCTCTACCCTCTAGAGGGCCTCAGTTTCCTCATCCGTAAATCGGCGGCGCCACCTCTCCTGCAGGACGGTGCAGGGGCCCAGCCGGGATAAGCCACCGAGGGCGCTGGGGAGACCTGCTCCGGGTCCCGGGCCTGGGAGGCGACCGCCTCCCCCTGCCTCTCCGCCCGGGCGCCCCGGACTGCGAGCTGCGCGGCGTGGGGCACGGGGGTCTGGCTCACCTGGAGGTGACGAGCACCGCCGGGGAATGCATGACGGCCGCGGGGGCTGAGGGCGGGGAGCGCAGTCACGGGACCCGGCGGTGCCCGCGTCACCGCGTCCCCGCTCCGCCTCCCGCCGCCCTGGCCCGCCCCCTGGCGGCCGCGGCCGCGCAGTTCGCGCCTGTGGCCAGAGGCGGGGCGGGAGCGCGGCGGGGCGGGAGCGCGGCGGGGCGGGAGCGCGGCGGGGCGGGAGCGCGGCGGGGCGGGAGCGCGGCGGGGCGGGAGCGCGGCGGGGCGGGAGCGCGGCGGGGCGGGAGCGCGGCGGGGCGGGAGCGCGGCGGGGCGGGAGCGCGGCGGGGCGGGAGCGCGGGCGGGTCCTGCTCTGTCGCGGTCGGTCTGCGCAGTTCGGAGCTTCCGGAGTCCCCGGGCTGAGCCGCGCCCGTCGCAACCACCTAGAAGAAGCCCAGCCTGGCCCTGGCACGCGGTGAACCTTAATCGGTGTGTCTGTTTTGCGCTAAAGTTTAGCCGCTAGAGTGACGAGACTCTGCTGTTTCCGCCGCCGATCCCCATTACAAATGCACTCCCCCTCTCCCCAAAGAACATTTCATTCAACCGATCGGTCAACAAATATTTACCAAGCCGGGGCTCTGTCCAGGCCTCGTGGGGTCTTCTTCAAGCTGCACAGTGAACGCCACGCAGCAGCCCAGTACCCCTTGAGCTTGCTGCCTCCAGCTAGCTCTCCTGTCTCCTTCCTACTGCCTGCCGGCTCCATAACTGACGGGCACTCTCCCGACAGAGGATCTTCAGAGAGCCACCCTCTGCTGCTTGGCAGAGAGCCCTGGTGGAGGCCTCCCGGGGCCAGGCCTGCCTGGGATGGCTGCACTTGGGTTCCCAGCTGGAGCAGGGCAATGGGGTCCAGGAGCCAGTTCCCCTCAGAAGGGGAACATACAGACATGCAGACCCTAACAGACCCTCTCATTTTAGATTCACCTCTCCGTGGTGTGAGAAACAGAGATCGTATCACCTGCCACCGCAGCCCAGGGAAAGAAAAGCTGCGTCTGCAAACAGGGCCAGCAGAAGGTGCAAACTGCTGCCCCTATTCTGTTACTGTCTCCACCCAGAGCCCCAGTGACAAAAAGCAAGAGAAGCTGAGCTTAACCATACCCGAATTCACGGCAGGGCGACGTCAGCCCTGTTTCCTGAGCCTGTCGACCACCGCCACCAGCATCACCACCATCTACCTGTAGTTACGGATTTTAGTGAAGAGATCCTACAGTAAAAGATTGTGAAAAATGACTTTCCCCAATGTATCTCTTGAATAAATACAGATATTCCTGTGCCTTATTATTTGTCTCAAATTTGTTTATAGGCAAGATGAGCAATCATGAATGAAGTATGACAATGAATGAAAGTTCTGAGGGAGACCCTTGAAGGCTACAGCGAAGAGCTGGGATGATGGCGGGAACCCCTGTTTGCTCTGCTGCTCATCGGCCTGTCTGTCTGCAGGGCAGTGTTCAGGGCTGCAAACGGTCCTCCGTGTTGTGTTTACATTGGCATGCCCCGCTTTAGAGAAAGGGAGTTCAGAGTCTGGATGGAAAACAGTAAAGGCTTCAGCATTCTAGGAGTCTGAGTGTAGTGCCAGGCAGTTGAGCAGTCACCATTGCACTTCCGTTTATCCAGCAGACAGAAACACACTGAATAAGACACTAGCTGCCTTCAATGGACTTCCTTGCCTTTCTATGTGGGGAGCAGGTGGGCGTCTGGAAAGGCTTTCTGAAGGAGCCAAAGTCCAAGGTAAAACCTGAAGAAATATGGATAGAATAGAATAGAAGGAACGTCATAAGCAAAGCCCTAGAGACAGGATAGGAACACCAGGGAACGGGGGAAGAGGCCAGCAGGACCCAGGGTGTGGACAGCCTAGTGCACCACGGCCAGGGCTTTGCCTGATCCTGAGGCCAACCCAGCGCTATCAGAGGGTCAGGGACATAGGGGAGACCGGGCCAGCTAGGCTGTAGGCAGGGGTTCGGAGCATGTTGAAGGTATGAAGATGTGTTGGACTACAGAACAATCCAGACAGGAGACAATGGTCCCATGAACTAGGATGATGGCCACCCAGGTGGAGAAGAGGGGACAGGTGAGAGGACCTTAGCAGAAGGAGTTGGTCAAGACTCGGGAATCCAATGGTTGAGGGCGGGAACAGATAAGATGCCACCGTGGTTTGGCCCTTGTGAGTGGCTGGACGTCGGTATCATTCTCTGTGGCAGGGCACCTGGAGAAGGAGCATATTTTTGGTGGGATGATGGGTTTTGTTTCAGACAGGCAGTGTTTGAAGGGCTGGGCCTATTGATACGATTGGATCTATGGCCCTGGGCCTCAGGAAGCCGACCTGGGCTGGAGACTGACATAGGAGTCATGGGTAGAAAGGAGGCTGTTGAGCCTGAGAGTTGGGGTGAGCCCACCGAGGAGGGTCTACGATCCAGAGGTATGCAGCGGGGGGTGGGGTGGGTGCAGAGAAGGGGACTCCCTATCGTTGTGGGAGCTGGTAGCATGTCTGTCACCAATGCCTTGTAAGCAAATGAGAGGGCGTCACCCATGCCCCTGGGGTTGCTAAGTGTGCACCTCAGGAAGACTTGACCCACCTGTCAAGAATGCAACTGGTTTCCCATGAAAGAACGACCCCATCCCCGACTGCAATCCCATTTTCTGCCTCTGTGGGTCCCACGTGCTCCTCTATGGCTCCAGCACATAATTGTATACAATGCAAAGAATGTGGGATCTAAATCTGATATTTTCTGCTTCCTGTTTAATTCAAGGAGCCCCTTCCATGGCTGAAGCTGCGGTAACACAAACCACATTGCAAAGGATTTTCTATTTCCCTCTTTCCCACTGCCCTGGGAGGAACACTCCAGGCCTCAGTCTCCACCCAGGAAGTCGCTGGGCCTCGGGACACTGCGGTCAGGGAGAGACACTCACAGCCTGCAGGGGGCGCTCTGAACTCTGACTGAGCCACGCATCAACATTTCCCATGGTAGCTGGGGTCGTCTGGGACCTTATAATTTGTCTCTGTTCCCTAATGTGATACTTTAGAGCTTTAGGGTCTGGGCACCTCCACATGGAGCAGGGCCACCACCTTGCTTGTCACTTAGCAAACACTCATGGGTACACCTCTAGGCCTGTTACCTCCCCAGGCCTCAGGGCTGCAGAGTCTTATCCTGTGGGGCTCACAGACCACTGCAGGGGCTCACAGGCTACTCTAGGACAGCTGGAGATTTCAACAAGGATGCACGCCTAGGGTACTATGGTGCACAGAGGAGGGCATATAACTAACTCAGCCTGGGGTTGGGCATACAAAGAAGTCTACCAGGACGAGGTGATGGCAGACCTGGGTCGTAAAAAGTAGGTATTATTTTTTTGAGACTTGATTTTCTCACTGGTGAAATGGACATCACAGAAACTTTTAAATCATAACATTGCTTTGAATTACATGAGGTAAAATGAGACTGAAACAAGATGAAATGTATGGCAGGCATTGGAGATGAGCTAACCGGAAGCCATTCACAACCCCCTTCTTCCTGATTTTTATTACCATAGAGGTAATAAAATAGAGAAGTAAATAGAGAAAAAAATAATAGAGAAGTAAAACACACATGTCCCATTTCAGTTACAAGGGGCCATGTGACATAACTGACCACATATACTTAAGTTCCTGTGGAGGATTTATTTTGCTAGGAGAAAACTTTTTGCTCCTTCCTTGTCTTCTACCTGGGAAAGGGATACAGTGCTGGAGACACAGCAGCCATCATGGGAGCAGGAGGCACAGACATGAGTCTGGAGTCTACCATGTTAAGGATGAACGAGCCTGGGGAGCTGAGGGCATATGAACTTGCGTACCAGTCCTGGACTTTTTCTACAAAGTTCTCCTTGCACAAATGCCTAAACCACTCTAAGTGGGGGTTTTCTGCCGTGGATTTCCTGGTGGTATAGTTGTAAAGTACTTATATAATGCCTGATATATAAACTGCTCCATAGGAGATGCAGGGATGACTGAGGAGGAGGAAGAAAAGAGGTAAAGTGTGTACTAAGAAGCACAGTCAAAGGCAGCGTGTCTTTTTTTTTTTTTTTTTGAGACAAGGTCTCACTCTGTTGCAGTGGCATGATCACGGCTCACTGTAGCCTCAACCTCCTTGGGCTCAGGTGATCCTCCCACCTCAACCTTCCAAGTAGCTGGGATCACAGGCATGTGTCACCATGCCCAGCTAATTTTTGTGTTTTTTGTAGAAACGAGGTTTCCCTATGTTGCCCAGACTGTCCTTGAACTCCTGGGCTCAAGCAATCCACCCGCCTGAGCCTCCCAAAGTGCTGGGATTACAGGCGTGAGCCACTCTGCTCAGCCTAGTATGTCTTGATAGAACCAGAGCATATTTGAGGAGCTGGTGAGAAGAACATGTGGAGGGATTGCTGGGGGAAGAGGCAGCAGAGGCCAGGAGGAGCCTGTGTTCCCGCAGCATAGAGGGCCTTGTGTGCTATGCAAAGGAGCTCACGTCTTATCCTGAAGAAGGAGGGAGTGGGCTCATAGAACAAAAGGAAAAGAGTGTTTCAGGAAGAGACCGGGGTGTAATCAGCAATGCCAAACACTGCTGAACATCCAGGAAGATAAGGAGGTGTTCAAGAAAAACAAACAAAACCCCACAGAACTAAAGCAGATTCTATTTGGAACCACCGAAATAGCGGTAAGAGACCCCAGTATAGAACTGGGCTAAATTCCGAATGCAGCATGAGAAAGTAGGAATTTATAGCCAAGGAACAGGGTGGGAGTGGTGGCTGGAACATTACTAAGAGGAGGATGGGGGACTCTGGCTATGCCGACCTAACAGGATTCTTGTTGAAGATGGGCAGGATGGTCAGACATCACCTGGGGATGGTGGAGGAAGAGGAACCCAGTTGGATATCGAGGGTGATCAGATAGGCAGAGTGAGAGGATGTTGGTAACCTGACTTAACCACCAGGTTCTTCCTAAAAGTAGATTTTACAAGGAAGTGCGTGCATAGGTCTAAGAGAAAGTTCAGGAGCTTAAAGCTCAGTTTGGTCAAGAAGAGAATCTTTGTAGAGAGAAAAGTCTTCTCTGGCTTCGAGGAGGGCAGGGTCCCAGTGGGTGGGGAAGGGGACAGGAGGTGGGAAGGGGAGAAGGGAGTGGGGACCCCTCTTCCAGAGGGGGGCATGCAGATGATTTTTAGAAGCGTTCTATAGAAACAATTCATGCTCATGGTAGAAAAGCTGGAAAATAGGGATAGTAACATAAAAAAGTAAAAATCGCCTCTCATTCTATACCAGATATAACAATTGTGCTAATTTTTTGTTCCTTCTCTCCTGACATTTTTTTCTATGCCTATACTTGAGTCTTTTCTTTTAAATAATACAGAATCTTAATAGATATACTATTTTGTAACTTGCCTTTTCATTTACCATCCTGTAAACATCTTTCCATGTAAAATTACCTCCAAAACCATGATTTTAAATGGCTTCTTGGAACCGCATATGCGGATGGAGAATAACCGACTTCTCTGGTCCTTAAGCTCGGTACATGTGATGGAAAGCTGGTGCGTGGGAGGAGTACTGAGCCGGGTGGATGATCTTTGAAGTGCTGGCTGGTGTTTAGGCGCGATCCCTAGGAACAAGGCTTGGGAGAAAAGTGCTCACTTTTTTGGGAAACTTGTTTCTTGAGTCTTTCACTGTGCATTGTTATGTTGAACAGCAGAGGAGATTGGAAGATTGGGAGAAAGGAGACAGAGCTTCATTGCTTTGCATTATAAAGGAATTTGGGAGGCATTGTCTGCCTGCAATGCATCTCCTGAGCTCTCGGAGGTGGTTGGGCTAATGGAGGGCGCACAGGGCCCAGTCACCTGGAGGAGGCCCAGGGCAGGCCAGCTAAGGCTGCAGACCTTGGTGGGTGGCATTTCGTGGTTCCCCTGAGTCCTGCTCTACTCTGTCCAAGACGCCCCACCTCAAACCTTCAGGGCCTACTATGCACCCAGATCTCTGGGAAATGGTATCTAGTACTCAGTGCACCATAGTCCTGGAAGTGCCTAGTCCACAGGAGTCAGGAAGCTTGGACTGACTGTGCAAGCGAGGCTCTAGGGATCCTCAGGAATCTTTGCCTGAGGCACAGCAAATCCAGCTATTTTGTTTAGATACTCTAGAAAGCCCCAGAACTTGGAAGCACAGAGACCTGATGCAGTAGATGGGTTTACATCTGCACTCTACTAAACTGTGCTCAGGAAAGCTGAATCAGGCACATCTTCCCCAACCCTCGCCAGCCCCGATTCATTTTCTTACATCCTCTCATGTGTGAGAAGTGAAAATGCTCTTTCTTGTTTAAATACATTTATATGATTACAGGTGAGGTTGAGCATCTTTCACCTATTTGTTAGTCTTCTGTTTCTTTGTGACTGTCCTGTGTGTTTCCTTTGCACATGAGAAAAAAAATTGCTCCATTTGTCTTTCTCTTGTAGATTTGTAAGAATGCTTTACATATTAAAGATACTAACCCTTCGTGACAAACGGTGTCCTGTTTGTCTTTTAACTACTTTTCCCCTAAGTTCTTATTTTGAGAATGTTTCAAAGGCGCAGAAATGTTGAAGGGTTAATAACCACATCTGCGACCCCTTCCCCTAGTCTCACAGGTGGGATTCTGGCTCAGATGGAGACTGGCGATGGGCAGGAAGTTTTTTAGGCATTACCTGGGCGGAGAGTGCTGACTTGGGATGCAGTCTGCAATCATGGCAGAGGCCCCAGCCCTTTGCAGGGGGAGCTCTGGAGCTGGCATGGCCCTGCCAAGTCGTCCTGAATTGGCAGGAGGTGGGGGTGGGCCTTTTACACTCCACATTGGCCAGTCACTGGATGTAGGCTACCTGACCTTGGGGGCTGCACCTCCCTGTCTTCAGAGAGGGTAAGCAGGGCTGCAGGCTGCCAGCTTTCTCAGCAGCTGCAGAGTAAGTAAGCACTTAGTCCCCGAGCACCCCACCCTCAACCCCAGAGGGCAGCTGGGTTATACACCATAGATGCCCTGCACAGCTGTGAACATTCTGCCACCTTTGTTTTACCCTCTCTCTCGTTCTCTGTTTCTGTGTTTTTTCCTTGAAACATTTAAGAGTTAGTTGTAGATATCATGACCCTTCATTCTGAATACTTCAGCATGTACCTCCTTCGAATGAGAGCATTCCCCTACTGTATTAGTCCGTTTCACACTGCTATAAAGACGTGCCCAAGACTGAGTAATTTATAAAGGAAAGAGGTTTAATTGACTCACAGTTCAGCATGGCTGGGGAGGCCTCAGGGAACTTACAATCATGGCAGAAGGTGAAAGGGAAGCAAGGAACCTTTTTCACAAGGCAGCAGGAAGAAGTGCCAAGAGAAGGGGGAAAAGCCCCTTACAAAAACATCAGATCTCATGAGAACTCACTCATTATCACGAGAACAGCATGGGAAAAACTGTCTCATGATTCAGTTACCTCCACCTGGTGTCTCCCTTGACATGTGGGAATGATGAGGATTACAATTCAAGATGAGATTTGGGTGGGGACACAAAGCCTAACCATATCACCTCCATAACCATAATGCAATGATCATGCTCAGGAAAGTTGCCATTGATACAACAGTCTAATATACCATCTGTGTTCCAATTTCTCCATTCGTCCAAACAATGTCTTTGCTAACAACTGCTCCCCATACCTACCCATCCCTACATCCCACCCCCAATGAAGACTCTAACTGAAAATCCTGCACTGCATTTAATTATCACATTATTTTAGTCTCCTTTATACTAAAATGGGCTTTTTCATCTTTCCTGACATTGCCATCTTTGAAGAGTTTAGGTCAGTGGTTCAGAATATGCCTCTGTTTGGATTTGTCTAATTGTTTCTCACACAATTTTACGTAATTTTCTCTCACAAAGTTACGTACAGATGAACCTTTGGCAAAAGTGCCACACTGAGGAATCACTTTCAAGAGCACGTGATGCCAATTTCCCCCATGATTAGTGACGTTAAGTTTGATTATTTGGTTAAGGTCAATTCTGTTTTTAGAATTTTCTTACAAGCAGGTTTTAAGATTTTTATGAAGTTCCAACCATCGACATATTTTTTGCTGGTTTCTACAATGAACTCATACTTCGAAAAGTATCCCTTACACAGACCATATAAATATTTACATATTTTCTCCAAATATGCTTATAATAGTTTCATTTTCTACAATAAAATCTTTGATTCACTAGGAATTCATTTTGGTTTATGTCACAAGAGTCCATTCCCCTCTCTCAATACTTAATCGAACATCTAGTGTCATTCGCTGGTAAGTTTTATTAAACAATTCGTTCTTTTCCCTCACTGGAATTGTCACTATTTTTCTACATATTTTCAAACATTGCTATTTGTTTCTGGATTCTGTTCTGTTCCCATGATCTGTCAATCCTCCTTCCAGTGCTATATGGAAATTGGTTTATTTGGATATCTGATAATGAAGATCTCCAAGGAGGATTTATTGTTTTACAATGTGAAATGTGAGTAAAAGCAGAAAGAAGAAAGAGAGTCCCAAGGAGGTTTGAGGGCTGGGGTGGCAGGGCAGTGACAGGTAGACAGAAACACGTCCATGTGTCCATCCGCATGCCTTTGGCTTGGGTGTGAACGACTGAGAATCAGCCCTTTGCCCCACCTCTCTACTCTGCCTACCCCGTATTTCAGTGTATTTCAGTGTAATATACCATGGCATCTTTCCAAGTCATGCATGTGGATCTAACTCAGTCTCACACTGGGGGAATCATAATTCACCATAAGGGTGTGTTATAATTTTGTCCTTACTAGATTAGATATCATCTATTCCACTTTTCATTATTACCTCAGTTTTAAACTTTGTATGTTTATCTTCACGTGTGCAAGTATAGCTATAAATGAAACCAAATTTCTCCAAGTGAAAAGTGAAAGTGCTGAATCAAAGCATTTCCTTCTTTAAAATGTTGATGCTAACAGTTCTTGAAAAATCTTTTTTTTTTTTTAATTTATATAGCCTGTACTTCATGACCCATGTTCTTGAAAAATCTCTATGAACTTCCATTCCTGCAAAGGTATATGTAGGTGTGCCCACTTGCCCATCCTTTCGCCAATAACGGGTTTTATATTTTTCAGTTTTGCTAGCTTTAGAGAGGAGAAAAGTGCTATCTCATTATTCTTTTAATTTTGCAGTGATTTGCTAAAGACTTTTTGGATGTTGATTCTGTAACCCAATGTTTTTACTAACTTCTAGATTTGTGTCCCCAGCAAAGAGGAGAAGCATTTTGATTAGCGTCTTCTAGCTCCTCATTCAAGCCAGGAATGAAGTCTGGGAGGACAGAACCTGGCTGGGCTCTGTTTTAGTTGCCCTAAATTAACACATTATTAAGGATGGATCCGTTACCTAGTGAGGGTGAGAGAGCACATGGGGGAGTCATAGCCTAGGGCCAGGTCCCCAGTTTTGTAGGTGCCCCCTTCTTTGCAGGGCAGCCTCAGAGACTGCCTCCTGCAGACAAATCTCACAGACACCTTTGCTATGTGGACCAGAAGAGCTGAGATAGCCAGTCCCCAGACACCAGGATCCTGTCAGCCCTGTGATCCTCCTGGCCAACACTCTGTTTCAGGAACTGGGGGATCACTTGTTCCCAGTATTCTCATCCTCAGGGGTGGCTGCAAGCTCTCATGTCCTAGACCGTGGACACATCTTCTGGTTCCTCCAACTCTGTTCCTGTCAGCTCCTATCTTCCCAGGCTGCAGATAATTTGGTTCCCCTAATCATTGTGGGCCTAGAACAGAAATGCTGGGCTCTATCTAAGCAAGACTGGAGGGCTGGGCATTCCAAATTACTGCACAAAGAGTCAGCAGCTTTTATTCCAAAAGTAGTTTTTTGTTTGTTTGTTTTGTTTTTGTTGTTGTTGTTGTTTTTAATCTCATGCGTCCACAAAGGTCTCCAAGAAAACCTACTGGACACACAACTGCAGAGCATTCAGAATGCTAAAATCCATGGTGAGCAAGTCACAGAGGGGAAATGCTGCCAAGACAGTGGCCACACCCAGGAGACTGAAGGGACAAGCTAGATTAACCGGCCTTCCAACTGGTTAAACCAGGACTTACCCAGATAGCACAAAATGCCATTTTTTTTTTTTTTTTTAACTGAGGCAGCACTGGGGTAAGGACTTTCCCTACTTGATTTAATCTACTTTTGGCACACCCCTTATAAGTAGGCAACTCTGTCCCTGTTTAAAGACAAGGAGACAGAAGATGACAGAGATATCTGTCAAAGCTCAAACACAGCAAAAGTGGATTGCAAGCCAGGTCTTTACCATGACCCTATACTGTAGTCTTTTTCCTGAGTCAATGGAAGCGTATGGTCCTTGCCACTCGTCCCCCAGGTCACCTTACAGCCCCAGGCGAGCTTGTTCACCTGCAGAGGCCCAGAGCACTGGTTCCTGAGCCTCCTCCCATTAGGTAGGAAGTTCCTCAACACTGCACTGCTGTTACAACAAGTGACCAGCAGATGGCAGTGTCCACCAGCCCTCCCTCATTTGTCCCAAACCCGAAGGGCTCTGAGATGTCCCTTTTGGAAGGCTTCTGGGAAAGAAGCTACCTTTCTCCCTTCTTCTCTGTTGCCTCTCCTCCCCCTCCCCGTGGCCTGGGGCACAGGGGCAGGCCACGCCCAGCGGCCTGGGGCCAGAGCTGTGGCTGACCCCAGTGTGGATGCCAGAGCTGTTGCTCTGAGTAACCTGGGGCCGGGTAGCACCAGTTGAGCCTGGGAAATTCCTCTAGCTTTAGGAAGCCCAGCCCTGGGCATCCTACGGGGCTGAGCCAGAGCCTGTTGCAATCTTCCCACCTCGCTGTCCCAGGTCTTTTTATGGGAGACATTTGCAGCAGATCTCTGGACTGAGAGGAGTCCAGCATCACCAGACCCAGAGAGGGTAGATGGCTCTGCAGGCTGTTGTCATCAACTTCTGTCCTTTGTCTTCCCTGGGAGACCTAACCCAGGGCCCTATCTCCTCACCTCCAACCGTTTCTCCAGCCGTGAGTCAAAAGGCCCAGAGGCTATGGTGGGTCCAGACAGAGGACAGGCTCCTGGCTGGGTCCCAGGCAGTGGACCCATCTCACACTCTCCCTGTCTTTCACTGCAAATCCAGTGGACGTCTGATTGTCAGCCTCACTGCACATCTGGGGTCTAAAGCCAGGAAGGGCGAGGAACTTGCAGTCCAAGGTTATAGGCACGATTTGAATTGAGATCTCTTGACTCTCAGGATGATCAGTTTTATGTTCCAAATGAGTGCACCCAGCATCCCCAACAGAGGAGAGGGCAGGGGAGAGGCTGACCCTCATCATGCTGCACCCACAGGGTGCCCTAAGCAGAGGTGAGTCAAGACCCTCTGGGCTGCAATGGGGAACAAAGGCCCCTGATCACAGGATAGCAGATGGCTGTGATGCCAAATGAAGGCTACTGATCACGCCCCCTTGTTGGGGACTTGGCTTCTGCATGTGGACAATGTAGAGTAGGTCACCTCTAAGGGATCTTTCAGTTGTCTTGTCATCAGACATGGGGCCAGGTGTCTCGGTGTGGCAGGAGACCCTGGGCAAGGCTGAGTAGGTGACAGCTGGGGCTTGCCCAAGTTCCCAAACCTAACAGTCACCTCAATGTGGCTCTAGCTGGGGGATCCAAGACTAACTCCCTAAGTGATATCAGTGTTCCCAGATGACAGGCAAACTCCCCACAGCAAAGGTACCTTCGAGAGATGTGGCTCTCCTAGGAGTAGCAGAGAGGACTTCCTCACAGCCAGGTGCAGGAAAGCACAAATATAATCCCAGAACTTTGGGAGACCGAGCCTGGGCTCAAGAGGATCCTTTGAGGCCACCCTTGCCAACACAGCAAGACCCCGTCTCTACAAAATATTTTGTAAAATTAGCTGGGTGTGGTAGCATGTGCTTGTAGTCCCAGCTACTAGGGAGGCTGAGGTAGGAAGATCACTTGAGCCCAGGAATTTGAGTTACCATGAGCCATGATTCTGCCACTGCACTTCGGTCTGGGCCACAGAGGGAGACCCTATCTCTTAAAACAAAACAAAACAAAAAAAACTTCCTCCCATTCAGAGCTATCAGAGGCTGCCTTGGATAGGGAGTTCCCCACCTCTGCAGGCAAGCAAGCGCAGCCCAGGAAGCAGTTTGTTATGATTCAGGCATGCATGGCAAGTTGGCTTAAATAATAACCCAAAAGTTGTTTTCAGATCCTTGGGTTCTACGACTGAGTCAGGGATGTGGTGCTGAGAGAAAGTAAAAACAGCTTCTGCAAGAGGCGGAAGAGCAGCAAAGTGCTCTGGGGTAGGGATGTGGGAACTGGGGTGGGGATGTAGGAACTGCCCCTCCTTACCCCCCAAATTGTGAAACATCGCCCCAAGCAGGCTGTTTTTTCCCTCCTTCCTCTGTTGGAGTCAATCTCACCTTCTCTCTCTGAGGAGGACTCAGCTGGAGCCTGGAGGTCTGGGGTTTGGGGGTGATCAGATGGATGAAGAACTAAAGTTAGGGCTTTCAGACCCCAGTTTTCTCCCAACCTCCTCTGACCTTTGCTCCTGACATCTGCCTCTGGGTCTCAACCGCTCTCCAGTGATGGCTGGGGCAACACAGAGGAAGGAGATTTTCATTCTTAAGGCTCTTAGCGCAGTTAGCATGTGGCGCACAGCTTCAAGGGCTCCAGGCTGTGTGCACTAGCTCTCTCCTGCCCAGCCCATCGAGAGGAAGTCCCAACTGGGTGGGCACCTGGAGACCTGGGTCATGGGCAGGTCCTGCTGCTGGTATGACAGCCTATTTTCCATGGCAAGTGTTTTCCGTTTCCAGTTGCAAGCAGTGGCAGGCAAGAGGCCCCTGGGTAACACTTCCATAGTCTTCACCTGGACTGGAGAGGTCCTTTCTTTGCCAAGAATTTTCTAGAAAGCCAGAGAGGAAAGGCAGGCACACTCTGCCTCTCCACGGGGTCTGGGGAGCAGGGCGGCAGAACAAAGCCCCTCACATTCCCATCCCCCAGTCCCAAGCCAAGGGTTGAGCAAGGACAGTTGATGACTCCAGGCTCTGCCACTCCCCAGGTGCCACTACACAAGGTGTTGAATTCTTTAGCTCAACTTTCCTTTTCTATAGAATGGGAAGAATACCCATCTCACAGCATAGAGTAGTTGTGAGAATGAAATGGCATGAGGTGTGTGGAGCAGCAGGCAAGGTGCCTGCATTCAAGAGATAACGAATGGGCACTATCATTATTTACTGGGAGCAAGGGAGACAGGCATGGCCCACGCATCCTCTCTGCCTCCTCCTTCTGGGCCCTGCTCCAATGTGTCCTCCACTGATCACAGAGACCTCCAGCCCATCACTTTACTCGGAACCACTGGACAGCACACTGGGCATTTATGCGCTTCCTGTTGGCTGTCTCCTGCATCCATCCTAAAGTTCCATGTGCTTGCCCTGCGCATTGCTCAATACACAATGCACCGAAGGCTACCTGGCCATGAGTATTTACATCAAAGAAGAAATGAATGGAGGCACGGCTAAATAAATGAATGACTATGCCTTCACTATACAGAACAAGAAGCACAGGTGGGATAAGTGAAGTCTGGGTTGGAACACACGCAGCGGGAGGACAGTGGCTCCAGCAGCACCAGCCCACCCCGATTGTGTCCTCCAAAGCCCTCCAGGTGCATAGAAGCTGCTTCTCTCTCTGCCATGATCACCCCTGGCACTGAGAACACACTGGTGGTTGGGGGGCAAGGCTATGTCACCTCCTCTGTGCCAGCCTGTTATGCCAGCCACACACAGGATGAGTTGAGAATCCGCTCATTTTATAGATGAGGAAATTCGGTCTCCAAGAAGCTAAGTGGCCTACTCCCACAAGGACAGCAAGGTGCAGGGATTCCGACCCATCCCTCATTCCTAAGCCCCAACGTGGCAGGGGTGTCACGTAATCAACAAACGTTGATTTGTAACTGGTTGTGCCAAGAATGTGCTAGGACCCCTCCGCTCTCTGCCCTACACAGCCGGGTAAACTGAAGCCAAGACAAGGCAAGCAACTTGCTGTCACCCAGGACTCCCCGAGCCTTTGCACAAATCTTAGCCGCGGGCGCATGGCTGCAGGGGGAAAGGAGCCAAGTAACATAGTAGGACCCAGCATCGCGTCAGGGAGAGACGGGGGGCTGGCAGGGTGGGGGCGGCGGTGTTTGTCACCGACTCTCCAATCCCAGTCCCAAAGGCAGGGTGGACTATCCAAGCTCGGTCATCCCAGATCCCCCAGGTTCCTGCTACGAGAAGCCCCTCAGCGCCGGCAGCGCTGACCCTGGCCTGGGGGTCTGCCCTTCCCGGCAATGTCAGGCCTTTCTCCTTGGCATCCATCGACCTTGGGGTCTGCGAGGACTGAACCTCACTAGGCCTCTCTCTCCCACCCGCAAACGTTCTCTAGTGTTATGCGGCTCAAAGCCCCAAGCTGAGCAGGCGCCGCGTCTCTGCGGTGGCCGAGAGGGCGATGGCCGAGGAGTTCGTTTGGGACGAAGCAGCGGAGTAGGGGAACTGGGGAGCCTGGGCCGGAGTCAGCCCAGGAACTCCATAGGCCGGGCCTCTCTGTGGGTCCCAGCGCAGCGCAGCCAGGCGGGCGTCGGGACCCACGCGGCTTTGGATTCGGCGAGCGACCTTGCTTTGAAGCTGATCACCCGCTCAAGGTGATCGCAACGTGCCCACCCGGTCTAGATTCTGAGTTCTGCAGCAAATGCAATTTTAAAGGAAAAGGACCCGCCTGTCCTTCTCCGGCAGTTCTTTTGGCCCAGGCCTTCGATCTGCTGAAAGTTTCCGATCTAGGGGGATGTCCAGGCTGCCGGCGGAGCAGAGCCTATAACCCTCCCTTCCGGCGCGTTCCCCTGAGACTTGGCCTCCACAACCTGTCCTGCCGGCCGCGGAGCAAAGTGCTCTGCCGCCCGCGGGAGTGCGCCCCAGGGCCTCGCAGCTGCCGGGCGTCCCCGCCATCCACCCCGGGCCCCGCGCCATCACCACCGCGAGGGAAGAAGCTCGGAGGCACCATCCCGGGGCTCTGCGCCGTCCGCTCTCCGGGATCCTGGTCGCTCACGGACAAAGCCGGTAGCTGGTTTCCGTTAGCTGCTGCCCTCACCCCGAAGGCGGGCGGAAGGTCGCCAGTTGGACGCACAGCCAAACTCTCAGTGCACTCCCGCGCGAGATCCCCCATCACCCGGGGATGCCGCCCTCATTCCGAGCTCCTTCTAGAGCTCGGCTCCCGCTGAAGCGCAACTTCCGCGCCCAAACCTTGCTTTTCCGACGGGCCGTCCGCGTCCAGCCGTCTCTTTCCGGTCTGCCCTTTCAGCCCCTCGCCCCCCCTTCCTCCCCTACCGGCCCCCTCCCCTGTTCTGGCCGCCCGCTGCGATCCTTTGGGGGCTGTGGCTAAGCGGGGAACCGCCGACCCGCGATCCGAAACGCGCCTTTGCGGCCGCCGGGCGCATCCTGTGGCCTCTTGCGCGGCCACTGGGACTCGGCGCGAAGCGGTCTGGAGGGCGAGCCCTTCCGTGGTCCCACCTCTGCCGCCCCGTCCCTGACACTGGGAACCAGAGCGGGGAGGGGCGAGTGTTTCTCTGTGGGGGAGTAGGGAGGAAGCTAGGCGGGTGCGCGCGGTGCCCCAAGCCTGGAACCAAGGAGTGCGCGTTCGTCTTGGGCTCCGCGCGGGTGGAGGGGGGTCGCCCTGCCGCGGGGAGGGGAGGCGGGGCACCCGGGCGTGTCGGGAGGCTGGGGCCGGTGACACTCGCTTGGCGAGGGTGGGGGCGAAGCGCTGCGGTAGTGGGGGGAGGCTCCGGCCCTGGTCTCCACTATAGGCCCTGGTGGGGGGCGCATCGCGGTCGCCGGAGCTTTCAGCAGGGGGCGCTGCTCCGGGCGTTGGGCGGCGGTGGGGTGGGCCAGGAGGGGGGGCCGCGGCTGGCCGCGCACACTTCCCCCATTATTAAACACTATGTTCAAAAGGCGCCGGGGGACTTCCCGGAGCCACGGAGCCCGCGCCGCCCGCCCGCCCGGCCCACGGAGCCCATGGACCTGAGTGCCGCCGCCGCGCTGTGCCTCTGGCTGCTGAGCGCCTGCCGCCCCCGCGACGGGCTGGAAGCGGCCGCCGTGCTACGAGCGGCGGGGGCTGGGCCGGTCCCGAGCCCGGGGGGCGGCGGCGGCGGCGGGCGGACTCTTGCCCAGGCTGCGGGCGCCGCGGCTGTCCCGGCCGCCGCGGTTTCCCGGGCCCGCGCCCCGCGCCGCGCCGCGGGCTCCGGCTTCAGGAACGGCTCGGTGGTGCCGCACCACTTCATGATGTCGCTTTACCGGAGCCTGGCCGGGAGGGCTCCGGCCGGGGCAGTCGCTGTCTCCTCCTCGGGCCATGGTCGCGCGGACACGATCACCGGCTTCACAGACCAGGCGACCCAAGGTACTTTACACCTCTTGTGCCCGCCCATCCAGTCAGGTCCTGGGCTGAGACCAGCCCCGCAGCCGTGCCGCCGCTCCGTTACATTTGGGGCCGCGGCCCACCCTCAGGTGATAGAAACTTCGCCGAGGCCAACACTTTCCAGCCCGCTGCACCTGGACTGTGGCGAGAGTCGCGGCAGCTCCCGGGGCCCGGTCCCGGAGGGCTGACTGGTCCCTCTCCCAGGTTGCCCTGGCCTTGCAAGCCGGCGGGTCACCCTCGAGGCGGCAGGCAGAGGCTAAGATTCGCTTCTTGGGGAAGGGTCTGGAGTGGCCTCAGGCTTAGAGCCCTCGGAGAAGAAAGGAGGGCAAGAGTTGTGTTCCCTGGAGTCACACCGAGAGGAGACTGCACAGTGGTGAGGGTGATGGCTGCTTCCTTGCAGCAATTTCTGCAGCTTCCAGCCTCCTGGAGGCCACACAAATTGGGGGAAGCCCAGGGAAAACTAGGGCAGAGGCAGGTATCAGACTAAAGTAAATCACCCTGGAGAGGCTGGTGGCATCACCAGGTATGAGGAGTGCCCTGCTCAGCAGGTTGATTTGGGTGGTCATGGCTTGTATGTGTGTGACGTGTGTAGTTATGGGTGCCTGTATCTGGTGCTGGGCCCCTGGGAGAACCAGAGGTCAAGGATTCTGGTGGTGCGGGGAGGGGAGGCCTGCTGGGGACCCTGCAGGAATGCAGGCCTCTCTTAGACAAGCACCCCACCTTATTCTGCCCTGGGCCTTCCAAAGGTAGGATGTAGGTGAAGCTGTGGTGTGGCTGCTGTATGTCATCTGGATTTTATTAATCTCCATTGAAATCACTAAAGCAGATAGAGAAAATTTAACTAATTTCAGGCGGAAATGCAAGTAATTTCGGCTTTAATTTTATCCAGTCAGAGACCCAGCATGGAGGGCAGGAGGGAAAGAAAGGTGAATAGGGTTGGGAAGTGAGTGGGTGGGGCTGAGGCTCCCTGCTTGGGAGCCACTGAGTCAATACACCTCAGATCCTAGCCTGGGAAGGCAGGCAGAGGCCTTGCAGTGACCAGGTCATCCATCCCCACCAGCACATGCCCAGTGCCTAGCACAGACTGCTTTATTTTGGGTACCTGGACATCCTGGTACTCAATCTCCAAATGGCCCTATGGTTCGGTTAGAACTATCAAGGCTTCTCTGACGGCCTGGCCTGACGTGGTCCCTGGGCTGGATGCTGGGATACTTATAGGAAGCCCTAGTTCTGGTGCACAGGGACAGGGAATACTCTAGACTGAAGGGTGCCCTGTAGTCTCCCAGGCTGCAGAAGGGGGTGTGCTGGGCTCTAAGCGGGCACAGGCACCAGAGTCTTCTTAAGGTTGAGCTAGTTCTACCATGGTCTCAGATAGGAGATAAATCCTTTCTGGGGAGCTCAGCTTGGCTGGCTGAGCCTGAGAGGCCTCCTCTCCCTCCTCCCTCTTGGGGGAAATGGAGTGGCAGGGCTGGTGAACAGGGAGAGGCAGAGGATCTGCAGGGAATCTCAGATGCTCCTTGTGTGGCCCCAAGTGTGCTTCTCCAGCCTCCCTCTCCACCCTGAGTCTCAACTTGGAGCAGGGATGCTTGAGGTCCCCAGAAGCCATTGACAGGGACAGAACCAGGACCTCAGGGCCTGACATTCGTGGCTGGTGAGCAAATCCCCAGTGGTGGGGGGAGTCTGCACAGTCTCTCCGAGTTTAGGGGCAAAACGAAACCATATGACCTCCTTCAAAGGGAGCTCCTTATCTGCTGCGTGGTGGAATTTTAAATTTTTTTTTTCTGAGCCCAAAAAGGAAAAAAAAAAAAAGAGTGTCCACATTAGAAATAAAACCCCTAAGCCCGAGATAAGTCACTACGGAGGGAAGAATGAGCTCGCGAAGGGACAGACAGGCGGCTCCTGGAAGCGAGACCTCATTCGGGACGCTGCCCTCACTGCAGCAAGGTCATTCGGGGATGCCCTGCACCCCTCCGGGAGGTTCCTTTGCCGCCTTTCCCCCTCTTTCGGAGGCCGCGGGAGCACCAAGAGGAGGTGCGTTTGGGATTGCGGTCGCGAGCAGCAGCGCCCATTGCTGTAAGACCTGAGACCTTGGGCGAGTCTGGCCCCTACCTAGGCCTCGGTTCCCCTTCGGCAGAGAGAGGTTGGACTAGAGGGTTTTTGTGGCCGTGCAGACGAATTCTCCTGGACTAATCGCCGATCTCCAGCCTGCATGGGAGACCGTGGCCAGCGGGGATGTCCAGGCTGGGTTGGGGGAACAGTGGTAGCGGAAGAGTTTTCAGGAGACAAGAATTTTCCGTTTTCGCACAGCCGGGACTTTCGGCTCTCCTGGGGGATCAGCAGGGCAATAACGATAAGTCTCCTTAAGGCCCAGGACCTCAGGAGTGGGTGCACGACTTCTTTTCACCACCGGAACTCTGATCTCGGATTCTGGCCCCGCAAATCCATGGCTCTGGGTCAGGCCGCGGAACTGTAGCGACTTTCAGTCCTGGTCTTGGGTGTAGGAGTGCGCTCCTGGTCCCGCGGCTCAGGGGTATGCAGTGATGTGGGTTGTTGGGGTGATGGGACTTTTGGCTTCCTAAACAAAAGCCCGGTTCCGATAGCCCGGGCGAAGGCGTCTGCTGCTCTGGGCCAGGCTGGCAGCGTTCAGGCTGGGGCAGAGACGCGGGGTTGGGCGCTGGCTCCAACAGGCCTCGCTCCCATATCGAGGGCAGCTGGGCCATTTGCTGTTAGGAGGCCCCGCGCCGACAGTGTGCAGGATTCGCTCTTACTCAGCTCTTTCTCTCTGTCCCTGCCGGTCCCTCGCAGACGAATCTGCAGCCGAAACAGGCCAGAGCTTCCTGTTCGACGTGTCCAGCCTTAACGACGCAGACGAGGTGGTGGGTGCAGAGCTGCGCGTGCTGCGCCGGGGATCTCCAGAGCCGGTCCCAGGCAGCTCGACTTCCCCGCCGCTGCTGCTGCTGTCCACGTGCCCAGGTGCCGCCCGAGCGCCACGCCTGCTGTACTCGCGGGCAGCTGAGCCCCTGGTCGGTCAGCGATGGGAGGTGTTCGACGTGGTGGACGCCATGAGGCGCCACCGTCGTGAACCGCGTCCCCCCCGCGCGTTCTGCCTCTTGCTTCGCGCAGTGACAGGCCCTGTGCGGAGCCCTTTGGCACTGCGGCGTCTGGGCTTCGGCTGGCCGGGCGGAGGGGGCTCTGCGCCAGAGGAGCGCGCGCTGCTAGTCGTCTCCTCCCGCACGCAGAGGAAGGAGAGCTTGTTCCGGGAGATGCGCGCCCAGGCCCGCGCACTCGGGGCCGCTCTGGCGGCACAGCCGCCGCCAGACCCAGGAACCGGCACCGGGTCGCCAAGGGCAGTCACTGCCGGCCGCAGACGGAGGAGGACGGCCTTGGCCGGGACGCGGACAGCGCAAGGCAGCGGCGGGGGCGCGGGCCGGGGCCACGGACGCAGGGGCCGGAGCCGCTGCAGCCGTAAGCCGCTGCACGTGGACTTCAAGGAGCTCGGCTGGGACGACTGGATCATTGCGCCGCTAGACTACGAAGCGTACCACTGCGAGGGCGTTTGCGACTTCCCTCTGCGCTCGCACCTCGAGCCCACCAACCACGCAATCATTCAGACACTGCTCAACTCCATGGCGCCAGATGCGGCGCCGGCCTCCTGCTGTGTGCCCGCGCGCCTCAGCCCCATCAGCATCCTCTACATCGACGCCGCCAACAATGTTGTCTACAAGCAATACGAGGACATGGTGGTGGAGGCCTGCGGCTGCAGGTAGCGCGCGGGCCGGGGACGGGGCAGCCGCGCGGCCGAGGACCCCCAGCTGATGGGCAGCAGAGGGCCAGCCTGTCACCGAGCGTGGGTGCAAGTCCGATGTGACCCAGCGCCCTCTCGGAGGAGGGAGAGCACACGTTCACACTGACACACACTCGTGCAGTCACACACACATTTACTGGGGACAGCATGTGAAAGCCTTGGGAAGAGATGCCCTGCTGGTACCGAATGTCAGAGCCTTGTGTATTTTGCAAACAGATAACCGTGGCGCCCACTGCCTCCATTTGGGGAGGGGAAGGTGTTTGTGCTTATGTTGCAGTAACAGGCAGGAAAATCAGGTAGAAACGGGTTAGGAAATTGGAAGCTCCAGAATGGGAGAACTAAAGGGGTACTCGAGCATGTTTTATCTCACCCTTTCTTGTCTCTGGCCCGACGTGGGGGCATCGCTTCCCTGGGTGGCTGAGCGCTGCGTGGTGCACTCCGTGATCCACTGCAAGGCTGTAATGCCCTTTCCGAGAGTTTGTGTTGCATGGGGCCGTTTACTCTGGAACTGTTGCAAAAAGCATCTTTTTTTTTTCTTTTTTAACTTTTAAAATTTAACGTGCCCCTGCTTCATTTTTGAAAGGGAAGTTTTGTCTGAAAGAAGGTGTTGTGGAGCTTCCCAGATTTGTGCAAAGGTCGGTACCGCCCCCCCCCCCGCCTTTTTTTTTTTTTTTAAATCAATTCCAATTGGAAATGTTCTGGAAAGTGGAAAGGGTATTTTTCTTTTTGTGGGGAAGTGAAATGGGGGAGGGGTTTAAACGGCTGAGTCTGATCTAACAGGGTATTGGGGTGGGATAGGAAGCTCCCCAGCTGGTCAGGGGGAGATGGTACCCATGCTTTGGGTGGCTTAGGAGGAAGTTAGTGCAATGGCCGGGAATGGGGAAGGTGGGGATGGGGGAGGGGAGCTACTGCTTTTCCTAGAGACCTGCCAGGAGGTTTTCCTAAGAAGCCGGGGAAGAGGCTCTCCGGGCTTGAGAGGCAGGGAGGTGTCCTAGGTCCCACTCCAGCCGAGGACTCTGCCACGTAGGTGCAAGCTCCCAGGGGCCGACCCGGGCTTGTGCTAGTTATCAAGTACGTTGGCCTCTGCTTTTTACCTGCATTCACTATGTTGTTGCTGTAGTTTTTGGCAGTGTGATAGTAACGGGAAGTGAAGCCACACAAAAGTGCTTTTGTCAGACTTCAACTCACAACCCAGACCTTTAGAGCAGGGGGAAGGTTTGCCCCTTCCCCTCATCAGCTCCTTGGCTTGGCTGCTGTGCCCTTGGAAGGGCAGGGCCTTGGTGTGGGGGAGCAGAGGTGGAAGCCTATCCCCCAGTTGCCAGATTTTGCCCCGAAGAGTCTTATCGATGGGAGGGTTTTCTAGGCATGTAAAAGTGAGTTCGAACATTCAGCCTTCACTGTTTGGTTTGATTTGTTTATGCCTGGGAATCCTCTGTGGCTTTTTGTCAGTAGGCTGGGAGAGGGAAACTAGTTGGACTCCACCTGTCTGGGGTGAGGGCTTCTTAGAATAGCCCCGCGGCCCTCCCAGTGCATCTGTGTGATGTGCAGGACTTTCCCCTTCAGAGTCCTGGGGAGCATTAATTCCACCCTGTGTTGGATGCAGGACAATTCATACACATTTTGATTCTCAGTGATTACACTCTTGAGAGAGAGAAGACAGACTTAGGATTTAGATACAGCTAATTTACTTATGGGCCCCACCTGAAGCAATTGGTTTTCATCCTGTAAAATTCTCCCAAAAGAAAAAAAAAAAGCATGTGTTACTCTTAAAATTAAGATGTCCCCCCTCCTACTATGTGAATTTATATTCTGTGGCTGTATGAGTAGCTATAAATAACCAGAAAATGAACAGTGTCTTCAGGTTAAAAATTTTAAAAATGTCCCAAAGTGGCTGCGCTGGTACAATTCCACCTTACTTTAGTGACTGGGCAAAGATTGTCCCTAAATTTGTGGATTTTGCCAGAGACGCCTCACTCTCGTTTTCTAAACGAAGCTTGTCATAATGAAGAATTATATAAAAAATATAGCACTAAAGTGTTAAAAGTTGTAGTATTAGAAGGTTTAGAAAGGAAGTTAATGACAAAGTGCAGTTAAATGTTATTTTGAAGAAAGTCTAGGGTATTTAATATCTTTGGATAAAAGCAAACATTTTGATAGTTTTTTAGTGACTAGGAAAAACAATTTTTTGGGCAGAAATGTCTTTAGCCTGGCTTTTTTATGGTAGGGAAAAGAACTGTCAATTTCCCCTCATTCCTTCTGATGACCTCCTTCTAACGAGATGTGTTGTGAGTGGTGTGGGAAGTAGGTACCTTCCTGCATCTTGAGTTCAGGTGGCACCGGGGGGAGGGGTGTTGTCCTTGGACAATGACCGTTCCTTCCATGGCCCCATACCCTCAGTGTGCTCTTTGTTTACTGGATAAAAGGAATGCTTCCCAGATTTCTCTGGAGCAGGTGAAGCCCCCAGGGGCCACTCTGCCCAACCCCCTGGCATCTCAGTCCATTCACTAGGTGAATGCAGAGGATCCACTTCACTCTGTAAAAATGACAACAAAGGGCCAACACGTGGGACAGACGGCTTTTTGCTGCTAAGATGTGGTTTAACTAGCATTGCCAAGATGTGGAGAAAAGCGTTCTGCCAACACAGTTGGTAGTAGCACCCTGAGCTGTCTTCTAGGTAGTGGGGGACAGGCCTGGGTGACTGGCATGAACTCAGCTTCTCTGTTGCAACCCCCAGCTGGAGTCTCCAGTCACTATGGATGGGAGAACTGACAGGCAGAGAAAAAGCATGTCAAGACTGTGAGTAAAGGCTGTCCCCTCAACCCCAATCTGAGCTCACCAAAGTCTCCCTCCTAAAGTAAACAGAATTTTCCATTTCGTTGGGAGAATTGTGCACTACTAGTTGACATCATTTGAACCATGATTTCCAGGTAGTGAGTAGGATGTGGTATCCCTTAGGGAGCTCGGGGCAGGCCAGCTGGGGCCCAAGGGGGGCTGGTGCTGGGTCTGTCAAACACGAAGATAGTCTGGTCACTGCTGCTTGAAGCCAAGGCTTTCGTATTAAGGAGGATCACCCACACTGGCAGGCGGGCATTTCCACTGATGCCCAAACACACTTGCCTTGTTGAATCCTGACTTTCCAAGCAGCTGCGCTGGGTCTTCCAGAGAAGGTGGCAGGCTTTGCCGTCTTAGCTTGGGGAAGTCAGGCTTGAGCTGTGCTGTCATTGTATCCATGCTCCCCTTCACCGTACCCTCCTGGCAACAATACGAGTTGTGGATTTTGTGATAGGAGAATCCAGACTCCACGAAGCCCAGGGCAGTCTCTTCTCCCTGGCAGCTCTCATGATGTCGGCAGGAGTGGGCGCCTCACCTTGGCTACTGAAAGAGTACCGATAATCCCGTGGATGGAACAGGACGGAGTGTAATTCAATCCCTACACATTGTATATGCTGTCGGCAATTTCATTTAAACTCACAGCAGAAAACAACTAGGATTTGTAGACTGATTTTCTTCTTAGAGCAGGGAGAAAAATGACGTTCTTTCCAAAAGCAGCTAGTGCAGAGATAAGGTCAGGCTCTTCCTGTGCTTGAGTCTGGTCTCCAGGAAATCCAGTGGCAGGAAGAGAGTGTCCTGTGGCTGCCTCTGGGTGCACAGAATCAGTGGGCCTCGCTGATTCTCATAAGAACCTGTCGTCTCAGGGAGACAGACCTCCCCCTGGCCCTCAGTGGGCCATAGGCCAAGAGGCCTGAGTCAGATCGCGCAGTGAGCTGGAGGGAGCAAGGCTCTGAAAGCGGCAGTCTAGCAGAGGGAGCTTGGGCCTGCGCTTGCCCCTCAGAAAGTGTCTGGATTGGGAAGGGAAGAGAAGAGAGGAAGCTGCGGAGTGAACCCAGCAGCCAAACTTTGGGCAAGTGGAAAGTAACTAGATCCCTCTGGGGAATGGTATATCTGAGCTGCACCCGAGTCAGAGCCCACTGTGGGCTTCCGAGTGCCCAGAGGCAGCTGCTCCCACAGCATGGCCTGCGCCCACCTCAGGGGAAGCCACTTGGGCCAGGGCACCACAGGGCGTCTCCTGAGAGAGGTCTGAGGCTAGTTATGGGCAGTCACTTCCCTGCTGGAGCTTCATCTTCTGTCCTGTAAAATGATGCCCTCTCCAGTTCCAAGGTTCTAGGATTTTACCTTGCCCTAAAACCCACTCAGACAGCTTGAAGGCAAAGCAAATGTGATGGCTCCTGGAGAAGGTCTTCTCCCAATCCCAGTCCCAGAGCCATGTCTTACAGGTTTCGCAGCTCTTGCCTGTGCGTGTGCGTGTGTGTGTGTGTGTCCATTTTACTCCTGTCCTCAGTAGGTGCCTCATGGATGTGCTTTGAATTCCCCTGGGCTGAGGCAGGTGCGGGGTTCAGCTACCCAGAGCCAGGAGCTGGCTGAGGGCACTGCCCACCCAGCTGCAGTTCCTCCTGTGCTCAGTGGGGTGGGCACTGTCTGAGAGAGCTAGTGCTGGGAAGGGCTCTACCTGCTGCCGGGGCCTCTGCAGGCAGAAGAGGAAAGGCAAGACTCTGCCTGGTTGGTCACCCAGACAGGGACCTGGGACTGTCCCAGAAGCCCTGGACGAGGCAGGCAGGACTGTCCCAGAATGGACTCCTTGGGTCCCCACCCCCTCCTCACCACCATGCCCATGTCTGGCTCTGAGGTCCCCTTGCAGCTTCCCAGGAGAGTGACCCTGGGGTAGCATCAGACGAGCTTATCTCTCTCTTCCTTTTTATGATCTGGAAAATGGTGGGAGAGGTTAACATAAAGAAGCACCAGAAGGGAGGACCGAAAAAGATGTTTTCAGACAGCTTGGCATCTTGTACCTGGAACCTGCTGACCATATAGACTGGAGCAGAGCTGTCTTCCTCCCTCTGTGCTTTTATGGGCTTTAATCTGTGTGCACAGCTTAGTACATCACAAATAGTAACTCAGAGTGAGGCTGTAGTGAAAGAAGCCTATTTTTTTTTTTTCAGGAGGGCCACCGTCCTAGCCTGAGGAGACACCTGGTGGACACAGACTGCAGGGAGAGGGTTCAGAGTTGGCCTAGTGAATCAGAGGGGTGACTGAGGGCCCAGAAGTTGCCACATGAGCTCTGATCATCATTCATGGGTGCTGTCTGCCCATCACCTGCAGGTACCCACCTTAACCAGAGCTTGGCTTGTGGCCTGCAACTTGGCGACAGGCCTTTGGCTGGGCAGAGTTTGGGCTGGTGCTTCATAGTGGCAGGAGCAATTACAGCAGAGCAACCCAGGATGGGTGGTCATTGAAGAATGGGTGTGAAGTCACTGAAAAATCAGACCGAGTTTCAAGTTATGCTCACAGTTGCTGAAAAAGCAAAAGTGACGCCCTTAGAGCAGCAGAGCAGCGTGCGGCGGTCCACTTCCTCCTCCTGTGCAGAGCTTGCAGGCCTCTTCTAGCATCTGTGCATGGTGCGCATGTGTCTGTGACAACAGAAAGGGCTGGTTTCTCTCACACATTTCCCTGACCATGGCAGGGGGCTGCAGTGGTCACAGAAACTTCCGGAGAGACGAGTTTCTGTACAGTCAGGTGAATTAGTTGGCAGGACAGCTCGGTGACGATATAAGAAGTACCGTTTCACTCTTTTTGTCAGATGAACTTTCTTCTGCTAGTTTAGAAATGCTTTACTCCAGAGAGGGCCACCTGGTAGAAGCTGTATTACAGAAACTTTTAATCCCTTTTCTATGTCAGGGGATGCTGAGATAAACTGTCTAGAAAAACAAGGAGAAGCTTCTGACTGTCACACCCAGGCCACTTCCGGCAGAGTGGTACAGAGCTGCCAGGGCGTGGCCAGCTGCTTTGCATCTGCATTCCTGTTTCATGACCTTTTGCGTTGTGGGCCAACAGGAGTGCCACGTAGTGGGGGCTGGAGATTTGGCCCGGCAGGAGGTCGGCACGTAGCTGTCTTCTCTGCAGAATACCTGCACTGCTCCATCTGACCAGCAGTGGCAACAGCCACACCCAGTTCTGCATCTAGCTCCTGCCCAGACCTTTGGCTGCCAGAATCTAGAACCATGGCTGACCAAAGTGAGACTTCCGAGTAAGGTTAGTTCACAGGCATCCTGCTGAATTAGGAGACAGGAACTAATCCGAAGTACACGGGGCTAAACTTCCCTGGAGGACACTTCCTGAGCTGCAAGATGGGAACGGACAGCACCAAAGCTGGTGAGCTGGTGCAACTGCACACACCTTTTCTCTGTTTTTCAGTACTCACAGGTCATCCTGGGGAGATCTCTCATGGGCCATGGGCAGCCCATGCCTGGATTTTTTGGTGAATGAGTCCAAAAAGCAGTGACCAGGTGGGGTTGAGGGCCTCCCCTTACCTGCGCCTTTTTATCTCTGAGTGACTGAGGGCTGCCAAGGCTAGACAATACGCATGTGTCCTGCATCCTCCCCTGGCCTGGGGCAGCAGCATCTGGGCTTGGGGTGAGTAGGCTGGCTTGAGGAAGGAGATGCCCACAAGCAGGGCTCATTTCCTGGGTCAGGGCCTGTCAGACTCAAAGTCAGCCCTTTAGCATTCTGTTTAAAAAATGATGATGCAGTTCAGTGAGAAAGAAAGCTCAGGATAAAATGTGTTTTCTGGCGGGGAAATACTCACGTGTTCTAAGCCAGGAACACAGAGACTCTCAAGAGAGGCATTCTCTGGCATTCTCTGCCTTGGATAAATCATGGATTAAACATGAGCATCCTTAGAATAATTTTATTTTTGTATTTCACTTTACACTGTAATGCAAACAGCTTTTATGTTTTCTTTGACAAAGAATCATAATTGAGTCACTTTTGGTCTTTTAGCTAGAAGCATTTCACCCTAAATGAAAAGTTAATGCATTTTTTACAAGGATTAACATGCTAACTACAACTTGCCCTTTCAGCAGATGACAATAGGGGTTCTGAAAAGTTTGGACAAAGTCTTTTTCTTTTTGCATACAAATAAAGCAGCAGATCATTTCTCTGAAGGTTGTTGCAGAGCTCCTGTACCAGCTTACAAAATGATGCTGTTTAAGTAGGCCTCGGGTGAGCAGCAGAATTCTGCACATGACGAGTGGCCTGCAGCTTAAAAAGCAAATTTCATCTGATTCCAGTACTGTGATTTTAAGGAAATGGTAAAACTCAAAGTGTTAGTAATGCCATCAAGGCTCAACATGCCATTTCCTCAGCAGCTAAAGACAAAAATAATTATTTTGGTGAGGGGATAGAAGTCCTTTCGCTTTGCAGTGACACCCACTTTTTCTTCGCTTGGTTTGGGAGTAATGAGATTGGGGTGTGGGGGGACATTAAAAACTCATTTAAGGCAAACTGAAATCTCTTTCGTCAGCATTCTTCCTGCTGGTGTAGCCAGAGCAGAACTCCGAGGCTTGCAGGCTGGGCTGTCTCCTTGCTGCCTGGCCTGGGTGTTTATTTGGGCAACGCAAGCTGACATCGTGAGGTGTTGCCGATGCCCAGGCCAGCTAGCAGGGAGCCCTCCCAGGGCTGGTGGAAACCTATGTGTATATGTATTCTCAAATTTAAATAGATTGTACATAGTGAAATGTAAATGACATGTAAAACAGCAATCTCTATTTTTCTTATTATATAGCAGTATATATTTGTTAAACATGCTTGTATACTCTTCATTAACCATTTTAATATTTTGTACAGATAAGTTGATTAAATATTTGATTCATAAAACCACTCATGACTGGTCTCTAAAGGAAAACATTTTCAGCTTTTGTTACTCAGCCTTTCTGTGTTACTGTAGTCCTCAACTCATTAATAGAATAGCGGCCAGCTATTGAGGCATTAGGACTGACTGCATTTTAACAGTGGGAGTGACATAGCAGGCCTGGCTCCACTTGCCTTTGTGCTGATCATTCCCTGCGATCATTCTCCTGTGTTGTCAGATCAGGTGTGAGGCTGGGTCTTGGTGACTGGCACGAAACTGCATAGGATGCTGCTGCACACAGCCTCACGTGGCATGAAGTCACTGCACAGCAAGGTAAAAAACATCAAGCCTGGGTTCAGAAAAGGAGGCCGAAATGCAGTGGAAAACATTTTCTCTTTGGGAAATGAGCATGATAATGTGTAGAGTGAGCGCTGTCATTCCAAATGCAGTTTGGGTGGACAGGTTTTCTGTGTTTATACATCTCAGGCTGCTGCAGGACCTGTCTCACTCCAGAAAGCATGAGCCCTCCCCTCTTGGAGGCTGCACAGTTAAGTCTCCGAAATCCGAAGGCATAAAGTCCCATGGAAGTCGCTTCCTCTGCAAGGCCAATTACATACTTCACAGAACCCAATAAGGTCCTACAGCAAATCTGACAGGGCTTTTTTTGCCTAGTACTTTTTGAGACAAGTACAAAAGCCTGTGCTCGGTGACACCACGAAGGATGCAGCAGGACAGGATCAACCACACAGCGTCTGTTGCTATCCCAGCTCTTGCACCTGACTTTTGCCTACAGATGAAGGAGAAATCTATTTAATGTGTTCCTTAAATATTTCTGGGAGAAGACTAATGACAGAGCAGCAACTGTAGGAAGTTGACAGGGACTTGGCTTTATTAGTGACTTGTTACCAGGATTACCTCTTTTGGGATATGGAGCCTGCTGGAGTGACCCACCTTTTCGTCAGTGATGGCAGCCCATGTTCATGGTGAATCCAATAGCCCACAGTTTGTTAATGCAGATTCCTATGGTCATGTGACTTTCTGGTGAAAGATCAAGAAAGCCTGCTTTCTTTTCACTACTCCATTTCATATTACTAAATAAAGGAGTCTCTTTCTTTGGAAGAAAAATTGTGTTCCCCTTTCAACTAACTCATTTGGCAGGTAAAATAAATGTGTAAGTTCTACGACCGTGTCATTGAAAACTGGAAGGTCTTGTCATGCTTTGTTTATAAGCATCTTTGGTCCATTTTTCATTTTCTTATTTTTCAGTCTCCATTTGACCTACCACAGCATTCTGTGGTTAGAGTACACATTCAGTAGAGGAGTAGTCACAGAGAGAAAGGAAAGTCGGGGATGGCATTTAAAATTTTATCTAATTTCCCAGACACTGATAAGAGCAAATCTAAAAGGCCTGTCCATGACTAATGGTAAAGGCGGCTAAGACTGACTTCTCCACTCCTTCCCTGGTCCTGTCAGGTCCTGGATCTGCCTCTGATGCCTGCTCATTTCCAAGCAGGCCAAGGCAAAGATGCCTCCAACTGCTGTTCCATTGATGGTGGTGCCCAACGTGGTCATGGATGCATGTGTTCTTGTGCCCTAGGAACCCTGTGACTATCTGCTCAGAAGGGACAATGATCTGGGGAGAAACTTGTCCACTGCGATGTGCCACCAGTATGCAGCCCTATAGGCTGTGGGTGTCTGCCGAGTCCTAATCACATGCAGGTGCGCAGCCCTTCGCAGTGGCCAGTAGTAGGAGGAAGCCCAGATGTTCTGCAGAGCCTGAGCTGGGTGGATTTGCAGAGGCGGGATTCTAGTCCCTCTGTGAGGGAGGGAGACCCTGCAGGTGCACCGCGCCCCCTGACTGTAATGGGCGCCCAGTCACAGGGTCACATTCTCATCCCAGGGAAGAGGAATTTTCCCATAGACTTACGCAGCAAGGAAATCTGTCCCTGAGTGGGGAGGTCAGCACAGGCCCCTTTGCCAGAATGTTTGAGGAATGCAACACAAAATGAAAATGCTCGATTATCCCAGAGCACAGTCGTGTGTATTGTTGCTGTAATTCCCACTTGGGGTGCTGCGCGGGGTTAGTGCTCAACAAATAATAAACTACATATTTGGTAGTTGCTAATACCCAAACTCCAGAGGCTTTCTAATTGTAGAAGAATGGAAGTAACAGTTGCAGCCATATCAGACAAGATGAATGGGACACAAGGGATAGTGGCCTTGCTTCCTTGCAGTCCCCCAGTGCCAGACACAAACAGTCTGCAAGGATTCAGACATCCTTGAATCTATCTGACCCAGTTGTGCACAGCTCTGCTGGGGAAACACTTAAGGGATGAAAGAGCAAGTGTCCATGTCTGCACTCCCACTGATGTGTCAGTTTTAAGATGAAGAGGCCCTGAGATGTGATTTCCTGGTAGTCTGATCCAATGTGAGAATTGCACTTTTTCATAGCTTGCCTATTAGGCATGGTATAAACTTTTTATTAATTTAGATAACAAAATTTATAGACTACCCTGAATAGCAGGGTATGCCATTCAGGAGGGAAGTTCCCTCATTACTCAGACACTTCCCATTAGGACCCATATTCGATACGCCCTGACAGTACAGAGATGACTAAGACAGAAGGCCATCTTCTAGGACTCCCCTGAGGGAAGGGGTGTTGGTGGAAACAGGGAGGAACAGACTTCAGAGACACAGTTCCCGCAGCAATGATAAGTCATTCAGTAGACACAGGCCAGGCCAGGGGTCATGAAGGCTGGCAGGGCGTGGGAGGGTGGGAAGGACTTCTCTGGGAGGCAGGAACAGTTGGTATTTTGGGCCATGTCTCATGGGGTGGGGTAGAGGATGGGTGTTATCAAAGCTGGAGCAGCGATTCCTGTACAGGGAACCCCACAGGAAGCTCCCATGCCTGGCATGAGACCAGGTGGCTATGGAAGAGTTGCAGAGGTGCCAGCCATGTGACTGCAGCCACAGCACTGACTCCCAGTATGTGGGCTTGCTTTTTCTCAATCCACTGCCTTATGCATTTTTTTGCCCTTTGAAAACTGGTCTCTGTTATAGCTTTCATTCTTTTAAAACTACTCATTTATTACCAACTATCTACTCTTCACTTCCTCTGTCAATCGGGTCCTCACTTGCCCTTTGCGTGGCTCTCTTTCCCGGCTCTCTACTTTTGCTAGGCTTGCCCACTGTGGCCTCCAGGAGGCAGCATGATGCAGTGGAAAGAGGGGATGAAGTGGTGGCTCTGGAGTAGAGGCCTGAATTGGAATATGGCTTAGTTCATTTTCTGTGGCTATAATGGAATACCAGAGACTGGGTAATTTATAAAGAAGAGATTTATTTCTTACAGTTCTGGAGGCTGGAAAGTCCAAGATTGAGGGGCTGGCATCTGGTGAGGACCTTTGTGCTGCATCCTCCCTGGCAGAAGGTGGAAGGGCAAGAGAGCATGATAGAACAACAGATCATACTCGCAGCCTAATAGCGTGCCTTTTTATTACTGGCATTAAACCATTCGGGAGGGAAGGGCCCTCATGATTCAGATACTTCCCATTAGGACCCACCTCCCAGCAGTTGCCTTGGGGATTACGTTTCTAACACGTGAACTTTGGAGGACACATGCAACTACAGCAGAATCCCAGCTCTGTCATCTACTAGCTGTGAGGTCCTTAGCAAGGCACCTCAGTGGTGATCTGTATAATGGGCATAGTGAGAACATCACAGGATTGGGAGACCTAACTGAGACACTGTAAAGGTGTAGGGGTGAGCAGCAGGGGTGAGAGATAATCCTTATCTGGATTAGCTCTCATCCATTTCAAACCACCTATCCAAGTTCTACCTGTTCTAGGACTAGGGGCAACCTCATCCTCTTCTCTTTTCCAAGAGCTTTCTCTTTATAGAACCGTAGAACCACCCAGAGCTTTCTCTGTCTCTCACTCATGCTCTGAGGATGCTCACGCAGCATCACACTCAGTGACACCAGTCTTGCTATAGAGATGCCTTCAGCCTGGTGGGAAGGACCAGACCCATGTCCTACAGATACTCCTCACCTGGGCCAATATGATCACTTACCCACGTCTGTATGGGGCACAGGCAGAAATTTCAATCCTCTTAAGGAATTTCAATCCTCTTAAAAAGTGATTAGAAGAACACTCATATGAGCTTCGCTGTCCTCAGCATTCCTGCGGAAGAGCTTCATTCAAGGCCCTACAGATGCATTTGTTCACAGAGCACACTCAGTCCCAGCCTCCAACCTCTCCTTAAGGCCCAACCCCAAGGGAAGGAGCAGCCCAAATATATCCTTGCCTTTTCTCTTCTGCAAGATAAGGCCAGGGACAGAGATGTCTCATGCCACCTAAGAAATGCTTTGCTTCCCACATCTTTTCTAAATCGACGTTAGAACATCCTGGGCTGTGTGCAGGGAGGCCTACATGGGCTGAGGCCAGAAAGCTGAGCCAGGTGAGCAAGTGTTATCCCTGCGTAAGAGTCAAAATGCTGACTGCTGGAATCAAGTTACAAGCGTGGTGAAACAGTGCAGGGACTGAGATACCACAGGGTCCTCCGCTATACTAAAGAGAAGAGAAATGAAAGGAAAAAAGGAAAAACACGTTTGCTGTCCTCAGAGCATCTACCATATGCCAGGCAACATACTAAATGCTATATGCATGACCTCATTTTATCTCCCTTAAAAAAGAGGAGTAGGGAGGTGAAGTCTTATGTCACAAACCTAACAAATGACAGATCTGGGATTTGAACCCAGGTCTTCATTTACTGTGTACAAGAGGAAATAGCCTTTCTGGAAAAGAAGCAATGAGACAGAGATGCAGGAGATAGCATGGTGGGATTTTAAAGTAATTATTTTTACAAATTCCAAAACATCTCAAACTTCCAAAAAATCTGCAAGTACAAAGAACATTATTTTCCCCTCAACCATCTGACAGTAAACAGACATGATGCCCCTCACCCCCAGATACTTGCGTGTCTCCAGTACAAACAAGGACACTCTCTTACTTCTCCCCAGTGGTTGTCTCTTACTTCTCCCCAGTACAACCACTGAAATCAGAAAATTAACAGTGGCATCTTACTCCCAGCTAATCTTCAGACCTCATTCAAGTTGTGCAAATTGTCCCAATAATGTCTTTTATAACAAAAACATCCAATTCACAATCAGATGTTGTGTCCAATTGTCACGTCTCTTTAGTCTCCTTTAATCTGAATTTTTTTTTTTTTTTTTTTGCTCTTTTTTAAAAATTATTTTAGACACAGAAGTCTTGTTTTTTACACAGGCTGGTCTCAAACTCCTAGCCTCAAGTGATCTTCCCAGCTTGTCCTCCCAAAGTGCTGGGATCACAGGTGTGAGCTACGGCACCCAGCCTGGTTTTGTTTTAAATATAATGTAGGATGAAGAAAAATCAAGCCTTTGGTGGTCCCTGTCTCTCCAAAGGTTGAGTGGAGAAGCATATGGTGAGAGGCCCTTGGTGGCCATGGACATCAGGCCACACAAGCCACAGAGGGTTTGTGGAGATTCTGATGGCTCAGAACAGACTAGGAACAAACATGGGCATGGTCAAGGCTCAATCGCTGAGCACTAGGTAACTCTGCAGGAAGTTAAAACTTTCACAAAGATCATCCATGTGGTTGACTAGGACATACAGCCAGAGCTGCTTCTGGAAAATGGATTTCATCCACTGTCCATTTTAGTCTAATCCCTAATGAAATAGAATGAACTTCAGTCTCTTGAAATCTGATTCTTCCACCTATGAAAAAAGCAATGACAAAGGTGGTTTTTCATTTTAAAAGAGAGACTTTGAGCTGAGTCTAACTCAGGAGAACTGCTCAAATTGTACCCTCTCTTCCCAACCCAGAGATCAGGCCAGATGAGATCAGAAATGCTGGTAAAACATTTATTTCAAAAATTAATTTGGTGCTCAGATGATAAATACAAATTAAGAACCAGTATCTTTCTTAGGCTCTAAAAACCAGAAATAAGACACAATTTCATACATGCAGACTTTTGAAATATGGAGTAATGTTTAAAATAACAGCTAAAAGAAAAGCTCTGAATGTTACTCTTTATTCTGGTAGGTATGATTTACCCAGTATTGTTTATGTGCCTTGATTTAGTATTAGTGAGTATCTCCTGTATGCAAGGCACTCAGAGCCATGATTCCTAGTTTCTAATATCCAATTTCTAGGCCTCTCATGCAGATGCCAATAAAGGCTCTGTGTGCAGCCCTGTGCTTATGGCCTGTGTATCTATTAGCTCTTCACCTTGGGCTAATAGCACTCCTTGTCTAGAGCTTGGCTTTTCCCCTCTGAGAAGTTATTTGCTGTGATGTAGAAGCTATGCCAAAGCACAGTAACTCATTGAGCACTTAGCAGTAAGTTGGCAGCAAATCAGAGCTGAATCTTTCATCAGGGGGCTTTAGGTTTTGAGGGGAGGGACATCTCATTGTCCTTAGGGAATGATAATGCCATGAGGGATTTCCTCTAGGAGGAAAAGGAGTATTTCTGATACATCATCAACTGTCACTGCAGTATGTGTTTCTCAAGATTGGGTCAATTTAGGGGAGGCAGCAATATTGTCAGCCCACTCTAGGCCAGGGAACACGTGTCTTCTCTGCCAGACCTCAATGTGTCTAGAGAAGGTGAATTCACATAACTTAATGGCTGACTTTGGTTCATTAACAAAATTTCTTTCCAGCAAGTAAAGTTAATGCAGAAATGGAGAACTAATGTATGGTAATGCTTTACTCAGCAGTTTAAAAGATGCTTTTAAAAATTATTCACTAGAAGATTTCCAGAAGAAAAGAATCATTAAGTAGCTAAGAACTCTATCCTTGATGGCTAGCACACTATTTGGCTCATTGATGGTCTTTAATAGAGTTTTAGTACAAGAATTACAGAAGGAGCAACTGCATGTTGGCACATCCAGACCTGCTTCGGGACAGCCCAGTGCCTCACCATCCTGGCTCTAGAGAGGAGGAGCCTGCAGGGAGCTTACAACCTGGCAGGCTAAGGCTCACCATAGAACTTGCTGGTTGTCTTGTGGCAGGAGGCACAGTTGGGGTCCTTCAACAACTCTTTATCTGGTTAGCTGACCACAGTAATGTCTGGTGAACCTTATTCTCTGTCTAGTGCAGGTACATTAGATGTCACACTGATTATCTTAGCCAAGATCTATGCTAAGTTAGTCTGGGCTCATCTTCATCTTCTGTCTTAAAGGAGACCCAGGTTCACTTCCTGCTCCTGGAACGTGAGTGTATCCTTGTCATAATCACATACACTTCACATGTCTAACTATACTCTTAACATTCACTGATTTCTTTTACATTTTCTAGTAGGTATTTCATAATTTCCTCCAGAAGAGCCTATTCTACAATGTAATTCAATTAAAATCAAGTACATGTAGACTTTTTTTTCATCTGCAAAGATCCCGCCTACCAAAATAAACCATATGGTGCCACTGGGCATCTCGTGCAAACATGAGACTCTGTGTAGATCACTGTGTTCCCTGAGTCTTGGAAAATGTATGGTTAAACCTATGGAATGATTCATCAACTGTGTTTACTTCAGCCTGTAACATGGCGAGCTGAGAGAGGGTTTGTAAGACAAGGGTTCTCACTTTCTTCATTTCTAGTATCAGTCTTCAAAATTAAACATTTACCTACTAAGTCTAGTACACCGACTGCCTCCATGTACTGGCAGTGGGGGCTTGTTCCTCAGGCCAATTTACATTTTGGACAGGTCATCCTTTAGGGAGTCAGCAATCATGTTTGCCACTTCCTGGTTAAAATGGGTGATGAAAGCATGAGGTATGTTTTTCTCACAGAGTCGAATGTCTCCTTCTGGAAAATCCTTCTTAATATCTTCATAGTATTCTTTTGGACACCAAGGATCTATAGTACCATAATAAAATGTAAGCTGAAAGACAAGACAAAAACATTTTATTAGAAAACACATTCCCTTCCTGACACAGATATGACACCAGCAGCTGGCAGTGCTCTGAGGACAGCACCTATGCCTGGCCCTGGGAGCTAGTCCCTAAGCGCTCTCCAGAGTATGGCTCTCTCAAGGTAGCAAGGCTTCACAATGTACAGGAGTGCACGTAGAAGAATTTGGTGGGAAGATACCCATACTGGGAGACTCTTGTGTGATAGATCCCTCATAATTCACTGAAAGGACTTACCAGGAAAGTTTTGTGTACTGAGGTTGGGATGGACACTGGAATGAACGCCGGTGAGGATGACGAAGAGAGTTATTGAGACACAGTCACCAAATGACTAATGACCAGTTAATAAACTTAGTTGTTTCCAAATAGCCACATGGTAGTCATATGGGATATATTTGTTGAATGAATACAAACATGGATCAGATAGACTCAGGCTTTCCAATGTAGCTGATGAAATGTGATCAGAATCCTAAGAAAAGGTTCTATGCAGCCTGTATGTTGATTCAGTGGGGAAGTGCAATAATCATACTTTAGTTGACAGCAAGCAGTTGAATGGAGACAGAGCCTCCTCTGTGGCATTACTAAGACCCTGAATGGATATCTACCTAAACCTGCATGTGATATGTGTGCATACATTGCTCTAGGCTGCTGTGTTTCACTGAAAAACTGCTATGTTCTAGTTCTGTTAGTTCTAAAAATAAAGGCAAAAAAGCAATATCTTATATTCCGAAGGATAGATAGTGGCAATTTCTACAAAAACCAAGAAGTAAATCTTAAAGATCCTTTGACCTCTGTTATCACTGAAAGAAAGAGTTGTGCCCAGCTCCAGCTCCTAGCTGGCCAGCTGTAGTCACTTGCAGCTTCCCTAATATACCAAATGTGCTCCCTCACTCACTGAATTGCTTACTCATTCCTTGGATCAGCAAATACACATGGAACACCTACTTTGTATTAGGAGCCTGGAAAATAGAGATAAGACAGTCTTGGGGGAGGGGAGAAGGGGACCCCATGTACACAAAACAATTTGAGAGCTCAGGTGAGGTGCAGCTGGTCAGAAGTGGTGGGCAGGAAAGATTCCCCAGAGTTGATGCCAGAGTTGAGTCTTCAAGCTGGGGAAGCACACTGTGGGGAGAAGATCAAGCAAACCAAAGCCTGAAAGAGCATGGCATGTGTGGGAAACTGGAATTCCACATGGCTGGAATATAGGGTGGTGGGAGATAAGACTGGAGAGGCGGAGAGGGATGAGGTCATGGACAGCATTTTCTATGCATGCCAAGGAGGTTGCACTTTATCCTGAAGTCCACAAGCAAAAAAAGACTGTACAATGAGGTGACATGCTCAGGTCCCTATGTCAGGAAAACCGCTCTGGCCACAACAGCAAGAGGGATTGGAGGGGATCAAGTGGTGGGGGAGGAGGGTGCGGGGAAACAGGTGTTATTGCTTACTGGATAGTTTTAGTGTATCAATTATTAAATCCATGACCTGAATATGGGACAGATGAGACTGATCTTAGAAAAACAATGGCCTTTACTACAATAACATGATGCCTTAACCAATATTTAAAGAGAGAGTTCGTTAAAAACACTTTATAGAGGAAAAAATTTACTCCAGAGAGTAAATTATGAGCAAGTAAACCTCAAGTAGCAGACTTATTGTGAATTGCTTCATGGAGGTTTCCTTTTTTTTAAATTATATTTCAAATTCTGGGATACATGTGCAGAGCGTGCAGGTTTGTTGCATAGGTATACACGTGCCATGGTGGTTTGCTGTACCCATTAACCCGTCATCTACATTAGATATTTCACCTAATGGTATCCCTCCCCTAGCCCCCTACCCCCCGACAGGCCCTGGTATGTGATGTTCCCCTCCCTGTGTCCATGTGTTCTCATTGTTCAACTCCCACTTATGAGTGAGAACATGCCATGTTTGGTTTTCTGTTCCTGTGTTAGTTTGCTGAAAATGATAGTTTCCAGCTTCATCCATGTCCCTGCGAAGGCCATGAACTCATTCTTTTTTATGACTGCACAGTATTCCAGCTTCATGGAGGTTTTCTTGGTTGTTACCTGGGGTTCCAGTTTTGCACGCTGTGGAGGGCCTGCAACTTACAGATTTATCACTTAATTCATTCTTTACATTCTCCTACTTTTCCTTACTCCAACCATTTCCGGGCATTCCAAAGCCCCTAAAGCCAAAATTCATTTTGCCATGGTTCTTAGCAGAGTAAGAACTTCTTTTGTTTCCTGGAGAGTGTGAGAGCCTAGCAGTTGCCTGGTTCTTTCTCCCGGTCTCAGCTCTTTCTATAGCTCTAAAATGCTGCAACCTCACAAACAGTGGGAGACTATTCTGTCCAGTAGTAGAAAAACAAGTTTCCCAGGATCTCTCAGCAACTACCCTACTATAGCTTTGCCTTGAAATACTGTCAAGAGTACAAACTATTTGCAGGTATTAATTATCTACCAATAGTGCTGATAACATTAGGTTATCAGCTACTCCTAAGCTACTCCCTCTAAGCTACTCTCTAAGCTACTCCCTACACTTACCACCAGCAATCTTTTCTATTGTATTCAGGAAATAGGATAAGGAACAGTCGCTATGCAGTTACTCAGCACTTCCTCAGAACAGGGAACACTGCTGAGAAATCTGGAAAGTCAGACTTGGGTTCATTCCCATCAGGTCTGTTCCTCTGCTCCAGGGCATGCTCTCGCCTCAAAATCTCTGGACCTTGAGGCAGCTACTCTAGGACCCTCACTCCAGTACAAGCTACAGTGTGAAGTCCTATGATAATGGCAGTCAGCTTAAAGGAAAGCCAGATAGAAAAGACCTCATCTAATACAGTCTCCTCGACAAGAAGAGCGTCACTGTACGCACCACTGTTGCTTTCTGCCTGACATTTCAGACTGTTTCCATGAAGAACGTACCATTTACTTTTCTGTGATGCAATTACAACTTGAAATGCTTCCAATGAGAAGTCCAGTTTGATGAGCCCTCAGCACTGAGCAAACACCATCCCCGTGCACGCAGTTAAAGCAGTGATTTGAGCAGGGGTGATCAACATGGATTAAGGGACCTGACACCCAACTCAGGGTATCAAGAGACAAATATGTCCAAGTAATTATGGGGCACATGTCCAAGGCATGTGCTGGGAACCTCAACAAAGAGTGGCGTCAGTGTTCAAGACAGCAGAACACTGAGGAGTCTAGACCTCCCGTATGCTTATTTGATTTTATTTCTCAATTTTCTACAATTGTTAACTGTTTGAAGTGGGCCCCATTTGGTTAAACGCCCAACTGATGATGGTGGGCTCACATTTTTTAAAATTTTGTTTTCTCTTACTAGTTCTTTTTCAGGCTATATTCTCTAAAGGGCTTCCTATGAAAGTCTTGGCTTACAAGTAAAACACGTGGTTATCTAATGCCTTTACGTACACTGGCTTGAGATACTTCCTTTTCGCTATAAATTATAAATCACAGGCAATAGATCTGACCAGAGGACTCTGCACCTGCAGCCCTGAACAGGAAAATGAGAAAGTATGGAGTGTGTGGTGGCACTGGCGGGGGATGGGAGAGGAGGGGTGGAGTAGAAAGAAAGAGAAACAACTGGACACCAAAAACATAGTGGTTAACAGTGCATACTCTTATTTAATGGTATGTAAAAATGAATTGCAATGCAACATGATGAACCGATGGGCTGAGAGTAATGGCCAGGCTCTGTGCTAAGTAAGCACTTTATATGTATTATCTTGTTGTATCCTCACAACAATACTCTAAGGAAAGTATTGTATCCATATTTTACAGAAAAGGAAACTGAGGCTTAGCAAGATTAACCTGCTTATTTCAAGCAATTCTGCATTGAAGAGCTGGGGTACAAATCCACAGACAACATTCCTAACCTGCACCTTTTGCTACTATTTACAATTCCAGTAAATAGACCCACACTATAAAAACACAAAACCTGACAACTGACAGGTCTTAAACTGGATATGAAAACTAACAGAGTGTGAGAGTTGTCAACAGGAGCTAACCCAGCCATCTTTATTTTTATTTACTTATTTATTTTGAGGCAAAGTCTTACTCTGGGCCCAGCCTAGAGTGCAGTGGTGTGATCTCAGCTCACTGGAGCCTTGATCTCCTGAGCTCAAGTGACCCTCACACCTCAGCTTCCAGGGTAGCTGGAACCACAAGTGCATGCCACCATGCTCAGCTAATTTTTAAATTTTTTTTGTAAAGACGAGATCTCCCTGTGCTTCCCAGGCTGGTCTCCAACTCCTGGGCTCAAGTGATCCACCTACCTCAGCCTCACAAAGTACTTAAGTTACAGGCATGAGCCACAGCACCCAGCCTTCCCAACTACCTACCTTTATTGAAAGCCTTCTCACAGTCTATGTAGCTCTTCTGAGGCACTGTGTGTCATGGGGGTGATAACCGCTGTGAAAGTACTGGTATTGTTAACAAAGAATCACAGGCAATCAGCAGGATGTTTACATTCAAAGGTTTAGAAGAAAATAAATTATTTCCTGTAGTGTATTTCTCCTTAGCACTTGTTTTGGTACTCATGAGAGTTGATAAAAAGTATACATCATTGTGATAGAAACTTTTCTGTTTCCAAATTGTCATGTTAAGTAACCCATTGTTTTCTATTAAGCACAAAATGTAACTTTTTCAGTTCTAAATTTTGATTCCCCAGAACCAGGCTTTAGCTTTTCCTCCTGTGTTTTCTGCAGGAAAGTGGATTTATGGTTACTATGGTCTCTTTGCTCATAGATGAACTTCCCTTTAACTCTTTAGTGTGTGCCTAAGGAGACACGTCCCTCCTAAAATATCCCTGCAGGTTGCTGCAACTTGTCCCCATGTTTGTCCTTTCTCCTCCATGTTTTCTCTTTCTTCCACTTTTTGGGGGTCTACAAATGGGTACTTTTGGACAGTGAATTACTGAAGCTGATAGATTAAAATGAGTTGCACCAAAAATGACTCTGAATCTATCCCATATCTGGTACTGGGCTAAGTGGCTGACATTCAGAAGTGTGTAAGATGGTCTCTGCCCTGGAGCAGCTCACAGACTGGGTGAGAGAACAGGCCTGTAGAAACTGGCTCTCAAACACAACAGGCAGACAGAGGTATGGGCAAAGCCCTACAGGACCCCAAAGCATGAAAACCCAAATTCTGCCCTGAGGGAGTGAACGTGAACAAAGCTTTGTTTTAGTGTACATTTGGAGTTGTGAGCTTTTATGCATTACTAATAGAGGACTTATAGTACGAACAAATATTAGAAAGCATCTTATGATTTAGCTAATAATAACAAAACTCACTTTCAGTGACATAGCAACATCTTAAAATAATAAAAATTTTAAAAGCTACAAATAAAAATATCAATCTGAATTATTTCTGTCTATTCAATAGGACAGTAGGACTACAGGCATTACAGGAATAAAAGGGCTAATAAAATGAAAGTTTTACATATATATTTGCATATATATTTGTTTTGCATATATATTTATATATAGAAAAAAATATATATATAGTTGTTACTGTTAACCTCATGGATAAACTGAATTTTAGAAACTCTTTAAGTCAGAATTCATCACAAAGTCTAGTTTGGTACAAACGAGATCTCATCAATACAACTTGAAATGTTTCCAATGAGAAATTCCGTTTGATGAGCCCTTGGCACAGACTACTTCGGGTAGTCAATTTGTGGGCTGCCTGTTTTGTAATACAGTGCAGGCCTGAGCAGGGTGGTAAATGGCATTTCTGGGGGTGTCACGTTGAGAGTGAAAGGGCTTCTCATAATGTCTTTATATCACAGTGTGATAATTTTATTTATATTATTCTAAAGTAATTTATGAAACTACTCAAGCTCCTTGTGCAGCCAGAAGAGCGTAGTGCAGTGAGTGCAGTGTTAAGACTGTACGGGTCACTGAGCCATATCCACCTGGACTGGAATCTTGGTTCTGCCATTTATTGGTGCTGTGACCCTGGACCAGTTACTTAGCCTCCCTGTGCCTGTTTACTCATCTGTAAAGTAAGACAGAACTAGTTACCAGTGGGCTAGTTCTGAGGACTGGAAAACAAAGTATATCAAGTGCTTTACACATAGTGGGAACTCTTAAAGGCTGCTGCTTTATAGGTGAGGACAAAGGGAGCTCCTTGACACAGACTGGGCAATAGTGGGGTGGGCTGGCATGGGAGCTGTGCCCTGGTCAAGGAAAAAGAATCCACATGACCTTAAATCAGCCTTCGAGAAAAGATATTCTATTCTGGTAAGTTGCTTTTGACATAGTCAGGCTCAGAAAATACATAAGTATTAAACATTTTTTACAATCTAAAGCAAAGTTGTTTTATCATATACTTACTCATTTTCTAAAAAATGTATATGCCGTATTCCCCAGACATGATTGCAGAGAAAGACAGATGGGGTAGAAGGTAAGTCACCAACCAAATAAACAGTGAAGCACATCCCTATTGGCAAGCCACCACTAACAGTCAGCTCCTGGAGTGGATTCTCTGCTTCTACTTTTATAATAAAACCTACTTTTCCTCATAAAGGAGACCTAGAGCCTAAGCTATAGTGCCCTTTGGCTATCCTTGGTTGAGCATCTTCCAAATGAAGGAAGACACTGACATTCTGGGAGTTTCTTTTCTTCCTGGTGGGCTCACAGGGTGAGCCTGTGGGTTCCTGCAGCAGTGAAGGTAATGCCCACTGCTTTTCTGAGCAATGCAAGGCTTTCTGTTAGCACTTCATAAACAGCTGTAGCTCCCTGGCAGCTTACACTGCACGGCAGGGCAACCAGGAAGCCAGCACCAGAGACAGTGACCAAAGAGGAGTGACGCAGATGCTCAGAGAGATCTATCTTCTCGGCCTTTCTTCCAGAGGTCTAAGAAAAAGATGCCATTCCTGCTTTCTCCAGGTTTTCTTTCCTTCTTTGAAATAATTCCCACTAGAACGGGTTTTTTGCTTGTTTCATTGTTTGTGAAAAAAGCAAAAGGTCAGATATAAAGCAGTCGGTTGCATACCAAGGGATCAAATTAGTACCTACACATATAGGCCCCCTACTTCTCAGCTAGGGCCCCCTACCCACCTTTATCTTCTGTTTTCATCCCCTTGCAGCTTTCCCAGGCTCAGGATATAAACTGTTAGGTCCTCCAATGCATGCCCATTTCTGGGGAGAGTCCAGATAGTCTGGATGACAGCAGCAGGTTTCTACCTCTCCCCTCCCTTCAGAGTCAAAGACATGTAAGCCCCAATCTTGCAATGTTAAAGGAAACCAATTCTGTGATATAAGCATCTCCTTTCAGTTACTTAAAAATCTTATCCCTGTTGGGAACACAGGCAGTTGCAAAGTGTCAACATTTCACTGCAGTCTTTCTGAGCCCCTGTTTTTAGGAACTTGCAGAACTGCTAAAGAAAGGGAGATGGTTTAGGGACTTCATTTTTTCCAGTTACCTTGTTTCCTCTCTTCCGTTTATTCCTAACTGGCTCAATTACCATTCGTGAGAAAATGAGAACGGAAATCTCCAAAGATTTTTAAAAAGTGGCTGAGGATGGAGGTAAAAACACAAATGCTTCCGGCCCACGAACCCTGCTTCTCTCTGAGGGGAGCAGCAGGAATAGGAGCGCCAAAGGAGGAGTAGGTCCCATGGGTCACTGTGTGGCTCACTCTCCAATAGCTGGAACAACCATCTGTGTATACAGTGGTGTGCAGAGCAGCACTCTCCTTTCTGTGTGGCTAAGATGTAAAGGGCCAGGATCCTCTCCCTCCCACATACAAGCCACGAGGCCATTGAGTGACTGGCTTGTCTCTTTCTCATGTGAGACTGCAGTGAGACGCTAACCCAGGGCCTCTGCTTTCCTCTGGCGAGGCCCTCTGGCAAAGTAAGAGGCCCTGGGCGCCAGTCTCCTCCTGTGTTTCTGTCTTTCCCTGGATCTGTGCCCCAAGAAGGGGGCAGATATACTGGAATGGTTTTACTCAACTAACTGAGAGAAAGGCCAAGTCCAGTTCATCAGACTTCTCTGGACTAGAATAATGGGCCCCAGTCTTGGTAAAAATCAAGTACTATTGTGTTTTCCCTCATTATGGTTCCTATACAACAGCTCCTTGAGGCATCTTATGTGGAGTGGTGGCTGTTATTTAGAATGGCATTGGGCATTCTGGGGTCTCTTGGCCACATACTCAGCATCACTAACACCTTTCCTTAACACAATGAAAATATCTGAAAAGGGGATGTGAGAGGAGGAACAGTTAGGCAAATAATCTTTTTAAAGTACTCAGAAGCATAACTAGGCTATAATTAACTTTGTAATAGTAATAAAAACATTTATTTAATGCTTAGTACATTCCAGATACTCTTTTTTTTTTTTTTTTTTGAGACGGAGTCTTGCTCTGTCGCCCATGCAGTGGCATGATCTCGGCTCACTGCAACCTCTGCCTCCCAGGTTCAAGCAATTCTTCTGCCTCAGCCTCCCAAGTAGCTGGGACTACAAGCATGCACCACCATGCTCAGCTAATATTTGTATTTTTAGTAGAGATGGGGTTTCACCATGTTGGCCAGGCTGGTCTCGAACTCCTGACCTCATGATCCACCCACCTTGGCCTCCCAAAGTGCTGGGATTACAGGTGTGAGCCACTGTGCCCAGCATGGATACTCTTATAAGGTCTGAATTACAAGGTATGAATTATAGCATATTTTTGGAATAACTGTATGAGGCTAGATACTATTAGTAAACCATTGTATTGATGAACACAGGAGGCACAGGGAGGTCCAGTAACTTATGCAGGGTCATGAGCAAGGGTGGATTTGGTGTTTGAAGCTCGGCTGAGACTCTGGGAGCCCGGCTCTCCAGCACGTTTGCCTCCCCTCAGTCACCAGGCTCCACTGGAGAACCGCAGGGTGTGTTAACAGAATTGCCCAAATAAAGCTTTCAAGGTCAAAATACTGAGATAAAAACAAACCTATCTATTTTCAGGATGATTAGGACATTCTGGACAGGCTTCAAATTAAACAGGCAGAACTAACACAATCCGTTTCAGAACACCGAGGCTTGGCGGAAAGGCAGTCCTGGTGAGCCAGTCCAGGGAGCACTTCCTATGCTGTACCCGGCAGGACATGTGCATGTCAGAAGGATTTGCATGCCCCAATCTGCAAACAACTACACAAGGTTTGCTCCCAAAGGCAACACACACCTCTGGGCTAAGGCAGGCTACGAAGAATGGGGAGAGAGCAATAGCAGAGGAGTTCCTGTTCTTGAGGACACTTGCCCTTTTCCCAAGCCACACTGTAGGCCTAGCCTGGCCCTCTGGGGACAGGGGCAGCACCACCTTGCAGGCAGCCCCTCCACCACTGCCTAACGTCATCTGAAAGCTGCACTCCATGTGTTCTCTTTGGAACAATTTCAGATTCCTACTTACTGATAGTGATGCTCACATTCAGTCTGGCAGTAGCACACACCAGCTGTTTCCATAAGCCTGGGCCAAACGTGGTCATGGCAGTTTAGAATTTCCCCCCTAAGTGAGTTTGAAATGAAAACTTCAAGTTTATAAACCAAACATGAGTTCACTTTTCAATGAATGAGACATGCATCCCTTATGGCTTAGAACAGTGACAGAACAAGGGAGTGCTGACCTCTTACTTGCCTCCGACACACCAGGTGCCTCATAAAACAGAGAATACTCCAGAGGCTTCCAGACAAACTGGGACTGGGGTGGTGAAAACACACAGTTGATTCTCTTCCTTTGGTTTATTTCATCCTGGTTCTCATTCCCACCCTTGTTACCTCCCCTCCCATCCTATTCATTCATTGGCTCCTTGTCTTCCTCCCAACCCTTAAGCTGGGTTCCCCAACGATCAATCATTAGAAGTCCTCTCTCCTTATTCTGTATACTTCTTTAGGCTGCTATTACCCATGTTCCTGGCTTTAACTACAGCTTCATCACTCCCCAATCAAAAGTCAGCCCCAAATACCTTTCTAAGCTTTATACCCATACATCCACGGCCTGCCAGACACAGATCCACTTGCATGTCCCACTGGCATCTCAAATACAAGTACTAAAATGAACCACTTGTTCAGCCGTCTCCCATAACTTGCTGCTGCTTCTCCTCCATATTCCCTATCTTATTACCAAGTCCAGATACAGAGAAATAATCTTAGATTCCTCCTCTCCATTCCCTGATATCCTGTGAGTACTCAATACCTTTGATTCTATCTCCTAAATCTTTCCATCCTCAATTCCAATGCCTTAGTTCTTATAAAAGCCTTGTAAACAGGCTCCCCAACTCATATTTCATCCTTTTCCAGTATTATACCACACATTTTCCCTCAAAATAATCCCTCTCATTTGTTAGTCTCACTAGGGCTAACTGATATGAACTGGTGCCCCTGAACTGGCTGTTCATAGCTGGCATACATTCTGATTGGTCAATGCCTATATCACATGGTTGTCAAATGTTTTGACTGTCACCCTGTTACCCCCACGCTTAGATCCTTCTATAGCTCCCCAAAACAGTCTCTTTAGTGTGGCATATCATGACTTCTTGTTCTCAGGCCAGTGCCTAAGCCACAACATCATGCTACCTAACCCTTTCTAGTTTCTCTAATGCAGGGCTTCTTTGCTTGCGGTGTACAGGTGCAGGGGTTTGCAGGAGGGGTTATGTGAACTTGGGAAACATTTACATGTTTAGTTTTGTTAATCTCTAACCAAAATTTAGTATTTCTTTCAATTATGAATACAGGCAACAAGCCATAATATTAGTAATGCCTATATTTTGTCATCTATAAAAATGGTAAGTATTTTCAAATCACACTAACTTGCTCAAGGTAACTAAAAAATTATTTATACTTATCATTACAAATTTAAAAAAGTAATTCTGACTGCTATTATATCTCATTATCCAACAACTTCTTTCTTTTGTAATCTTGTATATTTTATGCACTTAAGAACATCATTGTGAGTAGAATCCAAAAACTTTATGAGAGAGCGAAAGAGATGCATGGCACAAAAAAGATTGAGAATCCACACTCTAATTAATGGCTTCCCCAACCAGCCATCTCTCGAGCACATATTTATTGACTGTTTACCAGGTATGAATTATGCTAGGCCCTAGGGGATGTAAAGATGAAGAAGACACAGTTCCTTACCTCAAAGTGGGGAAAGGTGAAGGTTGATCGTTTAAAAACTGTGTGATAAATGCAGTGTAACTTTACATAGGAAGTGACATCTAACCAAAACCAAGGACTGGGAAGGCCTCTTGGGGATGACACTGGACAAGCAGGATTTAGTTAAATGACAAAATAACCTATAGGCTGGGCTCAGTGGCTCATGTCCGTAATCCCAGCACCTTGGGAGCCCGAGGTGGGTGAATCACAAGGTCAGGAGTTTGAGACCAGCCTGAACAACATGGTGAAACCCTGTCTCTAGTAAAAATACAAAAAATTAGCTGGGTGTGGTGGTGGGCACCTGCAATCCCAGCTACTTGGGAGGCTGAGGCAAGAGAATTGCTTGAACCTGGTAAGTGGAGGTTGCAGTAAGCTGAGATCATGCCACTGTACTCTAGGCCGGGTGACAGTGTGAGACTCTGTCTCAAAAAAACAAAAAAAGGAAAAAGAAATAACCTATGATGCCATAAACCATGGTATACGCCTTTGGAAACAACTATGAGTCTGTTATATTTGCTCCAGGAAAGAAAAATTATTTTAATAAAATAAATTACTTTATGACCAATACTGTGTATAAAGTCACTGGACCTCAGAAGGAGGATAATCAGCCCAACAGATCTTTTAGAGCTAAAAATGCCGATTTTCCTCAAGCATATAAAAAGCTCTCTTCTTGTGTCAAATGGAAATCCAGTGGTAGAAAATTTGGATTTAGAACCAAAGCCTGCAGATTATGGTATGACAGTTCTCTTGGGGAGGAGAAAGAAGTAGAAAACTGTCTGCATGATACAGTAGAAAGTTTATTCTTAGACTAACTTTCCTATGACATTCTGACTGGATGGCACAAAGATGTACTTTTCAGAACTATTTTTAGTTGAATACTGAGATATAGGAAATGATTTTTCAACAAATGTGTGGCTCGACGACTATTCACACTGGACAGTCCTGGATGGTTCTGCAGTTTCTGAACGCCTTTGTTTGGGTGGAAATGGGAATGAATATCCTTGATTAAGACACCTAAATAGGAATATTTCTAATCCTGGACATTGGTTTTAGTTTGACTAGTTATTGGGGGTGTTTGGAAGGCAGGAGGCAATGCCCATTATCTTCCTAGAACTATGTGCACTTTTAAGTTTCCTTATTTTCTCAAGCAGATTGGGACATATGTTGATTCAACTTCTACCAATATTAAATTACAGCATGTTTCCTCTTTTTATTACAGAAACAAAAAGTTGCAATAAACTTCCTGTCTCTCTGTACCTAGTTTCACTTAGGAGCTGTAATTGTGTTATTCTAGTGGAGGGCTTGAATTTTGCTGGTGGAAAGGATAATGAATTAACTGCAAGGTAGTTTTGCGTGATTAAATGAAACAATGCTTTGTTTCCCCATATTCTACAAGTACATTTAACGCTATCTCAAAAACAAAACTATTGCCTGGAGTTGAAAAAGTTTAGTCCTTTGACTGTGTGTTAATACTAACCTTGAAATGTCTACCATCTACCATTATACCCCCATATTTCCCCCATAAAATTTCAGTAAACTTACAGTCCTGACATGATTACCATGAACAGTCCTCTATCTGGGAATGATTACACTTGCATATGGATTTCACTTAGGACGGGAATAAGTTAGCACCTTTCTTTGACCTTTTTCTGAGCACAACACACAAGCTGAATCCAGAAACGATGAGTATTTTATAGCAGCTGGCTTCCACAGGTGGTAAGGCGGGCTCTGACACATGATGGGTCTAGTCGTTCAGCAAGTGTGAATTTTGGAAGTGAGCATCTGCCAGTCTTATTATTAACTGAGAGTTGAGCTGTTTTTATGAACTCCCAACCTGGAAGAACTTAAATGCATTTTTGAAACAGATTCACTTATAGTTTAAATGAAAAATAAAATACTGTTTTTCTTGTATTTTCACATCGCTCAATGACTGGAAGTAGCTGAAAGCCCTGGAGAGAGGGCCCCCCTGAAGCCCCAGCACACTCCCTTCGGCTAGTGAGGGCTTCCTTCTGGTTTCCAAATTTCAATCTCTAGCCAATTGCTATTTTAGAAATATGATGACTACTATGGCCATGAGACAAAAACACACTGGCATTTTCAAAAGTCCTCTACGGGTGAATATTTTAAATATTCTAAAAAAAAATTTTAAGAACATATACATTTCTTGTTTTAAGATAATTGTATTGGGAGGTTATGGAATTAAGAATTAACAAGGTAGAAAAGTTTAAGTCAAATGTATCAAGGTTTATAAAGACATTCTAAGTCCAGTGGGTTATCTCATATTTCAGTTGTGGATTGCTCCTGAGTCCTGTGAGAGTTTGCCACTCAGCAGGGATCATTTCAGCAGGTATCATAGTTCAGCACCAATTGTAAAGTTCAAGGTTAGTGCTGTCCAACAGAAGTATAAAGAAAGGTACATATGCAATTTTAGAATTTCCTAGTTACAATGTTTAAAAAAGTATAAAGGAATGGGTGAAATTATTTTTAATAATATGTTTTACTTAACCCACTATATCTAAGGTAGTATCATTTCAGCAGGCAATCAATATAAAATTAATGAAATATTTTGCTTTTGGGGGAACTAAACTTTTGAAATCCAGTGTGTGTTTTACACTTATGGCACATCTCAATTAAGGCTAGCCACAAATAACCACATGTGGCTAGTGGCTATAGTATTAGTACAGCTCTGTCCTACTCAGAATGGACAGCCAGACAAATGATGCCACAGGAGTACCACAGTCATTCAAATTCTAGGGTGACCTTAGACATATATACTAAACCCTAGTCTTATAGTTTCAGAGACTGGTGCTTCCAAATGTGTGTGTATTTGCAGAATAACTCCCAAATGTTGAATATTTCACAAGACTGATCTTAGGGTCACAGCAGGACATTCCTACTCTAATACATTAGAGAATAAGAAAGGCTCACTAGTCATGAGGTCATATAACATATAATGTATTTTCTACTGTTTCATTTATATTCCAACATAATTCATTTATTCTATAAATATTATGGAGTTTTCTCAGTAGAAGGCCGAGAGAGGCTAAAATGTATTGACAAAATAGAGAAGTATTGATTCTAAAATTAATTCAACAAAAACAGGTGATAAAAAATATTTAAGTTACTATGCAATCAGCTTTACTACTCTCTACGCAACCTTCAAGGATAATTTCAATTTGAACTGGAAGTAGAACTCTGTGTCATTCTACAAACCCTTAAAGTCTTACAGATTCTAACTAGTTCTAGTCCTTTGCCCTCATAAATATATCTGCCCATCTACTTCTTATCTATCCCCTTACAGCACTAAAGTGATTACCTTACATAAATGCTCCTTTATGGTTTCGTCATCTCTCTTCACCACCTCCATCATTTCTTGGCCCCCAAGGTAGGCGGCATTAGCTACATTTAAAAAATAAAAAGTCAAACATTTAGAATATAGAGAACAAACACAAATTTCAAGTTAATTTTAGTAAATTCATGTTCCTCCTTTCTTTTGGCATGTGCTATCTGATGAGAGATACGGGTGAGGCCAACAGAGGAATGTGAGTCAGGCAATATGCACACAGTCTCTGGAAACAAGAGCATTTCATTTAAAAGAACCTTCTTCCAACCTCATCTAGCTTCTCCATAGCAAAAGTTTACCGGTTCCACAGCCCAATGTCAGATACCACAGCAGATGATGTGTGCAATTGTACCAGATCAATATGTGCTATTTCGATTTAAGGCTTAGAAGCACAAACTGTTACCAATAAATCATGTATGCCAAGAAAATGCAAACAGTTACTAACATGAAAATATCCTGGCTTTTTTTTTTTTTTTTAAAGGAAACAAAAGGATTATTTATTTTTAAAAATACGTTTAAAGATCTCTAGGAGTTTTCAATAAGGGTTAGTCCCATTATACTGCCTTCAAAATAAGCAAAGTGATGCTCACTTTCAAGATGTCAAATACCTAGGAAAGAGGAAGAAAGTCAGAGATAACATGAATGTATGTGGCTTTCTTGTACTGGTAAGAACATTTGCTTTCAATGCTTTGTACCTTCAATTCCATTTTGACTGGGATTATTATTGTTATCTTGCTTTCTTTTTTTGCCAGCATCTCTCCTTCCCTTCATTTTCAATCTTTTGTCATTTTGTTTCAAGTATGTCTCTTGAAATCATGTAAGCGAACTTCTTTAAAAATGCAATTTGAAAGTCTCTGTTTCTTAAATAGAGGGACTAAACATATTCACATATATTGAGATCAAAGCTATTTGGTCTGACTCCAGTCATCTTGCTTTATATATCCTATGCTTTCTTGTTATTTCTGACTCTTATCTTTAGTGTGAATGATGAATTTTCCTCCCCACCCAGGATTTAACAAATTTATTTTCATTAACAATCTGAAAGTATAAATTCCATTTTTATTTATCTAGTGGTAAGCCTTACCTAAGAACTGCAAACTTACTTTTTATTTTCTCTTGCTGTCTGGAATTACTCATCTAAACAAGGCATGACCTTAGCATACTTGCACTTTCCCCGTGCCTTCCTCCCATCCTGCTTCCATCCCTGTGGCTTCAACCATCTGTAATTTTAGTTCCAGATTATTATTTTTTTTTTTTGAGACAGAGTTTCGCTCTTTATTGCATGGGCTGGAGTGCAATGGCATGATCTTGGCTCACTGCAACCTCCACCTCCCGGGTTCAAGCAATTCTCCTGCCTCAGCCTCCAGAGTAGCTGGGATTACAGGCATGTGCCACCACGCTCAGCTAATTTTGTATTTTTAGTAGAGACAGGGTTTCGCCATGTTGGTCAGGCTGGTCTTGAACTCCTGACCTCAGATGATCTGCCCGCCTTGGCCTCTCAAAGTGCTAGGATTACAGATGTGAGCCACCATGCCCAATCCCCAGATTATTAATTTTTACATTTTGCCTCTACTTGTTTAAAGTTTTATCAAGGTAACACACACACATATATAGTTTCATATCAAATATCACAGAAATGGTTCTAGTGCAAAACCATGGTTTCCTTTTCCATCATTTCCCATTTCTAGACCTGTTTCCTAGAGGAAGCCTCTCTTAACTCTTTTAGCTGTCCTTCCACTAGTTATCTTCAAACATCTAAACACTTACGATCATCTTGCCATTTCTTGATAACTTATTTATTACCCTTGCTGAGTTGCTGTGAGAGATGAGGATTTAGCTCACTTTTACAGTCCTACCATTCCTTCCTGCCATCTTCTCAACATGTTTATATCTTATTTTGAATTATTCTATTCTTACTTAAATAATATACTTACACTTTTACTTCTAAATATTGTTCACTGCTGAGCCAAGTGGTATCTAGAATGACACTTCCATTTTTACAAGTCTCTGTCCTCCAATATTTGTTTTTGTTACAGTTACCTTTCTTTCCCCCTAACTCTACTCAATATTTTTCTGAGTCAATTATTCCTGGAGACCTCCTTTCCAGGACCCTTAGACCTTCTGCTCTAACCTGCACCACTGTCGACTTAGAATTTCCCTTCCCTGCCTTCTTGGGTTGTTCCCATTGTTTTCTAAGTCCCAGTTAATTAACTCATTCATTTGTTTGTTCATTCAAAGATGACTGAACACCTACTTACTTTATGCCAGGCATTATTTTAGGTGCCAGAGATGGAGCAACAAACAAGACAGAAAAGCTATTCTTGAGATACAGCTTTTGGGATGATAGATGATAGATGGTGAGAAAGTGCTATGGAGAAAAATAAAATCAGCTTAGGAGATAAGTCTGTGCAGTGACAGAGGTGGCCTATTTTATGTAAAGTTCACTGAAAAGACCTTCCTGATAAGGGCTTGTGTGAACAGAGAACTTGAATGAAATGAGAAATTGGACCATGCAGATACTTGGGTTAGCAGCACTCTAGACAGAGAATAGGGTAGGAGATGCTCCCTTAAATATAGCCATGATGTAATCCTAAAAAGTAGCACTTTAATCATTCTTGTCTGTCTGTGATATTAGCATGAATACATATAGGAGTAAATATTCTGCATTTTCTTGGCCTAATCTCCTAAATCAGGACAGGATATTTAGTCGCAGTTATACACTAAGAAGCTGAACTTTAAGACTCTAAGTCCTGGTTCCAAAACCAGAGCTGTCTTTGTTTTACTATATTTCGGGGAATTTATAAGGACCAACTAAATTAAAGCAACAGGGATTTGATTAATACATTATGGCCTATTAACTAAATTAATTATTCTATAACCTATTATCCTGCAGAATATATAATGTCAAATACATATTTAAAAATAATAGTAACTGACAAAAAGCAAACCATGAAATAGTACAGTATGATCCCACTATTGTAAAGATACATGTGTATGGTACAGATTTATTTGAAAAGATAAACAATAAAATAATAACACATTATCTCTGGTTCATGGAATCCCAGGTGATCTGCTTGTCCTTTCTTCCCTCTCACTTCCCTGCCTCCCTTTCAATAGGTTATAGTTTCTTTCTTTGTACATCATTTTGTCTCTCCTAGAATTATTTATTGCATTTGATTTTCTTTTTTCATGGGTAGACAATGAAAATTCTCTACTTTCTTCAAAAATGCATCAGATTTTATTCCCAAATTTGCAAACACATCCAATAATTCATTTATTCTGTCCCTCTCCCCACAGAACCTTCCATTGTTTTGATCCAATCTTGGACGGGTCGCTCTCCAGGCCTGCTGCATAGCTGTCATCCTTGGACTTCCCTTTGCCACTTCTCTGGACTGAATTCCCTGTTTTATGGATTCTGTTCATGACTTTCTCATTCTTGGTTTATTCCCTTACTTTACTGAAGCACATTTTCCAGTAACTAATAAAAAGATACACAGGAATTTTTATAAATGTTTACATGTCTAATTTTTGTTTCTTTTCCCACATGAATAGCATAGTTTGGCTCTATATAGAATTTTAAGCTGAAAGGGGCTTACCCTCCAATTTATTATCTTCCAGCATCCAAGGTTAATGATTTTAATTTTAGTTTCTTGGAATGTGACTACTTCCCTTTGCCCTGCCCCTATCCCATCTCCTTATCCTCAAACTCAGCTCCCTTAGCTCTGGAATCCTGAAGTTTCACAGGAATATGCCCTAATATAAGTCTTCTGTTTGGTAATTAGACTGGAAATCCAGTGGGCCTACTCACTGTTTGGACTTAGCAACTTTCTTTCTGGAAATTTTTCTTTTATTATTTCTTTGATAATTTCTTCCCCTGTTTTCTCCATCCCCTCTTTCTGGAACTCCTACTAGTAGGTTATTGGATCTCTTAGATTAATCCTCTAAGTCATTTTTCTTCTATAGCCCTTCTCTTTTTCAATAGGTATTACTTTCTAAGAGATTTCAACTTTCCCTTCTGTGTTGAATTCTCTATTGAATTTTTATTTTGGTTGTGAAAATTTCAATTTCCAAGAACATTTTCTTGTTCTCTTTCCTTTTTTACAGCATTCTGTTTTTTGTTTTACAGATGTTATATCATCTTTCTGAGATTACAGGGCTGTTTTATAAGAAAGATTTTTTTTTCTTTTTCCTGTCATTTTATTATTCATTTCCTGACCTCCCCTTCCCGCAGTCTGTTTTTCTGGTTTGGTCTCTCTCTTATGTTGAGGAAATGTCTGATACACTTGCATTGTATAAAGCCATGTGCTCTAAAAGTTATGTCTGATGACCTCATCTGTATTTGTTAGCTGTGAACTCATGAAGAAAGGCTGTCATGCCAATTTGAAAAGTTTTCATTTAAGATACTTGTCAGAGGAAGGGCCATGTTTTCCTATTAGGATATTTGTTTTCTATTTTATTTTTGACAAACTGGGCTTCTATATCCCATTATTTCCCCTACAAATATAAGAGCTATAAAGTTCAGGAAAATAATTTCTTCATGCTTCCTCCTTTAGCCTTGACTTTTCAGGATTCTTTGTCCCTGGACATGAGATACCCTGTTTGCTTATGGGTAGAAGAATATTTTTCCTTTTAGATGCAGTCAGAGTGACCTGCTTCTTTCCTGTTACAGCAGCCCCTGATAAATAGCCACACACTTACCAGCTTTCCTGTGTAATGTGGCTATTACTGAGTATAATGTGAACAAGCTAGCCCCAGCTAAGATTCTAATTTCTTGACACAGTGTTTCAAAGACACTTTATTTGCAGTGTAGCCAAGATTGGTGGACAAGATTTATTTTCCCACACTCCCTGCAGACAGAGCAGGTTTGAGTTCTCTCTTGTTGCCATGAGGCTGAGTACTATGCCCCAAGGAGTGAAAGCACAAGTGCCTTCTTGTACATGACAGAAGAACCCCAGGCAGCAGGCCTCATTATGTGCAAGAATGACTCATGTGGTCCATGTTGCCTTAGTTGGATCTTTCTCATTGTAATTCAGAGCACCTGAAATTCAACACACAACACTCTGATCATCAATAAAGCATTATTCTGTAATTGTAAAGAGTAGATTTACCTTTCCAGATTCCTTTACAGAGATTTCAGTTGTAAATTATGTTCATAATCAAGGTATCTCAATTTCTGTTTCTTTTCTATATATATTAATTATAATAGAAACACAAAATGTCCATAGAACAACACAATCCTACTTAGTCCTTCTATAAAAATGCCATTATATGGCCATACTGCCCAAGGTAATTTATAGATTCAATGCCATCCCCATTAAGCTACCAATGAGTTTCTTCACAGAATTGGAAAAAACTACTTTAAAGCTCATATGGAACCAAAAAAGAGCCCACATTCCCAAGACAATCCTAAGCAAAAAGAACAAAGCTGGAGGCATCACACTGACATCAAACTATACTACAAGGCTACAGTAACCAAAACAGCATGGTACTGGTACCAAAACAGATATATAGACCAATGGAACAGAACAGAGCCCTCAGAAATAATACCACACATCTACAATCATCTGATTTTTTACAAACCTGACAAAAACAAGAAATGGGGAAAGGATTCCCTATTTAATAAATGGTGCTGGGAAAACTGGCTAGCCATAAGTAGAAAGCTAAAACTGGATCCCTTCTTTACACCTTATACAAAAATTAATTCAAGATGGATTAGAGACTTAAATGTTAGACCTAAAACCATAAAAACCCTAGAAGAAAACCTAGGCAATACCATTCAGAACATAGGCATGGGCAAGGACTTCATGTCTAAAACAATAAAAGCAATGGCAACAAAAGTCAAAATTGACAAATGGGATCTAATTAAACTAAAGAGCTTCTGCACAGCAAAAGAAACTACCATCAGAGTGAACAGGCAACCTACAGAAGGGGAGAAAATTTTTGCAATCTACTCATCTGACAAAGGGCTCATATCCAGAACCTACAAAGAACTCAAACAAATTTACAAGAAAAAAACAACCCCATCAAAAAGTGCGCAAAGGATATGAACAGACACATCTCAAAAGAAGACATTTATGCAGCCAATAGACACATGAAAAAATGCTCATCATCACTGGCCATCAGAGAAATGCAAATCAAAACCACAGTGAGATACCGTTTCACACCAGTTAGAATGGTGATCATTAAAAAGTCAGGAAACAACAGGTTCTGGAGAGGATGTGGAGAAATAGGAATACTTTGGTGGGACTGTAAACTAGTTTAACCACTGTGGAAGACAGTGTGAATATTCCTCAAGGATCTAGAACTAGAAATACCATTTGACCCAGCCATCCCATTACTGGGTATATACCCAAAGGATTACAAATCATGCTGCTATAAAGACACATGCACACGTATGTTTGTTGTGGCACTATTCACAATAGCAAAGATAGCAAAGACTTGGAACAAACCCAAATGTCCATCAGTGATAGACTGGATTAAGAAAATGTGGCACATATACACCATGGAATACTATGCAGCCATGAAAAAGGATGAGTTCACGTCCTTTGTAGGGACATGGATGCAGCTGGAAACCATCATTCTCAGGAAACCATCGCAAGAGCAGAAAACCAAACACCTCATGTTCTCACTCATAGGTGGGAATTGAACAATGAGAACACTTGGACACAGGAAGGGGAACATCACACACTGGGGCCTGTTGTGGCGTCGGGGGAGGGAGGAGGGATAGCATTAGGAGATATACCTAACGTAAATGATGAGTTAATGGGTGCAGCACACCAACATGGCACATGTATACATATGTAACAAACCTGCACGTTGTGCACATGTACCCTAGAACATAAAGTATAATAAAAAAAAATGTCATTATAGACAGTCTAGAACTACAAAAGTTGCAGAAGTTCAACTCTAGACCACTTGTGTTGAATTCGTTACTTGTTTCACCATGGAAACAATACTGATGAGATGACAAACTTGCCTGGGTTCTTTAAAGGAACCTAGCTGAATGAATTTGGTATGCAGGAGTGTAAGATGCACAGGAATGATGTGGTGATGCCTGAGAATGAAATGGCAGGTTAGGACCAGATCATGAAGGACTGTGAATGTCAGAATCATGAGTCTGCTGCAAATTTTTCCTCGGGCACTGGTGACCTACTGAGAGTTTTTGAGTAGGAAAATGAAAACTAATCTGTGATTCAGGATATCGTTTTAGTAACAGATACCAAGATAACTACCAGCAGAGCAAGGCTAGAGGCAGATGACTAGTTAAAATAGTATTATATTGTCTAGTGGGGAGAGAATGAGGTTTAAAGTGCTTATAGTACGAACAAGAATAAATTACCGAAGACATAATTTTTCCTACTATAAACATGTGCTCTGTATACAAAACACAGAAATTATATGAATAGAAGAAATGATTAGCAAGACCTTAGTGAAAAATAATCAATATTGCTATTTTGATCACTTCCTTTAAATCTTTAAAATTTTATTGTTAAGTCTTAGTTTTCACATAGTTATACTGCATATGAAATTTAAAATTTTGCCTCTGAGCACATTCTAGAGTAGTGCTATGCAACCTATTTTTCTGTGATGGTGGAAATGTTCCTTGTGCTGTCCAACCAATACAACGGCCCTTGGACAGATGTGCCTCTTGAACACCTGAAATGTGGCCAGGACAATAAGGAACTGAAATTTCAATTTTATTTAATTCATTTACATTTAAATAGCCATATATGGCTAATGTCTGCCTTATTGAACAGTGAAGTTCTACAGCTACAAATAAGGTAGACCTTACAGAGCTAATGGATTAGATACTAGGAGAAAGTGAAGGAATGAAAAATGAATATTAGTGACGGCTTAGGAGAAAAAAAAGTTTGGGGAACACCATGAGGAAAATACAGATTTTATGGAAAGAGAAATTCTCGTTTTCTTTATACTTCCCATTAGCCTTCTCTACAAAATCTGATCCCAACCTATGCTGAAGCTTGGCTCCATTTAAAGACTGCATGCTTTCCAGTGAATGTGAGCTACTTATCCTCTAAACACACATAAAATTTGCATCCTCAACCATTAGGTTCATGGCATTCTGTCTACTTGAAGTCTTCCCACCCATCCTTTGTCTTAGCTTAGATGCTCTGTCTTCTCTCTACCTTGCTCTAATACTCCAATATGTTAATAAAGACTGCTAAATTATCAATATAGAAGCCAAACCTGTTTACTGTTATTGGTTCCCAAAAATCTCAACTGAATTTTAATTTCAAATGTAAATGATCTTCCACAGTTCTACTTCTGAACAAGATGGAGTAAGAGGGACTGGATTTATCCTCCTACCTAAAATCCCGAAACAACTGAAAAAAAAAAAAAAGACAAAATACATGAAGAAAAAAGTTTTCAAGACACTGGGTATTGGGCAACAAAAAGACAGCAATCCCTGAGAAACGAATGAGAGGAATCTTACGACTGTCTCAGCTTATAATCTGAAAAGTTGTCAGTCTACAGTGCAAGAAGGAGAAGTACAAGCAGAGCTTGGTAATCTCCCTGAGTTGATAAGTGCATTAATCGTATTTTATTTTCTTCATTTTATGATGCTTTGACATCTTGGAGGCCTTGCTTGTCGGGGAGAGGCTGCCCCTCCCATGACTAGCTAATTCTTAGAGATAGCAAATGATTCCCTGTGAACATTTCTTTCATATGCAAACAACCAATCCAAAGGCCATACCCACCAACCACCTCCTTTAGAAAACTCCCACACAACAAGCCAAATACTCTAAATCACTCTAAATCCTGCTGGAAATCATTTCAGGACCAGACACAAGACATCCAGGAACTACCCCTATAGCTCAAAGCCCACCAAAATTTTTCATACCAGTCAATCCTAACTAAACCTGCTCAGCTGCCTAACCTGCCTCATCCCTTCCTTTCCGTGGTGACCACAATGAAGGCTCTGGGCCATGCTCTCCTCTGCTCCTTCTGCCTCCTTCCCCAACCGGGTGCTTCCCATGAGGCCCTGCCTAGTGTGGAATGCCCTCTCCTCTCAAGAACTGTAAGTAACTCTTCTTTCAAAGGCAGTTGTCTCCATGCTTGTCATGTTAACATACCTGATTAAAAGAATGCATTTGTAATTAAGGAGATAGAGGTGATAGTTCGGGGAGGCTACTGCAGTGGTTTTTGGCAGGGCAGAGTTGTAGAAGGAGAAATCTGTAGTGAGTGAGAGAAAGCTCCAGAGATCTGCAGACGGGACTCCCTGAATTTCAGCTAGGTACTGATCAGCTCAATTGTATGAAAAACTTTGAGAAGCTGGGGGAAGGAATCATCTGAAAGAATTAGAGGGAATAATCCCTGAATGACAATAGTTACTGTCTCCACCAGTCCAACACAGAACCTCATAACTAACAATGCATCAACTAGAGCAGCACCAGTACTGGGCCACACAGCAGGAGGTGAGCAGCAGGCAAACAAGTGAGGCTTTATCTGTATTTACAGGCATTCCCCTTTGCTTACATTACTGCCTAAGCTCCGCCTCCTGTCAGATCACTGGCAGCATTAGATTCTCAGAGGAACGCGAACCATATTGTGAACTGCGCATGCAAGGGATCTAGGTTATGTGCTCCTGATGATAATCTAATACCTGGCAGTCTGTCACTGTCTCCCATCACCCTCAGATGGGATTGTCTAGCAGGAGGAAAAGAAGCTCTGGGCTCCCTCCCACTTTTCTACATTATGGTGAGTTGTATAATTACTTCATTATATATTAAAATTTAATAATAATGGAAATAAAGTACACAATAAATATAATGTGTTTGAATCATCCCCAAACCATTCCCCCAGCCTGGTCCAGGGAAAAAGTGTCTTCCACAAATCTGGTCCCTGGTTCCAAAAAGGTTGGGGACTGCTAACTAGAGAACTCAGAGAAGTTTTTGCCTTGGTGGTGGAGTAAAATTAGCCCTAAACCAAATGCCACTCTGGTACCATCTAACAGCTTAGAAGCAAGACCAGAAAGTATCAAACCGTCTCCAAATAACAAAACTGTGTCCCATAACAGAGCTCAATAATATTTATAGAAATACAAAAATATCCAGCATCCGACAAGGTAAAATTCAGAATGTAAGCTATCCAATAAAAAATTATCACGCATGCAATGCAAGAAAATATAACCCAAATGAGGAGAAAAACTGATCAGTCAAAACTGATGCAGAAATGACAAAGATAATAAAATTAATAAACATTCAACAACTGGAACTTGGACAAGTGGATATACATATGCAAAAGAAGGAAGCTGGATCACTACCTCACATGACATAGAAAATAAATTCAGAATGGATCATAGCCCTAAATGTAACAACTACATCTATAAAACTCTCAGTAGGAAAGAGAAATAAATCTTTGTGACCTTAGATTACAGAATGGTTTGTAACTATGACACCAAAAGCACAAGTGACAAAAATAAAATAAGTAAAATAAATTGGACTTCATCAAAACTAACACCTTTTGAGCTTTAAATGACACCATCAAGAAAGTAAAAAAGACAATCTACAGAATGGGAAAAGATCATACGTCTGATAAAGATCTCTAGCCATAATATATAAAGAACTCTTACAAATCAATAATAAAGACAATCTGATTGAGGATAGGCAAAGGATTGCAATGGACATTTCTAAATATATTCTAAAGAAGATATACAGATTGAGTATACCTAATATAAAAACACAAAATCTGAAATCTTCCAAAATTCAACTTTTTGAGTGCCAACATGACGCTACAAGTGGAAAATTTCACATGACTTTATGTAATGGGTTGCAGTCAAAACTTTTTTCATGCACAAAATTAAAAATATTGTGCAAAGTTACCTTCAGGCTATGTGTATGAGGTGTATATAAAATATAAGTAAATTCTGTGTTTAGACTTGGGTCTCATTCCCAAAATATCTCAGTATGTGTATGCAAATATTTCCAAATCCAAAAAAAATCCCAAATCCTAAACACTTCTGTTCCCAAGCATTTCAGATAGGGGATATTCAATCTGTACAAATGGCCAATAAGCTTGTGAAAAGATGTTCAACATCATTAGTCATCAAGGAAATATAATCAAAACCACAATGAGGTACTACTTCACTAGGATGGCTATAATAAAAAAAACAAACAATAACCAGTGTTAAGATGTGGAGAAACTGTAACTCTCGTATCTTGTTGGTGGAATTATAAATTGGTACAGGAACTTTGGAAAACTGTTTGGCAGTTCCCTAAAATGTTAAATATAGAGTTACCATATACCCAGCAATTCCACCTGTAGACAAGAGAATTAGAAACATACGCCAACAAAAAACTTGTACATGAATGTTTACAGCAATATTATTCATAATAGCCAAAGAGTGCAAACCATCTGAATGTCCATCAATTGATGAATGGAAAGACAAAACATGGTAAAGTCAGCAATGAAATATTATTCATCTATAAAAAGTAATGAAGCACTGACACATGCTAAAACATGAATAAACCCTGAAAATGTGCTAAGTGAAAGAAGGAAGTCACAACCCAACATATCAAACTTTGTGGGACAGGGCCAAAGCAGTAGTTAAAGAGAAATTTATAACACTAAAAACTTATATTACAAAATCAATTATTTCAGTTTCCATTGCAAGAAACTAGAAAGAGAAGAGCAATTAACTCTGAAGTAGGCAGGAAGTAAAGTTCACACTAGAAATTAATGAAATTGAAGTCAATAGAATAATCAAGAAAATAAATGGAACTAAAAGCTGGTTCTTCAATAAGACAATAAAATTGATAAGTCTTTAGCCAGACTGATCAGAGAAAAAAATGTGAGAAGACAAAAGATATTAAGATACCACCAGAGTGGGAGGAGGAAGGGGAGCAGAAGAACTATTGGGTACTAGGCTTTGCATCTGGGTGACTAAATAAGACATACAACAAACCCCTGTGACACAAGTTTACCTGTATAACAAACTTGCACATGTACCCCCAAACCTAAAATAAAAGTTAAACAAAAGTAAAATTATATGTTTTCTTCTCCTAAAAAAAAAAAGGTATTACCAATATCAGGAAAGAGACAGGTGACATCTCTACAGATTCCAGATATCAAAAGGATAATCACATAATTTTGTGAACAACTTTATGTCATGAATGTAGACACCTTGGACAAAATGGACAAAGTCTGCACAAAGACAAAAATGTTAAACTTACTCAAAAAGAAATAGATACCCTGAATAGTCTTACATATATTAAAGAAATGGAATTTGTAATTTAAAATCTCTTCACAAAGAAAACCCCAGGCCAAGATGATTTCATTGGTCAATTCAATGAACAATTAAGGAAGAAATATTGATTCTACATAAACTCTTTCCAGAAATGACTATATATATGACTATTTGGTTTTTGGTATAGGTAGCACTTCAAAACAGTGGTAAAAAGATGGTTTGTGGGAAGCAGAATTCTAAGATGTCTCTCAAATATTTGACCCTGTGAATATGAAGTATTACTTCTATGATTAGGTCATGTTATCTGGCAGAGTTGACTTTAAGAAGGGAGGATTATCCTGGTGGGCCCAGCCTAAGCTATTCACATGTGTGCTTTAAAATCTGAGTTTTCTCTGGCTGGTTGCAGAAAGGAAGTCAGAGATTTGGAGCACTAGAAGGATTAAATGCACCATAGTAGGTATGAAGACGGAGCTCACATGGAAAGGACCTGAGCGTGGCCTTTAAAGAGGGGAGAAGTGGTTCGTTCCAAGATGGCAGAATAGGAACAGCATCGGTCTGCAGCTCCCAGTGTGACTGATGCAGAAGACGGGTGATTTCTGCATTTCCAACTAAGGTACCTGGTTCATCTCATTGGGACTGGTTGGACAGTGGGTGCAGCCCATGGAGGGTGAGCCGAAGCAGGGCGGGACATTGCCTTACCCAGGAAGTGCAAAGGGGTTGGGGGATTTCCCTTTCCTAGCCAAGAGAAGCTGTGACAGACTGTACCTGGAAAAATGGGACATTCTCGCTCAAATACTGCACTTTTCCAATGGTCTCAGCAAACTGCACACCAGGAGATTATATCCTGTGCCTGGCTCAGCAGGATCGACACCCACAGAGCCTTTCTCACTGCTAGTACAGCAATCTGAGATTAAACTGCAAGGCAGCAGCCCAGCAGGGGGAGGGGCATGGGCCATTGCAGAGGCTTGAGTAGGTAAACAGAGCAGCTGGAAAGCTCGAACTGGGAGGAGCCCACCACAGCACCTCAAGACTTGCTGCCTCTATAGACTCCACCTTTGGGGGCAGGGCATAGCTGAACAAAAGGCAGCAGAAACTTCTGCAGACTTAAACGTCCTTGTCTGACAGCTCCAAAGAGAGCAGTGGTTCTCCCAGCATGGTGTTTGAGCTCTGAGAATGGACAAACTGCCTCCTCAAGTGGGTGCCTGACTCCCGTATGGCCTAACTGGGAGACACCTCCCAGTAGGGGCTGACAGACATCTCATACAGGCATGTGCCCCTCTGGAACAAAGCTTCCAGAGGAACGATCAGGCAGCAATATTTACTGTTCTGCAGCCTCCACTGGTGATACCCAGGCAAACAGGGTCTGGAGTGGACCTCCAACAAACTCCAACAGACCTGCAGCTGAGGGACCTGACTGTTAGAAGGAAAACTAACAAATAGAAAGGAATAGTATCAACATCAACCAAAAGGACATCCACACCAAAACCCCATCTGTAAGTCACCAACATCAAAGACCAAAGGTAGATAAAACCACAAAGATGGGAAGAAACCAGAGCAGAAAAGCTGAAAATTCTAAAAACCAGAGCACGTGTTCTACTCCAAAGGATCGCAGGTCCTCGCCAGCAATAGAACAAAGCTGGACAGAGAATGACTTTGATGAGTTGACAGAAGTAGGCTTCAGAAGGTCAGTGAAACAAACTTCTCCGAGCTAAAGAAGGATGTTTGAACCCATCGCAAGGAAGCTAAAAACCTTGAAAAAAGATTAGATGAATGGCTAACTAGAATAAACAGTGTAGAGAAGACCTTAAATGACCTGATGGAGCTGAAAACCATGGCACAAGAACTATGTGATGCATGCACAAGCTTCAACAGCCAATTCAATCAAGTGGAAGAAAGGGTATCGGTGACTGAAGATCAAATTAATGAAATAAAGTGAGAAGAGAAGTTTAGAGAAAAAGAGTAAAAAGAAACGAACAAAGCCTCCAAGAAATATGGGACTATGTGAAAAGACCAAATCTATGTTTGATTGGTGTACCTGAAAGAGACGGGGAGAATGAAAACAAGTTGGTAAACACTCTTCAGGATATTACCCAGGAGAACTTTCCCAACCTAGCAAGGCAGGCCAACATTCAAATTCAGGAAATACAGAGAACACCACAAAGATACTCCTTGAGAAGAGCAACCCCAAGTCACATAATTGTCAGATTCACCAAGGTTGAAATGAAGGGAAAAATGTTAAGGGCAGCCAGAGAGAAAGGTCGGGTTACCCACAAAGGGAAGCCCATCAGAGTAACGGTGGATCTCTCGGCAGAAACTCTACAAGCAGAAGAGAGTAGGGGCCAATATTCAACATTCTTAAAGAAAAGAATTTTTAACCCAGAATTTCATATCCAGCCAAACTAAGCTTCATAAGTGAAGGAGAAATAAATCCTTTACAGACAAGCAAATGCTGAGAGATGTTGTCCACCAGGCCTGCTTTACAAGACATCCTGAAGGAAGCAATAAACATGGAAAGAACAACCAGTAACAGCCACTGCAAAAACATGCCAAATTGTAAAGACCATCAATGCTAGGAAGAAACTGCATTAAGTAATGGGCAAAATAACCAGCTAACATAATAATGACAGGACCAATTCCAACATAACAATATTAACCTTAAATGTAAATGGACTAAATGCTCCAATTAAAAGACAAAGACAGGCAAATTGGATAGAGTCAAGACCCACAAGTGTGCTGTATTCAGGAGACCCATCTCCCGTGCAGAAACACACATAGGCTCAAAATAAAGGGATGGAGGAAGATCTACCAAGCAAATGGAAAGCAAAAAAAAAAAAAAAAGCAGGGGTTGCAATCCTAGTCTCTGATAAAACAGACTTTAAACCAACAAAGATCAAAAGAGACAAAGAAGGCCATTACAAAATGGTAAAGGGATCAATTCAACAAGAAGAGCTAACTATCCTAAATACATATGCACCCAATACAGGAGCACCCAGATTCATACAGCAAGTCCTTAGAGACCTGCAAAGAGACTTAGACTCCCACACAATAAAAATGGGAGTCTTTAACACCCCACTGTCAATATTAGACAAATCAATGAGCCAGAAAGTTAACAAGGATATCCAGTACTTGAACTCAGTTCTGCACCACACTGACCTAATAGACATCTACAGAACTCTCCACCCCAAATCAACAGAATATACAATCTTCTCAGCACTCCATGGCACTTATTCCAAAACTGACCACATAGTTGGAAGTAAAGCACTCCTCAGCAAATGTAAGAGAACAGAAATCACAACAAACTGTCTCTCAGACCACAGTGCAATCAAATTAGAACTCAGGATTAAGAAACTCACTCAAAATCACACAGGTGCATGGAAACTGAACAACCTGCTCCTGAATGACTACTCGGTAAATAACAAAATGAAGACAGAAATAAAGATGTTCTTTGAAACCAATGAGAACAAAGATAGAATGTACCAGGATCTCTGGGACACATTTAGAGTGGTGCGTAGAGGGAAATTTATAACACTAAATGTCCACAACAGAAAGTAGGAAGGATCTAAAATAGACACCCTAACATAACAATTAAAAGAACTAGAGAACCAAGAGCAAACACATTCAAAAGCCAGCAGAAGGCAAGAAATAACTACGATCAGAGCAGAACTGAAGAAGGTAGAGACACAAAAACCCTTCAAAAAATCAATGAATCCAGGAGCTGGATTTTAGAAAAGATAAACAAAATTGATAGACTGCTAGCAAGACTAGTAAAGAAGAAAAGAGAGAAGAATCAAATAGACGCAATAAAAAATGATAAAGGGGATATCGCCACCTATCCCACAGAAATACAAACTACCATCAGAGAATACTATAAACACCTCTACGCAAGTAAACTAGAAAATCTAGAAGAAATGGATAAATTCCTGGACACATACACCCTCCCAAGACTAAATCAGGAAGAAGAAGAATCTCTGAATAAACCAATAACAGGCTCTGAAATTGAGGCAATAATTAATAGCCTACCAAAAAAAGTCCAGGACCAGATGGATTCACTGCCAAATTCTACCAGAGGTAAAAAGAGGAGCTGCTACCATTCCTTCTGAAACTATTCCAATCAATAGAGAAAGAGGGAATCCTCCCTAACTCATTTTATAAGGCCAGCATCATCCTGATACTATAGCCTGGCAGAGACACAACAAAAAAAAATTTTAGAGCAATATCCCTGATGAACATCGATGCGAAAATCCTCAATAAAATACTGGCAAACCAAATCCAGCAGCACATGAAAAAGCTTATCCAACACAATCAAGTTGGCTTCATCCCTGGGATGCAAGGCTGGTTCAACATATGCAAATCAATAAACATAATCCATTGCATAAACAGAACCAATGACAAAACCACATGATTATCTGAATAGATGTAGAAAAGGCCTTTGACAAAATTCAACAGTCCTTCATGCTAAAAACTCTCAATAAAGTAGGTATTGATGGAACGTATCTCAAAATAATAAGAGCTACTTATGACAAACCCACAGTCAATATCACACTGAATGGGCAAAAACTGGAAGCATTCCCTTTGCAAACTGGCACAAGACAGGGATGCCCTCTCTCACCACTCCTATTCAACATAGTGTTGGAAGTTCTGGCCAGGGCAATAAGGCAGGATAAAGAAATAAAGTGTATTCAGTTAGGAAAAGAGGAAGTCAAATTGTCCCTGTTTAAAGATGACATGATTGTATATTTAGAAAACCCCATTTTCTCAGCCCAAAATCTCCATAAGTTGAGAAGCAACTTCAGCAAGGTTTCAGGATACAAAATCAATGTGCAAAAATCACATGCATTCCTATACACCAATAACAGACAGAGAGCCAAATCATGAGTGAACCCCCATTTCCAATTGCTACAAAAGAGAATAAAATACCTAGGAACCCAACTTAAAAGGGATGTGAACGACCTCTTCAACGAGAATTACAAACCATTGCTCAATGAAATAAAAGGACACAAACAAATGGAAGAACATTCCATGCTCGTGGATAGGAAGAATCAGTATCATGAAAATGGCCATACTGCACAAGGTAATTTATATATTCAATGCCATCCCCATTAAGCTACCAATGACTTTCTTCACAGAATTGGAAAAAACTACTTAGTTCATATGGAACCAAAAAAGAGCCCGCATTGCCAAAAAAATCCTAAGCAAGGAGAACAAAGCTGGAATCATCACACTACCTGACTTCAAACTATACTATAAGGCTACAGGAACCAAAACAGCATGGTACTGGTACCAAAACAGAGATATAGACCAATGGAACAGAACAGAGTCCTCAGAAATAATACTACACATCTACAATCATCTGATCTTTGACAAACCTGACAAAAACAAGAAATGGGGAAAGGATTCCCTATTTAATGAGTGGTGCTGGGAAAACTGGCTAGCCATAAGTAGAAAGCTGAAACTGGATCCCTTCCTTACACCTTATACAAAAATTAATTCAAGATGGATTAGAGACTTAAATGTTAGACATGAAACCATAAAAACCCTAGAAGAAAACTTAGGCAATACCATTCAGGACATAGACATGGGCAAGGACTTCATGACTAAAACACCAAAAGCAATGGCAACAAAAGCCAAAATTGACAAATAGGATCTAATTAAAGAGTTTCCACGCAGCAAAAGAGTGAACAGGCAACCTACAGAATGAGAGAAAATTTTTGCAATCTACCCATCTGACAAAGGGCTAATACCCAGAATCTACAAAGAACTTAAACAAATTTTCAAAAAAAAAAAACCAAAAAAAACCAAAAAAAAATGCCAGCAAAAAGTGGGCAAAGGATATAGACAGACACTTCTCAAAAGAAGACATTTATGCAGCCAACGGATACATGAAAAAATGTTCATCATCACTGGTCATCAGAGAAAAGGATATAAAAACCACAATGAGATACCATCTCACACTAGTTAGAATGACGATCATTAAAAAGTCAGGAAACAATAGATGCTGGAGAGTATGTAGAGAAACAGGAACGCTTTTACACTGTTGGTGGGAGTGTAAATTAATTCAACCATTGTGGAAGACAGTGTGGCGACTCCTCAAGGATCTAGAACTAGAAATACCATTTGATCCAACGATCCCATTACTGGGTATATACCCAAAGGATTATAAATCATGCTGCTACAAAGACACATGCAGATGTATGTTTATTGCGGCACTATTCACAGTAGCAAAGACTTGGAGCCAACCCAAATGTCCATCAATGATAGACTGGATTAAGAAAATGTGGCACATATACACCATAGAATACTATGTAGCCATAAAAAAGGATGAATTAATGTCCTTTGTAGGGACATGGATGAAGCTGGAAACCATCATTCTGAGCAAACTATCACAAGGAAAGAAAACCAAACACTACATGTTCTCACTCACAAGTGGGAACTGAACAATGAGAACACCTGCAACCAGGGAGGGAGAGGAACATCACACACTGGGGCCTGTCGTGGGGTGGGGGCTGGAGGAGGGACAGCATTAGGAGAAATTCCCAATGTAAATGACAAATTATTGGGTGCAGCAAACCAACATGACACATTTATACCTGTGTAACAAACCTGCATGTTGTAAAAACTTAAAGTATATATATAGTAGAGAAGCACCCTTGCTGACAGCCAGCAAGAAAACAGGGACCTCAGTCTAAAGCCACACCAAGTGGATGTCCTGCCAACAATGTGAGCAAGTTCAGAAGTGGATTTTTTTCCCAGAGCCTCCAGACAAGAACAGCCTGGCTGACAACTTGATTTCAGCATGAACTTCTTACCTACATACTGTGAGTTAATAAAAGGGTGTTGTTTTTAGATACTAAGCTTGTGTTGATTTTTTACACAGCAATAAAAAATTAATAAATGGTCTTTTCACTAAATGATGATGCATCAACTGGATATTCCTATGGAGAAGGAAACACAAACTTGATTTCTACCTTCACCTTTCCATAAAAATCAATTGTAGGTGGGCTGTAGATCACAACGTAAAAGGCGAAAGAATTAAATTTCTAGAAGATAATACAGGAGAATATTTCACGATTTTGGGGTAGGAAAAGATTCCTCTAGTGGGACACTACAACACTATCCACAAAAGATTGTTAAATTACATTAAAATTAGAATTTTTTTTCCGCAAAAAGACCATATTAAGAGAGTAAAGAGACAATCCACACAGTGGAAGAAGATATGTGCCATATGTCAAAGGTACTGGCATCTGGAATTTATCTTAAAACTTCTACAAACCAGTAAGAAAAAGGCTGGCAGTCAAACATCAAGATGGGCAATAGACAAGAGCAGAAATATCAGAGTTAGTCAAATTATGAAAGGGTACTCACCCTCATGGAAATGTAAATTTAAAAATCTGAAACTCTTCCAATATACATGCTGGAGTGCCAAATGGACTCACAGACAAATTGACTACCACGAGAACAGGCTAATCTTTGATTTATATGCTTTTCTGCCTCTATAAAATAAAACATTATCAAATTTAAAAGTAAATTATTTTATTATTTTTTGTGACATCAGAAATTCAAAATGTAGGGGGAGAAGGGAGTTAATGTGTACATTTTTCTAAATTTGTTTATTTTCTCTTGTTTTTGTGATCAAAGTTAGGTTGCTATCAGTGCGTGTGTGTGTGTATGTGTGTGTCTGTATGTGTGTTTGAGACAAGGTCTCACTCTCTCACCCAAGCTGGAGTGCAGTGGTGCAATCACAGATCACTGCAGCCTTGACCTGCTGGGCTCCAGCGATCTTCCCACCTTTGCCTTCAATTAGCTGGGACCACAGGAGTATTTACAAAAACATTAGATTAGCTGGCTAATCTCAGTTACAAATAACTTCTTATAACCATAAAATCTTTTTGTAAGCATCATAGTAACCCAAAGCAAAACCCTAAAATATAATAAAAATCAAAAGCAATGAATTAAATCACACTACCAGCGAAAATCACAACCATAAATGAAGAGACTAAGAAAGGAAGAGAGGCTTACAAAACCACAAGAAAACAAGTAAAATGATAGTACTAAGTCCTTACCTATCAATAATAACATTGAATGTAAATCAACTGAATTCTCCAATTAAGACATAGAATGGCTGAATGGATTAAAAAACAAGACCCAACTATATGCTGCCTACAAGAAACTTATCTCACCTATAAAGATACCCATAGAATAAAAGTGAAGAGATGGAAAAAGATACCAAATGGAACTTTAAAAAGAGTAGGAGTAGCTACATTTATAGCACATAAAATAGACTTTAAGTCAAAAACTATAAAAAGAGATGAAGAAGGCCATTATATAATGATAAAGGGATCAATTCAGCAAGAGGATATTACATTAATAAATATGTATGTACCTAACACAAGAACACCCAAATATACAAAACAAATATTAATAGACATAAAGGGAGACGTAGACTGCCATACAGTAATAGTAAGGGACTTCAACACCTCACTTTTGGCAATAGATAGATTATCCAGGCAGAAAATTAACAAAGAAACATTGCAGTTAAACTACACTCTAGACCAAATGGACCTAACAGACATTTACTAGCATTTCATCCAACTACTGCAGAACACACATTTTTCTCATCAGTGCATGGAACATTCTCCAGCATAGGGCATATGTTAGGTCACCAAAAAGTCTCAACAAATTTAAAAGAATAGAAATCATATTAAGTATCTTTTCTGACCACAATGGAATAAAACTAGAATATTTGCAGAGGAACTTTGAAAACTGTACAAATACACGGAAATTAAACAACATGCTCCCAAATGACCAATGGGTCAATGAAGAAATTATGAGAGAAAATTTTTTAAAACTCTTAAAACAAATGAAAATGGAAACACAACATACCAGAACCTATGGGATACAGCAAAAGTAGTACTAAGATGGAAGTTTATAGCAATGAATACCTATGTCAAAAAAATATGAAGACTTCAAATAAATAACCTAATGATACACTTCAAGGAACTAGAAAAGTAAGAACAAACCAAACCTAAAATTTGTAGAATAAAAGAAATAATAAAGATCAGAACAGAAATAAATAAAATGGAGACTAAAAAACCACAAAAGATCAATAAAATGAAAAGTCCATTTTTTTTTTTTTTAAAGATAGACAATACCAACACACTGGAAAACCCAAGTAAATAAAATCAAAGACAAAAAAGGAAACATTACAACTGGTACCACAAAAATAGAAAGGATCACTAGAGACTACTATGAACAGCTACATGCCAACGAATTGGAAAACCTATAAGTAATGGATAAATTCCTGGAAAAATACAATCTACTAAAATTGAAACATAAAGAAATAGAAAAACAGACAAATAATGAGTAAGAAGATCTAAGTAACAATAAGAAGTCTCCCAGGAAAGAAAAGCACAGGACCTGATGGAAACACTGCTGAATTCTACCAAACATCTGAGGAAGAACTAATACCAATTCTACTCAAACTACTTTAAGAAAATTGAAGAGGAGGGAATATTTCCAAACTCATTCTATGAGGCCAGCATTACCATGATACCAAGACCAGACAAGAACATAATGGAAAAATACAGGCCAATATACCTGATGAATATAAATGCAAAAACCCTCAACAAAATACTAGCAAACTGAATTAAATAACACATTAAAAAGATCACCATGATCATGTAGAATTCATACCATGGAGGCAAGGATGGTTCAGCATACACAAATCAATAAACATGATACATCACATCAATAGAATCAAGAACAGAAACCATATGATTGTTTCAATACGTGCTGGAAAAGTGTTTGATAAAATTCAACATCCCTCCATAATAAAAACTCTCAACAAACTGAGTATAGAAAGAACATACCTCAATACCATAAGGGCAATATATGACAGACTCACAGCTAATATCACACTGAACAGTGAACAAAGTATTTCCACTAACATCTAACAAGACAAGAATGCCCATTTTCACCACTTCAACTCAACATAGTATTAGAAATCCTAGATAGAGCAATTAGGCAAGAGAAAGAAACAAAGAGTATCCAACTTGGAAAGGAAGAAGTCAAATTAGCCTTGTTTGCAGATGACATGATCTTATATTTAGCAAAACCTAAAGACTCCATCAAAAAACTCTCAGAACTGATAAAGTCAGTAAAGTTGCAGGATACAAAATCAACATACAAAAATCAGCAGTGTTTATATATGTTTATAGTGATCAATCTAAAAAAGTAATCAAGAAGGCAATCCTATTTACAATAGCTACTAAAAAACACCTAGGAATAAACCTAACAAAATAAGTGAATTTAATAAAAGAAGTTTTTCTTTATAAGGAAAACTATAAAACACCGATGAAAGAAATTGAAAGGACACACACAAAAATGAAAAGATATCCCATGCTCATGGATTGGAAGGGTTAATATTGTTGAAATGTCTATATCACCCAAAGCAATCTACAGATTCAGTGCAATCTCTATCAAAATACTAATGGCATGCTTCACAGAAATGGAAAAAACAATCCTAAAATTTGTATGGAATCCCAAAAGGTGCCGAATTGCTAAGGAATCCCAAGGAGAAAAAACAAAACAAAACAAAACAAACAAACAAACAAACAAAAAAACAAAGCTGGAAGCATCACACTACCTGACTTTAAATCATGCTACAAAGCTACAGTAATTAAATCAACATGATACTGGCATAAAAGTAGACAAAAGACCAATGGAGTGGAATAGAGAACTCAGAAATAAATCCATATACTTAGAGCCAACTTGTTTTCAACAAAGGCACTAAGAACATACATTGGGGAAAGGATAGTCTCTCTAATAAACATTATTGAAACTACATATCCATATGCAGAAGAATGAAGCTAGATCGATCCTATCTTTTACGATATACAAAAATCAACTCAAATGGACTAAAGACTTAAATAAGACATGAAACTACTACAAGAAAACATTAGGGGGGATGCTACAGGACATTGGTCTGGGGAAAGATTTTTTTTCGGGTAAGACCTCAAAAACACAGGAAACAAAACCAAAAAATAGACAAATAGGATTACACCAAGCTAAAAAGCTGCACATAGAAAAGGAAACAATCAACAAGTGAAGAAACAGTCTACAGTATGGGAGAAAATATTTGCAAACTATCCATCTGACAAGGGATTAATAACCAGAATATTTAAGGAACTCAAACAACTCAATAGCATGATGACAAATAATCTGAATAAAACATGGACCAAAGACCTGAACAGACATTTCTCAAAGGAAGACATACAAATGGCCAACAAGTACATAACAAATGCCCAGCATCACTATCAGGAAAATGCAAATCAAAACCAAGACTACAAATTAAGTTTACGGGATACTCCTCAGGTGATGGGTGCACCACAATCTCACAAATCACCACTAAGGAACTTACTCATGTAACCAAATACCACCTGTTCCCCAAAACCTAGGGAAATAAAAAATTAAAAACAAACAAACAAAAAACCCACAATCAGGTATCATCTCAGCCCAGTTAGAGTGGCTATTAAGAAAATGACAAAAAAATAACAAACGTTGGTGAGGATACAGAGAAAGGGGCATACGTGTAAACTGCTGGGAATGAAAAGTAGTACAGCCATTATGGAAAACAGTATAGAGTTTCCTCAAAAAACTAAAACTAGAACTACCACATAGTTCAGCAATCCCACTGATGGGTATATATCGAAAAGAAAGGAAATCAGTGTATCAAAGAGATATCTGCATTTCCACATTTATTTCAGTGCTGTTCACAGTACCCAAGACACTAATGAATCTAAGTGCCCATCAACAGGTGAATGGATAAAGAAAATGTGGTATATACACATAATGGAATATTATTCAGCCATAAAAAGAATGAAATCCTGTCACATGCAGCAAAATGGATCGGATTGGAGGTTATTATGTTAAGTGAAAACCAGGCACAGAAAGACAAATATTGCATGTTTTCATTCCTATGTGGGAGCTAAAAAGTGAATGTTATGGCCAGTCATGGTGGCTCACGCCTGTAATCCCAGCACTTTGGGAGGCCAAGGTGGGCAGATCCCCTGAGGTCAGGAGTTCGAGACCAGTCTGGCCAACATGGTGAAATCCCGTCTCTACTAAAAATGCAAAAATTAGCTGAGCATGGTGGTGTGCACCTGCAATCCTGGCTACTGGTCGGGGAGAGGGCAGAGAGGAGAATTGCTTAAACCTGGGAGGCAAGGTATGCAGTGAGCCAAGACTGCACCACTACACTCCAGCCTAGGCAACAGAATGAGACTCAGTCTCAAAAAAAAAAAAAAAAAAAGAAGTGAATCTCACAGAGGTAGACAGTAGAATGGTCACTACCAGAGGCTTGGAAAAGAAGCGGGGTGGAACAGATGAAGAGAAATTGGTTAAGGGGTACAAAAATAGAATCAGATATAAGAAATAAGTTCCTGTATTTGATAATGCAGTGGGAAAATTATAGTTAACAATAATTTATTGTATATTTTAAAATAGCTAGAAGAGAAGAATTGTAATGTTCTGAAAACAAAGATAAATATTTGAAGTGATGGATACCCCATTTACCCTGATCTGATCATCACACAGTGTATACAGGTATTCAAATGTCACATGTACACTAAAATATGTACAACTATTATGTAATCAATGAAAAAGAACCATCTCAAAATATTTTTTGAAAAACCTTAATACAATCAGATGGCACTATATACCTATTAGATTGACCAAAATTACAAAACATAGCAAAAATGAAAAATACAGACAATACCAACTGTTGGTGAGCAAATGAAACAACATAAACTCATATATTGCTGGTGGGAGTACACATTGGTACAAACACTTTGGAAACCATTTGGTCTTCTGAAGCTAAACATATGCATACCATATGAACTCTGCATTTCCTCTCTGGATGGACCCAAGAGAAATATGTGCATAAGTTCACTGAAAGGAAAGCATAAAAATGCTCTTGACAGTACGATTTTTAGTAGTACCGCACTGGAAACAACTCAAGTATTCATCAATCATGATAACTGATTAAATAAATACACTGTAGTGCATTCATCCAGTGGAAAAGTATTTAGTAATACAAATGAAGTAATTAAAGCTGCATGCAACATCACATATACAATATTGACTGAGAGAAGTCAGACACAAACAAGTATACATTATATAATTTCAGTTATGTAAAGTCCAAAATCAGGTACATCTAGATGTTAGTAGTAGTGACATTTGGGAAAATGGAGTAAGTGAGATGGGCAGAAGCATAAGGGAGTCTTCTGAGACTCGGGCAATGGTGATTCTTTTTTTTTTTTTTGAGACAGAGTCTTGCTCTGTCGCCCAGGCTGGAGTGCAGTGAGTGCTGTGATCTCGGCTCAGTACAAGCTCCGCCTCCCAGGTTCATGCCATTCTCCTGCCTCAGTCTCCCAAGTAGCTGGTACTACAGGAGCCCGCCACCACGCCCAGCTAATTTTTTGTATTTTTAGTAGAGACGGGGTTTCACCGTGTTAGCCAAGATGGTCTCGATCTCCTGACTTCGTGATCCACCCGCCTCAGCCTCCCAAAGTGTTGGGATTACAGGCGTGAGCCACCGCACTCGGCTAGGCAATGGTGATTCTTGAGTGGATGGCAGTTAATAGAAGTTTGTTTTGTGATAATTCATGAAGGGATACATTTATGTTTTAAGTGCTTTTTTGTCATTCTTAAATTTAAATAAACTTAAAAATTCAAATAATTTGTAAGGAGTCCTATTTTCTGAAAGTAAATTTTTCATCAGGGAATGTACTCCATCCCACCTTTATTCCTACCCTTATTTATTTCTTGGTAATTTCCTATCTAAGTATACTTTTTAATTTTCTTTTTAATAGAACACCAGCTTCTTTTCCAGTAATTGCTCCAAGGAAGCCATCTTTGTCATTCCTCAGAAATGCTCATAATACAACATAGTGGTCAGAAATAATAATACCAAATAGAAGTGTAATTTCCTAAGTGGAAAACACATTTCTCTTGGCAATGACTGTCAACAGCATTCCTGGAAATCCAGCAGAACTCAGAATTTCAAGCACTACAGTGAAGGAAATGTCTAGTAGCACTAGTAATGGAAACAAAAACATGAAGGAAAGAGAATGATTTGGAAGAATGTTAATTCTTTACTTTTGCTCCATTATAAATCTAAATACAGGTATAAAAAAGACTCATCGAAGAGTCTAACGTTATTTACTAACATTATTTTCTAAGATTTGCTTAGTGTCCAAATATTACGACAGAACTTTAACTTAGGCTGGCTAAAAGGTTTGAAATAGCTGAGTGAGGGCTCAAGCTGGAAGACCAAGAGGGTATTCATCTCACAGGTCAAATGTCATCACCCAATTCTCCAAGTACACATAATCCATAACAGAAGACTGCCTTCTAATTGCCTATCCTGGTGCCATTTTGTCTGTCTGGAAAAATCCCAACTCATCTTCAAGTCCAAATTCATTCATCTTCTCCTCTATTACTTACCTAGGTATTAATAGAACTGATCTCCTTTCTCATTACCATCCATACCTTGTATCTGATTTATGATAGCCCTTACTATGACATATTAACAGCCTTCGTATTTTTTCTCTCCTACCCCACTGTAAGTAACTTAAGGGCAGGAACTATATTTCATTCATTATTCTCCCCAGTGCTTATCTGAACAGTTAGCTCATGGCAGGTATCAGTAAGGAAGGGTTGTTAAATGAAATAAATGGGAAGAGACTGAGAGAGAAGGTTACTTAGTAGTGTTTTGGAAAGCGGGGTAGGGAGGAAGTGGTCCAAAAGCTGACATCATGATGGAGGCCAGAACTAGAGGCTGAAGCACACTGACACTGGTAAGCCAAGTTGGCAGGTACTGGTATAAAAGTGAGATGAATAATTGAAGGCCAGAGTACAAGTCTAACAGCTCCTGTTGGGACTAGCCAGAAACTAGGCCACGTACACACTAGTCATAACAGCCAGAGACAAGGTAGAGGCGATTTAAACCACAACTAATGATAAAATGAAAGGTGATACATAAATAGTTTTCTAAGGTAGAACTGCAAGGTGGCAAGGCAAGTTGTCCTGCTGTTTGGGTGGTACGTGGCCTAGTATATGATTCACATTAGAATGCCCCAGTTTGTTTGGCTTTGCCATTATTGAGGAGAGAGACTTGCTGGTACTGAAGCAAGGGGAATTACAGGAGGCGGGCATGGTTTCATTAGGACAGGTGAATATGGGAGGTAGGAAATCAACCATTGTGGGTGTATATACTGCAATATATATGTGATTTTTACTCTTGGTCTATGGTGACTGAGATACTACTTCTAGTCACTTTGATCTTATTTAAAAGGTCTACAGATTCTACATGTCCAAAATATACCACCATATTTACAAGGAAAAATCAATTTCTTAAGAGTACTCATGAAAAGGTTTGACAGGTTAGGAAAAGGCTTTGATAGATTCACCTCTATGATGGGGGGTGGCTGAGAAGAATAGTCTTTAGTAAGCCCATTAACACTGGTGAAATGCCAAACATTTAAAAACTCCCTTTAAAATAAAAAATACAATAATCTTGGGAGCTGAGATGAGTTCTACTGTGGATGGGTACTTATTTAGACAAGATTTGAAGAAGACCTGTCACAATTAAGAAATAAACGGTAGACCTCAGTGTGAGCTTATCTTGCCAAGGGTTACAATGCCCGAAGGCATTCTGCAGGAACATGGCAACGATGGATTTTAGTTATGGTGGACTGACTGTCTTACCTCAATGTTTGGTAGGTGGCCTATTCTGTGATTAAGTCCATGGATGTTGAATCTCAAGACCATCTTGCAGTTGGGATGTAGTAGATACAATGTAACTACCTAAAAGCCAACAAAAAATTTCATTTCCCTTGATTGCCTCTACTGAGACATGGGGAAATCAAAATATATGGCTTTTCTCTATTCCTTATAGTAAGGGATATTTTGACTACTAATCTAAAAGTTCCTGGGGGGGATATTCTCTTTTTAAATAAGCCAAAGCCTAATCAGGAGTAGGCCTTTTGCCTTTCTTCCCTTTCCCTTTCTTTCTCGCTGAATGTTAGACATGAGTCCTAGAGATGCAGGAGCCATGATGTGACCATGAGATGATGGCCACAAGGATAAAGGTTTATGTGATATGCAAAGGACAACAAGAGTAGAAACATAGGATCCATGTCCCTGATGGCACTGTTGAGATGTTACTTACCTCTGGACTGCCTACGCCTGGATTTCTTGGCACATGAGAAAAACAGATCCCTATCTAGTTTAGGCCACTGTAATTTGGTTTTCTGTTATCTATAGTCAAACTCAATCCCAGATGATAAAAGTGAATAGAAATAGGGCCTTTAAATATTCTGGATGTTTTTGGTCACAGCACATGGGTTGATGTGCTTAACTGCCTATCAGGTTCTGGTACTTGAGTCGGGGAGAAAGTGGCATCTGCACATACCCAGGGCTTGCCTAAGAGGAGGCAGGGTAGGAGCTGAATGAAAAAGAGCCTTTCTCAGGAAAGCCCCTCCTAGCACATCTTCTGACCATTCCTGAGGCTGGCAAGATGTGCTGAGTGTAGGGAAGTTAGGAAGGTTCAAGCCAAGCAGGGCTGTGTGGGAGCAAAATTTAGGGTTGAGGACAGGCTGCGAGACTAGAAGATTCTGGAGACATGAGTAACCCCACATGCCAACAGAGCTGTAGGCAGAGAAAGGCTGGACACTCAGAAAGGCTACACCAGCAGGTTTGTCAAAAGGTTAAGTAGGACCTGATAGTCTCAGAAACCCAGATGAAGCCTTCTTACAAGGGAAAATTCTTCAGCAGTTATTTATTTCCAGGTTGTTTTCCACCTTTCCAACGGTGCCAAGTTGTAACAAAGTGAAAATCAGACCTAAAAAAATAATTCTCCCATCCTAAACTTTCTGCATAATTTGGAGAAATGTTTACTAGTCAACATAGTTAATTATTATGTGTTTCTCTGTAAGCCAGGACTGTGGTCATTATGATAATCAATTTAGTCTGCAAACAGATAATCTTTCCTAAGTGACACTGAGTTCACCAAAATGAAAAACAACTGGAGGTATTGTATGATTTTAAAAAATAATGCAACTTTTTAGACTGGCATTAATTTTTAAATATAAAATTTCTTTAGAAAAAATAATAAGATATTCATTGGGCTCTTTACTTCTAAACCAGAGATTATATCCTAATATCACACTAATCACCTCTTGTTCTAAATCCTAATACTGACCGAAAAACAAAAAACAAAAAAACAAAAACAAAAACAAACAAAAAAAACTTCCGTCATTCCTGAATTTTAGGTTACACTTGCATGAATCACTAAAAGCTACAGTTGGGGCCAGGCATGACGGCTCACCCTGTAATCTCAGCACTGTGGGAAGCCAAGGTGGGAGAACTGCTTAAGGCCTGGAGTTTGAGACTAGCTTGGCCAACATAGCAAGACTCTGTCTCTAATATAAATAAGTAAATAAATAAAAGCCCCAGTTGGGTTTTATAAATGGATTTTCATAAGCTGCTCAGAAAGAACAGGTAACATAAGAGTCTGGTTTTGTCTTATTCAAAAATTATTCTGGGCTGAGTTAAAAATCTAGAAGAAATTTGTGATTCTTTAGTGATGCATATGCTTATGTTGTCATCTTATTTAATAGTTCATTTTATATCTTAAAAGTTAATTCCATATTTAGGAAAGAAAAAACTGTGAAAATTTATTTTACAAGAATATATTCAACAAAGTAATATAATCTACCAGAAATTCCCTATGTCTCTGTGCTATGTTTTTCTAGTTAGGTAACTGAAAGGAATTAAAATATCAATTTGGCCTAACTAATGAAAAGACCCTAGAATATTTTTCAAAGTTAATTTTTTTGACCTGTTACACTGCTGAACTAAGACATATTTTCTTTTAGCTTTGATCAGAAAATCAATTTAGGTGTCTCAGTGAAAAGCCTATTTTTCATGAAGTGGAAGAACATCTAAAGAAAATACAGAGTAGCAAACATTCCAGAATTAAAACTGAAGAAAAAAATCCATATATGTTCTTTAAAAACAACATTTAATACAACCTAGTTAACAAAATGACATTGATGAACACGGTGGTAAAGTTTATAACGTATGCTAACTGATGTAGGGCTACTCTGCTCTGAATGCTAGAACGCTAATGCCACAGAACTCAAGCCTACAGGAAAGGATGTGCCATCTTTGCCAAAAGGGCAGCAGGATTTGAAATATTTGAATACTTTGGTTCCTAGAATTTTTCAGAGCTTACAAGAACAACAACAAAAATGTGTGTATAAACTAAAGGATACAGAAAACCAGTTTCTATCTAGATAGGGCAGGATTTATTATCCACTGCTTGGACTAGCAAACTTCCTCCATTTGTTTCCGTAAGATTTCTACTGAAGTACAGACATTACATAATGTGCAAACACTGCAAAGCCTCCTAAAAGGCATGCTGGCAGGTTAAAAGGTCGTCGTCTGGATGACAGTCAAGCCACAGAGAAACAGGTCTATGGGGGCCAGGGGGAAATATCCAGCTGGACCAGATTCTCAGCTGGGAATGATCTCTGACCTGATCTTCTTTTCCCTTGATAACCCCTCTTTTCATGTAACCACGAAAATTATGCCGATTCAAGTAGCTGGTATGAACATTAGTTATGTCCACTATTCATGCAGCGTAAACTCTAGCAGAGCCCACTAATCATCTCCCAAAGTTAGGGTCTTCTGTTGGGTGTTGCTCTCTCTCAGTTGGAACCTTCTGTTTGTGGGAAGCAAGGTACTAGGAATCACCAAAGTGATGGTGAGGGCAAGCCTGGGCGAAGGCAGTTTCTGTGAGGGTTATTGCAAGAGGAGGCAGGGGTGGCACTGCAGATCTAGAGGGAAGAGGCTGGCCAGGATATCTGAGATGCTTCCTTAATGATCAGCCTAGTCACTACTAGGAAGTGAACTATGAATTCAAGTAGGGAATGAACCAATAACCCAAAGAAGAAGGAAGACACGTAAACTATTGCCTCATTTTCCTTTACCTGAGGTTACACAGACGGGGTAGGTTATGGGGGAAAAAAAAATCAGAGACCATTGAAGTAGTGGTTATTTGGCTATCAGAAGGCCAGATTAGAGCCAAGGGATTAAAAGATCAGAAAAGGAAAGGATGTGAGAAATAGGAGGGCTGTGATCCAAAAGTTTGTTTGCTAGTTTGTTATTTAGAACAGAAATGAAGAAATGTAGCTGAATGTTCAGTCTGATTTTCAAAATGTATTTCATATATCAGGGTTGTGTGAGAAAGGAAGCCCAGGGTTCCTCAAGCAACAATGTAGTATAAAGCTCTGGTTGCCTTGGATTGAGGAGGGAAATACGGCTTATGCCTAAACTGTCCTGCTCCTTGCTGCCTAAACTTGGGTCTCCTGGAAGATGCAGCAGGCGGTCAGTTATTGCAACTAAAAGGAAGAGTCCTTTCTTCAAGTGCAGCTTTTGGAGCCTACTTTTCCTGAAGTATATATAACTCTGATGCAGAAAACGTGGAAAAATACCTTTACATAATGTCCTGTTTTAATTAAAAACATTAAACACTTGATTATATGTTTATATTATATATTCACTAAATATACCGTTAAGAATAATTTGTCATAGCTAGACTTTTCAAATATAAATTTACAAAATGTATAAAATTTATATCCCATGTCCTGATTTGGATTTAGAAAATATTTCTAAAGAGGCATAAGTACAGCTGCATATCTAATGATGTCCTCAGCCCTGGGGCTCTGGGTCCTCAACCTTCTCAATGTCTCAAGGACAAGCAGCTCCTAATTCACGCAGTCAGGAAGAGGGCAACACCTATCCCAGGGAGGAAAGTGGTATCCCTAGCTGGAGAATGCTTTTTGTTTTAAGATAGCTTTTATTTTAAGACAGTTGTAGATTTACACGCAGGTGTAAGAAATAATATAGAGAAATCCATGTATTTTTTACCCAGTTTCTCCCATGGTAATATCTTACAAAACTACAGCATAATATTACAGCCAGGATATGTATATATATTTTTTAAAGAGACAGGGTCTTCCTCTGTTGCCCAGGCTGAAGTGCAGTGGTGCAATCACAGCTCACTGTAACCTTGAACTCCTAGGCTCAAGCGATTCTCCTACCTCAACCTTCCAAGTTGCCAGGACTACAGGTGTGTGCCACCATGCCTAGCTAATTTTTTTTTTTTTTTTTTTGAGACGGAGTGTTGCTCTGTCGCCCAGGCTGGAGTGCAGTGGCACCATCTCGGCTCACTGCAACCTCCGCCTCCCGGGCTCATGCCATTCTCCTGCCTCAGCCTCCCAAGCAGCTGGGACTACAGGCGCCCGCCACCATGCCTGGCTAATTTTTTTGTATTTTTAGTAGAGACGGGGTTTCACTGTGTTCGCCAGGAATGGTCTTCATCTCCTGACCTCGTGATCCGCCCGCCTCGGCCTCCCAAAGTGCTGGGATTACAGGCGTGAGCCACCGCGCCTGGCCTGAATTTTTATCTTTAATTTTTAACCCCTGGCAACCACTAATCTGTTCTTCATTTCTATAATGTCATCATTTCAAGAATGCTAATATAAATGGAATCATACAGTATGTAATCCTTAAGGGTTGCTTTTTTTTCACTGAGCATTAATTCTCTGGAGATGGACACAGGTTGCCGTGTATATTAAAAGTCTGTTCCTTTTTATTATCAAGTAGAATTCCATGGTATGGGTTGATCACAGTTTGTTTAATAATTTACCTATGGAAACTACCTCTGGGTTGTTTCCAGTTTTTGGCGATTATGAATAAAACTACAATAAACATTCATATATTTAGGTTTTTCTGTGACACCAGTTTTCATATATCAGGGATGAATGCTGAGGAGTGTAACTGCTGGGTCATAGGGTAGTTGCATGTTTAGGTTTTTAACTGTCAAACTGCTTTTCAGAGTGGGTGCACCATTTTACATTGTCAGCAGCAATGTATGAGTGATCCAGTTTCTCTGCATCCTTACCAGCATTTGAGGTTGCTATTTTTTTTTTATTTTAGCCATTCTGATAGGTGTGTAATGATATCTCACTGTGATCACACTCAGCTAGTCTTTGCCTAGTCCCAGATCCTGATCCTGAATATTTTCTCCCTTTTTTCTAAAAGGATTGTAATTTTACAATTTATATTTAAATTCATGACTCATTTAGAGTAAACTTTTTTATAAGGTGTAAGGTTTAGAGTTTAGGTCAAGGTTCATTTCCTTTCCTTCCTTTGTTTCTTCTTCTTTTTTCTTTTCTTTTGGCCTAAGGAGAGCCAAGTGCTCCAGCAAAATTGTTGAAATGGCAATTCCTCTTTTATCAAATTGCTTTTGCCCCTTGTCAAAAACCAGTTGGGCACATTTGTGTGGGTCTATTTCTAGGTTCTCTTCTCTGTTCTATTGATCTATGTATTAATCCCTTTAGCAATATCACAAAGTTTGATTACTATAGCTACATAATAAATCTTGCAACCAGACAGACTCACTCCTTCCACTTTATTCTTTTACAAAACTGTTTTAGTAATTCTTATTCCTTTGCCTTTCCAAATATATTTTAGAATAATCATGTCAATAGCTACAAAAAAATCTTACTTGGATTTTGACAGCAACTATGTTTAATATGCGTATCAATTTAGGAAGAATTGATATCTGATATGGTTTGGATTTGTGTCCTCACCCAAATCTCATGTCCTCAATGTAATCCCCAATGTTGGAGGTGGGACCTGGTGAGAGGTAACTGAATCATGGGGATGGTTTCTCATGATTTAACACCATCCCCCTTGGTGATGTTATAGCAATAATGATTGAGTTATCTCAAGATCTGATTGTTTAAAGTGTGTAGAACCTCCCCCACCACTCTCTCTCAGTCCTGCTCCTGCCATGTTAGACACCTGCTCCCAGTTTGCCTTCTGCCATGAGTAAAAGCTACTTGAGGCCTCTGCAGAAGTGGATGCTGACATGCTTCCTGTACAGCCTGTGGAACTGTGAGCCAATTAAACCTCTTTTCTTTATAAATTACCCAGTGTGAGAGTACATTAATACATGTTTACTACATTGAGTCTTCCAATCCATGAACATGGTATGTCTCTCCATTTACTTAGGTCTGCTTTTGTTTCTTTATTAATAGGCTTCATTTTCAGCATATAATTCTGTATACGTTTTTCTAAATTTATGCTTAACCATTTAGTTTTTTTGACTGGCTATAAATGGTATTATATTTTAAATTTTGGTTTCTATCACTAGTGTATGCAAATAATATTGACTTTTGTGCTTATCTTGTATCCTGTGACATTGTTGAACTTGTAGTAATTCTCAAAGCTTGTTTTTGGTAGATTCCTTGGGATTGTCATTTTTTTTTCTTTTCTTTTCTTTTTTTTTAATCATTTGATAAATTTTTATTCCCTGGCAGAGCCACAGAACCATCCTTGGGATTTTCTCTACAGACAATCATGCCATCTACATACAAGGGATTAATTTCTTCTCTTCTGATCTGTATATCTTTTATTTCCTTGCCTGGCCTTACTGGACTGACTAGAACTTCCAGCACTATGTTGAATAAGAGTGCTGAGAGCAGACATCTTTGTCTTGTTTCTAGTCTTAGAAGAAAAGCATTCAAAATATTTTTTTTCTGCATCAGTTGATAGAATCATATGGTTTATCTTCTTTAGCCTGTTAATATGCTAGATTATATTAATGGATTTTTGAATACTATACTAGCCTTGCATCCCTGGAATAAATCACATTTGGTAATAGAATAGTATATAATTCTTTTTATATATTGCTGAATTCTATTTGCTAATATTTTATTAGAGATGTTTGTCTCTATACTCATAGGGGATACTGGCCTGTATTTTCTTCTTTCTTTGTATTATTTTTCTCTGGTTTTGATATTAGATAATACTAGCTTCAAAAAGTGAATTGGGATGTGTTTCCTCCTATTTTCTATTTAAAAAAATAGGTAGAATTGTGTTAATATTTCTTTAAACATTTGGTATAATTCTCCAGTGAAATCATCTGGGCCTCTAAATGTCTTTTCTGGAAGTTTTAAAATTACAAATTGAATTTCCTTCCAAGTTATAGGGCTCTTGAAATGATCTATTACATCTTGGATGAGTTGTGGTAGTGTGTCAAAATTTGAAGAATTGGTTTATTTCATCCCAGTTGTCAAATTTATATGTGTAGAGTTGTTCACAGTAGCCTTTACTACCCTTTTGATGTGTGCAGGCTCTATAGTGGATATTTTCTATTTCATTTCTGATATTGGTAATTTGTGTCTTCACCTGTTTTTTCTTTGTCAGTCTTGCTAGGGGTTTGTCAATTTTATTACTCTTTCAAAGTAGCTACTTTCTCGTTTCATTGATTTTCTCTATTGTTTTTGTTTTCAACTTTTTTGGTAGAGACAGGGTCTCACTATATTGCCTAGGCTGGTCTCGAACTCCTGGCCTTAAGCAAACCTCCTGCCTCAGCCTTCCAAAGTGCTGGCATTCTAGATGTGAGCAACTGCTCCTAACCCTAATTTCTATTCTTGCTATTTCTTTCCTTTTCATCCTTTTGGGATTACTTTGCTCTTCTTTTTCTAGGTTCTTGAGGTTGAACCTTAGGTTACTAGGACTTTTCTCCTTTTCTAATGTAGTCATTTCTCACAACAGCATACATTTTTGTCTCATCACTGTTTTAGCTGTGTCCCACAAATTTTAATATGCTGTATTTTCATTTTAATTCAGTTTTATTATTAATTATTACTAATTTTTTTTTTTTTTTTTTTTTTTTTTTTTTTTTTTTTTTTTTTTTTTTTTAAGCTGCTTTCACTCTGTTACCCAGGCTGGAGTTCAGTGGCATGATCATAGCTTACCGCAGCCGTGGTCTCCTGGGCTCAAGTGATCCTTCCATCTTAGCCTGCCCAAGAAGCTGAGATTACAGGCCTATACCTCCATGCCTGGCTAATTTTTCTTTTCTTTCTTTTTTTTTTCTGAGACAGGATCTCACTTGGTCACCCAAGCTGGAGTGCAGTGGCACGATCTTGGCTCACTGCAGCCTTGACTTCCCAGGCTCGAGGGATCCTCCTGCCTCAGCCCCCAAGTAGCTAGGACCTGTTACAGGTGTGTGCCACCATGCCCAGCTAATTTTTGCATTTTTAGTAGAGATGGGGTTTCATCATGTTGCCCAGGCTGGTCTTGAACTCCTGGACTCCAGTGATCTGCCCCCTTTGGCTTCTCAAAGTGTTGGGATTACATGCATGAGCCACAGTGACTGGCCAATTTTCAAATTTTTTATAGAGACAGGGTCTCACTGTGTTGCCCTGGCTGGTCTAGAACTCCTGGGCTCAAACGATCCTCCCACCTCAGACCCCCAAAGTGCTAGGATTACAATTGTAAGCCATAGTTTTATTATTTACATGTAGTATTATTTGAATTTCTTTGTAATTTCCATTTTTTGACTCATGAGTTGTTTAGAAGTATGTGGTTTACTTTCCAAGTATTTAAAGATCTAACTTTTGTTATTCTGTTGTTGATTTCTAGTTTGATTCCATTGTGGTCACTGAACATGCTCTGTATGGTTTCAATGATATTAACACGTTGATATCAATTCTGTTTTGGGTGGAGTGTTCTACAAATGCCTGTTAGGTAATTTTCTTTGCACTGAAATATACTTTATCTGATATTAGTAAAGCTATTACTGGTTTCCTTTGCTTATAAATGTTTGCATAATATATCTTTTCCCATCCTTTTGCTTTCAACCTACTTATATTGTTATATTTAAACTAAGAGTTTTGAGGACAGCATATAATTGAGTCATGTTTTCTAATCTACCCTGCCAATTTCTTTTAATTGTATATTTAGATCATTTACATTCAATATAATCATGGACATCATTTTATTATTTGTTTTCTGTTTGTTCTCTGTCATGTCTCTGAGTTCTTTTTCTGGCCTTCCAATCAATGTGTTTCTAAATATAGAATTCCATCTTGATCTATCCATGGTGATTCTGAGTATCTGTTTTGAATAGCATTTGAAACGGCTGTTCTAGGTACTACATTACATATATACATGACTTATTACCATCTACGTGTGGTTGCATCTCACAGTTCAAGTAAAGTGTAGAAACCTTACTTGCCATTATGTCCTTGTGCCCTCCCCCATATATAAAATCGTTGCCCTAAATATTTCCTGTGTACATTTAGAACCATAAGATATGGTGCTATAATTTTTGCTTTAACTGTTAAACATAATTTAGAAATCTCAAGAGAAGAAGAAAGTTGTATTTGTCCACATTTTAACTTATTCACTGTTCTTTCTTTTTGATGTTCCCAGATTCCTTCTTTTATCATTTCCTCTCTGTTGAGAGAACTTCCTGCAGTTACTCTTTTAGGATAGATCTAATGGTGACAAGTTCTTTTGGTTTTTCAACATTTGAGAATGCTAAATTTCCCCTTCTTTCCTGAAAGATACTTTTGCTAGATATAGAATTTTGGATTGATAGTTATTTTTGTTTTGCATTTTGTGATTTTCCTTTGGGTCTCCATGGATTCTGATGAAAAACTAGCTGTCCTTCAAACAGACTTTCTTCCATGAATAATGCATCACTTTGCTCTTCTGGCTGCTTTCAAGAGATTTTCTTTGTTTTAGTTTTCAAAAGCTTGGTTATGATGTGTTTTAGTGTAGATTTCTTTGGGTTTATTCTGTTTTAAGTTCATTCAGCTTCTTGAATCTGTAAATTCATATCTTTTGCAAAATTTAGGGGTTTTTAACCACTATTTGTTTGAATACTTTTTCAGACCTATTCTCTATTTCTAGGACTGGTGTTATCACAAATGTTAGATCTTTTTTTTTTTTTTTTTGAGACAGTCTTGCTCTGTTGCCCAGGCTGGAGTGCAGTGGCGTGATCTCAGCTCACTGCAAGCTCCACCTCCCAGGTTCACGCCATTCTCCTGCCTCAGCCTCCCAAGTAGCTGGGATTACAGGAACCCGCCACCATGCCCGGTTAATTTTTTTTTGTATTTTTAGTAGAGATGGGGTTTCATCATGTTAGCCAGGATGGTCTCGATCTCCTGACCTTGTGATCCACCTGCCTCAACCTCCCAAAGTGCTGGTATTACAGGCGTGAAAATGTTGGATCTTTCGTTGTAGTCCAACAGGTCCCTGAGGTTCTGTTCCTTTTTTTCCCCTTTTTAGTCTATTTTCTCTCTGTTGGGTAATTCCTATTGATCTAATCTCACATTCACTGATTCTTTCCTCTGTCCCCTCATTTTATTGTTGGGTCTAGCCATTGAGATTTTAAATTTGTTCTAAAATTTCCATTCAGTTTTTTTTTTTCAATCTTCTCTTTCCTAAGATTTTCTATCTTCTCATGAATTTCGAACATGTTTATTAATTGATCATTAAATAATTTTTATAATGGCCGCTTTAAAGTCATTGTCAGATAATTCCAGTATCTCTATCATTTTGGTGTTGGCATTGATTTTTTTTTTTCCCAGTCAAGTTGAGATTTTATTAGACAAGTGATTTTCAACTACAACATGGACAGTTTGAGTAGTATGTTATGAGATTCTGGATCTTATTTAAACGTTATGTTTTAGATGTTTTTTTCATTATGGCCAGGTAGGGTAGACTCTAAGTTACCCATCTGACTTCTGTTGATAAGGAAGGAGACCACCCCTTATATTGTCTTAGGCCCAATTTCTGCCTCCAAAGAAAGAAAAAGTAAAAATGAAAAGGCAGAAATGAAATCCACAAGCAGACAGCCTGGCGCCACACCCTGGGCCTGGTAGTTAAAGATCGACCCCTAACCTAATTGGTTATGTTATCTATAGATTACAGACATTGTATAGAAAAGCACTGTCCTGTTTTGTTCCGATCTAATTACTGGTGCATGCAGCCCCCAGTCATGTACCCACCCCCTGCTTGCTCAATCGATCACGACCCTCTCACGCACACCCCCTTAGAGTTGTGAGCCCTTAAAAGCGATGGGAATTGCTCACTCGGGGAGCTCAGCTCGTGAGACAGGAGTCTTGCAGATGGCCCTGGCCGAATAAACCCCTTCCTTCTTCAACTCAGTGTCTGAGGAGTTTTGTCTGTGGCTTGTCCTGCCACATTTCTTGGTTCCCTGACTGGGAAGCGAGGTGAATGACGGATGGTCGAGGCAGCTCCTTAGGTGGCTTAAGCCTGCCCTATGGAACATCCTTGCAGGGGACTCCAACCAGCCCAAGCAACATGGATCCTGAGAGCGCTCCCAGGTAGGCATTTGCCCTGGTGGGACGCCTCGCCAGAGCAGTGTGTGGCAGGCCCCCGTGGAGGATCAACACAGTGGCTGCACACCGGGAAGGAATGGGCACTTGGAGTCTGGACATCTAAAACTTGGTAAGACTAGTCTTTGAAACTTGCCCACTCTGTTTGAGTGGAAGCGTGGCCTGATCACCCATGGTGTGCCTTTATCGGCACTTTGGTTTTGGTTTTGATTTGGTTTGAATTGCTTGACAGGACCGGTCTTGGGAACTTGCCCACTCCATTTGAGTGGAAGCACGGCCTGATCACCCACGGTGTGCCTGTACTGGCACTTTGGTTTTTGTTTTTGACTTGACTTGGATTGCTTGATACTTTGGTTTTGTTTTTGACCTGGCTTAGATTTCTGGATATTCCGATTTTGGTTTGGTGCAAACGGCAAAAGTGTGTGTGTGCCCTTTTTACCTGTTCTTTGTTTTGTGGTGTGTGTGTGGTGTCAGCGTGGTGTTTCGTCTTGAAGAAGCAGAGGTCAGGCACAAATAAGCCCACCCTACTAGGAACTATGTTGAAAAAATTTCAAAAAAGAATTTAAAGGAGACTATGGAGTACTGTGACACTAGGAAAACTTAAAACTTTGTGTAAGATAGACTGGCCAGCATTAGAGGTAGGTTGGCCATTAGAAGGAATCCTGGACAGGTCCCTTGTTTCAAAGGTATGGCACAAGGGGGTAAGTCAGGGAACCCAGACCAGTTCCATATATAGACACTTGGTTACAGCTGGTTTTAGATCCCCGTCCCCAACACACAGTGGTTGAGATAACAACAGCATAAGTGGCTGGCAGAGGCAAGGAAAGACAAGCAGAGAGAGAGAAAGGAAAGAGAGAGAGAGGAAAAGAGACAGAGAGGAAAAGAGGCAAAGAGAGAGAGGAAGAGACAGACAAAGAGGGAGTCAAGGAGAGAGAGAAAGAGGCAGAGAGAGAAGAGACAGAGGTAAAAGGAAAGTTAAAGAGAGAGACAAAGTCAAAGAAAGAAAGAGATATACGAGTAGTTAAGAAAAAAAAAGTGTACCCTATTCCTTTAAAAGCCAAGGTAAATTTAAAACCTATAATTGATAATTGAAGGTATTCTCTGTAACCCTATAACACCCCAATATCACTTTGTTGTCAGTGTAAACAAGGGCGTATCCGAAAGCACTGAGGCCTTCCAATCAAACATTCTTAACCCAGTAACCCACGGATGGCCCAAATGCATTCAATCTGTAGTGGCAACTGCTTTGCTAACAACAACAACAACAAAGTAAAAAAAAAAAAAAAAAAACATTTAGAGGAAACCTCATTGTGAGCATACCTCATCAGTTCAGAAGTATCCTAAGGAAAAAAAGCCGGGGGGCAGAATTTAAATAAAAAGAGTATTATATGGTTAATTCTTGTCCTGAAGTAAATTAACTGGTTGTTTAAAGAAAGAAATATTTGTCGTAAGTCAGAAAGTTGAGGCATGTCGAAGAACTGTCTGCAAAAGTCATGAAACAGAAAAATGTTACAAAAAAGAATTTATGCAAAAAATATTGTATAATTTAAAAGTAACTAGGCCTCCTGAATGTAAAACTACTGAAAAAAAAAAAAAGTTTATGTGCAAGGTGTATAAGAAAAGTAAAATATACCTTTGGTGAAAGGATTATAAGGAGGCATAAGAATGTACATTTTTACTTACATTAAAAAGTTTAAAAAAATATTGTTTTGAAGGTTTAAGCAAGTTTTAAAATGTTAATTGTAAAGAAAATTCTGTGTGTAAACATATTAGCTAAAGTTAAAGAAGTATCATCCAGTTTTTCTGTGAACTGGACATTAAAGTAAAAGTATAACAGGTTTTTCTTAAAGCACCAACCTGCTCTTTAACAAAAATTATAAAAGTTTAAAAAGAGTCTATAAAATCTTACCTTATGGTCAAACATTAAAAATTAGATAAATATGTCTACAAGGTTTTATTAAAATTAGGTTTAACATTAATAACACAGTAATATAAAGATAAAATTTAGTTTATCTGGTATAAAAATCATGCGAGAAGCATTGTTAAATATAAAATAGTATTTGGCTTTCTTTAGTTTAAAAACTAATAAAAAGAGGTGCTAAAGGAAAATTCTCAGTAAAAAGGCACTAAGGACTACAAAGTCCACTGCCAAGGTCCCCACATTTAAAACAAAAGGTCAGTTTCTTAAAAATTATATACTTGGTTTATCTTCCACTTTCCTTTCTCAAAAACTAAAAGTCTTTTAGCACATGCACCATCCCTAGAATTTCCGGTAAACCAGCACCAGCCTGAAGATCATGTTCTCATCAAAGGGTGGAAAGAAGAAAAACTTGAGCCAGCCTGGGAAGGACCCTACCTTGTGCTGCTGACCACCAAGACTGCTGTTCGTACAGAAAAAAAAAAACAAAACAATGGACTCATCACACCCAAGTCAAGAAAGTGCCAACCCCTCCAGAGTCATGGGCCACAGTCCCGGGGAAAACCCTACCAAACTAAAGCTAAGAAAAATTTAACCCTTTTCATCTATTCTATTACTCTTTTTCCTTTCCTCGTTCTATTGCTGACCATCTAGTTATTAACATAACCAAGTCAATTTTGCCTCAAACTATTGCATTTAATGCTTGCCTTGTTAGTATTCATGAAGACTTGCCAAGTCAAAGACAGCTTTCTACTTCAGAAAAGTACTTCTGTCCCTTCTGACTCTCCTCAGACTGGGCATTAGTAAACTAGGACCATTTAATCCAGGGAGATTTCGATAAAGACCCCAGTGCCAACCAGGAGTCTTGCCCCCCAACGTAGAGCTTACATGCCATGGTTGGTCCAACGTTCTGTGGATCACTAAAAAGCAAGGATGGACTGCCCCAACTGGTTTCTGTAATTTCCTAAAACCATACATTCATTTTACTAGAAGATCATAGAAGTTAAAGGCTTAAAACAAACTTTAGCAATTAAGACAGGATACCAAGATGCAAATGCATGGTTAAAATAGATCAAATATTCCATCTGCATGTTAAACAAAAGCAATTGTTATGCTTGTGCACATGGCAGGCCAGAGGCCCAGACTGTCCCCTTTCCACTAAGGTGGTCCTCCAGTCGACCAGGTGTGGGCTGCATGGTGGCTCTTTTCCAGGATTCTACAGCCTGGAGTAATAAGTCGTGCCAAGCTCTCTCTGCCATATCCCAAAGTCTGGCACCCTGCAGGTCAGCCCCCAAGGGCCGTCCAGCTTCTGTCTCCCAACACTAAGTTCACTTCGTGTCTCTCATGACAAGGAGGAAACTTAGTATTCCTTGGAGACCTGAAAGGACGCAGTGAGCTTAAGAATTTTCAAGAGCTTATCAATCAGTCAGCCCTTCTTCATCCCTGAGCGGATGTGTGGTGGTATTATGGTGGACCTTTACTGGGCACCCTGCTGAATAAGTGGCGTGGCACTTGTACTCTAGTCCAATTGGCTATCCCTTTCACCCTGGCATTTCATCAACCAGAAGGAAAAAAAATAAGACATCGTAAAGCGAGAGAAGCCCCTTATAAGTCTTTCGACTCTCATGTCTATTTAGACGCAACTGGAGTCCCATGAGGAATACCAGATCAATTTAAAGCTTGAAATCAAATAGCTGCAGGATTTGAGTCAATATTTTAGTAGGTGACAGTTAATAAAAATGTAGATTAGATACACTACATCTATTACAACCAACAGAAATAAGCTTTTCATGAGTTAAAAACTCATGTCGGTCCCAGCCCTGAGGCTACCTGACCTGACAAAACTCTTTACACTCTATGTGTCAGAAAGAGAAAAAATGGCAGTTGGAGTTTTAACCCAGACTGTGGGGTCCTGGCCAAGGCCAGTGGCCTATCTCTCAAAACAACTAGATAGGATTTCCAAAGGCTGGCCCCCAGGTCTAACGGCCCTAGCAGCAACGGCCCTGTTAGCACCCGAAGCAAATAAACTAACCCTTAGACAAAACCTGAATATAAAGGGCCCCCATGCTGTGGTAACTTTAATGACTATCAAAGGACATCATCAGTTAACAAATGCTAAATTAACCAAGTACCAAAGCTTGCTATGTGAAAATCCCCACATAACCACTGAAGTTTGCAACACCCTAAACCCCACTACCCTGCTCCCGGTATCAGAGAGCCCAGTTAAACATAACTGTGTAGAGGTGTTGGACTCAGTTTATTCTAGCAGGCCCAATGTGCGAAACCATCCTGAAATATCAGTAGACTGTGAGCAGTACATGGACAGGAGCAGCTTCGCCAACCCCTGCAAAGTGACTCTGAAGAAGACGACAAACCCTGCTCCAGTCACACCCGGAAGCTGACTGGTCCATGCACAGCCGAAGCATGAGAAAACTCATCCCAGGACTCATTTTCCTTAAAATTTGGAATTTTATAGTAAGGACTTCAACTGACCTCAGACTGAGGACTGTTCCCAGTGTATATATCAAGTCACTGAGGTAGGACAAAAGTTTGCTATGGTCCTATTATTTTACGGTTATTTTAAGTGTACTGGAACTCTAAAAAGAACTTGTTTGTATAATGTTATTCTACACAAGGTATGTAGCCCATGAAATGACTAACCTGATGTGTGTTATGCCCCATCTGAGCCTCCCATGACCACAGTTTTTTAAAAATAAGATTAAGGACTGAGGACTGGTGGAGGCTCATAAATGATACGAGTAAAGTGTTAGCCGAAACAGAAGAAAAAGAGGTGCCCAAACAAGTCACCTTAAAATTTGATGCCTGTGCTGTCATTAATAGTAATAAGTTAGGAATAAGGTGTAGTTCTCTTAATTAGAAAAGAGGCTATATGGCAGAAAATAAGTACATCTGTCATAAATTAGGACTGTGTGGAAATAAATGTAAATACTGGTCTTGTGTCATTTAGGCCACTTAGATTAAAAAAAAATGAAAAGGATCCAGTCCACCTTCAGAAAGGAAAAAATGACCCTTCCTGTACTAAAGGACAATGTAACCCCTTAGAGCTAGTAATAACCAATCCCCTTGATCCTTGCTGGAAAAAAGAGGAGCGTGTGACCTTAGGAATCGATGGGGCTGGACTGAATCCTCAAGTACATATCTTGGTTCGAGGAGAAGTTTATAAACGCTTTCCTGAGCCAGTGTTTCAAACTTTCTATGATGAACTAAATGTGCCAGTACCAGAAATTCCAGGAAAAACAAGAAATTTGTTTTTGCAATTAGCTGAGCATGGAGCCCAGTCTCTCAATGTCACTTCATGTTATGTATGTGGAGGAACTGTAATAGGAGATCAACGGCCATGGGAAGCTCGATAATGAGTACCTACAGATCCAGTTCCTGATGAATTCCCAGCTCAAAAGAATCACCCTGATAATTTCTAGGTCCTAAAAGCCTCAATTATTGGACAATATTGCATAGCTAGAGAAAGAAAAGAATTCACTCACCCTGTAGGATGACTTAGTTGTCTGAAACAGAAACTGTATAATGGTACCACAAAAATAGTCACTTGGTGGAGTTCAAATCACACAGAGAGAAATCCATTTAGTAAATTCCCAAAGTTGCAAACTGTGTGGACCCACCCGGAGTCCCACCGGGACTGGACAGCCCCCACTAGATTATACTAGATATGCAGGCGTAGAGCTTATGTCAAATTACCTGACCAGTAGGCAGGTAGTTGTGTTATTGACACTATTAAACTATCTTTCTTCCTACTGCCCATAAAAACAGGCGAATTCCTAGGCTTCCCTGTCTATGCTTCCCGCGAAAAGAGAAGCATACCTATAGGAAATCGAAAAAATGATAAATGGCCCTCTGAGAGAATCATACAATATTATAGGCCTGCTACTTAGGCACAAGACGGCTCGTGAGGATACCAGACCCCCATTTACATGATCAACCAAATCATACAGTTACAAGCTGTCTTAAAAATAATCACTAATAAAACTGGCAGAGCCTTGACTATTCTGGCCCAGCAAGAATCTCAGATGAGAAATGCTATCTATCAAAATAGATTAGCTCTTGACTACTTGCTAGCAGCTGAAGGAGAGGTCTGTAGGAAATTTAACCTTACTAATTGCTGCCTACACATAGATAATCAAGGGCAAGTAGTTGAAGACATAGTTAGAGATATGACAAAATTGGCACATGTGCCCATGCAAGTGTGGCATGGATTTGATCCTGGGGTCATGTTTAGAAAATGGTTCCCAGTGCTAGGAGGATTTAAAACTCTTATAATAAGAGTTATAATAGTAATAGGAACCTGCTTACTGCTCCCTTATTTGCTATCTGTACTTCTTCAAATGATAAAAAGCTTCATCGCTACCTTAGTTCACCAAAATGCTTCAACACAAGTGTACTATATGAATCACTATCGATCTGTCTTGCAAGAAGACATACGTAGTAAAAATGAAAGTGAGAACTCCCACTATTGAGTGAGAGTCTCAAAGGTGGGGAGTAAAGGAGGAGACCATCCCTCATATTGTGTTACGCCCAATTTCTGCCTCCAAAGAAAGAAAAAGTAAAAACTAAAAGGCAGAAATGAAATCCACAAGCAGACAGCCCAGTCCCACACCCTAGGCCTGGTAGTTAAAGATCGACCCCTGACCTAATCGGTTATGTTATCTATAGATTACATTGTATAGAAAAGCACTGTGAAAATCCCTATCCTGTTTTGTTCCGATCTAATTACCGGTGCATGCAGCCCCCCGTCACGTACCCCCTGCTTGCTCAATCGATCACGACCCTCTCACGCTCACCCCCTTAGAGTTGTGAGCTCTTAAAATGGACAGGAATTGCCCACTCCGGGAGCTTGGCTCTTGAAACAGGAGTCTTGCCGATGTCGCTGGCCGAATAAACCCCTTCCTTCTTTAACTCAGTGTCTGAGGAGTTTTGTCTGAGGCTCGTCCTGCTACATTGACACCCAAGGGATGAAGGGGCTCCTTATAGCTGCTGGGTAGGGAAAGCAATTCTGACTCTGTACTAGGCTTCCACTGTTACCATCTTGGCTGGGACAAGTGGGAGTCCCTTGTTACTTCTCCCACATGACCTTTACTGATAACATGGGGGTAGTGGCGATGGTAGTCCCATTACTGCAGGGCAGTGATGAAAGTCTTCGCTCTCTACTCAGCCTCTTCTGGGACAGTACCCAAGAGCAGGGAAAGAGAGGGGGTGCTTCATTACTGCTGGGGAGAGGGTAAAGTCCACTCAATCTCTGCAAGCATGGCTGGAGATGGCTGGAGTAGAGTAGAGCAGTTACTGTCTAAAGGTTTCTTTTAGAAAGTATTAAAGACCAGAGGCCAGTTGCGGTGACTCGTGCCTATAATCCCAGCATTTTGGAAGGCCAAGGTGGGTGGATCACCTCAGGTTAGGAGTTTGAGACCAGCCTGGCCAATATGGTGAAACCCCCTCTCTACTAAAAATACAAAAATTTGCTGGGAGTTGTGGCGGGCACTTGTAGTTCCAGCTACTTGGGAGGCTGAGGCAGAAGAACTGCTTGAACCCAGGAGGCGGAGGTTGCAGTGAGCCGAGATTGAGCCACTGTACCCCAGCCTGGGTGGCAGAGTGAGACTCTGTCTCAAAAAATATATAATAATAATAAAGAAAGAAAGTATTGAAGATCAGAATATACTGCCGCAAAATGACTGTAGGGGACCCAAAATATACCATCCCTAAAGATGCCTCTTGGGCAAAAAGATTATTTTAAACTGAGTATTTTGAGAAACTGGAGACACAGGAGAAGCTCTAAAAATGGAGAAGTTCCCTTTTTAAAGGGAAATTCACATTTATAAAGGACATTTCCATTCGAATCGGTGTTTTCCTCTCTGTATCATGAAGGATAACTCTAAATCACCAGGGACTCTATTATCAATGCGAAGGGCACCAACCTAAATCTGCATAAGAAACTTTTGTCTTGCGTACAGTGCTTTTCTTGGTTACCTCCCATTACTGACTTCTTTTCTTTGTTTTAGTTGAAGTATTTAGTATTTAAGTCTGAACTCAGAAGCCACCTCTTTGAGATTTATTCATTTCTCTGGGTATCTCCCATGTACATATGAAATATAATGTTAATAAATTTATATATTTTTCTTGTTAATCTGTCTTTTGTAACAAAGATCTGCTCCAAGTAAGAACTATACAAGGTAGGGAGAAGACTAATTTTTCCTACTCTATGAAACATTGCTCCTTTCCTGGTCTTTGGGCCAGAGAGAGTAGGCTTTTGTTGGGGCCTTTAAAAGTCTCTACTCTTTGGTGTTTCTGGGTTGCTGGCTCCACACCTAGGATATATGTGATAAAAAGGAAACCTACGGAACTCACCACTGTGTTTGTTGCTTGGTTCCCAAAGTCCCTACATAGCCTGCTTTCTATTCTCTACCTTGTATAGTCTTCTTAATGTTGTTTTATAGATAATATCCAGGGTTTTTTGTACTTAGCAGGAGAAATAGTGGAAAGTCCATTTACTCTATCTTCCTGGAAGCAGAAATCCCAGGAGGAAAATGGAATCCATAACTGAAGAATGCTTTATAAAATCCATTCTACAAGGCAAAAAGAAAATGACAAAGAGCAACAAGGGGCTAGGAGGGACAAACAAACCTGTAAAGAGAAGTAAAATGATCTTATCAAAGTATATGTGGAGAATTTTACATATATTTGCCAGAATTTCAAATGCTGATTCCATTGGGTCTCAAGTAATTTCCAAAGGTAGACTGGCTCTAACTCTTGATTTAATCAACATCTGAAAATCAATGAGGGGAAGTAACTAAATGGAAGCCACAGAGTGACTCTAGGACAGAACCAAAATGAGAGTTGAGGGTTTCTGACTTCCTGTCAGTATCATTTTCACCAGTAGGCATCTGTTCCATAATATTGTCAGAGGCATTTGAACCAGAGAGACTTCATTTTGAGTGTGGGCTAGGAAAATGAGGCTGAAACTTGCTGGACTGTATTCTCAGAAAGTAAGGCATTCCGAGCCTCTAGATGTTTAAAGTTAAGGGAACAAATTAATAATGTTTACTAAAACAGACTCAGACTTGGGAGTGTCCAGATATCCTGATATCTGGAGAACAAAGGCATTCCTAATTTTGCTTCAAAGATAGTAATATCGATTCTTGGGCTGGGTGCGGTGGTTCACGCCTGTAATCCCAGCACTTTGGGAGGCTGAGATGGGTGGATCACGAGGTCAGGAGTTTGAGACCAGCCTGGCCAGCATGGTGAAACTCTGTCTCTAAAAAAAATACAAAAATTAGCTGGGCACAGTGGTGCTTGCCTGTAGTCCTAGCTACTCGGGAGGCTGAGGCAGGAGAATCACTTGAACCTGGGAAGCGGAGGTTGCAGTAAGCCAAGATCATGCCACTGCACTCCAGCCTGGGTGACAGAGTGAGACTCCATCTCAAAATAATAATAATAATAATAATAATAATAATATCGAATCTTGCAAAATATAGTAATTAAGAAAATTAATCCTTTATCACAAACTTGTAGCAGAACACATCCCCCTATATATACAAGCATTGTACCTGGGGTGGGTACATCCCTCCTCTTATTTTCAGGAATATCCTACTCTGTCTATGGAGGAGCTATTCTTTCACCACTTTACTCACTTAATAAACTTGCTTTTGCTTTGCACTGCAGACTCACCCTGAATTATTTCTTGCACGAGATCCAAGAACCCTCTTTCAGGGTGTGGATCGGGACTCCTTTTCTATAACAATATGGTGGAGAGATGAAGCATTGGACCAAATGGTCTTTAAGGGATATTTCCAACTTCAACCTCTGGCAATTTCCATGACTGTCCTTAGCCCTTGCTTCCCCTCTTCCTATCTCATCTTTTTTAACCACTATGCTAAGGCTATATTAAAGAATGGAAATTGCGGGGGAAATGGAATGGGGAACAATCTATCAATAGGATAAATATACTGAATTTTGTATTTGTGAGGACTGCTTCTTGTTACATATTTAGAAAAATACCTCCCATATGAACTGCAGCTGTACAATTGAACAGGCAGGGCTGTTCACTTGTTTCTAGTTCATTACGCATGTGACCTTATGGCATTCTTAATACAACTGAGCATGGAAAACTTTATTCAGGAGTCCTGCTGTTATCATTAACTAGGGCAACAGCAGCAGCTATGGTGAAAGGAAATGCAATACAGCAGCAGAATGCCTGGGCTTCAACACTACATACTAGTTGTATAACTCTGGGCAATCATGTAACCTCTTTGTACCTCAGTTGCTTCATTTAAAAGGGGGACAATAGCAATACTAAACCTTATTAGTTCTTTTGAGGATCACAGGTAAAAGCTTAGAAAGTGCCATTAGCTACTGCTGCAACTAATTGTTACATCATTCATTGGAGGTCTGTTATAAATAAAATACCAGATAGAAGCTTTGCATATTTTATCACATCTAACACAAGAATAACATTTGAAGTATGGGGTATTGTTATCCCCACCTTATAGATTAAGAAACTAGGATTACTTTATTATGAAAGTCATTTATAAATATAGTATAAAATAGTATGATCTAAAACGATAAATTACATTTTAAAACAACTTTTGAAGCCAAAAAGTCAAGTCACAAAAACATTTCCTAGCATATTCATAAAATACAATTAGCAAAGCACCCAGTATTAAAATACATTACCATGACAACTATTTATTACTTCTATGATTTAAATTCTCCCAAAACATTTAAAGAAGGAAAATAAAAACAACCTGTTAACTCTACAAGAGTATTAGGCTTTGTGTCCTTCTGCTGTTTTTTGTAAAGTACTCCCACTGAGCTGACAGGCATACCCAGAATTCCTGTAGGGACTTCGTATATACTATGTACTATGTGCAGAAGAAGTGTTTCTCACCATCCTGCAGCTAGAGTGAAGAATCGGAAACGTAAGATAAAATTAAAACTTGATGAGGCTTTTCTGTCTAATTTCTCATGTAAAAATTCCCTCATTCTATTTCTAATTTTATTTATTTCTAGTTTTAAACTTTTGGAAGAGAAAAATAAAAAACTAGTAAATAATTGCTTGCTTGATATTTGTCCACTGTCAGAGAGTATTGTGTAAACACTTTGCGATACAAGAATAAACATATACATTTTAAAATCTGTGCTTACCAAGGCAGAATGGTTCTAATACATTCAATGGCGAAAATTCATTCTCCAGGTTCATTAATTGAAGGCACCTTCTGATTAGCAAGGACTTGATTTTCTCAGGACACGGTTTCAATAATAAGTAGCCAGTAACATAGAGAACATATCGAAACCAGCACAAAAGTGGAGTGGCAATTCTGCCATTGGGTGACTCAGACATTCGTTCAATTGTTGGAAACAGCAGAAAGGCGCGAATTACCTACAATAAAGAAGCATACTTTGATGAGGGGTTTTCTTAAGGGATAGGTCGATTACTTATTGTTTCTTCTGTACAGTAATGACAAATGACTGGGTTTTAGGATGACTAGAGATCTGTTCAGACTGAGAAAAACCACCACTCACCACCCTCTCAGTCCATAACGAGGCAAAATCACAGCTCACTGCAGACTTGACATCCTGAGGGCAAGTGATCCTCCCACCTCGACCTCCCAAGTAACTGGGACTACAGGTGTGCCCCACCATGCCTGGTTCATTTTTTATATTTTTATAGAGACAGGGTCTCCCTATGTTGCCCAGGCTGGTCTTGAACTCCTGGGATCAAATGATCCTCCTGCCTTGGCCTCCCAAAGTGCTGGGATTACACACGTGACCCACCATGTCCAGGTCCCCTCATTTCTTTTCTTTTTAATGCTAAAAAATATTCTATCATCTGAATGTACCATAGTGTATTTATTCATTCACCTACTGAAGGAAATACTGGTTGCCTGTAAGTTTTGGCAATTATGAATAAAGCTGTGATAAATGTCCGTGTGCACTAAGTTTTCAACTTCTTTGGGTAGATATCTAAGAGCACAATTGCTGGAACACATGGTAAGAATATATTTAGTTTTGTATGAAATCACTAAATTGTCTTCCAGGTGGTTGGACTATTTGATTCCCACCAGTAATGAATGAGAGGTGCTCCATATCCTGCTGTTTCTATATCCTTTTCAGTATTTATTGTCAGTGTTCTGAATTTTGGCCATTCTAACAGGTATGGCGTTATCTCATTGTCTTTTTAATTTACATTTCCTTGATGCCATATGATGTGGAGCATCTTCTCATGTTTATTTGTCATCTGTATATCTTCTTTGGTGAGGTGTCTGTTAAGGTTTTTGACCCATTTTTAAATAGGTTTTATATTTTTCTTATTTTGAGTTTTCTGAGTTCCTTGTACATTTTGGATTTGTCTTTTATCAGATGTGTCTTTTCAAATATTTTCTCTCAGTCTATGACTTATCTTTTTAGTCTCTTGACCCTGCTTTCTGTAGAAGCTTTTAATTTTAATGAAGTTCAACTTATGTTATTTCTTTCATTGATTGTACCTTTGGTTTGTATCTAAAAAGTCATCATCATATCCAAGGTCATCTAGGTTTTCTCCTATGTTATCTTCTAGTCATTTTATAGTTGTTTCATATTTAGATCTATAATCCATTTTGAGTTAGTTTTTGTGATAAGTATAAGGTCTGTGTCTAGATTCATTTTCTTGCACGTGGATGTTCAGTTGTTCCAGTATCATTTGTTATAAAGACTGTTTTTGCTATACTTACTATGCTGTGCAATATATCCCAAAGGAAAAAACCGTATTCCTCCTAATTGAGGCTTTGTACCCTCTGACCATCCTCTCCTCCTTCTCCCACTGTCCACCACCCCAGACTCTAGTAACCACCATTCCACTCCCTGCTTTGTAAGTTATATTGTTTCAGATTCCACATATAAGTGAGGACATGTGGTATTTGTCTTCCTGTGTCTGGTTTATTTCACTTAACATAATATTCTCCAGCTCCATCTACATTGTTGCACATGACAAAACTTCTTTTTAAGGCTGAGCAGTATTCCACTGTGTACACACACATTTTCTTTATCCATTCATCTGCTGATGGACACTTAGGTTGATTCTGTTAACTTTGCTATTGTGAAGGGTGTTCCAATGGACATGGAGTACATACATCTCTAATATATTAATTTCATTTTATGGCATGATCCTGGCTCATTGCAGCATCTCATAAATTTTGATAAGTTCTGTTTTCATTTTCATTTAGTTCAAAATTATTTCTTAATTTATCTTGAAATTTCTTTTCTAATCCATGTTTAATCTCCATGTATTTTGGGACTTTCCAGTTATCTTTCCTTTATTGGTTTCTAAATTCCACTGTGGTCTGAGAGCAGGCATTATATAATTTCTATTCTAAATTTGTTAATGTATGCTTTACGGACCATAATGTGGTCTATCTTGGTGAATGTTCCATGTGATCTTGAGAAGAATGTGTATTCTGCTCTTGTTGGATGAAGTAGTCTATAGATGTCAATTATACAAGTTGACTGATGGTGTTGTTGGATTCAACTATGTCTTTACCCATTTACTGCCTGCTGGATCTGTCCATTTCTGATAAAGGGGTGTTAAAATCTCCAACTATGATAGTGGATGCATATATTTATGCTCGTAGTTCTATCAGTTTTTGCCTCACATAGTTTTATGCTTTGCTGCTAGGCACATGCATGTAAAGGACTGTTATGTCTTCTTGGAGGACTGACCTCTTTATCATTATGTAATGACCTTTTTTATCCTGGATAACTTTCTTTGCTTTGAAAGTCTGCCTTGTCTGAAATGTAGCTACTCCTGTTTTCTTTTGATTAGTGTTAGCTTGGTATATTTTTCTCCATCCATTTACTTTTCATCTACATGTATCTTTAAAGTAGGCTTCTTCTAAACAACATATAATTGAGTCTTGTTTTTTGATCCACTCTAACAATCTTTTAATTAGTGCTTTTCTTTTTCTTTTCTTTTCTTTTTTTTTTTGAGACAGGATCTCACTCTGTCATTGCAGCCTTGACCTCCCAGGCTCGAGGAGATCCTCCCACCTCAGCCTTCTGAGTAGCTGGGAATACAGGCATACACCACCATGCCTGGCTAATTTTTCAAATTTTTTGTAGAGATGGTCTCTCTCCCTATGTTGCACAGGCTGGTCTTGAACTCCTGGGCCCAAGTGATCTTCCTGCCTCAGCCTCCCAAAGTGCTGGGATTATAGGTGTGAGCCACCACGCCAGGTCTATTTGGTGCATTTAGACCACTGATGTTTAAAGTGATTATTGGTAGTTAAATTAATATCAACTATATTTGTCATTATTTTCTCTGTTGTTCTTATTCCTATTTTCATCTTCCACATATTTTCTGCCTTCTGTGGTTTTAACTGAGCATTTTATATGATTCAATTTTTTCTCCTTTCTTAGCATGTCAGTTATACTTAAAAAAAAAAAAAAAAAAAACTTCCAGTGATTGCCTTAGAGTTTGCAACATCCATTTACAACTAGTCCCAGTTCACTTTTAAATAACACTACACCACTTTACAAGTAGTATATCTTACAAAAACAAAATAATCCTAAGTCTTCCCTCCTGCTCTTTGAGTTGTTGCACTCATTTCACTTATATGTAAGCATACATATAATATATAAACATACATAATCGAAAGCACTGTTGCTATTATTATTTTGAACAAACTTATCAGTTAGATAAATTAAGAATAAGAAAAATAAACATTTTTGTTTTATCTTTATTTCCTCTTTGATGCTCTTCTTTTCTTTATGGAGATCAGAGTTTCAAGCCCCTATTATTTTCTTTCTGAGTCTCCTGGATCTGAAGTTTGATGTCTGACATTAATTTAAGAAATGTCTCTGTCATTATTGTTTGAAATGTTTCTTTCTCTCTTTCTTTTCCATCTAGTATTCCCCTTATGCATATGTTTCACCTTTTGTAGTTGTCCTGCAGTCCTTATTCTTTTTTTTTTTTTTTCTTTTCCCAGCCTTTTTCTTTGCTTTTCAGTTTTGGAGGTTTATGTTGAGATATTCTTAGGCTCAGAGACTCTTTCTTCAGCCACTTTCAATCTACTGATAAGCCCATCAAAGGCATTCTTTATTTTATAGTGTTTTTACTCTCTAGTATTTCTCTTTGCTTTTTCCTTAGGAATTCCATCTCTCTTCTTACATTGTCTACCTATTCTTGAATGATGCCTTCTTTATCTGTTATAGGCATTAGTATATTAATCATAGCGGATTTAAATTCCTCATCTGATAATTCCAGAATCCCTACCTGTCTGGGTCTGAAGCTTGCTTTATTCTCCTCAGATTGTTTTTCTTTTCTTTTCTTTTCTTTTTTTTTTCTTTTTGCCTTTTGGTATGCCTAGTAATTTTTTCTTGGTAGTTGGACATGATGTACCAGGTAAAATGAACTTCTGTAAATCAGGTTTTAGTAATGCAGTAGTTAGGTGGGGGAAAGGTGAGGAGAGACATTCTATCACCCTATGATTAAGTCTCAGTCTTTTAGTAAGCATATGCCTCTGGTCTACAAACTTCTAAGTGTTTCCTCAGTATTCTTCTCCCCTCTTTGGCAGGACAGGATGGCTAGAGTTGTCTGGAGTTTAGTATTTCCCTTCTCTGATGCAGAAGGTTAGAGCTGACAAGAGTTAGGTATTTCCCTTCCCTTGGGTCAGGCTCTAATAATACCCCAGCAGGTCAGGATTTAGCTAACTAATTTCTCCTGGGGGCAGACCTTGTTAAGAAGAGCACAGTGCTCTGGCATATTTCAAAATGGTTCATTTCATCCTCCCCCTGCCAGAAGCACATAGGGATTTTTCTGCAATATTTACTTGGAGAATCTAATTTAGCTCATGTAGGTAAATCTAACAAAATAGTAGGGTTTCCCCATGAGTGAGTCCCCTGGAGTTTTAAACTTTTAGAGTTGTTCATACTGAACCTCCTATAATTCATCAATTACAGCTCAGGTTTTTCTACCAAGGCACTGCTTTCTGTGGGGGTTTCTATTTGTGACTGTATGCTCTATAGTAACTTGTGGCTCTTGGTATTTGCCAGTCTGTCTCTCTAGTCTTTTGGGGACAGTGGGTTTCCCTGTGTCTTCCCCTATCCTGGGTCCAATAAGAGTTGATTTATCAGTTTGCTCACCTTTTTACTTGTTAGGGTTGGAATGGCAACTTCTAAGCTCCCTACATGTGGAACTGGAAACCAGAAGTCCTATTAACATTTTTGTATATGTCTTTTGGTGCATGTATGCATGTATTTCTGTTGGCTACATCACTTCAAAGTAGAAACACTGGGTCATATAGTAGGCATATATTCATCTTTAGTAGATAATTACAAAGAGTTTTCCAAAGTAGTTCTACCAATGCTCTTGCAACAGTGTACAAGGTGTACAAAGATTTCTATTTCTCTATATCCTTGTCAACACTTGTTATATTTTGTTTTTCTAATAGACATCCTTACAGGTGTTAGGTGCTATATCATTGTGGTTCTGATTTGCATTTCTCTGATAATTAGTGATGTTGAGCACATTTTCATATACCTGTTGGTCATTTGTATTTTTTTTTTTTTGAAGAAATGTCTATTCAAGTCCTTTGCCCATTTTTAAATTGCTAAGATAGTAGAATAGATTTTAAGTGTTCTTACCACAAAAAAAGATAAGCATGTAAGGTACTGCATAAGTCACTTAGCTTGATTTAGTCATTCCACAATATATGCTTATTTCCAAACACCATATTGTACCAGTCTATACACTTTCTATTTGTCAATTAAAAATATATAATAAAAATAAAATATAATTGAGGCTAACAACTAATCAAGTAAATGACTGAGCATAATATGTATATTAATTAGCCATAATAAGTGATTTAGAATGATTATAACAATTTAAGCAATAAATAATAATTGAATCAGATATGTATAATGGTAGTAAGTCACAAGTCCTATGAGGGAGCAGATAAAATAATAAAAGAGGACTAGAAACTGTGAGGGGTAGTGGGATAGCTTTAAATAGGGTGTTTAGTAAAGGCTTTGATGAAAGGTGACATTTGTGCAAAGGCAGTTAGGGAGTAAGCTAAGAGATGCTCGGAAAAATAAATTTTGTATGGAGGGAAGAGCATGTGTAGAGGCCATAGAAAGCTAATGTGGTGTGTTTGGGTAAGAGCCAGGTGAACCGTATTGCTGGAGCAGGGTACATGAAGAACAGAGCAGTTCAAGTGTTTATTAAAATGTCCTCGATGATTTAAAGGATATAAATGGCTAATTCAGTTAACACCCAACTAAAATGAGAATGTCCCACACAGATTCCATACTGGTTATGTAACTCATAGTACATAAGGAACTTTAGATTGATCAAATCAGCTGGCAGAAACAGGAAACAATCCATTACTTTTATAAATGATCCTTTACTGTGACCCACGTTAAGCAAAACTGCATGTAAGGGAAACTCTAAAAATATATAAGCAAACACAGGGTAATATTTGGTTGATCTATATCAATAACAAATTGAGAATTAAAATGCACTCCAAAATAATGGGAACAGACCAAAACAATAACGAAGTTCTAATATGTACACTGAATGCATCATTGCCTTGTAAAAATATAAGAAGACCAAAGACCTTATCACAACTAATACTTAGTTGATGAGACTGGTTTTCCTCTCTTGCCTTTGGAGAACAATTATTACCTGCTGGGTGAAACTTTTCCTAGATATTATAATGATAATTTCAATGAAATTTATAGTCAAAATTTGATAGGATAAGTCACAGTAATAAAAATTTTTCATTCTTCATATTGTTAAAAAAAAATCACCTAGGTCAAGGAAGTATGCCTAATTTGATAACACAGCTGTGTGGTGAAGGTTTCCAAATCTGTGTACATGACCAAACATTTTCTTATGTTACTATCTCATTAAAAAAAGAACTCCCATGTTAGCCAATTCATTCTATCCTAAGAAAACATTTTCGCATATTTCACATTCTCTTCTGCTATCTACCAGAATCAACTTTTGATAATGAAGCACAACCGTGTTTTCTTGAACAGTACAGGAAGGTAAATATGCACACTGGGACTTTTTATACTGGCTACATTTGCGGGGGTTAGAGGAAAGTATTTTGATGCTTATTTTTCTTGAATTTATTATTATTGTTGTTAATCATTTTTCAGAAAAAAGCTAAGAAACAATTTGAGGTATGGCCACAAGGTAAGAAGTATGGTGCTCAGGTGTGGATTGTGTGCAATCTGTTTCATTAAATAGACTTAAAAAAACAGTAAATCTTAAAAATCCTTAAAAGACTTCATCCGTTTATATAGCTTATTACAGATGCATCCATTTTTTTCTGGGAGAGCAGCAATGATGCCTATGTGTTATGACTAAGTGAAGCTGCAACAAATAGTACTTCAACATCTTCAAAAGAACATTATCACTGGCACTCTGCCTATTTATTTATTAGTTTAACCCACCTGATGTAGTTATGGCAGGGGGCTTCCCCACTGTACAAGCAGGAAACAAACAAACAAAAAACAGCACACAGTTTCTCTTTTTATATGACTGCAACATTTGTAAGGAATGTCTTAGCCAACATGCAATGTCAACCAGACAGCCTTCAAAGATAAACTTTCTAGCTGTCAAAACATAGGTCTAGAAGTAATCCTAGTTTTGTTTATCTCCTCTTAAGGCTATATGTTCCTCTCCTTAGGATCACACTGGAAACACAAGCCTAGTCAGCTTATTTAATAAGTATGCAGTTTATAAACTGCAAATGCCATTATATTTTAATCAAGAGCTTGCTTTTTGAGATTTTCTACTCTGTCTTAAAAACTCTGTATGTCAGAAAGATAAGAATATGCCTCGCAGGGAAGTAGTTGGATTAACAGTAGTAGAGTCAGCTTACTATTTTCCAGGTGCTACACTTATGCACTTTATATATTATTTCATTTAATATACATAAAAACCTTATGAAGTTCCCTCATTCCACTGAAGAGATAACTGAGGTTCAGCCAGAAAGTGACAGAGATATGAATTCAAGCAGGATAACTTCTGAATCCATGCCATTAATGTTTATATATACTATATATTTACATAGGAAATCAGTTATTTGTAATTGTTATTGTTTGGAGGCAATTTTCTTAGGGTTGAACCAATTACTACTATTATTGTCAGATATGGGCTAATCTTTACAAATGTCTCAAATCATTTAGCTCCAGAAAGAATTAAACCCATATCCTAAGAAGTAAAGCACGAGATCTTTCAACTACTGATTACTGAACCAAAATTATGCCATTTTAGTATGTTTCAGTTAAGATGCTACTCAAGAAACTAACCACTTTTGCCATTTTCCATTCATGTGAATTATATTCAGACCTTCTGGGGCAGAGATTTTTCTACACATTAATTACCTGACTGTGAAAAAAAAAAAAAAAAAGCAGCCATTTCATACATTTGATCTTCATGTCAGGGTTGTTAATTATAAGGAATGTTTGCATATTTGCAGAGGTCTTTACATAACTTATAACTACACAAACATCTGAAACTTAGCTTCAATATCTTCCTATAGCCCATTCTTCTCAAGCTTTTATCATTTTATATTCTCTGCACTTATTTTATTTTGAATGCAAAATGCTCTTCTCCTCAGCTTGAACTCATGGAAACCACTTCGTTTTGGGCTGTTCCGATTCAGAATCACTGAGAGCTCATTCAGAAAACAATGATGCTCACAGGCTCACTGCAAATTATTCTTTACCTGCTGCTCTACAGTACAACTGTCTCTTAGGGAACACCTGTTATTTTGAATTAAACACTGTTCTCCAGGTAGCCTCAGAATTCAGTGAATAGTGAATAGCAAACCTTAAGGTCTATAGCTACAAAATTCTCACATGACTATTATGGCCTTTGGCAATATCAGGCCTTTCTCATGGTTCCTGGAGGTAAAGCTACACAGAATGTGACAGGATGGTTCTGCTGATCAAGAAACTGCTACTTGGCATAAACTTGGAGCTGGAGTGCTATGTATTGGTCAGGAAGCACACCCATACCCAACCAATATGTTTGGCAGTGGCACTGGGACTGTTCTAAGTTAAAAACCCCAATATTGAAAAGTGCAGGTCTAGCATGACTGGGAGGGGGAGCCATTCATTAGATTTACTGGTTGTTCATTGGTTTGTTCATTTGTTCATTCATGAAGATATACTGAGTACCTACAGTATGCCTGGTGCTGTGCTGAGTGCTGGAGACACAGGGGTGACAAGACAAAGCCCCTGCCTTCAGAGAACATAAATTCTAGTGGGAGAGATACTTAGAGAGGTATCAGGACATGGGAAATGAAGAGTAAAATAGAAACATACAAAATGGGCACTCAAAATTTCTTCTCTTTAAGGGTCCAGGAACTCAGCAGCTCAGAAAGAAATTTTCTTGACAAACACTGAGTATCTACATAAGCAAAGTGCTGATGATAGAATACAGGGTTATTCAGTGAAACCGTAAAAAAATTATTCCCTATTTAACTTTACTGAAAGATATTGTGAAACATGTATACTTCAGTTCCATACACTAAAATGCCATTTTTATACCAGTACTAAGATGAGGCAAAGGTATCCGTGACAGGATTTCAGGCCAAGGATGAACAACACAATGCAAAGGGCCATAGCCAGAGGCATGTATAGGGCACACAGCACAGCTCCAGCCACAAGGGATTTCTGCCACAGAAGCTGCCCCAGGACACTCCCAGCTTCTAGGAAGTCAACTGGAAGGCAAAGAGGGCAGCTTTCTTGTTCAATTTTATGTGGTATGAAGCAAATCCATCAGTTAGGGCAGCTAAGACCCCATGAGATAGAGACTAAACCTTGGGAATATAAGCAGTTAACTCACAGAGAAAAGGTTAGGCCCAAATGGCTGAAGAAGTGTGTAAGTCCCCATATCAGCTTTGATAACGGAACAGGTTAGGATCTGTCCTGCTTAGTTCAGGAAAGAAGACATATCTGATATTTATTTCTTCCTCACAGGTCTCTGAAGGGGGTTTCCTCTTCCCGTTTACTCCCAGACGGAACAGGTTCATAAGGGTAGCATCCCTCCTGGTGGTACCATGGTATCTCCCAGATAACCGAAATTTAGTTACTGATTTCTACCTCTGCCTTACTAAACTTTTTTGTTTGTTTGTTTTTGGGACAAAATCTCATTCTGTTGCCCAGACTGGAGTGCCATGGTACAATGTCGGCTCACTGCAACCACCGCCTCCTGGGTTCAGGCAATTCTTCCACGCGTTCATTCTCCCTAATAGCTGGGATTGCAGGCACATCCCACCACACCCAGCTGACTTTTGTACTTTTAGTAGAGATGGGGTTTCACCACATAGGCTAGGCTGGTTTCGAACTCCTGACCTCAGGTGATCCACCCGCCTCAGCCTCCCAAAGTGCTGGGATTACAGGCGTGAGCCACTGCGCCCAGCCTGCCTTACTAAACTTCTGAGATCTCAGCTTCTGCAGAGCTTAGAGAAAGGACAACTGACTCTGGGGAGACTTAACTTCCCTAATGGGACTGAAGAGCATTGCTGATACCCTTTGTCCATCAAAAGCACCCCCACAATATCTGAAAATGCTCTATGATGAAACTGGGGATCATGTACTCTGTGTTAGTCAGTAACCAAGAAATTCACCTAACTCAATGGCTCTAGACAGTTGTTCAGTAAATACAACTAATATTTCCAATTGATAGAATTAACCGATGCTTTTCAAATGCACACAGCAAAAGTTTGCATTAAGTTATTAAGCATATTCGTCACCATTAAATCAAAGACTAATTTTGACATTCTACCAAAAAAACACATGCACTTATGTTCATTGTTGCACTATTCACAATAACAAAGGCATGGAAACAACCCACATGCCCACCAGTGGTAGACTGGATAAAGAAAATATGGTGCATATACTTCATGGACTACTATGCAGCCATAAAAAAGAATGAAATCATGTCCTCTGCAGCAACATGGATGGAGCTGGAGGCCATTATCCTAAGCAAATTAATGCAGGAACAGAAAACCAAATGCTGCATGTTCTCACTTGTAAAAGGAAGTTAAACATTGAGCACATATGGACATAAATATGGGAACAATAAACACTGTGGACTACTTGAGGATGGGGGGATTGAAAAACTACTATTGGGTACTATGCTCACTACCTGGGTCACAGGATCTGTACTGCAAACCTCAGCATCATGCAATATTCCCACTGGACAACCCTGCACATGTACCCCTGTATCTAAAATAAAAGTTGAAGTTTTTTTTAAAAAAAGCAGTTTGATTTTGAAATAATTCTATAATATTCTCAATTAAGTTTCACTCTTCTTTTTAAAGGTAAAAATCACAGCTTTTATTTTCAACATTGTAAAACCTTTATGTAAAGGAATATAGTTTCCACTAGTAAAGTATAATTACTACATGAAAGATGCACATTCTGTTAGGGACACTACCCTGTGAGTGCTTCCGTTAGTCCTCCTAGAGCTCACCATAAAATATGTGGTTTCAGACTTTTATTGTAAGGTAAAAATGTTTCCTTCCTTCTTTTGAAAAATTACTCCAAACCAATGAGGAGACTGCGAAACAAATGTAACCTCTATCTTCAATGAATCTAGGAGACAGTTGTAACAACAAGCCACAACACACTCTCCCTCAGTCTTAGGAGGGTAAATGCCCTGCAAACACATTTATTCTATTTACACATTTTTAACTTATTCTAATAAGTTAAAAATATAATTCCCATTCATCCATTGATTTCAGGGGGGAAAAACTTCCTTAATATAAATAAAAAACAACAGATTGACAGATATTAGGTAAAGCCTCTAACATGAAAGACAGCACAATAAATATAAAAGAAACTCAGAGGAAAAGACAGTGAAGAATCAGAAGACATTGTAATTTGCTTAGAGCTAAGAGAAAATACTGTATCAATGATGAGTGGGATATAAAAGAAACACTCAGTAAACAAGTGGCATCCTTTTTAAATTTTTTAATTTTTGTATTTTTCTTTTATTATTATACTTTAAGTTCTAGGGTACATGTGTGCAACAAGCAGGTTTGTTACATAGGTATACATGTGCCATTTTTGGTGTGCTGCACCCGTTAACTTGTCATTTACATTAGGTATATCTTCTAATGCTATCCCTCTCCTGGCACCACACCCCACGACAGACCCCGGTGTGTGATGTTCCTCACCCTGTGTCCAAGTGTTCTCATCGTTCAATTCTCACCTATGAGTGAGAACATGCAGTGTTTGGTTTTCTGTCCTTGTGACAGTTTGCTCATAATGATGGTTTCCAGCTTCATCCATGTCCCAACAAAGGACATGAATTCATCCTATTTTATGGCTGCACAGTATTCCATGGTATGTATGTGCCACATTTTCTTAATCCAGTCTATCACTGATGGACATTTGGGTTGGTTCCAACTCTTTGCTACTGTGAATAGTGCCGCAATAAACATACGTGTGCATCTGTCTTTATGGCAGCATGATTTATAATCCTTTGGGTAAATGCTCAGAAATGGGATGGCTGGGTCAAATGGTATTTCCAGTTCTAGATCCTTGAGGAATCACCACACTGTCTTCCACAACAGTTGAACTAGTTTACAGTCCCACCAACAGTGTAAAAGCATTCCTATTTCTCCATATCCTCTCCAGCACCTGTTGCTTCCTGACTTTTTAATGATCGCCATTCTAACTGGTGTGAGATGGTATCTCATTGTGGTTTTGATTTGCATTTCTCTGATGGCCAGTGATGATGAGCATTTTTTCAAGTGTCTGTTGGCTGCATAAATGTCTCCTTTTGAGAAGTGTCTGTTCATATATTTTGCCCACCTTTTGATGGGGTTGTTTGATTTTTTCTTGTAAATTTGTTTAAGTTCTTTGTAGATTCTGGATATTAGCCCTTTGTCAGACTGGTAGATTGTAAAAATTTTCTCCCATTCTGTAGGTTGCCTGTTCACTCTGATGGTAGTTGCTTCTGCTGTGCAGGAGCTCTTTAGTTTAATTTGATCCCATTTGTCAATTTTGGCTTTTGTTCCCATTGCTTTTTGGTGTTTTAGTCATGAAGTCCTAGCCCATGCCTATGTCCTGAATGGTACTGCCTACATTTTCTTCTAGGGTTTTTACGGTTTTAGGTCTAACATTTAAGTCTTTAATCCATCTTGAATTAATTTTTGTATAAGGTGTAAGGAAGGGATCCAGTTTCAGCTTTCTACGTATGGCTAGCCAATTTTCCCAGCACCATTTATTAAATAGGGAATCCTTTCCCCATTTCTTGTTTTTGTCAAGTTTGTCAAAGATCAGATGATTGTAGATGTGTGGTATTATTTCTGAGAGCTCTGTTCTGTTCCGTTGGTCTATATATCTGTTTTGGTACCAGTACCACGCTGTTTTGGTTACTGTAGCCTTGGAGTATAGTTTGAAGTCAGGTAGTGTGATGCCTCCAGCTTTGTTCTTTTTGCTTAGGATTATCTTGGCAATGCAGGCTCTTTTTGGGTTCCATATGAATTTTAAAGTAGTTTTTTCCAATTATGTGAAGAAAGTCATTGGTAGCTTGATGGGGATGGCCTTGAATCTATAAATTACCTTGGGCAGTATGGCCATGTTCACAATATTGATTCTTCCTATCCATGAGCATGGAATGTTCTTCCATTTGTTTGTGTCCTCTTTTATTTCGTTGAGCAGTGGTTTGTAGTTCTCCTTGAAGAGGTCCTTCACATCCTTTGTAAGTTGGATTCCTAGGTATTTTATTCTCTTTGAAGCTATGGTGAATGGGAGTTCACTCATGATTTGGTTCTCTGTTATTGGTGTATAGGAATGCATGTGATTTTTGCACACTGGTTTTGTATCTTGAGACTGCTGAAGTTGCTTATCAGCTTAAGGAGATTTGGGGCTGAGATGATGGGGTTTTCTAAATATACAATCATGTCATCTGCAAACAGGGACAATTTGACTTCCTCTTTTCCTAATTGAATACCTTTTATTTCTTTCTCTTGCCTGATTGCCCTGGTCAGAACTTCCAACACTATGTTGAATAGGAGTGGTGAGAGAGGGCATCCCTGTCCTGTGCCAGTTTTCAAAGGGAAGGCTTCCAGTTTTTGCTCATTCAGTATGATATTGACTGTGGGTTTGTCATAAATAGCTCTTATTATTTTGGGATACATCCCATCAATACCTAGTTTATTGAGAGTTTTTAGCATGAAGGACTGATGAATTTTGTCGAAGGCCTTTTCTGCATCTATTGAGATAATCATGTGGTTTTTGTACTTCGTTCTGTTTATAGGACGGATTATGTTTATTGATTTGCATATGTTGAACCAGCCTTGCATCCTAGGGATGAAGCCAACTTGATCGTGGTGGATAAGCTTTATGATGTGTTGCCAGATTGGGTTTGCCAGTATTTTATTGAGGATTTTTGCATTGATGTTCATCAGGGATATTGGTCTAAAATTCTCTTTTTTTGTTGTGTCTCTGCCAGGCTTTGGTATCAGGATGATGTTGGCCTCATAAAATGAGTTAGGGAAGATTCCCTCTTTTTCTGATTGGAATAGTTTCAGAAGAAATGGTATCAGTTCCTCTTCGTACCTCTGGTAGAATTCAGGTGTGAATCCATCTGGTCTTGGACTTTTTTTGGTTGGTAGGCTATTAATTATTGCCTCAATTTCAGAACCTGTTATTGCTCTATTCAGGGATTCAACTTCTTCCTGGTTTAGTCTTGGTAGGGTGTATTTCTTCTAGATTTTCTAGTTTATTTGTGTAGAGGTGTTTATAATATTCTCTGATGGTAGTTTGTATTTCTGTGGGATCGGTGGTGATATCCCCTTTATCATTTTTTATTGTGTCTATTTGATTCTTCTCTCTTTTCTTCTTTAGTAGTCTTGCTAGCGTTCTATCAATTTTGTTGATCTTTTCAAAAATCAGCTCCTGGATTCATTGATTTTTTGAAGGGTTTTTGTGTCTCTATCTCCTTCATTTCTGCTGTTATCTTAGTTATTTCTTGCCTTCTGCCAGCTTTTGAATGTGTTTGCTCTTGCTTCTCTAGTTCTTTTATTTTTATTTTTATTTTTTTTTATTATACTTTAAGTTCTAGGGTACATGTGCACAACGTGCATGTTTGTTACATATGTATACATGTGACATGTTGGTGTGCTGCACCCATTAACTCGTCTTTTTTTTTTTTTTTTTTGAGACGGAGTCTCGCTCTGTCGCCCAGGCTGGAGTGCAATGGCCGGATCTCAGCTCACTGCAAGCTCCGCCTCCCGGGTTCACGCCATTCGCCTGCCTCAGCCTCCTGAGTAGCTGGGACTACAGGTGCCCACCACCCCGCCCAGCTAGTTTTTTGTATTTTTTTTAGTAGAGACGGGGTTAGCCAGGATGGTCTCAATCTCCTGACCTCGTGATCCGCCCGTCTCGGCCTCCCAAAGTGCTGAGATTACAGGCTTGAGCCACTGTGCCCGGCCAACTCGTCATTTACATTAGGTATATCTCCTAATGCTATCCCTCCCTCCACCCCCTCCCCACAATAGGACCCAGTGTGTGATGCTCCCCTTCCTGTGTCCAAGTGATCTCATTGTTCAATTCCCACCTATGAGTGAGAACATGCGGTATTTGGTTTTCTGTTCTTGCGATAGTTTGCTGAGAATGATGGTTTCCAGCTGCATCCATGTCCCTACAAAGGACACAAACTCATCCCTTTTTATGGCTGCATAGTATTCCATGGTGTATATGTGACACATTTTCTTAATCCAGTCTGTCATTGATGGACATTTGGGTTGATTCCAAGTCTTTGCTATTGTGAATACTGCCATAATAAACATATGTGTGCATGTGTCTTTATAGCAGCATGACTTATAATCCTTTGGGTATATCCCCAGTAACGGGATGGCTGGCTCAAATGGTATTTCTAGTTCTAGATCCTTGAGGAATCGCCACACTGTTTTCCACAATAGTTGAACTAGTTTACAGTCCCAACAACAGTGTAAAAATGTTCCAATTTCTCCACATCCTCTCCAGCACCTGTTGTTTCCTGATTTTTTAATGATTGCCATTCTAACTGGTGTGAGATGGTATCTCATTGTGGTTTTGATGTGCATTTCTCTGATGGCGAGTGATGATGAGCATTTTTTCATGTGTCTGTTGGCTGTATGAATGTCTCCTTTTGAGAACTGTCTGTTCATATCCTTTGCTCACTTTTTGAAGGGGTTGTTTGTTTTTTTCTTGTACATTTGATTGAGTTCTTTTTCTTTTTTTTTTTTTTTTTTTGAGACGGAGTCTCGCTCTGTCGCCCAGGCTGGAGTGCAGTGGCCAGATCTCAGCTCACTGCAAGCTCTGCCTCCCAGGTTTACGCCATTCTCCTGCCTCAGCCTCCCGAGGAGCTGGGACTACAGGTGCCTACCACCTCGCCCGGCTAGTTTTTTGTATTTTTTTAGCAGAGACGGGGTTTCACCTTGTTAGCCAGGATGGTCTCGATCTCCTGACCTCGTGATCCACCTGTCTTGGCCTCCCAAAGTGCTGGGATTACAGGCTTGAGCCACCGCACCTGGCCGGATTGAGTTCTTTATAGGTTCTGGATATTAGCCCTTTGTCAGATGAGTAGGTTGCAAAACTTTTCTCCCATTCTGTACGTTGCCTGTTCACTCTGATGGTAGTTTCTTTTGCTGTGCAGAAGCTCTTTAGTTTAATTTGATCCCATTTGTCAATTTTGGCTTTTGTTGCCATTGCTTTTGGTGTTTTAGACATGAAGTCCTTGCCCATGCCTATGTCCTGAATGGTATGACCTAGGTTTTCTTCTAGGGTTTTTATGGTTTTAGGTCTAACATTTAAGTCTTTAATGCATGTTGAATTAATTTTCGTATAAGGAGTAGGGAAAGGATCCAGTTTCAGCTTTCTACTTATGGCTAGCCAATTTTCCCAGCACCATTTATTAAATAGGGAATCCTTTCCCCATTTCTTGTTTTTGTCAGGTTTGTCAAAGATCACATGGCTGTAGATGTGTGGTATTATTTCTGAGGGCTCTGTTCTGTTCCATTGGTCTATATCTCTGTTTTGGTACCAGTACCACGCTGTTTTGGTTACTGTAGCCTTGGAGTATAGTTTGAAGTCAGGTAGCGTGATGTCTTCAGCTTTGTTCTTTTTGCTTAGGATTGTCCTGGCAATGCGGGGTCTTTTTTGGTTCCATATGAACTTTAAAGTAGTTTTTTCCAATTCTGTGAAGAAAGTCATTGGTAGCTTAATGGGGATGGCCTTGAATCTATAAATTACCTTGGGCAGTATGGCCATGTTCACAATATTGATTCTTCCTATCCATGAGTATGGTATGTTCTTCCATTGGTTTGTGTCCTCTTTTATTTCACTGGGCAGTGGTTTGTAGTTCTCCTTGAAGAGGTCCTTTACATCCATTATAAGTTGGATTCCTAGGTATTTTATTCTCTTTGAAGCTATTGTGAATGGGAGTTCATTCATGATTTTGCTCTCTGTTTGTCTGTTACTGGTGTATAAGAATGCTTGTAATTTTTTGCACATTGATTTTGTATCCTGAGACTTTGCTGAAATTTCTTATCAGCTTAAGGAGATTCTGAGCTTAGACAATGGGGTTTTCTAAATATACAATCATGTCATCTGCAAACAGGGACAATTTGACTTCTTCTTTTCCTAACTGAATACCCTTTATTTCTTTCTCTTGCCTGATTGCCCTGGCCAGAACTTCCAACACTATTTTGAATAGGAGTGGTGAGAGAGGACATCCCTGTGCCAGTTTTCAAAGGGAATGATTGTGATGTTCAGGTGTCAATTTTAGATCTTTCCTGTCCTGCCTTCTCTTGTGGGCATTTAGTGCTATAAATTTCCCTCTACATACTGCTTTAAATGTGTCCCAGGGATTCTGGTATGTTGTTTCTTTGTTCTCACTGGTTTCAAAGAACATTTTTATTGCTGCTGCCTTCGTTTTGTTATGTACCTAGTAGTTATTCAGGAGAAGGTTGTTCCGTTTCCATGCAGTTGAGTGGTTTTGAGTGAGTTTCTTAATCCTGAGTTCTAGTTTGATTGTGGTCTGAGAGACAGTTTGTTATAATTTCTGTTCTTCTACATTTGCTGAGAAGTGCTTTACTTCAACTATGTGGTCAATTTTAGAATAAGTGTGATGTGGTGCTGAGAAGAATGTATATTCTGTTGATTTGGGGTGGAGAGTTCTGTAGATGTCTATTAGGTCAGCTTGGTGCAGAGCTGAGTTCAATTCCTGGATATCTTTGTTAACTTTCTGTCTCATTGATCTGTCTAATGTTGACAGTGGGGTGTCAAAGTCTCCCATTATTATTGTGTGGGAGTCTAAGTCTCTTTGTAGGTCTCTAAGGACTTGCTTTATCAATCTGGTTGCTCCTGTATTGGGTGCATATGTACGTAGGATAGTTAGCTCTTCTTGTTGAATTGATCCCTTTACCATTATGTAATGGCCTTCTTTGTCTCTTTTGATCTTTGTTGGTTTAAAGTCTGTTTTATCAGAGACTAGGATTGCAACCCCTGCTTTTTTTTGTTTTCCATTTGTTTTGTAGATCTTCCTCCATCTCTTTATTTTGGGCCTATGTATGTCTCTGCGTGTGAGATGGGTCTCCCGAATACAACACACTGATGGGTCTTGACTCTTTATCCAATTTGCCTGTCTATGTCTTTTAATTGGAGCATTTAGCCCATTTACATGTAAGGTTAATATTGTTATGTGTGAATTTGATCCTGTCATTATGATGTTAGCTGGTTATTTTGCTCTTTAGTTGATGTAGTTTCTTCCTAGCATCGATGGTCTTTATGATTTGGCATGTTTTTGCAGTGGCTGGTACCGGTTGTTCCTTTCCATGTTTAGTGCTTCCTTCAGGATCTCCTGTAAGGCAGGCCTGGTGGTGACAAATTCTCTCAGCAGTTGCTTGTCTGTGAAGGATTTTATTTCTCCTTCACTTATGAAGCTTAGTTTGACTGCATATGAAATTCTGGGTTAAAAATTCTTTTCTTTAAGAATGTTGAATATTGGCCCCCATTCTCTTCTGGCTTGTAGAGTTGCTGCTGAGAGATCTGCTGTTAGTCTGATGGGCTTCCCGTTGTGGGTAAGCTGACCTTTCTCTCTGGCTGCCCTTAACGTTTTTTACTTCATTTCAACTTTGGTGAATCTGACAATTATGTGTCTTGGGGTTGCTCTTCTCAAGGAGTATCTTTGTGGTGTTTTCTGTATTTCCTGAATTTGAACGTTGGCCTGCCTCACTATGTTGGGGAAGTTCTCCTGGACAATATCCTGAAGAGTGTTTTCCAACTGGCTTCCATTCTCCCCATGACTTTCAGGTACACCAATCACATGTAGATTTGGTCTTTTCACATAGTCCCGTATTTCTTGGAGGCTTTGTTCATTTCTTTTACTCTTTTTTCTCTAAACTTCTCTTCTGTCTTCATTTCATTCATTTGATCTTCAATCACTGATACCCTTTCTTTCACTCGATCAAATTGGCTACTGAAGCTTGTGCATGTGTCCCGTAGTTCTCTTGCCATGGTTTTCAGCTCCATCAGGTCATTTGAGGTCTTCTCCACGCTGTTTATTCTAGTTAGCCATTCGTCTATGTTTTTTAAGGTTTTTAGCTTCTTTGCATTTGGTTCAAACATCCTCCTTTAGCTCGGACAAGTTTGTTATTACTGATCGTCTGAAGCCTTATTCTCTCAATTCGTCAAAGTCATTCTCCTTCCAGCTTTGTTCCATTGCTGGCAAGGAGCTGCATTCCTTTGGAGGAGAAGAGGCGCTCTGAGTTTTAGAATTATCAGCTTTTCTGCTCTGGTTTCTCCCCATCTTTGTGGTTTTATCTACCTTTGGTCTTTGCTGATGGTGATGTACAGATGGGGTTTGGGTGTGGATGTCCTTTCTGTTAGTTAGTTTTCCCTCTCACAGTCAGGACCCTCAGATGCAGGTCTGCTGGAGTTTGTTGGAGGTCTACTCCAGACACCATTTGCCTGGGTATCACCAGCAGAAGCTGCAGAACAGCAAATATTGCAGAATGGCAAATGTTGAGCCTGATCCTTCCTCTGGAAGCTTCATCTTAGAGAGGCAACCAGCTGTATGAGGTGTCAGTTGGCCCCTACTGGGAGGTGTCTCCCAGTTAGTCTACTCAGGGGTTAGGGACCCACTTGAGGAGGCAGTCTGTCCATTCTCAGATCTCAAACTCTATGGTGGGAGAACTACTACTCTCTTCAGAGCTGTCAGACAGGGGCGTTTAAGTCTGCAGAAGTTTCTGCTGCCTTTTGTTCAGCTCTGCCCTGCCCCCAGAGGTGGAGTCTACAGAGGCAGGCTGACCTTCTTCAGTTGTGGTAGGCTCCACCCAGTTCGAGCTTCTAGGCTGCTTTGTTTACCTACTCAAGTCTCAGCAATGGCGGACACCCCTCCCCCCCGCCTTGCTGCCACCTTGCAGTTCGACCTCAGACTGCTGTGCTAGCAGTGAGCAAGGCTCTGTGGGCATGGGACCCTCTGAGCCAGGCATGGGATATAATCTCCTGGTGTGCCGTTTGCTAAGGCCATTGGAAAACATAGTATTAGGGTGGGAGTGTCCCGATTTTCCAGGTACCATCTGTCACGGCTTCCCTTGCTAGGAAAGGGAATTCCCTGACCCCTTGCGCTTCCCGGGTGAGGCGATGCCTCACCCTGCTCCATGGGCTTCACCCACTGTCTGACAAGCCCCAGTGAGATGAACCTGGTACCTCAGTTGGAAATGCAGAAATCACCCAACTTCTGCGTTGCTCACGACGGGAACTGCAGACTGGAGCTGTTCCTATTCAGCCATCTTCCTCCTTTTTTTTTTTTTTTTTTTTTTTTAATGTATTTAGTTTTATAGAGACAAGCTCTTGCTCTGTTGCCCAGGCTGGAGTGCAGTGGCATGATCATAGCTCATAGTATCTTCAGCTTCCTGGACTCAAGTGATTCTCCTGTCTCAGCCTCCTAAGTAGCTAGAACTACAGGCATGTGCCACCACACCAGGCTAATTTTTGTATTTTTTGTAGGGACAGGGTCTCATTATGTTGCCAAGGCTGGTCTTGAACTGTTGACTTCAAGAAATCTTCCACTTTGGCTTCCCAAAGTGCTGGAATTACAGGCTTGAGCCACTGTGCCTGGTAAAGACAGTAGTATTGAAAAAAAAATTTATACTTCAATTTAAAAAAATCAATGAAAATGTTAGAAGATTGAGTGGAAAGAAATTCCGATGAAAGCATAGAGATGAGCAGGTGGAAAGAAAATCAGACACCCAATCCAGGAAAACTAACGTCGTATTAAATGAGTTATAGAAAGAAAAGACAGGGAAGGAGGGAAGGAAACATGACAGAAATAATGCATGAAAGTTTCCCCCAAACTGAACAAGACAGATACACAGGTCTTCATACTGAAGTAGCTATCAAGTGTCAATGGCAATGTGTTAATTTCCAGCAGCTGCTGTAACAAATTGCTACAAATGAGTGGCTTCAGATAACAAAAATTTACTCTCTGGCAGTTTTGGAGGCCAAATCAGTATCACTGGGCTGAAACAAAGATGCCCTGGCTGCACTGTGTCAAGAAGCTCCAGGGGAGAATCCATTCCTAGATTCTTGCAGCTTCTCATGGCTGCTGATACTCCTTGACTTATGGCCTCATCATGCCCAAAGAGTCTCACTTTCTGATAACTCAGAAATTCACCAAGCTGATAGTTACAGCTACATGATTTGAACTTGGCCTCACTCATTCTAAGCTGTATTCTTTGTAGAGAAAACAACAACAACAACAACAACAACAACAACAACAACAAAAAACCAGGCACCTTCAATGTGAAACTCATAAACACTCACATGCATCAGGTCAATCTGGTTCTCCACCTTAAACTCTAGTTTCACTGTACAGTAATAGCCCATGTTTCCAGCATAATAATGTGAGAAGCTAATAAGTGCATGCCACTGTCTGCTACTTCTCTGTGTCTATTATTTCTCTGACACATGTATAAATTAATAAAAACTCCAATTTTATATTTTCTTATCTTTTTTTTAACAAAAGAAACATTTTCATCTTCACTTTATTTTTTTTAACCAATGATTTAAAATGTGAAATCCAAACTTGTAGTAGGTTGACTTGGCCCCTGTCTCCCTTTTCTAATTATTGTCAGCTCCTGTATAATTGTTCAAATACAAGTGACTGGAATAATCTCCATGGAAATATAACTATCACTGGCTGACGGGATACATTTTCAAAAAGTACACATCTATATGTAGCTATCTGGATTTTACAATATACAAAATAAATTCAAGAAGTTGACTTAATGGCAGGTTTTACTTCTTTATTTGTTGGTGGGTATAAGGGTGTATTTAATGTTTCTTCTGGACCACAGGATACAGAAGAAGATTGTGGGGAGGGCAAATGCAATGAAGGTTTCCCTGTCTTATTACTTCACACCTTAGTCACTTTACTTCAGTCACACTGGCCTTGCTGTTTCTCAAACAGGCATACTCGTGGCCTCAAAGCCTTTGTAATAACTATCCTGCTGTTTAGAACCCTTGTACCCTAGATAGCCATGTGGCTAACTCTACCTCCAGCAGGTCACTTCTATGATGCTTAATAAACATCTTGCTTAAAATTGCAGTTACAATAGGAGCCAGACTTAAGTGGCTCCCGGTGGCCAAAGATGGAACAATTTTATCACCAAAATCAATATAGTAATGAATCATATACCTTTAATACATCCAAAATTCATAAGTCCTTGCTGATAAATACATACGTGCATACATACATACAAATTATACATACATAAGAAGGAAGGTTCTTGCTTATAATAGAATATTGAGTTCTAATGGGTTTATGTGGAAAAAATACTACAGTTAGAAAATCTTCATAAAGATTGAATCAGGCAAGGATAAACAATCGATGTTGAATCTAGGAGAAAATTTTGTTAAAGAGCAGGATATTGACATGAAAAAAAAGTGCCTCCCCACAGACTGTTTATTCTTGGCTAAGAAAAAGTAAAGTATGCAGGCCAAGCGCGGTGGCTCACATCTGTAATCCTAGCACTCTGGGAGGCTGAGGCAGGCAGATGGCCTGAGCTCAGGAGTTTGAAACCAGCCTGGGCAACATGGTGAAACCCTGCCTCTACTAAAAAAGATACAAAAAAATTAGCCAGGCATGGCAGCGGGCGCCTGTAGTCCCAGATAATCGGGAGGCTGAGGCAGGAGAATTGCTTAAACCCGGGAGGTGGAGTTTGCAGTGAGCCGAGATCACGCTACTGCACTCCAGCCTGGGTGACAGAGCGAGATTCCATCTCCAAAAAAAAAAAAAAAAAAAAGAAAGGAAAGGAAAAGAAAAAGTAAAGTATGCAGTGGAGAAATTTTGGATAACATCTCAATTAGGTGATTGAAATTAATATCACCAATGAAGAACAGCTGGATGTCATGTGCCTACAGGTGACCTACTCTGAGAAGGACATAGCATCACCTATGAGGTATTATTTTATAGTTAAGAATGCAAAACCTCAATCTAGTCAAAAGAAAACGTGAGACAAACATAAATTAAGGATAATCTCTTTTTTAAAAGGAATTATATTCTTCAAAATGTCAGTTTTATGAAAAAACAAAGGAATACTTTTGAGATGTTTCATACTAAAGGAGAATAAAGAAACATGAGAATTCAAGGTAATACCTGATTCTCCAGACCATAGTGGAGAGGGGAAAATGCTATCAAGGACATTAGTGGGCCAAATGACAAAATGGGAATATGCAAGGTAGATTAAAGTATTACATCAATACTACATTTACTGACATTGATAACCATTCTGTGGTTGATTAAGAGAATATTCTTATTCTTAAGAACATCTTAAGGAGGTCTTTAGGGTTAAGGGGCAATAATATATTCAATTTACCCTCAAATGGTTCAAGAAGAAATACTGTGTGTTTGTGTGTGTGTGTGTGTATGTGTGTGTGTGTGTGTGTATAGGGAAGCAAATAAAGCAAATGAGGTAAAATATTAACAACAGGTAAATCTGGTAAAAGTGTATCTTGTGTTGTTGCACTATTCTTAGTCTTACAACTCTTCTGTAAGTTTGAAATTATTTCCAAATAAAAAGTTTTAAAAATCACTTGTAGTCTACCACTGCCCTCTATCCCCCAGTCATGGTGCTTCCAATCCCCTTTATCTTGCTCCACTCTTTATATCAAGGCAGTAGCACCGTTGAACATATTAATTTACTCATTTTTATGCTTATTACCATCTCTCCTTAGCAAACTGTAAATTCAGCATAAGCAGAGTTTGTTTTTTGTTTTTTTTTCCTATTTTGTTCACAGATGGATTCAAGACCATGACAGGTGCCAGTAAAACAGTGCAGGGCACAGAGCAGACTCGATGAATGAAAGGCTGGCTGAGAGGCAGCCAGTCCCCTGGGACACTTGCCTCATCCAATACCCTCAAGCAACTCCTCCACAACCCCATCATGGCCTGGAGGTTTATTCTGTGTAGAAATAGAAGAAAGAGGCTCGTGACTTGGAGACACAGGACATAAAAAAAGGCAGGGGAAAAGGAATATCATAAAAATGATATAAGTGAAAGCCAAAACACTAAATGCTAAGACATTATCACATGCAAACTCCAGCTCCTTGGGCTGATTGCTTCACAATGCTGTGTGTTAGATAAGTGGTTTGAAAATGTTTTTCTGAACAGACTTAATGGCTCCAGAAAAAATATGTACACTGGAGAATACCACACCAAAAGAGTTGCATACCTGGCCAGTTACCCTGTAGTACAGCTGACCGGCTGACCAAACCCACACCCATAAAAAACCTCCTGATAGTTTTGGTGCCTCATTCTTTTTTTCTTTTTTTTTTTTTTTGAGACGGAGTCTTACTCTGTCACCCAGGCTAGAGTGCAGTGGTGCAATCTTGGCTCCCTGCAGCCTCCTCTGCCTCCCAAGTTCAAGCAATTCTCCTGTCTCAGCCTCCCGAGCAGCTGGGACTACAGGTGCGTGCCACCATGCTCGGCTAATTTTTGTATTTTTAGTAGAGACAGGGTTTCACCATATTGGTCAGGCTGGTCTCAAACTCCTGACCTCAGGTGATCCACTCACGTCAGCCTTCCAATGTGCTGGGATTACAGGAGTGAGCTACCGCGCCCAGCCTGGTGCCTCATTCTTAAATACGAATGGATAATGAGTAAGCACCAGACATTTGAGGAAAGCTTCACTTACAACAGACAGATCAATATTTTTTAAAAAGCTTGAAGAAAGGAACTCAGAATAAATACAGACAATGGAAGAGCCCAAAAACTCTAAAAAATGTGTTTTCCTGAGAGAGACCCATGAAATAAAAATAAAAATATTACAAAAAGGAAGAAAAGAACAAGAAATTCCTTAGAAACTATTTGCATAGACGCCAAAATCAAAAGTTTAATTAGATGAATTGGAAGATAAAGTTGGGGAAATAACCCATATTTCTCATTGTAAAAAACTAAAAATCCAAAGAAATGCATAATGGAAAAGAAAATAAATCAAGAAAATCTTTTCTGAAAGTATAACACATGAATAATGAGAAAACAAGAAGAGAAAAAAAATACAAGTTTTCATTGTGTAAGTATGCCAGTTTCTGGATTAAAAAAGATAAATAGTCCAAGGAATATCATCATAAAATATAATACCGAGAATAAAGTGAATATTCTAAAACTTTCCAGAGGAAGAAAACAGTTCACAAAAATAATTAAAAACTTGAAATGACATATTTCTCAATAGCAGAGCTAGAAGATCTTAAAGCTCAGCACCAGCTGCTAATGGTGTTGATGGGAGGTGAAGATGGCAGGCTATCTTGCTGGAGAGCAATCTTCTTGCCAAGAACAATTAGAAACGGGGAAAATTTTTAAAGTCCCCTTGAAGGCATCACAGGCAGAGGAGATTTGAAGGCTAAAATGTTACGGAAAAAGGAACTTCAGAGAGGAGTGCTGAAGTAGCTTTTCTTTGCTATTTGCTGATTTGCAAGCAGTAGCTAAGAAGCCAAGAAGCTGAAGAGAGTTTCTGAAAAATCTTGTGGGCTTGAGAGAAAAACTTGGGAGTTCTGTGCCCATTAAAGAGAAGGCACTCTAGGCTTTCAGTGGAAACTATTAAAGGACTATACCTTAGAAGTAACAATGAACTGGAAATAGGCCAGCCCCTCCAAAGATAACTTTGATTCAGCCCAATTCCCAATGGCATCAAAGTGACCTACCCTAAGTATAACTGCAGAAACAAAGGTAAATCCACCCTGGAGGAAGAAAAGATTCTAATATTGTTTTAATAATTTTTCACATATAATGTCAGGCATTCAGTTTAAAAAGTACTTACCAAGCTGTGATGGTCAATTTTACAGGTCAGCTTGACTGGGCCACAGGGTGCCCAGATATTTGGTCAAACAATTTGGATGTGTGAGGGTGTTTCTGGCTGATTAACATTTGAACGGTACACTGAATAAAGCATATTGCCCTCCCTACTGTGAGTGAGCCTCATCCAATCAGCTGAAAGTCTGAATAGAACCAAAAGGTTTAATAAAAGAGAATTCCGTCTGCCTGACCACCTTCAAGCTGGGACTTTTTTTTTTTTTTTTTTTTTTTTTCCTGTCTTCAGACTCAAACTGAAACATCAGCTCTTCCTGGGTCTTAAGCCTGCCAGCCTTTGGATTGGAATTAAACCATCAGAAATTCTGGCTCTCAGACCTTTGGGCTGAAACTAGAATTACATCACTGGCTTTCCTAGGTCTGCAGTTTGCTGACTACAGATCTTGGGATTTGTCAACCCCCATAAACATGTGAGCCAATTCCTTATAATAAACCTTTTTCCATGTACATACATCCCATTGGTTCTGTTTCTCTGGTAAACCTGGACTAATATACAAGCATATGGATAGACAAGATAATATAACCAAAGCAAAGAAGAAAAAAGCAGAAGTAGGAATGCAACCACATGAGACTTAGATGTTGGAATTATCAGACACAATCTTTATTTTCATGTCAAATATATGATCTCTGAACTTTTATAAAGGTAATGATACTTTTAAAAATTGTTGATGGTGGAAAGGAGAATAAAGTCAGATAGGGAGTTTAAAATAACTATATGATCAAGATATTAAATGACAAGATGGAGATTTGCAGGAATTAGTAATTATAACAATAAAATGGAAATTTTATAGGCAAAAAAATAGATAACTAAAATTAAGGATATAACAGATGAGTTTAAAGGTGCTTATACATAGCTCAAGTGAGGATTAGTGAAGTAGAATGTTAAGTCAGAAGAAATATCTAGAATGAGGCAGGGAGACAAACAAAAGAATTACCGTATGTAGATTATGCTCTAGTTAAAAGGAAAGCTGAAAAAACTAACAGGAAAAATCAAAGACATATGCAATGCCTATAATACAGGGTGGAATATAGAAGAATTATGAGAAAAAGTGTCACCAAAGGAAGGACAGAGTAAAAATGGCTACGATCAGGAAAGAGTTCACACAGGAACTCATGTTTGAGATGATTTTCCAGAAGAACAGGAGGCATCAGTTAGATGGTGTAGGACAAAGCAGAAAGGGAGTTGCTCAACAAAGGTACACAGATAGGAAAATATATATCTAGACAATGAGAAATTATAAAGTCAGGATGGAGCCCTAAGTGCAGGGACTGTAAGGCAAACACAGAAACTATGAATGGAAGTAAACAAGGGCCTTAAGGAGAACCCTCCTAGTACCCAGATAACCAGAATATGTCCCTAAGTTTTTATGAAATGTCTTCGGAAAAAATGTCAATTGGCATTAATACAATATTACTGAAGCTCTCAGAGACTTTCTCCTTTGTAAGAGAGTATAAGAAGCTCCTTAGCGTCTTCCTGAGGGTAGTAGATTATGAAAGCAGAAAGGCTGAATCTCTAACACTCAATTTGGCTTTTTGCAGAAGCTCCCATAACAACACTAGTGAGGGGAGAAATTATTTGTTGAAATGGAATTTCTAGACTGTGTCTTCATTCATGCAGGCTCCCTCTGGTCTCCATATAACTGATCCTGGGAAATGATTTACTATCTGGTTTCCTAGGGAGAGGTTTGCTGTATGACGCTGGCTTCTGTCTTTTATGTATCGATACACCTTCCTGATACCTGACAATCTTACTTCTTCCCAAACAAACACAATTAGTCTGAAATGGCCTGGAATGTGAGATCTCAAAGCAAGCACATTTTATTCTTGTGAAGCATCTTTCATTTAGTGCCTAGCTTTCATTTAGTGCCTGCTAGGCTTTTTCCATTTCAGGAAATTTTTTGTGGCCTACATTGCATATTGTTCACAGATTTTCCATACAAGCAAGAAGTGAGCGTAAAACAACCTCATACATTCTGGTTAACCGTATTAGAGAGCTTTTTCCTTTCTTAAAGATCACAATCATACTTCTCATCTCCACAAACCTAGAAAGAAGCTTCTATCTGAACTAAACAAAAGCCAAAAAGAGGCATTTCACAGAATGTTGTTCATCTGTTTCCACTCCCTTCCCTGTTATGTCTTCTCTGATAGTTACAGTCTGTCTACTGAGGCTCTATGAATGTGCTCTTCTATGAACAAGGCTTCAGTGTGGCCAGGTACAAGCGACATTTTTCAGACCTATATCCACCCAAATGCAAGGGAATTCACAAAAGTGTCACCTCTGCCTTAGCATGGGCCACTCTCTCATACCGCAGGGCCTGGGGCTCTCAATATCCTACCACTATTAACCTCTTGGTCAGATGAGATTTGAATATGGCCATACTTTCAAATAAGATCTGCTTCAACCTAGAATAGGATGAATGATGCTAATCCCAACCTGTGATTTTGTTAATACATCAAATAATAGTCACCAGGCAAGCTATCAAAAGGCACACTTATCAACAACCCAAATTATTTTTTTTTGAGGTGGGGAGAGAAGTAACGTTAATAAAAGAATTGCAAGGAAGGCCAAAAGTCTAGGTAATTGAATGGAGTAGGAAGAGTGGGTAAGATAGCATAAAAGCAGGGAAAAGTGGCAGGGGAAAAAGCTAGGCTAGCTGCTACTGCTACAAGGCTGATACTAACTTTGGGCCACTACTGGTCTTAGAGGTGGGTTTTCCTGCAAAGAAAACAAGGAGTTGATATTACCCTTTTACTTTCCTCTTGATTTGTCATCTATTGCTATGTAATAAATTACTAAAACTTTGCAGCTTAAAACAATACAAACTTGATATTGCACAGTTTCTGCACACCAGGAGTCCAGGCCTAGCTTAGCTGGGTTCTCTGCTTAGCATCTTACCAGGCTGCAATCAAGGTGTCAGCTAGGGCTGCAGTCTCATCTGAAGCTTGACTGGGGAAGGATACAAATCACTAAGGTTGTGGACAGGATTCAATTCTTTGTAGTATAGGATCAAGGATTTCAGATTTTTTGTTGGATGTTGGCTGAAGGCTGCTTTCAGCTTCTAGTGGCCCCTTGCAACTCCTTGCCATAGAGGCCGCTCAACATAGACAACCCACAACATGGCAGTTTGCTTTTAAAGACAGCATGGGAGAGAGACTTCTGCAAGACAGGCCCTACAATCTTAGGTATGTAAATCACATATACATAATCATGTGCTTCCTGTCTGTCACCTTTATCATATTTTGTTGGTCAGATGCAAGTCATCAGTCATATCCACTTATGAAGGGGATTACGTGTAGGAACAAACATTAGGAGGTGAGGATCATGGGGCACCACCCACCCTAAAGTCTGTCCACCACACCCCTAAGCTCTTTCCTTTCACATACAGCAGTATTTTGCACAAACATTTGTGCTGTCCAATTTAAGAAATCTTCAACTATTCTGAGATAATAATATTCTTCAATTCTATCTTATAGAAGCTGATTTAGTATTGCTCCTTTGGATGCATATAGCTGCTACCTCTTGCTGCTGATCTGTACTCTCTTTCACTGTCAAACAAGACAATTGTGTCCTTAAGGTCAATGCAGTGGTTAATCTATATGAACAGAAGAAGTCAGTGGCACTTATGAACCAAGTGAGGATTTTGCCAGCAGAAGCTGCTGATGTAACTTTCATATAGTTTAATTTAATTAAATGAAAAAAAATGGATGTCTTCCTTTTGGGATGTGTAAAACCCTATGCTAGAACTTGCAAGGATACAAAGAAGAGAATGAGCCAGCTCTTGCTCTTGTGGCTATAAAAAAAATTACACTTAAGTTACAAGCCACAACAGAAAAGCTAATAGGAGACAATATGACTGGCCCAAAAGTAGTAGAAGTTATATTCTAACAGAGCAATCAGCAAAGTTTTCATGCAGGCAGTGACATTTGGCTAATGACTTATTTGTTTTTTCATCTATTTATAAACTATCTTGTACTCAGAAGGACTTAAGAAGGTTGCTATTTAATACGGGCCTTGTAGGATAATTTGACTGAGCCCTAAGAAGGACTGCACTGAACTTGACAATATACAAAGCAAACATAATTAATACCTATTGGGTACAATGTTCACTATTTGGGTAACTGGTACACTAGAAGCCCAACCCCCCACCCTGCACCATTACATAATATACTCATGTAATAAACATACACATGTACCCTATGAATCTGAAATTAAATTAAATTAAAAAGAAAGATCTCTCCTGGAACAACTTTCTGCTATAAAGTAACATGAACAAATCACCTTAAAAGAGAAAAAAGAGAAAAATGCATGACCATTAAATGACTATTGTAGTGAATAAATATGTGCTATTACAGAAAATTCAAAAAGAAAAAATAGAAAAAAAAAACCACCCAAACTCACCACTTAAATACAACCACTAAATTCATTTTATAATTTTATTATCAAGCTTTTCCATGTGTGATTTTTATACAGTTGTATTCACATATTCTGTATGTATTCTGACATCCTTAATATTTTATAATGAACTTTTATGTATTATAATGTCTTTTGCAAATATAATTTTAATGGCTGTACATTCCATACTCTACCTAACCTTGCCTTTAAGGTTAGACATTAGGATGTTTCCAATTTTTTTGTTATAATAGATCATATTTTTGCACATGATTTTTTTCTATCTTTGTCTGTTTTCTTAATATACATTCCAAAGAAAAGAATTAGTAGGTTCAAAGGGTATGAATACTTTTTTTAATGGAAATTATTTTTTTCTGAGAATACATGGTCATTACAAAGAAAAGCAGAAACAATGTAGAGTTTTCACTCCAATACAACCTTTACCCCTAACCAACACAAAAAACTACTATAAGCCACCTGGTATTTACCTGTTCAAACTTTCTAAAAATGTATATCGAAGTATATACATACACAACACAACTTTTCTTTTAGATTATGTAATAGTAATAGTTAATTTTGATAACTGTTGAGGTTCATTAATCAAATCAACATTAGCAAATACTACCATACTCAATATAAACATCATTAAGTATACTACTATATACTAATTCATAAAACACTGTATCACACATTGTGGTAGGCACACACTTTTTGATATATTAGCTAGTTCTTCGGTGAATTATCTGTTCACATACTTTGCATCTTTATTTGAGAACTTGCTGTCCTCTTTATGAATTTCTACAAATAATTTATAGTAAGAAATTAACCTAGGCTAAAAGGATTAGCTAAAGGCCCACATACTACAGACTAGTGACTTCCATCACCAGGGTAATATTTTCAACACTTGTTACAATGGCACATAAACAACTACTTCAGTGCCCGAAGACAAAAATATAGACCATGGATTTGCTGAAATGCAGAGGGCTACTGCAAAGCGTCAGATTGAGAACTTACACACCAAAGAGCAGAGCTTCAGTCAACTTCCACTGACAGATCTGATACCATCTTATAACTTAAAAGATTTCAAAGAAATAAGAAAGAAATTTATAGTCCCATTCCAGTTTTGACCCTAATAATTCAAGGAAATGAGAAAATACATCTTGGTAGTGCTGTTACCCTGAACAAGCTGATATCAGCACGTTTACTCAAGGGAGTCTCTGTGCTTATGGACAACATCATAGGTGGAAAGAGCTAGAGCACATTAATACAGAAGACCTTTCCTTCAGAGAATTTGATTCGTATTCCTCCTGCTTCCAAAGGATATGAGAAGATAGAGCTGACATCACAGAAAGACCAAGGACAGATTGAATTGTCCACAGCGTTTCAATGCGTTCTGTTCCAAGCTTTTGGAAAGCTTAGGTAGGTGGTTCTCAAACTTAAGCATGTATCAGAATTACCTGCAGTGCTAGTTAAATGCTGGTTGGTGAGCCCCACCCCTTGGGAGTGAAGAGGGGCAAGAATTTGCTTGTCTAATTTGCTTGTCACAGGTGCTGTTGATACTACTTTGAGACATATTGGCTTATTCAAATTAGTGCCATGTCATCTATTGTATTTTACTTACAACTACAGTACTCCTGGGCCAAGAAGAGGTAGTGATAAAATGTGTTGGGCAGTAAATATATGGCTTTCTCTGGCTAGCAGCCACTTAACTTCATTTGCCCTACCTGTCATTTTAAACACATCTCACTTATTCCGAAGCTATTGGACATCTAAGAGGATGGGGGAAAATTTTGATATCTGAAAATATATCATGGGCACACAAATATTAAAATGGCTCAATATTTAAATCTGAAAAGTGTTCAGAAATTCTCAGATGAAATGCATTAGATAAAGTACTAAGTATTAACATGCATGAAGAATGTTCTATTATAAACCCCTGTTTTCACTTTCTTGCAGCTTTCCAAAAAATTAGCCCTTTGTGGTGAAATTTTCCATGCTTGGTTTCAGCCCAAAGGTGATTTTTTTTTTTTTGCAAAGTTTGAGAAAAACATATTAAGTCGTTTTTGAGTTATGAAAAGATGAAAAAAGCCCACACAATTTTTCCACTTTGAAAGCAATTTCAGGATTTAAAAAAATACGCAGATAACTAAAAATGGCTGAAGTTGAAAAGTTGAAACTGTCCATGTGTCTAGTTTTTAGCAAAGTATTCTGGGTAATTCAGAAAAGATAATGTGTGTGTGCGCACAGATATGCAGATACATATATATTTAAATGAATGCATAAGTGATTGAAAAATAGTATTTTGTCATCTACAATACAAACTTAGAGTAAGAGGCTTACTGTTTTCTGAAATGGAAAATCTTTCACAAATCAGAGTAATTAGGTGCTGATTGTCTAAGCCTGTGTTTGTCACACAGCAGGATTTATTAATGGGTCACACAGAGGTAATTGTCAAACTACTATGCACTATGTTTGCAGAATCCTCTAATTTCCTTCATACTCCTTCTGTTCCCAGCTCAATTCTAGGACTCTGATTTACTATCTTTTTGGTTGAATTTCTGCCCTTGGCCCAGGCCTCAACAGTCTCTTTATCTCCTATGCTCCAGAGCACTCACACATGCTGTCATCTCTCTCAGTTCTCTACGAACTCCTCCCAATGCATTCACCTGCTTCCTACTCACTCACTCACTCACTGTGTATTTGAAGAACTCAAATATTAAAAAAGCAAAAATAGAAATCTTAAGTTTAGGCCAAATAGTTTGGTCATCTGTGAAAGCAACTTAGTCTAACCATCTGTAATCATCACCTTTCTAATTAACTCACCTAGAAAACAGATAATGGGAAAGTTAGAAAACAGAATACAGAGTCCCAGCTCTGCTACTTTCTACTAGTTGACATATGGGTTGGATACATGACTCCTTGGCACTTCAGTCTCATCTTTAAGATGGGAAAAATCAGACTGTTAAAATACCTTGTTACATGTGAACATGTTTTATAAATTTCAAATGAATGTTAGGTATAATCACTGTTAGTAATGACAATAACATCTATTTTAAAAATTGAGCTAGACTTTTTCTAGACAGAAAAGGAGAATTAAATATGTAATATATGTTCCCCCTACACCCCAGAGAAGGGGGAAACCACTTTTGCAAAGACACAAATATTAAGAAAAATTCCATTTTCCAAGTTTTCAAGTATGGAGACTAAAAGACAAATGGAAGGAAACCTGTTTCAACAAAAGTTCCTATTTGTCTTTCACTTTCGACATCTTTCTGTGATTGGGCTGTTCCCTTCAGCATATGTTAAATTCTCCCCCACTTACAGGAAAAGAAGTTCCCTTGACCGGCTTCTTCCTTAAATTATCGTGTGTTCTTCTCCTTCACTGGCCAGTGGAATCACTATCCATTTCTCACTTAACTTCCTGCAACCACCTTGTCCATTATTTCACTAAAAAGTCTGTCTTCAAGGACATCAAGAACCTTTTACTCTAGAAGCCTGAAGCCTTCAACATTTGTTACATTCAACCCTGTTACCTTGTTTAAATTATCTACTGCTATATAACACAGCATCTCTAGACTTATGGTTTAAAATCACAATGATTTTGCTATCTCACAATTCTGTGGGTCAGGAATTCAAATAGGGCTCAGTTGGATGGTTCTTTTGCTCCATGTGGTGTGGGCTGGGGTCACTCATTTGGCTGCACTCAACGGTGGATGGGCTGGGCTGAGATGGGCTGGAAGGCCCTAGAAGGTTTCACTCAGGCCTGGTGCCTCATGATCCTCCTAGTTAGCTTGGGCTTTCTCTCAGCCTCGTGGTCTCAGGGCAGTCGACCTTCTTACACAGCAGCTGGCTTCTGAGAGGGAGGAAACAGAAGCTCCCAGTCCTCTTAAGGCCTGGACTTGAAGGTACCAGAAGTACATTACTTCCACCATATCTTATTGGTGAAAGTAAGTCACATGCTCGGCCTAAATTTAAAGGGGAAGGGAAACAGGTTTCATTTCTTGAAAGGAATGACAAAAAAATCTGTGGCCATCCGTAATCCTCCATGTATCTACCCCTTTCTTGACATTCTTGCTGTGTTCTTAGCTACTATGGTGTACTCTAGTCCAGATGAATGGTTTTCAAACTTTTTTTTTTTTTTTTTACCTTAACTCACAGTAAGATATACATTTGACATTGTAATCTATGTTATCAACACACATACAAAGTGAAACAAAAGTTTCATAATACATGCCTTTACTGCAATACATTTTTATTCTATTCTATTTTACTCTATTTTATTATACATTGTTTAAAAACACTGTTTTTTTTTTAAATTAATTTATTATTATTAAACTTCAAGTTGTAGGGTACATGTGCACAACGTGCAGGTTTGCTACATATGTATACTTGTGCCATGTTGGTGTGCTGCACCCATCAACTCGTCATTTACATCAGGTATAACTCCCAATGCAATCCCTCCCCCCTCCCCCCTCCCCATGATAGGCCCCGGTGTGTGATGTTCCCCTTCCCGAGTCCAAGTGATCTCATTGTTCAGTTCCCGCCTATGAGTGAGAACATGCGGTGTTTGGTTTTCTGTTCTTGTGATAGTTTGCTGAGAATGATGGTTTCCAGCTGCATCCATGTCCCTACAAAGGACACAAACTCATCCTTTTTTATGGCTGCATAGTATTCCATGGTACTGGATCCTTTCCTTACTCCTTATACGAAAATTAATTCAAGATGGATTAGAGACTTAAATGTTAGACCTAATACCATAAAAATCCTAGAGGAAAACCTAGGTAGTACCATTCAGGACATAGGCATGGGCAAAGACTTCATGTCTAAAACACCAAAAGCAACAGCAGCAAAAGCCAAAATTGACAAATGGGATCTCATTAAACTAAAGAGCTTCTGCACAGCAAAAGAAACTACCATCAGAGTGAACAGGCAACCTACAGAATGGGAGAAAATTTTTGCAATCTACTCATCTGACAAAGGGCTAATATCCAGAACCTACAAAGAACTCAAACAAATTTACAAGAAAAAAACAAACAACCCCATCCAAAAGTGGGCAAAGGATATGAACAGACATTTCTCAAAAGAAGACATTCATACAGCCAACAGACACATGAAAAAATGCTCATCATCACTGGCCATCAGAGAAATGCAAATCAAAACCACAATGAGATACCATCTCACACCAGTTAGAATGGCGATCATTCAAAAGTCAGGAAACAACAGGTGCTGGAGAGGATGTGGAGAAATAGGAACACTTTTACACTGTTGGTGGCATTGTAAACTAGTTCAACCATTATGGAAAACAGTATGGCGATTCCTCAAGGATCTAGAATTAGATGTACCATATGACCCAGCCATCCCATTACTAGGTATATACCCAAAGGATTATAAATTATGCTGCTATAAAGACACATGCACACGTATGTTTATTGCAGCACTATTCACAATAGCAAAGACTTGGAATCAACCCAAATGTCCATCAGTGACAGATTGGATTAAGAAAATGTGGCACAAAAACACTGTTTTATCGGTCACAAACATATGTTTCCATTCTCTGGGGAGGACTGTACTTCACAGCCTTATTGATGGCTGACTTGGTCATATGATTTGCTCTGTCCAATAAAATCTGAGGAGTGAAAATATTCACTTCCAGGCAGAGGTTTTAAAATGTAGGTATGGTTCACTATTCACTTTATATCCTCTGCCATGGGACTTGAATATTCCAGATAGAGGCTACTCTATCAATCTGGATTCTGGAGAAAGCTTGCATAGACAGATCTTCATAGGGGCAGCCTACTCTCAAAGGATTTGTATCATGAACAAGAAACAAACCTTTGTTGTTAAAAGCCACTGACATTGTGTTATTGTAGCACAGTCTACTCTCTCTTGACTGATCCACTGGTTGCAACCCACTGAAGTGATTTTGGGATCCATTAATGGATTGCAGCCAATAGTTTGGAAAATTATTATATCTTCTGCCTCTTTCTGTGACTTCCACCTCTTCCTCCTCCTGATGGCAGCAGCGGGCTGTCCACAGTGGGGAGGCATGGGCGGTGGCAGCAGGAGTGGCTACAGGAGCAGCAATGGCAGTGGTGGGTCCCCTGTGCTCCATGTCCCTGAGGCAGCTGACTGTGACGCCTGCTTTGGGGACTGGCCAGCAGCGCAGGGTTCCTGCGCCTCACGAGGGGGCTCTGCACAGGGCCGCCCAGGGTTCTGTCACCGGGGTCTGCCCTGCATCAGGGTGACCATCAGGCCTGACACTCCTGGTAGCCAGGCCAGGGCCTGCAATTCACTCCTGGAGGTGCGCACTGGGCAGGGCCACAATCTGGGCAAGGGGGAGCTCCTGACTGCCCCTGAATACCAGGGTCACTGGGGGACCTCATGGAGATGTTGCCCCTACCCTGACACCGGCCTAGGCCCAGCAAGTACCTAGAGCCCCTGCCCCAAGCTGTGTGGGGGTGCAGCTGGGCTTCATGCTTCACGGAGTCACGAGAGCCAGAAGCAGGCAGCAGCCCAAGTAAGAGCTGTGGATCCATGCCTCTCTGTGCCCTTGGGGGCCTGGGAAGGCCCCCTTCCTGGCCCTTGAAGGCTTGGAGAGGCCTGCTCCCATGCCCTGGCCTCTCCCTGCTCCTGGCGCCCGCTCTGATCTTGGAGTAGGGTTGGGGCCAAGCCTGGGCACTGTCACAGCCCAGCTGGGTGTGCGCACACTTGAGGCAGCACTGACATGCCAGCTCCCTGCCACCTCAGCCCCCTCTGGATTTTGGGTGCTGACAAGCATGAGGGGAAATTGAGGAGGGGTGTTGAGGGTGGCTCAGCACTGGCCTGCAGGTGCCCCTTGGCACAAGAAACTTGGGTGCCATAGATGCTGGCAGGAGGCAGATGGGCCACTGGGCAGAAGGGGGAGGGTCTCTGGTAAGGCCCCACCTGCAGGTCAGGGAGGGTCTGAAGGCTAGAGGCCAGGCTGCCAGTCCCATGGACCAGAGTAGGGGACTTGTGGTGCCCTTTCTGGGCCTACCCATGGCTGCCCATGGACCAATCAGTGGGCACTTCCTCCTCTCTGAGGCCTGTAAAAGCCCTGGGCTCAGCCAGAGCAGAGGACAGAGAGACAATGGGACGACCTGCTGCAGAATGGAGCTACTATCTCTACCAAGAGATTCAGACAAAGGGATGACCTACCTGCACAGAGGAGCCACCTACTATGGGGCCTCTTCTCTGCTCAGAGCTGCAGGATGGGATGACCAGCTGCAGAGAGGAGCTACCCTTTCTGCTGATAGCTAAACACTTGTCAGGACGACCAGCTGCAGAGAGGAGCTACCCTCTCTGCTAGGAGCTGAACGCTCATTGGGCTACATAGAAGAGCTGTCCACTGTGGGTCTTCTCTGAGCTGTTTTATTGCTCAATAAAGCTCCTCTCTGTCTTGCTCACCCTCTGCTTGTCTGCACACCTCATTCTTCCTTGTTGCAGGACAAGAACTCGGGACCTGAAGAGTGGCGAGGCTAAAAGAGCTGCTGTAACACAAACAGAGCCGAAACATGCCCCCTGCTCTCCATGTTGCGAGTGAAGAGGAGAGAAAATCTGCAGCACTTCAGGGAGCCCAGACCTGCGAGCTCCCTGAGCCAGAGCTGTGACTCCCTCTTTGGGGCCCTGTGGTTCCTGGCATCTCTAAGCTTCTGGGTGCCACTGCATTCCCTGGTGCCACCGGGGAAGCTGCTTACAGTGTGCCTGGTCCAGCTGTGGTCTCACAGAGAGCTGGCACCCATGCTGGCACCTGAAGCTGCCTGCCCCATGGCAGCAGCCAGCATAACTGACTGTGCAGTGGCCAGACCCCACACTCGCTCACACACCCCTCATCACTCCACGCCTGACTCTATTCTCCCTTGGAGGCATAGGATCCAGGCCGGCAGCATGAGCTGAGCATAGCCTGTCAGGCAGAGTGGGTGGAACGAGCCCAGTGAGCCCGAGCAAAACTCAGGCAAAGGTGCCACCAACCACAAGTTTCTAGCCAGAACAGCAACACCCCAAAAATCCTGTAACACTCCTTTATGGCAAATGAAGTCATTCCGCCAATATACATCTATGACCTCTCTCTTTTCTCAGCAATCTCCCTGAGCGATTTTATCTCTTACACTCTCTTTATTATTTCTTACTTGGACTAGTAAACTTTCCTGTCACCTGGATGTTCACTTTTTATACTGCACTTTTTCTCTCTCCATCTCATTTTCCTTTTCCCTGAGAGATTGTTTACCTGATGCATGACTGCTATCATCAGAGATCCTTCAGTGGCTTTCTGCCGTCCAGAAAATGAGTCCACACTCCCTAGCCCAGCTTTTTGTCCACCTCTATCAATCTCATGTCTGACTGATCCCTCCAGGCACACTCTGCTGCAACCCAGTCACACCACCCACTGCCCTCTCCCTGTGCCCAGTGATGAAAACCATTTCTCTTCATGCTGTCTCCCTTGCCTAGAATGCACAGTACCCCCTAGTCACCATATCAAATCCTCTACTTCCAGATACAACTCATCCTTCAGTGGCCCTGAAGCTCGTCCAGGAAGCTTTTTCTGAGCTTCCCAGGTAGAAGACACCTCTCTCCACAAAACATTCAGAGCCTTACAGTACTGCCTCATTTTGCCTTCCATGTCTTGTCACTTGAATCTAGGGACAGGATTCTGACAAAATTTACTATGACAAATGAGTTATTTCTTATTCTTCTCCCTCCCTCCCGATTATCTCAACTGTTAAACACAGCTGACTGACATTATATGAATGCGTCTTACAAGCATGTCTTACTTTGACAGCAGACATGAAAGCTCAGCAGAATAGTGTAAGTAAACCACAGTTTCAATAATCTCATTGTTGGAGAATACTGAAGCTATTTTTTCCTTAGTATGGATGAGGTATATTCCTGAATCAAAACATACATGATCTAACAAGCTATTCTAATTCTCCTAGTAAACTTTTGCAAGTTTCTCAGCTATAATTATATGTTGAGTCTCTAAAAGTTTGAGTATTTAAAATGCCCCAAAACATTCTTTTTGAGGATCTCAAAAGAAGAGAAAAAACAGCTGAGTGATAACAATGCCCACACATTTAATGCTGTCAGTTTTACTCCTTTATCTATTTAGGACCTGTTCATTCCTACTGAAAAAAAATGATAATGTAGTTATTGGTTTTCTCTGCCTATAGCAAATTAGTAGCAATAAATTAGAAGTAGGGAAGAGAAGAGGTACTTAACACTGAGCGAGGAGACAGAAAAACTAACATAGACATACATGAAACATTTTTTTTTTAATGAAAAAGCACTATCACCTAAGAAATTTCAGGACACAGGCACATTCTTTTTGATTACATTTTATTCTAGTATAACACTATCAAAATAATAGTGTTATTACCACTGCCCTTAAATCACTAAGAAAAAAATTCCTCTATACTCAATATGCATTGCTGAAGAAGGCAGATAAGTAAGTAATATACTTTAGACAAATTTTTATCCTGTTGGATAAAATAGTCTGGTACTTAAGAGAATGAGTTCAAGTAATCTGGAAATTTCATTCAGAGAGAAGACAGTTTTGCCAACTAGACAGACAAAGGAAACTCTATGTTATTGTGCACAGGAAGGCCAAATAATATAAAAAATTAAGTTTGTGAAGGATCTGATATCCCTGGAAGAGGAGAACATGTTATCATTAAAGGTTATATAAATTCTTAGAGGAAAATTAAAGTTATATTAATTGATGTTCACCCCAAGACTCAGTGAAGAATCAAGGGCTTTCAACTCAACTCCCAAACTTGAACTTTATGAAAAAGATTTACTGGCAAAATCAGGTGACACATTTTTAACATATAGACGGTTGATAAGAGAAAGAAGATTCTAGATAGTGGAGATAAAATTACTACTTTTTTGCTTCTGATTATTCTCCCCCTACGGCAACACACAATCCTGAAATTGCTAGAGCATGTATGGGGTTTCCTACTCCTGGAGCACCAACACAATGAGTCACACAAACCTAGCAGTTGTGTACAGTGCAGGGCACACTGTAATAGCTATAGTCTCTGCTATCATCCATAGGTTGGAGGAGCCATCAATACCTTCTTGGATTCTTTTTATACTCACAGCTAATATCAGTATGCTCCACCCCAGATTCAGGCAGAGCCAAGGCTGAATCCTGGCAAGGGACCTTTCTCTCACTTCCCATTGATAAAATGAAAGATGGGGCCAGATTGTCTCTAAAGCCTATCTCAGTTCTAAGATCCTATGAACCTAAAAACAATTATTGTTTATTATTTTAAGTCATGATAGCTACGATTTAACAGTCTTCCAATTACCTATTTGCTCAAATTTCTCTTTAAATTCCCTATACTGAGCATTACTTTAAAAATATATGAAGAATATCTCTAATTCTATGCGTGGAATTTGTTTAAACAAATAATTTTAAACACCAGATTTTTTTAAAGCGGCAACTTTTTTTTAGTATATTAAAATACAGGTCAGACAATGTATCTGACATATACAATAAGTCTCTTAAAATGATTTAAGACCAAGTTGCCTATAATTAGTTACGAAAATATTGCAAAGAGCTGAACCAAAATAAAACTAAATAAGCCAGCTAGCTACTAAACTACACATATGTCCTCAAAATCTTACGAGAGTCAAATATTCCAGTAAAAAATAACAGAAGAGATGGAAACACAAGTTTCTTATTATCACACTTCATATGTTATAAAACATAATAGCTAACTTATTTTTGGCAAAATGATTAAGGATTGTAACATTCTGGCTTACACAAACATATTTGTCAAATGCATCTCAAATGGAGCATGTCATGCTAACTTCAGGCATGCAGCACTGCAGTGTCTTAGAGTAGCCCAGAGACACTGAAATTTCAACACTTTGGCAGGGATCACACCACCAATATTCACTGACCCAGGTGTTTAATGGGGGCTGGGGATGGGGTAGGGAATTTCAACAATGTAGTTAATTGAAACCAGATAAAGCTTCTGAATAATAATTTAAAAATCATACAGATGTTCACTGCCCCTCCCACCCCACAAAAGAGGTGACCTTTTGGACAATTTATTGCACACATTATTTTCTAGCCTACGCCCTTTTTAAGAAGATAAAACACTGCTTCACATGTCTTTCTGAAAACTCTATAATCAGTTTGAGTTATGTCTCCACAAATAAAGTAGGTTAAGCTCACGTTTCATCTTTGTTTCCCCTTTTCACCACTATTCCTGCAAAAGCAAGGACACCTGAAGGCAGGACAATAATTAGAAAGTTACGACGCTGAACAAGCTATAAGAAAGCGCACTAAATTTGAGATGCATTCTACTTCTTTCCCAACAGACATTGTGAATACGAGCCCAAAAAGAGAGAAGGGTTCAAGACAACGTGATGAACAATCGTTCTCAAATACACAAAAGAGAAACGACACATCACATGCAGAATAGATCCGGAGAAAACACAAAAACCATAACAGATATGTGATTAAGTTAATAATAGCCTGTGATGAGCTCTGAAATGAATATTTTCTTGCCTATGTTTACAGAACAGTAATGCTATTATTTCAAATATGCAAGTATCCCTTTTAATGTTTTTAAAGTGTTTAAGACACCCGGAACAACTAACAACAAATAATTATATTTCATGTCAGTTTGCTACATTTTATTTGACAGGTCCAAGTCACTGCCTATACTAGTAAATAAATGCAGTAATTTAATTTATGTACATCCTATGTCCATGTGCTTGACTGCACAACACACAAGTGAAATCCTAATTTTAGAGTGGTGGGGTATGCAGCTCTGACACAGCTCCCAATGACCTTCACCTCCTAGTATTCATGCCCTTGTGTAATTATCTCCCCTTGAGTGTGGGCTAGATGTAGTAACTTGATTCTAACAAGAATACAGGAAACGTGATGGGATGTCACTTTGTAACTGGGTTACAGCCTGTGACTTTCATCTGCTAGCAGCCTGTCTCCCTGGCTCTTCTTCCAGGCATGCTCTAATGAAGTAAGCTAGACAGGCCGACATGTTAGAGAAGGTGGCCTCTACCCAACTGCCACCACTGAATGAAGGCCCTCTGTCTAACAACACTCAAGGAAAGGGATCCTGTCAAAAACTATATGAGTGAGCCTGGATGCAGATCCATCTCAACTAAAGCCTTCAGATAAGACTGCAGCCCTGGAAGACATGTTGGTTAAAATCTTGGCAGAGACCCTGAAGCAGAGAACCCAGCTAAGCTGTGGCCAGACTTCTGACCAGAAACTATGAGTGAAGAAATGTATATTGTTTTACACTGCTAAGTTTTGGGGCAATTTGATACACAGCAGTAGACACCTAATACAATAGTTAACCTAATGACTGAGACAATGACTAGAGTTATTTCCCTAATAATAATAATAGCTAATACTTATTTGGAACTTTAAAGTTCCAGATATCATTCTTGATGCTTTATATAATTCCTCACAAAAATCCTTTGAAGAACATATTATTATACCCATTTTATAAATGAGGAAACTGAGGTTGAGACTCAAAACTGAAGCAGAGACTTAATAACTTGTCTAAGATCAGACAGACTAAAAAAAAAAATGACAATAAATATTGGAACCTAGGTGTCCTGGTTCTAGAGCCAGAACTCACAGCAACTGAACAAGCAGAACCACTAAGAGGCAGGGCTGGACACCATAAAGATGGCAACCACATGAGACAGTATGAGAGGAGACTTCAAAGGCACAAAAGACGTTAGAAGCTGTGCAAAATGCTAAAAGCAAGAATAAAGTCTGCATTCTGATTAAGACACCTTATTTAGGGGAAAAAGAAACCAACACAGTAGACAGTAATACAGAGAACAGAGTACAATCTTGAATTTATTGAATTCACACTTAGAAATGAAAAACACATTTTCTTATACCCAATAATAATTTAAAACCTCCATTTATTATTAAAAACCATAGCAAGGGAGGCTATAGTTGTACATTTCCCAAGGGCAATTATGAGTAAGAAGTAAGCAGGTGAAGCTGGTGAGAAAAGGAGCGAGTGCTTAGTGAGCTCTGAGACCCCACTGAAGATATTTTATCCCATGGAGTGAGAAACAGTCAAAATCCTAGCACAAAGTGGCCATGAAGCGATCATGTCCTATCTTGGCTTCAGATTACTAGGTTTATCAGCACTCCATGCTCCCACACCCCCTGAACTTAAACAAGACAGCAGGTATCACATCTATTGGTTAGACTGTCTCCTCAAGCAGACTCCAGGCTCTCCTACTTCAAAGACTGTCTTACTCACTGGGATGTCCTCAAAACATAGCACAGGATCTGACACATGGAAAGGGCTTAATATATGTTTGTTGAATAAAGAAGAAATGAATTATCTTGTGAATTGCATCCATTCAGTGAGTTATTTCAATGGTATATGTCAGTGGAAGTACAATGTTTTGTTTGGTTTTATATCTGTTATAGTTCACTTGCTTTCCTGGGCACTTTAAATAGGTCTTTATGTCTCTAGCACCTCACTTAATATCTGGCACATAGTGGTACCCAATAAATATTTGCGAGTATTTGTGAGTATGTGTCTCAAAAAGGCCACCAAGATACAGAACAGGTAAGGATCTGGACTTATGACTTAATAAAGATGTAGTGCTCCATAAAGACAGCGTCTGCCTATCAGTGATGATGATGACACATTTCTTCCTTCTGAAAAAGGCAAGAATATTTACAAAATACCTTCCCACAAAAGACAGATTCTTGTCTAGGTCTTACCTAGTGACTACTCTTAAATATTTCTTTATAAAAAACAGCAAATAATGTGTAACATAAGAACTCCAGATAACCCTAGATTCAAAGGCATTCTTTCAGAAACTTCCTATCTCCCTCAGCATTATTCTTTGAAACATTATGAACACACATTCACATAAGTCCATCATAATATGGAGATAAGGATAAAGGCAGCAAGCACATATCCCTCTCTCTGTTCTATTTATCAACCGAACAAGAGACAAAAGAACATAGGAAACGTGAGGAGGATTTGTGCAGGCCCACAGTCCAGCACCCACAGTCACCTCTGGAGATGTACTTACCAGGAGCTCAGGGACTCGCTTCAGCATCTGAAGAGTGAAATAGCTGCCTATCGAATGGCCAATGAGCACAAGTTTCATGTCCTTTGGCACATGAGTTCTCAGGAAAGCTAGTTTGTGCTCTATTTGTCCATTAAGTCCATAGATGTCCTTAATTTCTTGAGTATTTGAATCTAAAAGCAAATTATGAGCATGTTTTCATTCAGTAAGTAAAAGTAATCACTGAAAAATGATCAAGAAAAAGATAACAATCATGATAAAAAGCAGTTACCATTTATCAAAGCCTACAGTGTGCCAGTGATAATATTAGGCATTCATTATATTAACCAATTTTCACAACAATTTTGGGAAAGAAACATTATAACCTTCACCTGATAGGTGAAAATCCCAGTGCTCATAGATATTAGGTGACAGATTAACAGTCACAGACTTATTAAGTGGGAGAGGTGAGATTCAAATTCAGGTCTCCAAATCCTCAGAGCCCATGAACTTTCAATAATTCCGTGTATTACTGTTAGCTTAGGCCAGTGGTTCTCAAACTTGAGCATACATCAGAATCCCCTTGAAGTCTTGTTAAAACATATGGCTGGGCTCCACACCCCAGGGTTTCTGTTTCAGCAGGTCTAGGCTGGGGCCTGAGAAGCTGCATTTCCAAGTTTCCAGAGGATGTTGATGCACTAGGTCCCAGCACCACACATTGAGTACCAGCTGCTTAGGCTAATTTATATTACTAACAGACAACTAAGAAAGTCCATGATATGACTTAATTATTTTAGATAATCTTTATTTATTTAAGGAATCCAGATGGAAAAACTTAAGTAGAAATGTTAAAAACTGTCCCCCTTTTTTTTTCTTTTATGCTTTAAGTTCTAGGGTACATGTGCACAACGTGCAGGTTTGTTACATATGTACACATGTGCCATGTTGGTGTGCTGCACCCATTAACTCATCATTTACATTAGGTATATCTCCTAATGCTATCCCTACCCCGTCCCCCCTCCCCACAATAGGACCCAGTGTGTGATGATCCCCTTCCTGTGTCCAAGTGATCTCATTGTTCAATTCCCACCTATGAGTGAGAACATGCGGTATTTGGTGTTCTGTTCTGGCAATAGTTTGCTGAGAATGATGGTTTCCAGCTGCATCCATGTCCCTACAAAGGACACGAACTCATCCTTTTTTATGGCTGCATAGTATTCCACGGTGTATATGTGCCACATTTTCTTAATCCAGTCTGTCACTGATGGACATTTGGGTTGATTCCAAGTCTTTGCTACTGTGAATAGTGCCGCAATAAACATACGTGTGCATGTGTCTTTATAGCAGCATGACTTATAATCCTTTGGGTATATCCCCAGTAATGGGATGGCTGGGTCAAATGGAAAACTGTCCCTTTTAAATAACCAGCACAGTCCTGACCTGAAATATACTCCCTCTCTGTCACAAATGAACTACTTTTCTAGGTTCTTCAAGACCTAATTAAAACTTTACCTAGCTAATCCTCAAGAAAAATTAATGAGCTCTCTTCTGTGCTTAATCAGTACCTCTTTTATTATAGCACTTTATCAAACTTGCATATTGTCTGTTTGTATGTTTATTTCCTCTCTTAGGCTGTGAGTTCCTTGAAGGCAAGGTCCATCTTTTCATCTGTGTCCTGTGACTAGTACACAGCAAATGTTATTGTTGAATGAAAATTGGAACTGACTAGATGATCTCTGAGGATGCTGGCCGCTCTAATATTCTATGAGTAGAATAGGTTTTCCCTATGAACATATATGTAACCCAATGACAGGGTGTAATATTTCAAAATATCATAAGACAGTCAACTGCTTCCTAAAATTTGAATGACTGAACACTGAATTTCTTGCTCTTATGACTTGCAAGGCATTGCGGGGAATTATAATCGGTATGGTTCATTCAAAAGGCACCCCAAACTCAGAAAAACTACTCTTCTGTTTTGTTTGTACAGGTTTTTGTTTGTTTGTTTTTAGTGCTTATCTCCCCTTTTAGTCTAAGTCCTGTTTATCCTACAAACCTGAAACAAGCATTATCTCCTCTGAGAGACCTTTTTATGATTCATTATGTGAGGAGTAAAGTGGCTGTCTTTTCAGTTTCCAGAACATCCCTGTTTATTTATCTCCCTATACTACTCCTAATTCACTCTTAGTTTACAATTCAGGTCTTGCTTAGCACTGCTCCCCAAAGTCCAGCATACAGTTATTGAAAAGCTTTTTCTTGACTCAATGAGGCTTACTTCCCTATTTCCATAGTACTATTAATCTCCCAGGTAAAACATGTTATGCTCTCACTCTTTTCCCCAGGTCAGCTTACAATTCATTCTCTACTTAACAAGAAAGTTAAGCATGAAACAGAACTGGGAAGACAGAGAATCTGGAACCTGACTTTGGTAGGACTTCTAATGGCTCCAAATCCACCTTTTTATGCATGAAATATTATATTTAGGTTTGAATAGTTCATACCCTGCTTCTCTAATCACTCTACCCAAAAGTGATCATATCATTCTTTCATATGAAAACACCACAATAATATTAATATTTGCATCCCAAGTTCTTTTTCAAAATATGCAGCATTTGGAAATATCCAAGTTTTCCTTTTGTTGGGACAGTAGGTGCAGTACAAAGATAAACAGGCTCCGGAGATGAGATAAATCTGGGTTTAAATATCAGCTCAGCATCTCCCTAACTGTGTGACTTGAGCAAATCCTTTAACCTAGGCTTCAGTTTCCTCATACACAAAATAGAGATAATAATGCTAGCTTCCAATGGCTGTTGTTTAAGTGCCTGGCATAAACAGATAAATAAAAGCTATGACTGCCATCATTTCAATTCCTGTTATTTAAGTCCTCCTTCAAATAATACCAAGAACATTTACATGGTTAGAGTAAAGAGAAAGAAAATGAATTAAATATTCTAAAATTTCATTGACATCATAAATAAGGTCCTAAAACATTGTATTTCAGATAAACTTTAAAGGACATTATTAATCAGAATATTTCAGAGGTAGATCTGGCTTTACCTCTGGGAACTACTCAGTAGATTTTCAAGAAGAACACACTACGAGTTAGTGTTTACCGAAGTGGTAAGATTAATGGGGAAAGTACTTTCTAAAAATGAACAATGATTGAAAATTTAAACGTGCTATCTTTTAAAATTTATTTTTATTTTATTTATTTATTTTTGAGATGGAGTCTCACTCTGTTGCCCAGGCTGGAATGCAGTGGCACAATCTCAGCTCATTGCAACCTCTGCCTCCCGGGTTCAAACAATTCTCATGACTCCCAAGTAGCTCGGATTACAGACGCGCACCACCAGGCCCGGTGAATTTTTGTAGAGATGAGGTTTCACCATGTTGGCCAGGCTGGTCTCAAACTTCTGACCTTAGGTGATCCACCCACCTTGGCCTCCCAAAGTGCTAAGCATTACAGGTGTAAGCCACTACTCCCAGCCTATCTTTTTTCATGTTACTAATAAATAAAATTCTAGATATTATTTTACTAGCAGAAAATGAAAGGTTAAAAGACTATATACTTGATTACATATTTTCATTCCTATTATTTTAATAGTAATATATTCTGAGAAAATGCTAGTAATTATTAACTTACTCTCCAAAAAATGCAGAAAAAATTACATTCAGTTGTATCGAAACCAGAAGAATGCTAATATGGAAATCATTTATACCATTCTTTCTATGAGGAAACTGTACTCCAAGTTATAATCAACGAAGCACACTTGGAACATAATCTGTTTCTAAATTGAGAACTGCCTGAGTTGGTGGATGACAATACAATCCACCATATTGTTACTAATAAATGGTCCTAAGTATCATATTGATAATTTTCTCTTAGAACCTAAGCCTATTTCTTAGACCCATCTCTATTAGATATCACTTCACAGCTCACCTATCGGCTCTACAGTTTATTTCAAAAGGTATACACAACTTGTTCTGAAATAGTTAGTAGAGAAATTAAATAAAATCAGTACTTCACATTAACTTTTTGTCTAATCGCTCAAATTTGCTGGTCCAGTCATTAAAGTTATTAAGCAGTCATTAAAAGTGCTTTCAATTTTAAATTCCCTTACAGCCTCAGAACACAGATAAATCTCATGATTATTATTTTCTTCATTTTACATGAACTGAATTGACTACTCTGACAGAAAACAGTGACTAATTGGCCCTTGGTATTATTGAAAGTACAGACATAAATAAAATATACTACCTTTGCCTTTCAGGAGATCATAATCTACTAAGAGGAAACAGACATAGATAAAAACGCAATTATTAAATGCCAAAGTTAAGTATCTCAAGCATTTGCTTGAGAAAAGAACAGGGTTTATTGGATCACAATAGAAGGGTAATGGCCCTTTGAATCATAAAAAGTACTGTACCTTTTCCCATTCTACCCAAGATAAATAACTAGAAGATATTCTTTATTACATGTATGTTACTATAAACGTGTGCATTTAACTATGTATCTGAATCCAAGCAAAACAGTTTAAATTTAACTGTCATTCATATATATGGCTATATATTGAATAAAAATGTGTAAGTTCAACTATTTATTTTCATGCAAACAGCATTTATAGGTCATCTCTGACCATAGAACAGACAAGACTGGAGATTAGCACTACCCATGCCTTTGGTAGGACTGAGTCTGCATACTGTAACTACATCTCACACCAGAACTTGCTCAGCTACTAAACTCTTCCATCTTGCCCCCAATCATTACTCCAAAGCTGTATCTTAATAACTTTAATTAAACAACTTACATGTAAAAATTCAAAGGCTAAAAATAGTATTTCATATTTTAAATAATTCTTTGATCAAGATGAAAATACAGTTTCCTTGTGATGCATGTTCTCACCCATAAGTGGAAGTTGAACATTGAGAACACACGGTCACAGAGAGGGGAACAACACATACTAGGGCCGTTGTGGGGTACGGGGTGAGGGGAGGGAACTTAGAGGACAGGTCAATAGGTAGAGCAAACCACCATGGCACATGTATAACTATGTAGTTAGAAGAAATTAAAAAAAAAAAAAACCAGTTTCCTCCTTAGGTAATTTTTTCAAACATATAAAAAATCATATGTTGTTCACCATGCTATACAAATATATATATATAAACTAAAAATATAAAAAGATACATGAAGTATTTACTCTGAATTCATGATAGAACTAGAGATGGGATACAAAGAACAAAACTTTTTCTGTATTGTTTTATTTCACTTATTTTGTTAACAAAAATATTTATGTAATTATGGCAATGTTAACTGTCAATTGTGAGTAATAGAATCTTTGATTGTTATATAACTGTGTTTTTCTATGTTTTCAAAAATTTCTCAAAATAAATTAAAAAAAAAAAAGAATGCATTGACGTGCTGTTGTTCCTAGGTATCTTACTCTCATTTTGTAGGGAAAATCACCATTCATTCCTTTCTCACACGGAATACAGAAGCCCCCAAGGATTTTATGGGTTCGTACTGATTATCAGTGAACTGGCTCAATGAGAACAGTAGTCCCTAATTCTGTATGCTTACCGAGTTCATCGATCCATAAGGCCTTCCTTTCAAAACTGTCCTGAGGTTACTAGGCTGAAGTGAGAGTACCCTCTCATCAATCCCCAGCTCCCTCCCGAAGTATTCTGTAAGCTCCTTATATCTAAACACTGATATAACTCTGTTGGCTCTTAAAGTATGCATCACAGTGAGGGGGTGGGAGATGATTATTCTATTTAACACTGCTATCTTATTTAGAAAACAAATTTTAAGATTTGTAAACCCCAAGCATATGTTTTATAAAATAATTTTTAATTATTATTCTCCAAACAGAAGGTGAAAACCACAGTCATCAAATTATGCTTTCTACTTGGACTAAAACCAATTATCTGCTAAGGACTTCAACAGTCCTTAGCAGGAAACAGAAGAGAGATTCAGTAAGGAGAACATAATGTTATAGACTTAGCAAACAATAAAAGCAAAACGCATAAAAAGTGTGTTACTTTTTATTGTAAAGTGCTATTTTGGAAACAGCCATGTTTCCATGGCTGTTACTTGGAAAAAGCTATGAGTTCTGTGGCTATATGTGGTTATAGGGAAAGGTGAAGCATAAGGTTAAAAAGGAAAGTTGGGTCTAGATGAAGTAGGAAACTGAACTTCACACCAAGGAGTTTGGACTCGGTTCTGTGATCAATGAGAAGATACTTATAGATTGCCAAGAGAGGAGCGCACAATCTAGTCTGTGTTATGGATATTAACTGCAGTGCTCACTCTCCCTACTTCTTCTGTCTGTCCTGGGACTCTAACAATTTGCTTGATTCCTAACTTCTTTCTCCTGCTCTGCACTTTGGCTTTTTGCTCTTCTGACCCACAGATTTACCTGCTTTCATTTCTAGGGATCGTGAGCCCTGAGAGTTGATTGATTGGTTGTTCCTGCCTTGAGCTCATCTAGTCATTCCATCTCACCTCCTTGTTGCCCTGCCACTCCCAGTCCTGGCAAGAGAGAAAGCTCCACTGGGTTTTCTCTCTTTCTTCCTAGTTGGGGGACTGCAGTGAGAGTAGTTTATTGTTTCTTTGGATAAGCATGACTCAAATTCATCGTTAGCTGCAAGACTGTGTAATGTTTTTAGGTAATGTTTTTATCTGCTAAAACGAAACCAGCATGATTTCCAGCTTTCTTTTCATACTTTCTAAACAATGACTTGAAATAGTTGATAATGAATTTCCCATCATGTATGCTGACTCTATAGCAAATCAAATCCAGAAAACAGTTTATACTCCTAACTCCTCAAATTTTCTTTTCACACTTTTTTTCCCCCTCGAATCATCCCCTTCTGACATTGGTGAACATCTGTTCTTCCAATTGTGTTCAACTTATGATTGTGCTAATGTGGTCCACTAGAATATTATTTCCAACTGTTCATAATTTCAACATGTGCTAATATGAAGCAAGACATACTTTCAACATTTGATGTGTGGTTATAGCTTATGCCCTTTTTCTCAATGATTACATATTTTTCACACTATATTTTGCATGCCAGAAAACCAGTACCTTAGGACAATCTTGGACAGCAAATAATGTATCTGTGCTGCCTATCCAAAGCAACTATAGCATACATTTGCAAACATAACCTCCAATGTGTACAACAGATGAGAGCAGACCTGTTCTAGCTGAATGGGGGGCTGGTAAGGCCCAGAGCCCTACTTAGCCTTCACAGAACTTTTGAGTTACTCAGAATATAGAAAGTCACGAACCTAAAAGGTGGAGACTGGCAAGCAATTCTAACTCTTTGTATACCCCTGTAGCATGACAGTTAATAACCCAGTAGGTTGTCAATAAGTGCTTAATGATAGTGAGTTGCCCTTTTACCCTCTCCAGAAACCACAGCTTCCTTTGGCCCTACGGTGGCCCTTTGGGCTAATGCCTCTAGATGGCACTGTTCTCATTAGGTAGCAAAGAACCCAGGCTCTAATTACTAAGTTATTAACTCAATAGTACACAAGCAGGCCAAACAGAGATAAACATATTCAAAGTAAAGTTATAAATAATAAGATGTCAATTTACAATAAGAATTAAAGCTGTTTCCTAAAAATTCAGACACATGACAGATATTTTCTACTGGTTTTCCTCATCAGTGTTTATTGGTGAACATCTAGGGCAGTGGTTCTGAAAATGTGGTCCCAGGACCAGCAGCATCAATATTACCTGGGAACTTGTTAGAAATGCAAATTCTCAGGTCCCACCCCAGATCTACTGAATCAACAACTCAGAGGGTAGCACCTGTGTTTTAATAAACCCTCCAGGTGATTTTGATGCATGCCGAAGTTTGAGAACACTTGATCAAGGGTGATCCTTTGAATCTGTTTTCAACTTTCAAAGTTGCCATTCATGTTCTCTTCAAATGTTTGCTTCTGTCTTTAGTATGACTTAAGATAGCTCACTTGATCATGACCATATCCTTTTAATGTGATGTTGAATTCAGTTTGCTGGTATTCTGTTGAGAATTTTTGCATGTATGTCCCTCAAGGATATTGATCTATACTTTTCTTGTTTTGTCCTTATTCAGCTTTGGTGAATTTGTTTAATTTATTTAACAGATATAGCCTATTCAGATTATCTATTTTTCCTTGTGTGAGTTTTGGGAGCTTATATCTTTCAATAAATTCGTCCATTTTATCTAAGTTAAGTTTATTGTCCTTTTATTATCTAAGGGATCAGCAGCAATGAATCTTTTCTTTCTGAATACTCGTAATTTGTGTCTTCTCTTTTCCCCCTCTTGTTTAGCCTGGCTACAGGTTTGTTAATTTTATTAGTCTTTTAAATAACTAGCTCTTGGTTTGTTGATTTTTTCTAATAATTTCTTGTTTTCAACTTCATTGATTTGTTTTCCCATTTTTATCATCTTTTCTTCTCTTTGCTTTAGGCTTAAATTGTCCTTTCTCTAGTGTCCTAAGGCAGAAACTTAGGTAATTGACTTTAGATCTTCCTTCTTTTCTAATATATGAGTCAATGCTATAAATTTCCTTCTAAGCACTAGTTTTGCTATATCCTACACATTTTTATAAGTTGTATTGCCACTTTTATTTAGTTCAAAGTATTTTTATGTTCCTCTTGAGCTTCACTGACTCATGTGTTATTTAAAAGTGTGTTGTTTGACTTCTAAATATATTGAGATTTCCTAGCTATGTTTCTGTTGTTGATTTCTAGTTTAATTCCACTGTGGTCTAAGAGCATACCTTGTATAATTTATACTCTTTTAAGTTTGTTAAGGTATGTTTTATCTTGGTGAATGCTCCATGAATGCTTGAAAAAAGTATGTTGTTAGATGAAATAGTCTATAAATGTCAATTAAATAAAGTTGACTGAAGGTGCAATTCAGTTCAACTATATCTTTACTACCTTTCTGTTTGCTGGATCTATTAATTACAGAAAAAGGATTGCTGATGTTTGCACTTATAATAGTGCGGTCTATCAGTTTTGCCTCCTGCATTCTGACCTTTGTTGTTAGGTACATATTTGTTAAGGATTGTTATGTTTCCTTGAAGAACTGGTGCTATTATCATTATGCAATGCCCCTCTTTATCCCTGACATTTTCCTTGTTCTGAAGCCTGCTTTGTCTAAAATTAAAATAGCTACTCCAGTTTTCTTTTGACTAGTGCTACCATGGTATATCTCTGTATATCCCTTTACTTGCAACATATCTGTGTCTTTATATTTAAAATTTTTGTTGGTTTGCTTTAAAATGTTTGTTTGTTTTAAAGACAGGGTCTCACTCTGTCACCCAGACTGGAGTGCAGTGGCATGATTCAGCTCACTGCAGCCTCAACCTCTCGAGTTCAAGTGATCTGCCCACCTCAGCCTCCTCAGTAGGCTGGACCACAGGTGCATGCCAGCATGCCTAAGTTTTGTATTTTTCTGCAGAGATGGAGTCTCACCATGTTGCCCACGCTGGTCTCAGACTCCCCTGGGCTCAAGCAATCTGTTCACCTCATCCTCCCAAAGTGCTGGAATTACAGGTGTGTATAACTGTGCCTGGTCCTAAAGTGGTTTCTTGTAGACAACATATAGTTGGATCTCCTCCCACCACTCCAACAATCTGTGTATTTTAATTGGCATATTTAGACCATTCACATTTAAAGTGATTACTGAGGCTGGGCATGGTGGCTCATGCCTATAATCCCAGCACTTTAGGAGGCTAGGACAGGTAGATCACTTGAGCTCAGGAGTTCAAGACCAGCCCAGGCAACATGGCAAAACCCTGTCCCTATAAAAAAATACAAAAATTAGCCAGGCATGCTGGCACACACTTGTGGTCTCAGTTACTTGGGAGGCTGAGGTGGGATGATCACTTGAGCCCGGGAGTTTCAGGCTACAGTTAGTCTCTATGGCACCACTGCACTCCAGCCTGGATGACTGCACTCCACCCTGTCTCCAGGGGTTGCCCTAGAATTTGCCATATATACTAAATCTAAGTTCATCTGAAGTAACACTATACCACTATACCACTTCACCTTTAGTCCAGGTATGTTACAACTGAGTATTCCCAATTCCTCTCTTCCATCCCTTATAACATTACTGACATTCATTTCATTTATCAATGTTGTAATCACCCAACGTACTGTTACTTTTATTACTTTGAATTAACAGCTATCTACCAGATCAGTTTAGAATAAGAAAAACTTTTTAAACTTTTATTCCTTCTTCTATGCTCTTCTTTATACAGATTTGAGTTTCTGATCTCTATCACTTTCCTTTCCCCTAAAGAACTTCTTTTAATATTTCTTGCATAGCATGTCTCCAGCAACTAAATTCCTCAGCTGCTATTGGTCTGAAAAAGGCTTTATTTCTCCTTTACTTTTGAAGGATGATTTCACTAGATAGATAAAGTGCTATTTTTCATTCGACACTAAATATTTCACTCCATTCTCCTCTTTGTTGAATGGTTTCTGACAAGAAGTTCCCTGTAATTCTCATCTTTGTTCTTCTACAGGTAAGGCGCTTTTTCCTCTGCCTATTTTCAAGATTTTGTCTTTGGTTTTCCGCAACTTAAGTATGACATATGTAGGTGTAGATCCTAAGTATTGACCCTGCTTAGTGTGCTCTGAGATTCCTAGACCTGTGTTTTGTCATCTGGCATTAAGTACTTCAACTCTTACCTTCTCCATTTTCTCTTCCTTCTTGATCTGGTATTCCAATTATGCATATGTTACACCTTTTGAAATTGTCCCACAACTCTTGGATGTGCTGTACTTTCATAAGTTATTGTTTTTTCTCTTTGCATTTCAGTTAGGAAAGTTTCTATTAACTTATTTTTCCAGCCCACTGATTCCTTCCTCAGCTGCATCCAGCCTGCTGGCGAGTCCATCAAAGGCATTTTTCATTTTTGTTACAGTGTTTTCTAATATTTCCTTTTGATTCTTTCTTAAGAGTTCCCTACTGTCTGCTTGCATTACCCATCTGTTCTTGCATGCTACCTCTTCCATTGGAGTCCTCAACGTAGTAATCATGATTACTTTAAATTCCTGATCTGATATTTCTAAAACTGGAAAAAGTGTATATCTGACTCTGGTTCTGATGCTTGCTTTGTCTCTTCGGACTGTTTTTTTCTTGCCTTTTACAATGCCTTCTAATTTTATTTTTTGCTTAAAGCTGGACATGATATATTGAGTAATAGGAATGAGGTAAATAGATCTTTTATGTGAGGCTATATGTTAATGTGGCTAGAAGCTGGGCTATGCTTTTTTTGTTTTTTAAGACAGGGTCTCACTCTGTTGTCCTGGCTGGAGTGCAGTGGCACTATCTTGGCTCACTGCAACCTCTGCCTCCTGGGTTCAAGCAATTCTCCTGCCTCAACCTCCCGAGTAGCTAGGAGTACAGGCTTGTACCACCATGCCTAGCTAATTTTTGTATTTTTAGTAGAGACAGGGTTTCACCGTGTTGGCCAGGTTGGTCAAGCACTCCTCACCTCAAGTGATCTGTCTGCCTTAGCCTCCCAAAGTGCTGGGATTACAGGCATGAGCCACCGCGCCTGGGCAGGGCTATGCTTACTGTTTTCTGTAGCTACAGGTATTAGAAACTTCAGTTTCCTTTAATGTTCTTGCTTTTTTTTTCTCCGTTGTCTTTGGTTTTCCCTAAGAACTCCTTCTTAAATAGAGTTTGTATCTTGTAGCTCCTATAGTTATAATGTACTATTATTAAGGTAGAGGCCTATAGACATGGTAGTAAAATGAGGAGGGAAGCATCCTTTAATGTAAAGATTAAACCTCAGTCTTTCAGTGGGCCTGAATGCCTGTGCTGTGATCTTCAAAAGTGTTTGTCATCTTTTTTTCTTCTCCTGCATGTGAGACAGGAAGCCTAGGGGAAGATGGAGTTGGCTAACTGCCTTTCCCCCAGGTTGGATAAAGTTCTGGAACTCTTTTTCCCTTGGAAAGTAAGCCATGTTATTGAGAATACTCTGGACATACTGCAAAATGCTTACTTCTTTTCTACCCTTAACAAAAACCATAGGGGACATTTCTCAAATTTTCACAAAAGAACCTGATAAGTTTCCTAGAGGTAATACCCATGAAAGTGAGGAAGTCCCCCAAGAATAGGCTTGCAGAAGTTTGTTACTCTTAAAATAGTCTGTACTTTACCCCCAGCAATTCATCAAAATCACCACTTATGTATTCTACATCAATGGCACTAGTGTCTTCTGCTTCACATAAGCTGATCTTCATTGTATTTCCTTGTCTCTCTAGATTTCAGGTGACAATTTGTCCTGTGACCTCAATTCTCTAAAAGGTCTAAGAAAAATGAGTTTTAGTTTTGTTCAGCTTTTTTCTTTTCTTTTTTTCTTTCTTTTTCAGACAGAGTCTCACTCTGTCACCTAGGCTGGAGTGTAGTGGCACAGTCTTGGCTCACTGCAACCTCTGCCTCCCAGGTTCAAGCAATTCTCATGTCTCAGTCTCCTGAGTAGCTGGGATTACAGGCGAGCACCACCACGTCTGGCAATTTTTGTACTTTTAGTAGAAGTGCAGTTTTGCCATGTTGGCCAAGCTGGTCTCAAATTCCTGGCCTCACTTGATCCACCTGCCTTGGCCTCCCAAAGTGTTGGGATTATAGGCATGAGCCACCACACTCAGCCTCAGCTTTTTTCTTATTGCAATGAGAGAAGTGACAAATTCCAAGTTCTACATGTCAGAGCTGAAACTGGAAGTCCACTATTTATTTAAAAAACATTCTATGCTAAATATTTTCTTAATGTATAACATATGCCACCTACAAGTTTTAAACAAGTAATAAGTAAATAAATGTTGAAAAAAATACCCTAAAAACCTAAATGTAACTATTTCACTAACATTTAAGATACACACTTCATCATGATATTGTCATAGGTGAAAAAGCACTAAAAATATGGTCCCTGGTGCTGCTATTTCTAGATGCTTACTTCAGCCTAGAAAATATCTGAGCTATTACACAAAGTATTATTCATTGAAAAATCTCATCTCTTAGTGCCAAGGTGCTAATGTCTGTTAGGCTTTAGGTTGAAAATGTTTAAGCATAATTAAAACAAAACATTATGAAGTTTTAGTATTTCTTTTCAACCTTTAACTTATAGGATGCTGATTTTTTATTTTCTTATTCAGTTTTCCATACTAAATTTTTTAATAAGCACATATAACTTTTTAATCTAAAAATACAATAAAGGAAGGAAATCTATTTTGAAAATAAATAGAAAATTATACAACATGCTCCCTGCCGCTAAACGGTCAGCTGCAAAATACAAGGTTTTTTGCAGACTCCACAGAGTCTCTCCTAACCCATACTGTGGTTTCTCCTTTGTTTACTCCTTAGGTGTCTACATGATTAGCAGGCCACGGTTTATCACTTAATTATTCTCTAAATATGAGAGAAAAAGCTTCTTTAAAGTAAAGAACACGGTTTATAAAAGGGGTTCCCAGTCCCTATCTGTGGCCTGTTAGGAACCTGGCCACACAGATAAAGGTGTGCGATGGGCGAGTGAGCATTATCGCCTGAGCTCCGCCTCCTGTCAGATCAGCGACAGCATTAGATTCTCATAGGAGTACCCTGCTGTGAACTGTGCATGTGAGATCCAGGTTGCACACCTGATAATCTGAGGTGGAACAGTTTCATTCCAAAACCACTCACCCTCCCCAGTCTGTGGAAAAACTGTCTTCCCCAAAACTGGTTCCCAGGTGCCAAAAAGGTTGGAGACTGCTTTTTCCCCACCATTCCTCCTAGTACAACCCTGGGAAAATAATACATGATCAAAAAACATACAATTGATTACTAATTGGTAAATAAAGAAGGCAAGTCATAGATTGTTTTATCTACCCATATTCTTACAGAAAACTACCTAAAGAGTTAAAACATCTCTAAAGATCCTAAGTTTCCAAAATATGGAACCACAGGCCTAACGCCACAAGCAGGTTTCCACTGGTGTAACTCTTACCCTTAGCAGGCTTGCTAGAAACATGACCCTCCACTCACTGTAAAGGAAAGTAGATATTAACAAGGACATACCCTCTGATGTTGTAAGAATCTTCTTGTCTTTGGGAGCCAACGCATGCCCAGCATGACTGATAGTCCAAACTGGAAAGCGTCTGTTTGTCAAAGAGTATAAAGCCTTTGCAAATGGCACATAAAAGGCAGAAAAACCTGGGTTACCTAAGAAAAGAAACACAGACCTTAGATTAATCAAAGTCATAAATATGTATAAGATGACACGCAGACTAGAAAAGATGTGTCTGTTTCTTTTCACACTTTCCTCTGAATTCTTCAGAGTACCCAAGAGAGATTATCTTCAAACTTCCATTAAAATCACAGCAGTACCCTATTTAAACACCCTTCAGGGTCTTCCAGATAAAGTCATCTGGAAAAAGTCTAAAATTAGTAATACTGCATATAAGGCACTTCAAGATTTGGTCATGCTCAGTTAACAAGGTGCACGAAAACCAGAGAAACAAGCCAGCCAAAATAGTGTAAGAAGCATGCACAGGGAGAGCTTTAAGGAGTCTGCTGTTTCCTTGTCACTTATCCCTAATAGTACAATTATCAACAGGTGTACAGCTTGATCTTTTGGGGAAACAAACGTCCACAAGTACATGTAGATTTTTCTTATGTGTGTGCAGAAGGTATTTTTGACAAGAGTTTGCTATAAAGAAACAGAATAAATAAATGATCTTTTTAAAAACATTCAATCTGATATATCTGTAGGGGGAAATCACAACGAAATGGGATTTTCATCTTGTAATCATCATCTATATAAAGTCTTCACAGCTACTAGTCCAATTCCATCAATATCTACTTCTCTGATCAGTTTATCTATTTCTTCATGTTGTTAGGCTTTCTGGTCTCTGCAATTACATGACATGGTTCTGGAGCACTGATGTAAATAACCACTGTCATCCTTGTCAAATTTCACTGATTTCTACTGAATTGTTTATGTCTTTCAGTTTGCTACATAAGCAGTGTAATAAAGTGATTAAGAGCATAGACTCTGGAGCCAGACTACCTGGGTTGGAATCTTGGCTTTGCCACTTACCAACTGTGTGAGCTTTGACCAAGCTATTTAACCTCTCTGTGCCTTGGTTTCGTCATCCACAAAATGTGCAATAATGGTACTACCTCATTTGAAGAATAAGTGAATCAATATATGTAAAGCATTGTAACACTGCCTGAAACATAGTAAGTATTATATAAATGTTAGGTATTCAAACTTGTACAACAATGTCTAGCTTTAATGGTATTATACAATGGCCCTAGCATCCACATTATTTTGCTTCTGTTGCATTCTGACCTAGTGACCCAAGTTCCAAATTCCTTTTTGTGATGGTGCTTTTAGCTTCTTTGTCAAATAGGATGAAAACTTCCTCAAATGCAGAAATATGTTCTTTGGTCAGTTTATTGGCCACTGCATAGCTAAGGAAGAAAGAAGGGAGGAAGGGCATAACAGCACTGGGGCTGTAACATCTATGGAAGCTGTGGGTGGCACTGTTTCATGTTTTATGCATTTAAGTCTTCAGTAAGTTTAGAATATTTTTTAGTATAAAATACTAAGTAGCAATCCAACTCTTTTCCAAGTGACTGGCCAATTGTTCCAAGACCATTTATTATATAATCCATTCTTTCTGCACTGATTTGAAATATCTTCTGACCCAATACTACCTTTTTACATTCGCTTGCTAATTCCTATACCAAATAATTCAGTTTATTTTTCCTTTTCTCCTCTGCCAGGCCATACTGTCTTAATTACATTTTTTTTTTTTTTTTGATATGTTAACTGGTAGGGCAAATTCCTTCCCTTTATTTTTCTTTTTCTAAATTTTCTAAGCTGGTCTCATAAACTTTAGGGTTATTTTCAGTAGTTGCAATTTTTAAAAATCTCTTTGAGATTGTGACTAAAATTTCATCTCATTAATATATTAATTTATAAAAATTGTATATTTTTATATTACTGAGTATAACCTTCTAGGAATGTGTTATACCTCATATTCACATGTTTTATGTTGCTCATAGATTTCTTCATATGGCTAGAAAATAATAATAGCTAATATTTTTAGGTACTATAATTTACTACATGCCAGGCAGTGTTTAGGTGCTTTACATGTATTGTTTAATTATCATATGAGGTAGCACTATCATTACTTCCATTTTATGGATGAGGAAACTAAGTACAGTGAGGTTAAATAACCTAGCCAACATCACATATATGGCAAGTGATAAATAAATGACTGGAAGTATATACAAAAGAAAATTATAATACTGAATTTTTAAAAAATATCAGTAATCTGGTATAGGATCTTCTGCATTCCTTGTTTTAGTTAGTCTTACAATATCTCTATAAAGTAGTTAGCATTTTTCATTAGAAATAACGAATGGATAGCCACTAGAACAAAACTTGGTATATGGTAGGGGCTGCATAAATGGCAGCTATTAATACTACAGCTATTATAACAACTAAAAACTGGTGTAACATTAAGGAGACATCAAAGATAACCCCATGATTTAGATGTAAGTTACAATGACAGGATATACAAAAAACAGTGAGTACTAGACAATGGATACTTAATGCATGAGGGCATTAAAACCTAGATGATGGGTTGATTGGTGCAGCAAACCACCATGGCACATGTATACCTATGTAACAAACCTGCACATTCTGCACATGTATCCCAGAACTTAACGTATTTTTTTTAATGAGGAAGAATAAATAAATGAATAAAACAAAGTTTTCTCCCTATCTCTGGGTTTAAGTCTGAGTTCTTAAGCTTTCTGATCCACAATTTTATCATCTTCAAGTAAATGATGATGCCAATTACTTATGTTCATTCATTCTATTCAGAATTACAGCTTCTTTTAGCCCTCAATTATTTATTGAGCACTTACTGTATGAAAGTCACTATGTCAGGCAAAAGACAGATGAGGGCCTTTTTGGAATTTATGTACTAATGGGAGAATATACAGCACATAACTAAATAGGTGAGATAATTAAAGAGTGTGAGAACTCCTATAAAAGGAATAAATAGGGTCACATGATAGAGAAGGGAAGAGAATAGAGTGAAAAAAAGGTCTGAGGAGGTGACATTTACCCAAGACCCCAAAATGGCAAGAAATAACCCTTGTGAAAATTTGAGGGAAGAGAATAAATACTAAGGAGGGAGAAGGTCCTCAAGAAATAAAGATCTTAGCTCTTGAAGAAATGGGAGAGAGTCCATAACCCTTGGTTCCTCCTTTTGCATCTAATCTATCAGTGTGGCTAAAGCATAATGAGAGATATCAAATCTTGTATGAGATCAGGTTGAAGAGAAAGAAAAATACAATCATTTGATACCTTCTGGGCTATGATAAGTAATTTGGCTTTTAATCTAATTAACATTAAAAGAGATTGAGCAGGGTTAAAGTATAATTAGATTTAAATTAAAAAAAATTTCTATCTTAAAAGAGTAGGAAAAATATGAAAATTTTCATAGCAATACATTTAGCAACTTATATAAAATAGACAAACTTCTAGAAAGACAGAAACTATCAAAGTTCACTCAAGAGAAACAGATAACCCAAGTAGCCCTAAATTGATTAGATTAATTGGAATTTAAGTTAAAAATCTTCCCACAAAGAAAATCCAGGCCCACACAGCTTCGCTGGTGAATTCTATCAAACATTTAAGGAAGAAAAATGCCCAATCTATACAAACTCTTTCAGAAAATAGAAGAGAAATGTATTAGTCTGTTTTCATGCTGCTGATAAAGACATACCCGAAACTGGGCAATTCACACACAAAAGAGGTTTGATGGACTCACAGTTCCACATGACTGAAGACGCCTCACAATCATGGTGGAAGGCAAGGAGTAAGTAGCAAGTCACGTCTTACATGGATGGCAGCAGGCAAAAAGAAAGAGTGTGTGCAGGGGAACTCCTCTTTATAAAACCATCAGATTTCATAAGACTTATTCACTATCACAAGAACAGCATGAGAAAGACCTGCCCCCGTGATTCAATCACCTCCCACTGAGCCCCTCCCACAACACGTGGAAATTGTGGGAGTTACAATTCAAGATGAGATTTGAGTGGGAACACAGCCAAACCATATCAAGAAAGAAATATATTCTAACTCATTCTATGAGGCCAGCATCACCCTCATACCAAAACCACATAAAGACACTGCAAAAAGTAAAAGAAAAAAAGAAAACTACAGACCACTATCCCTTGTGAACAAAGATGGAAAAATTCTAAACAAAATTTTAGCAACCTTAGTCCATCAAAATGTTGAAAGTATAATATATCATGACCAAGTGGGATTTATCACAGGAATGCTGGATTAGTTTAACATTAAAAAATTAACATTATCCACCACATTAACCAACTGTAAAAGAAAAATCATATGATCCTCAACAGATGCAGAAAAAATGGAAGTTTTATCCTGTCAGAAATATACTTAATATTGTAGCATGTATGACATACCAAACTTGTAAGTTTAACTTCTTTAAAAGTAGCCATCATTTGCTATAGTTCCCTGTATCCAGTGGCACCAAGCAGCACTAGATTGGGCACATGGCACTCACATACAATAAATCCTTTCAATCTGAATGCATAGCAAGTAACGTAAAGGTCTAACTCATAACAGAGACAGAAGTGGAAAATGCAATGCAAAATGCTTAAATACTATTGCATACAGTACTTCATACTTCACCACTTAAACCTCCTTGTTAAAAAACCACAAAGAAAATTAAAAGGTCCATGTTTATGCAACTAAACAAGACACACACATGGAGGGGTACAGGGGAGATCCAGGTGTAAGGATGTTGGAAAACATTCCAGTGCAGACATGCAAGTAAAATATTTAATCAAAAGTTTACATCAAAATGTGTTATAAACACACACTTGAACATGCTCGTAACAGTCAAATCAGTCAAATACCCATGCAATGTATAACAGAAGTTGTAGGGATCATCTCTAGGCCCTGACTGCTAATAAACTCCAACTATACAACACTGCAAGTATAGACTTATGCCTTCTAGTTAATTTTGTAGGGAAGGGAATGAAAACTGCCACATATCAAGTTAATATGACACAGTATCTATATAATAGATTGCCATGTAGACAGACCTATTGGACTCATTCATGGAGCCTTATCTGCTGGATCTCCAACCACTGTACTCACAGCACTCGATACTTCACATGATTCTTTTATCTCCACATGACCTCCTAAGAATTATGATTCAATGTACTCTATGGTGAGTTCTCAATTTAATTCCCTTTGTTCATTTCACTACTTAAAGGAAGTCCAAGGACAATGTTACTTTACAGAAATCCAAGATCTAAAATTCATTGGAAAAAATGAAACTAAATTAAAAGTTCTTCAATCTGATCACTCACTCACCATTATCATTACTAACTTAGAAGTGAAGAATTAATTTTGCTAGCTGCAAAAGCAATGTGATTTAAAATGAAATGTTATATCAATCTATCAGAGATGGACATAACATGGTGTGATAATGGCTTCACAATCCTTGAAATACTGTTATCCTGATTATTCCCACAGTGTAAATAGATTAGCTCCCCAAAAACCTGCCAAAAAAGAAAATACAATTCTAAATCCCACAAACTAATGAGCAGGGCAAACATAAAAGAACACTAGGAAATGAAATGTGATCTGGAAATGTCAAAGCACTATAAACAATGAGACTGTCAAACTACAAATGTTTTATGCTTCCCTCCATCCTCAGTGTCTTCACTGAATGCTCCCTTTATCTCCTGACCTATCTGAAATCTGACTCTCCCCTGTAAATGGGCTGTTTTCCTTTCAATCCTCTTCATCAGAGACCTCAGTCACTCTTCTCTAACACCACATATAACTCAATCACAGAAAAGACTTAATGCAACACAGCATTCCTAGCACCTGGGATAAAAGAGTGAGTGAATAAATACTATCCCCAAGTGGGGAAGTGGGTGGGTTGTCTGTCCCACTTACTATTTCACCTCACTATTAGAACAACCTCTTCTCCTTTAAGACTCAAGCCATCCATTTCCATCTATCAACTTTTTAGTCACTCACACATTGCCTGAAAGCCTTGACCCTTAAATGACAGTTTCACTTGTCATGTCACGTCAGGACATTTCAAAATCCAGTTAGACTGACTGAGTCAAAAACTTTGTCCCATGATCACTATTATGATCAAATCCAAAGAACTTCACCTACATTAAACTTAAGCAACTCATTCCCATGACTCCACCCTGGATCAGGTATGCATATCACAGTCCCCTGGAGGGCTTGTTAAAACACTGATTGCCCAACCCCCAGACTTTCTGGTTCAGAAAGTCAGGGATAGGGCCCAGGAACTGCATTTTTAAAGTTCTCAAGCAATACTTCTGATCCTGACACCAACTTTAAGAACAACAGGCCTAGATCTTTTCATGAGCTAGAAATGATTAGCATTCAAAACACGATCTTAACTGTCAACAGAGAAAACAGTGGTCAGGAAGCAGGAGACTTCATTTCCCTCTGATTTGCCTTTACACTTCTTCATTTTAGTAACCAATTTCACCTCCTTCTTTCTAGCCTTAGAAGGATATCCCCTTGCGAGTTGAAGATAATGTTTCTACTTATTTTCTCTATCCTATGCTATATGCTAGTCCAATCTCTGCTCCATCAAACCAGCACTTGCCATGCCTATAATTTCAAACTCTCCTTCACTACTGGAAAAGTACGTGTATTTTTATTTAATAGGTGCTGCTGGACTGACTTCCAGAAAGACTGTTACATCCCGGCAGAAGAACAGTTTATTCCCAGAAGTGGTTAAAACAAAGAGAAATTCTGGATCAGGAATCTTAGTCCAGCTGAGAATGGAAGTACCATACTGAGAAGAGGTTGGACTAGACATAATCAAACACTGAAACTCCCAACACCTCCTTTCCCCTGTTCCTTTCTGAACATTAACAGACAGGTTTCCATTCCTCAAACAGGAGCCTGAAAGACTCCTCCCCAGGAAAACTGAACAATAAAAGAAAGAGCTTTCAGACACTCAAAGTTGGAAATCCCTTAATGAAATGCTGGGTCCTTACTCGATCACCTTAGAATGAGGCCCACCTAGGGTGACCAACCCCTCTGTTTTGCCTGAGACTGCCATGGTTTTAGTACTGAAAGTCTTATGTCCTAGAAAACCTCTTGGTCCTCGGCAAGCTAGGATGACAAATTACCCTAGACACACCTCTGGATAAGCCCCAGCTCTGAGTACAAAGCTTCCATTTTATTTTTTGTCTTCCTCTTAAACATGAATGGATAGTCAAGGATTGCCAGGCATTTGAGGAAAACTAAGGACTAATGCAAACAAACAAAAAAAAGGAACACGGTGAAAATTCTTTTTTTTTTTTTTTTTTTTTTTTTTTTGAGACGGAGTCTCGCTCTGTCGCCCAGGCTGGAGTGCAGTGGCCGGATCTCGGCTCACTGCAAGCTCCGCCTCCCGGGTTCACACCATTCTCCTGCCTCAGCCTCCCGAGTAGCTGGGACTACAGGCGCCCGCCACCTCGCCCGGCTAGTTTTTTGTATTTTTTTTAGTAGAGACGGGGTTTCACCGGGTTAGCCAGGATGGTCTCGATCTCCTGACCTCGTGATCCGCCCGTCTCGGCCTCCCAAAGTGCTGGGATTACAGGCTTGAGCCACCGCGCCCGGCCGAAAATTCTTAAAATGCAAAAAAAAAGAAAAGAAAAGAAAAGAAAATGATATTTCATCCGTTAAACATGAGACTACAAAAAAGAAAAGAAAAACAAAGAGCTATAAGAATGAAATGAGTTTCTGGCTTAAAAGGGCCCACCAAAACCCAAGTACATTGTATGAAAAAACACTCACACCAATGTGCTTCACTGATAAATTTCAGAATCTCAGAACAAAGAAAAGGTCTCCAAAATGTGGGTAGAGAAGCTTCACATACAAAAGGTGAAAATCAGAAAATGGTACCAATACTTCTTATAAGCAACTCTGAGTGTTGGAAAACAATGATTAATGCCCTCTATTTAACGCCCTCCATTTTCCTCCTATAGAAAAAATAATTTTCCAACCTAGAGTCTAAGACACTTTCCAGCATGCCGTGTTACTTCTCTTGTACCTCTTCTAAGGAAGCTACTAGAAGATGCACGCTCTACCAAAAACAAGAGAATAAACTAAGAAAGATAAAAATGTGGGATTTGAGAAACGGGAGATCCAAGCCAGGAGAAAGTGACAGAAGTTCCCAGGATGGCAACTGTACAGCAGGCCTGGGGAGCAATCAGTCCAGACAGGAGCCAAAGGACAGAGCATTCCGAAAACTGACTGATGACTCAAATGGATTGAAAGGAATTTTTTTTCACTTCTAGAGAATAGTTCTAGGATAAATGAGTGATTAAAGCACAAAAAACTAAGCAAAAAAAACAGAACATCATTAACCCAGGGAAAACAAACAAAAATATATAAGAAAGGAAAAGCATGCATAATTCCCTATAGGCTTAGCTATGTATAATATGATACAATACAATATACATAATATAATACATAGTCATAATAATAAAAACACTGAATATTGACCTAACAAAAACTGCAATATTCCCATACTAGGAAGATAGAGAAGGAGGGGTATATGACTGTGTATGGAGAAGGGAAAGTATAAGAAAGCTAACCTTTTTCTTTCATGGAAGAAGATAACAGACAATATCTAATATTAAAAACTCAGGGAAATTGCTTGAACCCAGGAGGTGGAGGTTGCAGTGAGCTGAGATCACACCACTGCACTCCAACCTAAACGACAGAGAGAGACTCCATCTCAAAACAAAACAAAAAACAACTCAAGAAGAAGAAATACAAGTATTTCATTTAGAAATGAGTAAAGGCCAGGCACGATGGCTCACGCCTATAATCCCAGCACTTTGGGAGGCTGGTGCAGACAGATCACTTGAGACCAGGAGTTCGAGACATGGCTGGCCATCATGGTAAAGCCCTGTCTCTACTAAAACTACAAAAATTAGCCAGGCATGGTGGCAGGCACCTGTAATCCCAGCTACTCATGAGGCTGATACAGGAGAATCGCTTGAACCCAGGAGGTAGAGGGTTGCAGTGAGCTAAGATCGTACCACTGTACTCCAGTCTGGGCAAAAGAGTGAGACTCTGTCTCAAAAAATAAATAAATAAATAAATAAAACATAAAACATAAAGGAATGCGGAGTAAATATCACAGGAATATACCAGTGTTAAAAGTGATTGCCTCTGAGAACATCTGTTGTAACTAGAAAAGCTGATTTTTTTGGTTATTATTTATTTTTTAAATATATTGATATTTGTTATATATTCATAGGGTACATGTGATATTTTATTACCTGTAAAGAACATGTAACAATCATGTCTGGGTGTTTTAGTACATTCACTTTGAGTATATATCATTTCTATGTGTTGAGAAAAATCCAAGGCCTCTCTTCTAGCTACTTTATACCAATACAAGACACTACTGTTAACTATAGTCAGTCTACTCTGCTGACTATGCCAATTCTGTTGGTATAAATAAGTTCCAACAATAGAACTTATACATTTCATCTAACTTGTATGTTTGTACCTGTTTACCTACCTCTTCATCCCTCCTCCCAGCCCTGCACCCTTCCCAGTCTTTAGTATCTATCATTCTACTCTGTCTTTATGAGATCAATTTTAGGAAAGTTGACTTTAAAGATCATTTAAGCTTTTTTTTTTTTCCTCCTAATGAAGCCAAAAAATATATTCTGCAGCCAAAAGAAAAGAAGCTAAAGAATATTCTGGAAAAGAATAAAAATGAACAAGTTCCAAAACATAGGTAAAAGTATCATAAAACTGCAGCTACTAAAAAACATGAAGAACACATGAAGAGGCAAAAAACATGGAAAGAGACTCCCAGCCACAGGATAACCTACTTTACGACACAGCATTGTAAGCCAGTAGGAGAAAGGCAGATTATATAATAAATGGTTGTGGACCATGCAATAAGCCATCAAAGGAGAGGGAGAAGAAAACTAGATCCCTTCCTCAGTCCCTGCCCTTAAAATCTAGATGCATCAATTTCTTTTTTTTTTTTTTTTTTTTTTTTTGAGACGGAGTCTTGCTCTGTCGCCCAGGCTGGAGTGCAGTGGCCAGATCTCGGCTCACTGCAAGCTCCGCCTCCCGGGTTCACGCCATTCTCCTGCCTCAGCCTCCCGAGTAGCTGGGACTACAGGCACCCGCCACCTCGCCCGGCTAGTTTTTTGTAATATTTAGTAGAGACGGGGTTTCACCGTGTTAGCCAGGATGGTCTCGATCTCCTGACCTCGTGATCCACCCGTCTCCGCCTCCCAAAGTGCTGGGATTACAGGCTTGAGCCACCGCGCCCGGCTAGATGCATCAATTTCAAGATCACAAATGAAACTGTAAAAACACTAGAAGATATGGCAGAATTGTTTTATAATCTTGGAGTAGGAAAGCCAACTTTCCTTCTTAGAGAGGAAAGTTCCTCTCTAAGAAACTCATAAAACCCTGAAGTCTTAAAGAAAGAGACTTAGCATTTTGGCCACATAACAATGATACTTTATATACAACCAAATAAACATTGTAAATGATGTCAAAAGACAAACCAGGAAAGATTCTTGTCACGTATGACAGATATAACACAATTTTACAGTTGTGTAAGAATCAACTGAAAATCAATAAGGAAAACATTGAAAACACAATTGAAAAATGGGCAAGGGTTTCAAACTGACAATTCACAGAACAAGAATAAACATGTATGTTCAAACTCACAATTAAAAATGCATTTCGAATACCTGCCATTGCTCAAGCATCTGTCCCTAACATTCTATTGACAGTGATCTAGCAAAAGTTACGAGTGACTCAGCTGCCAAACATCAGAATAAATATTCTAATTTTTAATTTTTACTTTTTTTAAATTTTTATTTTTTTAAATGTTTTTTTGAGACGGAGTCTCGCCCTGTTGCCCAGGCTGGAGTATGGTGGCGTGATCTCGGCTCACTGCAACCTCTGCCTCCCAGGTTCAATCAATTCTCCTGCCTCAGCCTCCCAAGTAGCTGGGACTACAGGCGTGTGTCACCAGGCCCAGCTAATTTTTTGTTTTTTAGTAGAGACAGGGTTTCACCACATTGGCCAGGATGGTCTCTCCTGACCTCGTCATCTGCCCATCTTGGCCTCCCAAAGTGCTGGGATTACAGGCGTGAGCCACCGCACCCAGCCAAATATTCTATAATAAACATATAATCATGTTGAAATGAGGCAGAAAAAGTTTAGAAAACTGGCAAAAATATTGATGAAGTTTTAAATATTAAGAAATGCTTTAAAAACCACATTGCAAAACTGCATATCTTGTATATACTTCCAACTGTGACACAAACACACACACAAATACACACACACATAACAGACAACATAATGTAAATACATAGAAGAAAAACACAAAGTCCAGCCATCAAAATATTAAGGGTGGTTGTTAACAATGGGCCGAGCGATTTTAATTCCTTCTCCAAGGTTTTCTATATTTACCAAATTCTCTATACTTTAAAATCAGACATAGTTATGAGTATCTACAAAATGTCTCCTCATCCAGACTTTTATACTCACCAGGAATAATGAAAATAAGCAGCTTAGGCCTTTTGACACTTTGATCATTAAAGAGGTCAGTCCAGGGCCCACATTTTAGAACCTGGGTTTCGACTCCACCACACAAAATGAATTCCTCATGCACAGGAATTTCTTCCTTGAGTTCTGAGTCCATTTCTAAATAAGGGGAGAAAAGTAGTATGAAGAGTCAGTAAAATGTAAAACCTTGAGCCAAGGACAAAATTCAAGAATAAAAAAGGGCAAATTTCAATATACCTAGAAGGAAATGCCACAAGGACATCTGGGAAACTTTAAGACCATTCAGTGATGCTGGATTATAAGATTGCAAGACAAGCAAAACAAACCACAAGAGTATTTAGAAAGGAGGAGACATATCCTTGGCAAAATAAAAGACTATAGAGGCGTTTGAGTTAAAACCGTAACTTCCACTTTCCCTCTGCTGGAATTCTCTTTTAGCTCTGTGCATTACCATGAGACATGTTCCCCTACTTTCACCCGGTGAGAAAGTGCAGAGGTTCTGGCTTGCCCTTGCATTCTCCCCATAGAAGAGTAAGAGGGACAATGAACTCCCTATATATTCTCTTATTTCCTCGTATTACTCTTCTCTTGTCCCAAATTCTGTGTGTGTGTGATGTGTGTGTGTATGTGTGTATATATATGTATATATACATATCCGTGTGTGTGTGTGTGTGTATATATATATATATATATTTTTTTTTTTTTTTTTTTTTTGAGACGGAGTCTCCCTCTGTCGCCCAGGCTGGAGTTCAGTGGCATGATCTTGGCTCACTGCAAACTCTGCCTCCCAGGTTCAAGCAATTCTCCTGTCTCAGCCTCCTGGGTAGCTGGGACTACAGGCATGTACCACCATGCCTGGCTAATTTTTGTATTTTCAGTAGAGATGGGGTTTTGCCACGTTGGCCAGGTCAGTCTCGAATTCCCGATCTCAGGTAATCCACCCGCCTCGGCCTCCCAAAGTGCTGGGATTACAGGCATGAGCCATCACATCTGGCCCCAATAAGCATATTTTATGTATTAAAGCACTACATTAAATTATGAAATGGATAGGTGGAAAAAAAACCCAGGATATACTATCACGAACCATTTCCTGAGTAATCTGTTATGTGCAAAAATGTAGGCCCCAATTATTTCTGTCACTCCTCTACCGCTGCCTCTGCCTTCCTCCTCTATTGACAGCACCAAATCTCAAACCTTCATTGGTCTTTGTCTTTCTCTTCCCCTCTCCTCCACTCACTCAAAGCACTACAGAGTTAAGATTCAAAGGGCCCTTCTAGCTTATTCTACTCTTACCACTTTACATCAGCCTTGTACTTTAGTCTTCTTGTCCTTGAATTTCCCTAGTGCCCCTATGCTTTTCTGCTTCTACAACTTTGCTCATATTTAATTCTCCAACCATATTTAATTCCATAACTGCACTTTGTACAGTTGTCAGTTTATTGCCTCTCTACTCCAAATTCATTCTTCATTGTCTTATCTGGAAAAGTGGATCTGGGCCTTTAAAATATTTTTCCTTTGCCAGTTGACATGATGCTAAGCTCTGTCAATAGAGTGTACTGGAGAGGCTTTGCAGAAGGAAAAAGTTTTCTCAGCAGGTTTCTGGAGAGCTTATATTTTACCCCTCCACTGTTCCACTGCTGTGAGATTTCTCTATTGCAGTGGTTCACAACTAGAGACAATTTGCCCTCAGAGAACATATGGCAATATTTGGAGCTATTTTCCATTGTCACAACTTGGGGAACTACTGGGATACAGTGAATATAGGCCAAGGATACTGCTAAATATCCTACAATACACAGGACAGCTCCCCACAACAAATAATTATCCAGCCCTGAAGGTCAATAATGCCAAGGCTGAAAAACAACACTGCTGTAGTACTAGGTGCCTACAGGGGAAAGCTTTCTCCAGCATCTGGCTAGCTGCTGTGTGCTTGCTTTCTCCAGCTCTCTACTCAGGCAGCAGCAGCACTATATCCAGGAGCCCCAGACCAGGTGGCTACTCCCCATCCCCTCTCCTCAGCCCACATGCACCGGCTTGGCCAGTCAGCCACCTGACCTTTGTTCCACACAGCAGCTTGGTATATTGCCCTGCCCCGAGCTGTACACAGCAGTGCTCTAGATTGCTACACAGGGAGGCCTCTCCAATTTGCAATTCCAGTGGTATCTAAAGTGGTGCTCCAACTCCTTCTACTCACTAGCCAACCTCAACTCACTTGCACCCCAAGGGTTGTTACTGTGGCCCTGCTGCACTGCCCTGATTCCCTCTGCATGCTCTCCTACCAGTCTTAACTCACCTGCTGACACTGTGTGCACCAGCTTTGGCTCAGACAACCCAGCAAACTTCTCTACCATCCAATGGGCTATAGCCACACTTTCAATGAGGTCTGAACCTCATTTCAATTCCGTCCTTCATTGCGTACTTTTCCTCAGCCCTAGGGTACCTTTTGGAGTTCTCTTTATAGAGTGACTTCATAGTTTTTCTCCTATCATACCCTAATAATTCTTTAAGTTAAACTAACAATTTTAGTTACTATGTGTCTTCTGTCTTCTGGTTTGATCCAGACTGATACACCTCTCATGTGTCTGTGCAAATTTTTCTTTATAAATCTTTCCCTCATTATACACAGCACAAATTCTACTTGTTACATGAAACCTTCCTTGAGCACCCCAGGTAAATAAGGGAAATCACCTCTTCCTCTAAACTCACAGCATCTGTCTTTATTATAAGGTGACAGTGGTAAAGGCACATAGCTAAGCTCCACTTGGTAAAATCTGTCATGTCATGTCATGCCACACTTTCCCACAGCACCACAGACAAGCAATTGATGCAAGGGCTATATGTCCCTTCCCAGATTGAACATCCTAAGGCAAATGCAATGCTGGCTAGGAAGTAGTGAAATAGGAAATTCCACACATTGATGGTAATAATAAAAATGGCTTTGCAAAGCAATCTAGCAGCATGGATCAATACACATAAAAAGTATAAACTTTGATTCAGTCATTCCATTCTGAAAAAAACCCAAAATATTTCAAGACTGATACATGGAATGCTAATTGTAACAGTGAAAAGCTGAAAAAACTAAATAGTAATTGATAGATGAATGGTTAATTATGATAACCCATTATCAGACACTAAAAACATAATATATATGACTCAATATTAAGGAATAATTAAATAAATTGAAACTCAATATAATGATCGAATATTAAGTTCCATCAAAACTGCTCTAAGTTGGTTATAATTTATGCATTTCTTTTCTAACATTTCTAAAATTTCACTTCTCTAGCCTGATGTTATATTGCCTCTTCCATTCTCTTTATTCCTTTATTGTTTATTCTGTCAATTTAGTGAATTTAGGAAGAAATAAACATTTTTATTCTAACCTCTATGTTTAACCAAAAGTCCAAAACTGATTCTCTTAAGAATACTTAGAAAAATGAAAAATCTTCGCTTAGAAAGTGGAGACCACTGTCCATTAAAAATATATGGACTAAATAAAGTATCACTTCATATTTTCTTATGGACTGACCTTTTACTTCACTAATAAATGCCACTGTAGCCCAGTCTCCAAAACTATCACAAACTACAGTATATTTATATAAGTTCTGACCTTTATAATGTGTTAGAAACAACATTAGATTTAGCAGTAAACACTGTATTAAATTAGAGCACTGACTGAGAAGACACTGGCCAAACTGAATACTTTCACTAGAAGAGAATTTAAAGTTATTAACTATAAAGTTGTTAAATATATTCGAATCATAAATATCAATACTTAACTTCAAGTAAATGACATCTTGGGAGATTGATTAGCCACAAAATCAATGAGAATTCAAGTAGATATGAAAATCAAGCTCAGTCTATAAACATTGGAAAACAAAAAAGTACAACTCTAACACCTCAAATAAAATACAGCTGAGAAACATGGAATTAAAATGCTGGCTAGCTGCTGTGTAGCTTCCCCTGCAGGCACCTAATTCCATGTATTTATAAAGCATCTTTCATTTTACTTTACTCTCATATTTCTGAATCTCACACACCCATGTAAAAGCAGCAATGGGAAATCTGAGGCATGAGAATTAAAATTCTTTCTTACCTAAGAATCCAAGGTAGTTCAGTTCTTCAAATAAGTGTCAGATTAACAAAGGACAGTATGTTGTAATTATATATTGGTAAAGGATAATGGCACGCCTTCAGCCTCAGCCTATAAGCAATCTTTAATAAAATCAATTTTGGTAAGCAGCAAGACTTGTGCTGGATAAAAACCAAGCGTGGATACAATTTATGCATCTTAGGCAAGACTATTTTCCTAAATATAGGTTTTAATTTGCTTAATGGGTTTCTAGGGTTTTTTCCCAATTAAATCTCATACAACTCTAGATAATTTGACTAGTATAAATTTTAGAGGTTCAAATTTATAATATTTGTTATAGTATTTATAATATAAACATATAAAGTCGTGGGCTGATTTATTTATATTTATATGTTTAAATATATACTTAATATACACTAAGTGATTCTATGTAGTTAAATACTTACAATATTTATTATAAAGTTAGCCATTGAGAACAGTAAGACTGTACTAATAAAATATTTAAAAGTGGAGTTATAAATAATACATCTTAATCAGCTTCAGCATACAGTAAAATGTCTGCATTTTACTTTGGCTACTTGGAAAGAATACTGCTTTATTCATGTAAGAACTGTAGATGATAACAATTTTTTTAAAGTTTGTGTTGCAATGTCCAAATAGTTTTCAATTAAATGTCCAGTCTTTCAATAAAACTTGAAAAAGAGGTAATAAGATGGTTTTCTTTCAAAGTTAAAGTACCAACAATATCTAATCATAACTTACATTATTTATTACATATGTAAGATGAACAGGAAGCTTCTAAAACTTCCTCAAATGCCAAAAACTTTATATCTAATATTATCAAATGTGCACAACTTTGTGTACTGTTACTGTCCCACAATGCCACACAGCAGAACTTCCTCAAATGCCAAAAACTTTAAACATAATAATATCAAATGTGGACAATTTTGTGGACTCTGTTATTGTGCCACAATGACATAGAGCAGAGCATGCACTTTGCATGTGTCTGAACCTTCATTAGTGCTATTCCTAGGCACTAGTATTAAACCTACTTGGAAAATATAAGGTGACTGGTCAAGTGCAGGTTTGACTTTTAAAGGCCTAGAGCAGAAATACAAAATTTTTAATTGGTATCAGAAGTTTTATTTGGTCATTTTAAAAAATTGGCCTACAAGCCAACAGAAACATGCTGGTGATCTGTATATCCCAAATAATCTTCCATTGAGAACAATTAGAAAAGCCAGAAAAACTTTTTAAAAATCTGTTAAAAAAATCCGTAACCACTGAAAGAATTTACAAGATTGTGAAACAAACTAATAAAATATAGAAAATAATTAATATAGAAATAAGCAGAAAGCAGAGAAGCAATAGAGAATAGAAAATATGACACAAAATGTATGAAATGCAGATAAAGATATGAATGCAGGAAAATTCAAAGTTTTGAAATGCATATATTAGAAAACAAGGCTGCAAATAAAAGAACCATTTGGCTTAAGGAATTAGAAAAAAAATAAATGAATCCAAATAAAGAAAATAGAAAAAAGATAATAATGTAGATATTAATGAAATAGGAAAAAAAGTTTAGAGAGGATTAGCAAACCCAAAAGTTTTTACTTTGAAAACACCTATAAATAAGCAAACCCTTGACTTCTCAAGAAAAGAGATGGCACAATCAATCAATATCAGAAGTGAAAAAAGGATATCACTCCAGATTCTACAGACATCAAAAAATAATAAACAAATATTATGAAGAAACGTATGCCAATAAACTTGACATAGACAAATTCCAAAACAAACAAACAAATAAAAAAACCGAACCCAGCAGATACAAAAAGAAAAAAGACTAGAAGACTCTTAATAGACTTATACCTTAAGACAAAATTCTTGGTCCAGATGAAATTAACACTTAGGGAAGGAATAATACCAATTTTACATAGAGTTGTCCAGAGAATAGAAAACGAGGGACAACTCCCAACTCTTTTTATGAAATCAGCAATTCTTTGTAATTTTTAGTTTAAAATGTACATTATAATTAAGGTTGAGATAGATGCAAAAACTATTCAGAATATTAGCAGACCAAATCTAGCGCTATATAAAAGGGTAATAGATGACAACCAAATTGTGTATATACCAGAAATGAAAAGTTGTTTAAATATTCAAAATTTAATCAGTTTAAGTTACCACATTAACAGGGTAAAGAAAACTTATATAATCATCTCAACTGACAGAAAAAATATTTTATAAAATCCAAGAGTCATGAAAAAATTCTTAACAAGTGAGAAATAAATCTTTCATAAAATATAAACATGAAATACATATTTTTTCATATAATACAAGTATTAAAAATCTTCAGTAAATGTTTTACTACGGGTAAAATATTGAAACCCTCTCTGAGTTTGGGATCAAGCTATGGAGGTCTGCTATCAACACTTCTATACTTGAAGTCTTAGCCAATGCAATAAGAAACCAAAAAAAGATATAAATGTATTTAGATTGGATAGGAAATGTGATTATTCACAAACATGATGATATACATAGAAAATGCAAAAAATTCCTTACATATACTAATCGAATTAATAAGTGAATGCAACATGGTCATTAGCTAAAAGGTCAATATATGAAAATCAAATATATTTCTATATACTAGCAACAAACAATTTGGAAATAAAATTTTTTAAAAAGAGACCACTTATAACAGCATCAAAAAAATCAAATACTTAGGAATAAATCTAACAAATGATGGGCAAGACCTCTACACAGAAAGCTAAATGGTTTGCTGGATATTACTGAGAGAAATTAAATAATGAGGGGACAAACCATATTCATGAACTGGAAGACTCACTAGTATAAACTCCAAATTAATTCTTAGATTTCTAAAATTCTAATCCAAATCAGGTTTTTCTCCCTTTCCTTTTTTTAAAAATGGAAATTGGAAAGCTAATTCTAATATGTATGTGGAAGTGTAAAAAGTCAAGAATTGCCAAGACAAGGCCAGGTGTGGTGGCTCATGCCTGTAATCCCAGCACTTTGGGAGGCTGAGGCAGGTGGATCATGAGGTCAGGAGATCGAGACCATCCTGGCTAACACAGTGAAACCCTGTCTCCAATAAAAAGACAAAAAGTTAGCTGGGCATGGGGGTGGGCACCTGAGGTCCCAGTTACTCAGGAGGCTGAAGCAGGAGAATCACTTGAACCCAGGAGGCAGAGCTTGCAGTGAGCAGAGATCGTGCTACCGCACTCCAGCCTGGGCGACAGAGCGAGATTCCATCTCAAAATAATAATAATAATAATAATAATAATAATAATAATAGCCAAGACAAGTTTGAAGAATAACCACAAAGTTGGAGGACTTTACCCTATATCCAGGTTTAATAAAAACATACCATTATTAAATACAAAGTCAGACAAAATAGACAAAACAGTGGACAAGAACAGGGAATCCAGAAACAAATCCAAACATGTATCTTCATGATTTATGACAATGGTGTTCTTGCAGAGGAGTAAGGAAAAGAAGGTCCTTCAAATAAATCATGCTGGTTCAACTGGATGTGGAAAATAAATGAATCTTGACTCCTTTCTCACATCATAGACAAAATATAGTACTAGGTATATTATAGATCTAAATGTGAAAGGTGAATAATAAAGCTTCCAAAAGATAACATTGGAACATACCTTTATGAGCCTAGGGTGGCCAAAGGTTTCTTAAACAAGGTAATAGTAAACATTAGCCATAAAGGAAAAGACTGCCGGGCGTGGTGGCTCACACCTGTAATCCCAGCACTTCAGGAGGCTGAGGAGGGTGGATCACAAGATCAGGAGATGGAGACCATCCTAGCCAATACCATGAAACCCCATCTCTACTAAAAATACAACAACAACAAAAAAATTAGCTGGGCTTGGTGGCACGTGCCTGTAATCCCAGCTTCTCAGGAAGCTGAGGCAGAAGAATTACTTGAACCAGGGAGTTGGAGGTTGCAGTGAGCCAAGATCGCACCACTGCACTCTGCCACCAAGACTTAAGACTTCATCTTAAAAAAAAAAAAAAAAAAGGGAAATACTTTCAAATTCCATCCTCCACTAGAATTAAGAACTTGTATTTAGCAAAAGACACTATTAAGAGAGTCAGAAGGCAAGTCACAGAGTGGGAGAACATTATACATATACACACACACATATATACACATATGTATAGTATTCTGAATACGAGCCTGTTGTTGGGAAATATATATATACACATAGGATATAAAATATAGATTTTTCTCCCAACATGCACATATCCAGAATTTACAAAGAACTTCTACAAATCAGTAAGAGACAACTCAATAGTAAAATGGGCAAAATACCTGAACAGGCACTTTACAAAAGAGACTATCAGATATCAACTAAACATAAGGGCTTTCTAGAAGAGTAAAAGAATACTGATACAGAAACTATAAATAAAATACCATTCAGGGAGGAGACTGATTTGCTGGATATGCACAGGCCAATACTGAAGCTGTCCTACTGTTCACTATGAAGGCCTTGAATGGCAAGCTAAAAAATTAGAAAACCAGTAATTCCACAAACAGTTTTTCCAAGGAACATGTATCACTAGCTATTAGTTACCACACTTAAGAAAATAAACTATTCTCAGTAAACACTGGGTGTTCCAGTTACTCTCGCTACCTAAAATATTACTCTAAAACTTGGTGGCTTAAGACAACCATTTACTATGCTTACGGATTCTGTGGGTCAGGAATTCAGAAAGGGCACAACAAAGATAGCCTATCTCTGATCCAAAGTCTCGGGCCTTAGTTGAGAAAACTCAGCAACTGGGTGTGACCTGATCACTGGGGGCAGGAGTCATCTGGAAGTATCTTTATTCATATGCCTGGTGACTGATGCTGTTGTCACATAGGCTGTTGGCCTGGAACACCTGCATGTGCCTTCTCCATTTGGTCTGCCAATATGGGCTGCTTTAGGCTTCTTCAGAAAATGGTGGCTGGGTTCCAAGAGCAAATGTCTCAAGAGTACCAGATTGAAGTTGTATCACCTTTTATGACCTACCCTCAAAAGTCACATAGCATCACTTCCATGTTAGACAGAAGCCCATCAATATTCAAAGACAGCATGTTCTTTGTACAATATGACTTTGACATTTCTACTGCGAGGGGTCAGAAGAAGTGTTAAAGTCATATTGTAAAAAGAACATGTGGTATGGGAGTTACTATTGTGGCCTTCTTTGGAAAACACAATCTGCAAAGTTAAGTTAAACACAAAGGCACGTAAGCTTTACTTCTGAGGAACTTTTTCAAAGCACACCGATAGGAACTGTGAATGCTGAAGTTGGGGACATAGTATACAACAGGGGTCCACAATTCCCGGGCCATGGACTGGAACTGGTTAGGAACTGGGCCACATAGCAGGAGATAAGCGGCAAGTAAGCATTACTGCCTGAGCTCCGCCTCATGTTAGATCAATGGAGGCATTAAATTCTCACAGGAACACAAACCCTATTGTGAACTGTGCATGCAAAGGATCTAGGTTGTGTGCTCCTTATGAGAATCTAATGCCCGATGATCTGAGATGGAACAGTTTCATCCCAAAACCATCACCCTCACTACCCACCATTTGTGGAAAAATTGTCTTCCACAAAAGTGGTCCCTGATGCCAAAAAGGTATACGACCTTCTAAAATCTGATTTGACTATATTTCATTAATGGTGATCCTACTAATCTCTCTCATTAATACCTCATCTCCTTCCTCAGAACAGTTTGGGAAAATGTTGTAGGAAAGAGAATCTGGTGGATTTAAAAGGGAGAGGGACTGGATTAAACTAGTTTTTTTTAAGAGGACTATGAAAGACAGAAAAAAACAGAAGATTACACTAGAGTTTGGAAGCTATCAAAATAATCTGTAGATTATTTCAAAAGAATCTTCTTTAGATTATTTCAAAAGAATCTTCTTTAGATTATTTTGATAATAATCAGTCAAATGTAGGCAAGAGTGGGAATGAAAAAGGAGTGAATGGGAGTCTAAAGTCTTGGTAATGATATGGAGAACCAGGGACGGGAAAGGGGCAGGGATGACAGATTTTGATGCCAACGATGAGAGGAATGAAAGCGCTACTCACATACATATAGGGGAAATACAAAAGAAGGGAAATTAGTGGGAGGAAAGGAAGCTGGGATTAGTTTAAAATGTAGTTTAAGTTTCAAGAAAATAAGGAACAAGGCCAGAAGACAATGTGAGCCACAGAACTAAAGCTCAAGAGAGAACAAAGTAGACATACAGTTTCTCCAGCTGCTTCTTAAAGAACTTCTCTATCTTGGCTTCTATGCCACCTCCCAGTCCTCATTGAGAACCTTTTCCTCCCCTATTCCCTGTTCCCAAAGTTTCTGCCCTGGGTTCACTTCTCTATATGCTCTCCCTTGGAGATTACATCCACTTCGAGAATTAGCCATGTGGGAGAATCCTTTATATCTACTCCTTAAGTTCCTGTCAAGTTTTTCCAGCTATTGAACATTTTCATCTGGATGCCTCATTGATGCATAAAAAATGGCAAATATCAAAATCATCTTGTTTTAAAAATCAACCCTATAAACCCTACATCATGACTTCTCTGCTGCCATATATAGAACCACTATTCTCCCAGTCACCCTAATTCAAAAGCTTCTTTGGCAACTCCTGCTATATTTTGGGAGCAATATCCATAGGTAAGGAAAAAAGGCATCAACAAAATAAAAAAGGAACAACTAGAAATATGTATTAACTAAGACATGTAAAGTAATGTAAGCCAGTGAGGAGTGTCTCAAGAAAGTTGCAGGATGGTGATAAAGTTTTAAAAATAGATATTAACAAATGTCCAAGAGCGTAAGAACCAAGGCAACAGTAAGAATAACTGAGAGTGCTTTCTGTAAGCCAGGTACTGTGCTAAGCACTTCACAGATGCTATCTAAATTTAATCCTGATGACAACCCTATGAGATGGGTATTATTATTTCATCCTCCCACCCCAAGAAAATATGTGAGAAAATTGATTGAAAGACATTAAGCAATTTGCCTGGGTCACACAGCTAGTAAGCTGTAAAGTGGCAGAGTCAGAATTTGAACCCATAAATGTCTGAAAGATCCAGAGCTCATGTTATTTTTAAAATTTTACTTATACGCATATATATAATTTCACTTATACGGATAAATGAGATACAATGCATGCTGAGATTTTTCTAAACAATTTTTTAACCTTTTGCATCATGCCTCCATTCTACCTCTCCTCCTTACCATCCATCTCTCTCCCAAACCCATGTTACTTAGTATAGTCCTCCACATTCTTCTATAATTATACACAAATATATGTTAAGCATTTATGCATTTTTTCATGAATGAGTTGCCAGTGTTTGACAAATAGTAGCATATTATATACACTTCTATGCATTTTGCTTTCATACTTAATAACATATGGATATCCTGCCAAGTCAAAGTTTATATAAGTAATTCATTTTTAATGGTTCTATAATGTGGATATACCACAATTTACATGACCGTCTCCCTGTTGCCAAGCACTCAATTAGTTCCCAGTTTTTTCAGAACAATGCTGCAATAAGTACCCTTAAATACCTATGTTCTTACATATATTCATACCTACCAGTGCTTTTGTTTTTATAGGCCAGATTGCCAAGTGTGAAATTGCTGGTTGAATTTTAATAGATGTTGCCAGATTATTCTCAAAAAAAGAATGTAATTCTTTTAGTGATGTAGAAAGTTATCTTTCCCTCTACAACCCTATCATCACTAAGCGATACCACTGTTTGTAAGTCTTATAGTCTTTGGATATAAAATACCTTATTCTTTAATTTGCATTTTACTGACTACAAGCATGTTTAAGCATTTTTTCATGTTTGTTAGCTTTTTAGACTATCTTTTCCATAAATTGTCTCTTCATATCATTTGCCTAGGTTCCAAGAGAGTTATTTATCTTTTTCTTATCAGTCTGTAACAAAACTTTGTATAATGCAGATGCTAATGCTTTTCTGGGCTTCCATATTTTACATATGGTTTCCCAGATGTTTAATTTTTATTAATCATTAATCTCTACTTCTAAACCTTTAATACACTATAAAAGGATCCAATTTTATTTTCTTTCAGATGGGAAGCTACTTGTGCTAATACCACTGTAATACAGAAACCATCTTTTCCCCCACTAAATTAACATATACTCTTTTTCATGCAGTAACTTTTCATACTTACTGAGAAAGAGCTTTTTAATCACAATGTTATACTGTCAGTGAGCCTGACAATGGGGGGGTCCATGGTTTATTTTTAATTATATCGTAGGGATAGGAATCAAACTGATAAACCTCAGCAGTCAATATAACCTAAATCTCAAGTATGGCCACTGAAAGTTACCCATTCTACTTAATTTTTGTTTTTTCTTAGATTTACCTCATTTGTCAACTATGTAAAATCTTCAGTATTCTTCAAGGGAAAAGAAGGAAAGGAGAAAGAATTTTTTGTTTTTTTATTTATTTTTATTATTTCTTTTGAGATAGGATCTCACTTTGTCACCCAGGCTGAATACAGGGGCACAATCTTGGCTCACTGCAGCCTCAACCTTCTGGGCTCAAGCAATCCTCCAGCCTCCACCCCACAAGTAGCTGAGACTATAGGCACACACCACCATGCCTGGCTCACTTTTTGTATTTGTGGTAGAGAAGGGGTTTCACCATGTTGCCTAGGCTGGAAGAAAGAGCTTTTTAAATCTGAAACTATATGACAACTTTAAAAGTTTTAATGAAGTAAATATAAATGTTTCATTCCATCTTCATTCCTGGTTCCTTTTCTCTAGTTTCAAATTTCCTACTTTACCTGTCAGCAAGATACTACAGACGATTTTCAATTTGCCAATGCCTAAATTCTCTTCTCCATTTCCTTCCCCATTTCCCTTTTATTAGGGCCTCTAACAAGGAATTACCTGAGACAGAGAGAAAAAAATTATATACATTCATGCTTCATCTGCTAATTACAGAGGTAACTTTGCAAAGAAGGTTTAAAATCTTGAGTAACATTAGTTCATATATACAAATAACCTAAAACTGTTATTAGTTTTTCCAATAAATTCCATGTATATTGAAAGTAGCTCTCCTTGAAAGATGAAATGTTTTAAAAAGTAAGAACCAAAAATAATTATAAAATTGAAAAAATACTAATTAAAATTAAAAACTTGCTGGATGGGCTCAATAGTAGAGTGGAATTGACAGAGAACAGGATCAGTGAACTTGAAAACAGATCAACAGAATTTACTCAGTCTGATCAGAGAAAAACAGACAAAGAAACAAGAAGGGCATCAGGGACTTGTAGGACAATAACAAATGACCTAAAATTCATCCAATCAGAGTTTTAGAGGAAGAAAAGAAAGTATGGCGCTGAAAAAAATAATCAAAGATATGATAGCTGAAAACTTCTCAATGTGACAAAAGACATAAATCTACAGAGTCAAGAAGCTGAGAAAACCTTAAGTAGGAAAAAATAAAAATACAAAATACATCATAAGTCAAAGTTTAGAAAACTAAAAACAAAGAAAAAAATCTCCAAAGCAGCCAGAGAGAAATGGCACATTACCTTTAAGGGGAACAATAATTTGAATACCATCAGATTTCTCATCATAAATCATGGAAAACAGAAAGAAATGGCACATTTTTCAAATATTAAAGTAAAAGAACTGTCAAGGCCAAATTCCATATAGGTCAAAACCACCTTTCAGGAACAAAGGGGAACAACATTCTCAGATGATGGAAACTAATTTGTCACTAACAGACATATCTTTAGGAAGTTCTCCTAAAAGAAGTTCCTCAAACAAAAAGGAAATGATGTATCAATAAGGTTTAATTTGAGTAAAGGAAGAACACTGGAATGGGTAATAGTCATGGTAAATATAAAATTAACTATTCTTCATCTCATGAGTTTCTTAAATCATATTTGATAGTTGAAGTAAATGTTATAACAACATTTGATGTGGTGTTCAAGGTGTATAGAGAAAATACAACTATTAAATTTTAAAAAGGGAAAAGGAAAAAGGACCTTAATGGAAGTAAGGTCTCTACACTTCAACTGGCAAAAGGCAATAAAAGTATCCCTTGTGATAAGTTGTTACATCTATTGTTATACCTAAAGCACAATAAAAAAAGGTTAACTTAGCCAGATACTCAAAAACACTATAAACACGTCAAATAGAATTCTGAAAATATTCAAGAAACCTACAGAAAGAGAAGAGGAACAAATACGAAAAACAGGAAATAAACAGAAAACAAGTAACAAAATGGCTGGCTTAAGCCCTACCATATCAATTACTTTTAAGTGTAAATGATATAACTATACTAGCTAAAAGACAGAGTTTGGCAGAGTAGTTTCTTTTTTTAAATGACCCAAGCATATAGCGTCTACAAGAAATTCACTAAAACATAATGACATTGGTAGGTTGAAAATAGAAGTATGGAAAAGATACGCCATGCTAACTACTCTTTTTTAAGTAGTGATGGCTACACTACCATCAGATAAAGTAGACTTCAGAGCAAAGAAAATTATTGTACAAAGATACGACGATTAATTCATCAAGAAAACATCTTAAATGTATATGCACCAAACAACGGATATTTAAAATACATGAAGCCAAAACCAACAGAGCTAAAAGGCAAAACAGAGACATTTGTAATTACAGTTGGGATCTTCAGCAACAAAAATAACTATTAGACAATCAAGAAGACACAGAAGAACAGAACACCACCATCAATGAACAGGACATAACTGACATGTGTAGAACACTGCAACCAACAATAGCAGAATACACATGCTTTTCAAGCACACACGGAACATCCACCAAGATACACCATACCCTCAGTCATAAAACAAACTTAAAAATTAAAAATTACACAGCTTATGTTTTCTGATCATTGTGGAAAAAACTAGAAATTAACAACAGAAAAACAACAGGTAAATCACTAAAAACTTGGAAACTAAACGACACACTCCCAAATATTTTCATGGGTCAAGCAAACTTCTAAGGAAAAATTTTAAATATATGGAACTGGATGGAAATGAAAATACAAGACAGCAAAATTTGTGAGATGCAACTAAAGCAATGCCAAGAGGGAAATTATAGCAATAAATGCTTACATTAGAAACAAAGAAAGATCTTAAACTAATAATCACAGCACTAGACAAGGAGAAGCAAAATCATCCTAAAGTGAGAAGGAAGAAAATAATAAAAGTAAGAGCAGAAATCAATGACATTAAAAATAGAAAAATAGACAAAGATGAAATAAAGAGCTAGTTCTTTGAAAAAGGTCACTGTAATCAGCAAATCACCACTGAAAAAGATAAAACTACACAAATTACTAATACAGCAGCAATAATGAAACAAGGGTTATCACTAAAAACCAGGTAGAATACTATTACTCTACCAAAGCCTGGCAAAGGCAGTACAAAACAAACAAGCAAAAACTACAACACATCTCTCATACCTACACCTTGACCTCTCATACCTCTCTACCTATACCTTAACAAAATATTAGCAAATAGAATATGGAAATATACAATTATATACTATAACCAAGTGAGATTTATACCAGTTATGTTCAACATTTTAAAATCAATGTAACTCACATCAACAAGCTAAAGAAGTATTAATTCACTAAACATACACTTACCATATGATTTAGTAATTGTACTCTTGGGCATTTATCCCAGAAGGGGAAAAATGTATGTTCACTCAAAAACCTTCACACAAAAGTTCATAGAGGCTCTATTTATAATAGCGTGACCCAAATGTCCTTCAATGAATGAATGGTTAAACAAACTGCAGCATAGCCATCCCATGGACTACTACTCAGCAATAAAGGAATGCATGATACACACAATTTGGATGGATCTCAAAAAGTTACATATGGTATGAGTCCATCTACACAATATCCTTGAAATAACAAAATTATAGAGATAGAGCAGTGGTTGCCACAGGTTAGGGATAGAGCTGGGACAAGATAGTTTGACTATAAGGAGGGAGCATCAGGGGGCCTTGTGGTGATGGAATAATTCTTTATCTTGATTATGGTAGTTATAAGAAGCTACACATAGACCGGTGTACACACACAAATGAGTCCTTATAAAGTTAGTGAAATGGAAATACACTCTGTGAATTGTATCAATGCCAATTTCCCAGTTTTAACATTGTGCCACAGTTATCCAAGATGTTACCATCGAGGGAGGCAGGCTTAAGGGTACACAGCGACTTTCCCCGTAAAGTTTTTTGCAACTTCCTGTGACTATGTAATTATCTCAAACTAAAAAGGTTTTTTAAAAAGTTATTAATAATTATATATGTATTTAATTGCAATTGGTATAATAAGTGGTATGAAAGGGGAAAATTGGGAATCTTAGCACACAGCCCTATATAAACTTGAAAACATACAGGTGAAAGTCAACATATAAACAGATCATGCATAAACAGAATTTTTTTTACAGTCTGCTGTAACTATGGGTATCCATCTCATCTTTCTCCAGAATAACATGTAAGAACAAATAATTGTTTTCTATATTCTGACTTGATCACCATCTAGCCCCTTGCAATAAAACCACTTTTTTTTTAACTTCTTTTCATTTGCAAATTATATTCTCTTCCTTTCTCATCAGAACTTAAGGAGACCTAAAAAGCAGGCAATTAATAGAACAAGAAATTAAAGGTCAAAGATGTTTACATTTTTTGTTCAAGGACATAAGCATTTAAATGGCAAAACAAATTCTACAGTCCTCTGATACCTATTCCAATATTTCCCAGCCACATATAACTTTGAAATATTATATAACACTAAAGAATCCAAAAAACAAACTGCAAAATATTGTAGGAGAAAGTCCAAGTGGTAATGACTACATGTTATACCAAGATTCTGTGTAGTTGTCTTTGCTCCTGCTTGATGTGGTTGCGACATGAGCAATTTCACAATTCTTTTTTTAATGACTTTTACATTTCACCTACTTTTGCTATATTTGCTATCTGAATGACTGCACACTAACCCCAGTGAGAATCTTCTTAAATTTGTGCAAGTGGGCCAGAAAATCAAGCTTAAATGAAGATAAAATCCATGACTACTGCTGAGGACATATTAAAAACTAAAGCACACATTACACTCAAGATGAACGTGCTGAATTATCTTTACTGGAAAAAGGCAATTTGTTTTACACAACTCCTTTGCTATGTCTAAGGTGGCAACTATGACATCAAACTTTCTTGTAATCACACACACACACACTTTTTAAATGTGCCAGAGAGCAGCTTTCAGCTTCTGGACATCAATTAATGCCAAGAATTTCATAAGTGTACAAACTACTTACCTATATTAAATACACTCATTAGAAATAATATACTAATTTCCCTTTGGTTGAAGTATACTTAAAGTGACTTCAGAATTAAGTGCTTAATCTTAAATATATCATGGTAATACTACAAGGGAGAAAATGCTGAAAGTAGAGCAACATTTTAACAAAGAAAAAGTCCTCCAGTCTGAAGGCATTAAGTTATCACAAAGCAAAATATTAAAATGCAAAATTTTAGATGGGCACCATTGTGTTGCCTTGATTGTGCCCTAGAATGCTACATGCTGAAAAGACGGGCCTTAGCAGGTTTCCAAGCCTTTCACCTTTAGGTGGAAAAATGGGAAAACACACAACAGAGACACTCCTACTTATAGTTTCAGAAAGAAGTTTAATTAAAAAACAGCTTTTGAGAATAAACATTCTGGAGATGCTTCTAAATCTTCTGGGTTTCTTTTGGTTGTATATCTTTCTCCAAACAGATTTGTTCTTTCAAGTAAAGGACTATCAACTCTTTTTTTTTTTTTTTTTTTTTGAGACAGAGTCTCACTCTGTCGCCCAGGCTAAAGTGCAGTGGCGCGATCTCGGCTCACTGCAAGCTCCACCTCCCGGGTTCACGCCCTTCTCCTGCCTCAGCCTCCCTAGAAGCTGGGACTACAGGCGCCCGCCACCACGCCCGGCTATTTTTATTTTTTATTTTTATTTTTATTTTTAGTAGAGATGGGGTTTCACGGTGTTAGCCAGGATGGTCTCGATCTCCTGACCTCGTGATCCGCCCGCCTTGGGGTCCCAAAGTGCTGGGATTACAGGCGTGAGAGCCACCGCGCCCGGCCAGGACTATCAACGTCTTGTGTTTGGTACACAGGACACAAAGCAGTTGTCCGGTAATTACTTGCGACGGAAGACACGAATTAATTAATCAAGGAATAAAGTGCTCCAATCTGCATCCTGTCTTGCGTGGGGAAGAAAACCAAACTAAGACCCAAGGGTGAGAGTTTACGGTAAAGGTCTTTACCGTGAATAAAAGGTGGCGTGAGCACTAAACGCTGGGGACAAAGAACACTCACGGCCCAGAGTTTGACCCCTCCTAGCCACTTCTTCCCGGCCGGTTGCTCAACCTTTTGGCCTCTACTCCTCCACGGGGGAGCCGTAAGATTCCCTCACAGGTGGGCTGCACTTAGGGGTTCAAATGCTGCATTCCCGCGCTCGGGTGAGCGACTGCCCGGCCTGCAGCTCAAGGGACTCCCAGGCCAAGTGGCTCCTAACTAGCGAGCTGTCGGAACAGTATTACTTTCGCTGCTACGGGCCATCTGGCCCAGGGCAACAGGGGCTCTGCGAGGAACCATAGAGAAGAGGCGCCAGATCCCGCGTGCCTGCCCACCCGTCCTTCCTTTGGGCAGTCACCCTGAGCTCGGGAAGCTGTACCTCACCTGTCCGCCTGGAAGGCGGCCGGCTCTCCCTGAGGGTCCTGGGAAGGCAGCACAAGACCGGAAGTGCTCCCTTCAGGTGACGTCACAGTACCGCGCCGCGAGCTGATCCTGGTAGCCGATGTCAGCCGGACGCGCGGCGCACAAGCTGTCTGGGAGATTTCAGTTTGTGGCTTGGAGCCGGTGGTCCAGCTTCAGAGAGACCTCTTGGAGGGTGTTGGGGTTTTCCTTTCTTTTTCGTTTGAATTTTATCCGCCTTTTATTTTCTGTCATCCTTGATATACTTATGGCTTCCCTTTCCCTCTCTCTCATTTGTTCCATGTCTGCCCCTCTTTTCTCCCTTTTCCCATTTCCCTCTTTCTGCATTACTAGTTGCATATCTTCCCCACATACACAGGAAAGTTGATTCTCATTTGATCATGGTCATAAGCATGATCAATAAAGTATTTTTTAATTAAGGTGTTGCCAACTTTAAGAAAATTCAGAAAATAATATTAAGTATAGAGTTGATTTGGGCTCAGTGCTTGAGAATGGCCACTCAGGAGCTTAGATTCAAGTTGCCTTGAATATACACTCCAATTAGCAAGCAGTCAGAGTAGGTTTTTAAGGAGAGGAGAGGAGGTAGATCTTAACTTGTTTACCAAGAATTTATATTTTAAAAACTTAAGCTATTGACTGGCTATGCTTTCTTCCGTGTATCACAAATTCCAGGAACATAAAGATAATGGGTGACGCAGCTGGTAAAGAACAAAATGCCTTTAACAATTACCCTTAGACGTGGGAAGGCGTGATGGAAGCCAGTATTCACGTCTGTCCGGGCCTAATAAATTTTGCATACCTCACATAGCTCAGACAGCTCTGAGCTATTTTTCTTAGTATGTACATTTTTTTAGACATAATACTGTTGTACACAATAATCTACAGTACAGTGTAAGCATAACTTTTATATGCACTGGGAAACCAAAAACATTGTGTGAACTGCTTTATTGTGATGTTTGCTTTATTGTGGTAGTATGGAACTGAAGCCCCAATATCTTCAAGGTATGCTTGGATTTAAAAAAGAGGTTTATTTAGCTCATGGTTCTGCACGTTGGAAAGCTCAAGGAGCATGGAGTGAGCATCTGCTCAAGTTCTGATTAGAGTTTTTTGTGCAGTGTCACAACATGGTAGAAGGTCAAAGGGGAAGCTGATACATGTGAAAAGGGACCAAACAGGAGGTGGAAGCTCACTGTATAACAACCCACTCTCTCAGGGACTCTCTCTTTTCCAAGCTCTCAAGAGCTGTTATCAAACCAAATGGGTTCAATCGCCCTGTGCAGCAAGACCAAACACTGACATCAGGATTATAGTGAAAGAAAGTGAGGCATTTATTGTAGGGTCCCAAGCAAGGAGAATTGGTCAGGTAGTGCTTAAGACTTGAACTCCCCAATTGTTTATAGGTAAGGGTTTTTAAAGGCAGGGGTGTCAGAGATTATAAGCAAAGTCATAAATCAATATATGGAGGTTATATATTGGCTTAACCTAAAAATGCAGTGAGTAGGATGCAGGACTTGGACACCAGACCAAATTGAGGACTAGCTACAACAGGGCCAGGGAGGAAGCAGCTTTCCATATTAATGCCCCTTTCCATGGCAACAACCTGACAACCCAGAGGTTACCACCATTTTCCTAGAAATTTCTGCATAATCCACCCCTTAATTTGCCTGTAATTAAAAGTGACTATAAATATGACAGAAGAACAGCCTTTGAGATGCTACTCTGGACACACTGCCTATGGGGTGGCCCTGCTCTGCAAGGAGCAGTATCTCTGCTGCTTCTGGACACTACTACTTCAATAAAAGTTGCTATTTAACACCACCAGCTCACCCTTGAATTCTTTCTTGGCGAAGCCAAGAACTCTACTGGGCAAATCCCCAATTTGGGGCTTCCCTGCCATGCATTGGCAGGGCATCTCAAAGAGGGGGGCCTACAGGTGATAGTTGAAATTTAAAGATTTTCTGACTTGTGATTTGTTAAGAAGGTGAAACTGTCTAAAAATTTGACATCAGCAGAAAAGGATGTTAACTTGGGCTCATGGGCATGGCCTCCTTTAGGCTCATCAAGAAGAAATTTAGAGCGAAGAATAGTAGTCAGAGTTTAGTCTTCAGTTCTCCCTTATTTGAGGCCTATGTGCCAGTGGGTCCATTTAGTGGGGATCTGGGTTTCTGAAAAACAACTTGGGACATATGTTAAGATGTTACCTTTAGTTTTTACAGGGAATAAAATATCCTATAACATTAATTTTTTGGCTATTGTTTTAAGCTATTATTATCTTCTTGCTTTTAAGTTTTTTGTTTTGTTTTTGTTTTTGTTTTTTAGGACTAGCTAGATGTCTGGAATTTTCTTTAAGGAAGTCAAGCTTTTTTTTATTTTAATCTTTTGGTGGAGGGTGCCCCACAAGACCTTAAGAGGGGTCTCTGCTCTGTGTCAGAACAAGAACTGACTTTGGCGAGAACAGCAACGATCTCTTCATGAGGGATCCACCCCATGACCCAAACACCTCCCTCTAGGCCCCACTTCTCAACATCACCACATTGGGGATCAAATTTCAGCATGAGATTTCTTGGGGACAAACTATATCCAAACCACAGCAACACATATTGTGATAAGAAATAAACCTTTGTTGCTTAAGGCTCTGGAGGTTGTTGCTGTTGTTTCTTAACACAGTGCAACACAGCTTGTCCAGATTGATGCAGAGGGACAGCCACACAGAGATTCTTTTTTCTCCCTCTGTTGATTTTAATTCCTAATACTCAGGGGAGAATTTCTGATTGGCTCAGTTCAGGTCTTGTCCTAGTCCATTTTCTATTGCTTATAGTAGAATACCAGAAACTGGCTAATTTATACAGAAAAGAAAGTATTTCTTACAGTTATGGAGGCTAGGAAGTCCCAGGTCGAGGGGCTATACCTGGTGAAAGCAGGCGGAGACTCTCAAGAGTCTTGAGGCAGCACAGGGCCTCACTTGTCCATGGGGCTGAGTGTGCTAGCTCAGGTTTCTCTTTCTCTTCTTGTAAAGCCACCAGTTCCCCTCACAGGATACCCCTTAATCTAATTCAGTAACCTATTGATCCATTAATCTATGAATGAATTAATCTATCCATGAGGGCGAGCCCTCATGATTTAATCACACATAAAGGTCCCATCTTTTAATATTCTCCATTGGGGATTAAATTTTAACATGACCTCATAAATATATACACCTACTATGTACCCACAAAAATAAAAAACAAAACAAGTATTGAAAACAAGAAGAAATAAATTTCAACATGAATGCTATGGTTTGGATATGGTTTCTTTGGCCCCCACCAAGTCTCAGATTCAAATGTGGTCGCCAGTGTTGGAGATGGGGCCTGGTGGGTAGTGTCTGGGTTGTGGGTTGTGGGTGTGGATCCCTCATAATGGCTTGGTGCCATGCTCCCAGGAGTGAATGAGTTCTTACTCTGTTAGTTCCAATGAGAGCTGGCTGTTAAAAAGAGCCTGGCATCTCCTCCCTTCTCTCTCTTGCTTTCTACTGCTGTGCGGTCTCTACATACCAGTTTTCCTTCATTTTCCACCATAAGTAGAAGCAGTCTGAGGTCCTCACCAGATGCAGATGCCAGCACCATGCTTCTGGTACAGCTTACAGAGGTATGAGCCAAACAAACCTCTTTTCTTTATAAATTGCATAACCTCGGGTATTCCTTTATAGCAACACAAACAGACTACAATAATGAGTTTTGGGGGGGACAAATATTCAGACCCAGTACCAATTTTCTGTCTTAGCCCCTTTTCTGTTGCTTGTAATAGAATACCTAAAACTGGGAAATTTATACGTTTTATTTCATTTTCATTTTTCACTGTAACCTTGAACTCCTGGGCTCAAGCTACCTTCCTGCCTCAGCCTCCTGAAGAGCTGGGACTATAGGCATATGCCATTATGCCTGGATAATTTTTATATATTTGTATCAGTCTGCAGTGGTGTGTGTATATATATATTTATACACACACACACACACACACACGGATATATTTAGAGATGAGGTCTTGCCATGTTGCCTAGGTGTGAGTTACTGTATCTGGCCTGAAACTGGGTAATGTATTTTAAAAACAAATTTATTGGGCCAGGCATATTGACTCACGCTTGTAATCCCAGTTATTTGGGAGGCCGAGGTAGGTGGATCGCGAGGTCAGGAGACCGAGACAATCCTGGCTAACACGGTGAAACCCCATCTCTACTAAAAATACAAAAACAAAGTTAGCCGGGCATGGTGGGTCGCACCTGTAGTCCCAGCTACTGGGGAGGCTGAGGCAGGAGAATGGCGTGAGCCCAGGAGGTGGAGCTTGCAGTAAGCAGAGATGGTGCCACTGCACTCCAGCCTGGGTGACACAGCGAGACTCCATCTCAAAAATAAATACATACATAAATAAATAAATATAAAAACAAATTTATTTCTTATAGTTCCAGAGGCTGAGAAGACAAAGGTCAAGAGACTGAATCTGGTGAGAGCCTTCTCGCCAGTCCCACTCCTATGATAACCCATTAATCTATTAGCCCATTAATCTCTTAGTCCATGAATGGATTAATCCATTCATAACGGCAGATCCCTCATGATCCAGTCACCAACATAGCAGGTGTGGTGTCCAGCAATCATCCAATAGTCAATGGCAAGTGCTTGCAGTCATACTGACTTTTTGCCATAAGTAAGAGGATCATAGTGAATGGGGCAGACATTCCACAAAGATGTCTACTATAATCACAAATAGCCATAAAGTCAGACCACTATACACTGATTTAAAAATAGTAAATGAAAAGCTATCATCTCTTGCATAAAAATTTTAGACTCTCATTACTTATCCATTTTTTATTGACTGTCTGTTACATTCCAAACACACTTCCAGGCTGGGAATACAAAGGCAACTCGAAGAGAAATGTCTTTGTTCTCACAGACACAATAAACAAACTAAATAAATTAACATTCAACGACAGTACGAGGGGAATTAAAAGGCAGGGTTAGAAACATAGAGCAAGGAGTGCATTAGTTATCTCTTTATCCAATTGCACCAAAATATATCAGCTTAAAACATAAAACATTTATTATCTTACCCAATTTCAAAGGGTCAGGACACAAGTAGCAGCCTAGCTGAGAGGTTCTAGTCAAGTCTTTCATGAGGTTCCTGTTAAGCCAGTTGCTCAGGGTTACAGCATCTCAAGCCTTAACTGGGGCTGAAGAAGCAAGACTAGCTTATTTGGTTGTTGGCAGGTCACACTTCCTCACTGGCTCTATGCCACAGTTCTTCACCGCGTGAGGACCTCTCCACAGTGCTGTTTGAAATATGGCAGCTTTCTTCCATCAGAGGAAGAGAGAGAGAATACAGAGAGAGCCCCCAAGATGAAAGCCATAGTCTTTTATAACCTAATCTCAGAATTGGCATACTGCATCATTCCCTCAGTGAAATGAATCACTTATCACTTCTATATGCTATTTATGTAGATATGTGAATTCTAAAAGGCTGGGGCCATTGGGGGCCATTTTGGAGACGTGCTGCCACAGTGGTGCATTACTTTATACTGTGCAGGGAGGAAAAATTCTGTCTTAGGTAATGTTGAGAAGAGAGCTGCATGAAACTAGGAAATAAATGTGGGATAAGGAGAGAGGGAGAATCCTTAAATACTCTAATCTCGCATGCCTCTTGCTTTCATTCTGAACTCAAGGCTCATATTTTCTAAATTATCATAAGATAATCATATGCTCCCTTGATAGTCTCTCTATAGTATTATTTTGAATTGTTATTTAATACCTACATGGAATTTTAAAGTATTTTATTCATTTATTTATTTTTGTTTTTTATTTTTGAGGCAGAGTCTGACTCCTGTTTCCCAGGCTGGAGAACAGTAGTGCGATCACAGCTGACTGCAGCTTTGACTTCCTAGGCTCAAGTGATCCTCCCACCTCAGCTTCTCAAGTAGCTGGGACTACAGGCACACACCACTACACCCAGATAATTTGTTCTATCTTTAGTATAGATAGGGTTTTGCACTGTGGCCCAGGTTGGTCTCAAACTCCTGGGCTCAACTTGTCCGCCACCTCAGCCGCCCAAAGTGCTGGGATTACAGGTATGAACCACCACACCTGGCTGGAATTTTTAAGCATTTTAAAGTTTTCTCTAAAACTGTAAATTTTAGGAAATGCTGCTAATTTTAGGAGTAAAAACCATGCAGTTAAATTAGTTGCTCTAATTCATTATTGATTTATATTCAACTCAAAATACTGGTTAATTATTATAATTGTTATTCCTAATACTAAATAAATCTAATGAAATCTAATATAGATCTTAGTGTAAGGCACTGATAGCATTTGGCTCTGACTTCCCACCCAAATCTCATTTTGAATTCTAATCTCCACGTGTCGAGGGAGGGACGTGGTGGGAGGTGATTGGATCATGGGGTGGCTTCCCCCACGCTGTTCTCCTGATAGTGAGTGAGTGAGTTCTTACAAGATCTGATGCTTTCCAGGGGTTTGGCAGTTTCCCCCGTCCTCTCTCTGTCTCTCATTCCTGCCACGTAAGATGTGCCTTGCTTCCTCTTCACCCTCCACTGTGATTGTAAGTTTCCTGAGGCCTCCACAGCCATGTGAAACTGTGAGTCAATTAAACCCCTTTCCTTCATAAATTACCCAGTCTCTGGTAGTATTTTTATAGCAGTGTGAGAATGGACTAATACAGGCACATAAAGAAATGTGTAATCCTGTATGGTGTATTTGGTTGGATAGCAAAGCTGAGCATAGTTCCAGCTAAGAAATGGAATAGAAAGTGACATTTTGGCTGATAGTGTGGCATTTGAATAAACAAAACTGAAGCAATGGGTGACATGGTGGACTTTTTTTTTTCTGTTGTTTAGTTATCTATTCCCACCCTACCTCTCCTTTTTTTTTGAGACAATGTCTCTTTCTGTCATCCAGGCTGGAGTGCAGTGGCATAATCATGGCTCACTGAAGCCTCCAATTCTTGGGCTCAAGGAATCCTCCCACCTCAGCCTTCTGAATAACTAGGACTACAGGTGCAAGCAACTGAGGCTGGATAATTTTTTTTCTCTTCGAGATAAGGTCTCACTGTGTTTCCCAGGTTGATCTCAAACTCTTGGGCTCAAACAGTCCTCCTGTCTTGACCTCCCAAAGTGTTGGGATTACAGGTGTGAGCCACTGTGCCTGGCCCTCTTATTCCTTTCTAATAATACTTATTTTTTCTCCCAAGAAGCTCATGTGTTTAGCTCTGGGACAGCCCTTGATTGGCTTAATCAGTTATCATATTCCCCTTCCCTGGACTTACTCACTAGTTCCTGGTTTGATCTATAACCTAAGCCCATTCTGTCAGGGTGAAGTGTGGGATGTCAGGAAAGTTGTGTTCTTTGTCTTTCCAGATAATGTGCTGTATGAATATGATGCCTAAAATTGCTGCAGACATTTTGTCTCCATAATGCAAAGTTAAAATAGGGAGAAGTAAGACATGGAGAGAATCACAGAGAAGTGGAGGCGGGATTCTGATCATCATGCATGAAGTCTGCTACTCTCTGGACATTCCAGTTGTGTGAGCCAGGAAAGCCCTATTTTTAAGTCAGTTTCAGTTGTGTTGTGTTATTTCCAGCAGAGAGCCTCCAGATACATCCTTACCTACTCCAGTGGTATCTGAGGACTCATTATAAAAGCTATGAAGGGCTGACTGCCCATTTCATTTGGTTTAGCAGTGTCCACAAAAAGATGCAATGAAGGGTTTCCTGATTATTTAACTTCATAACTGGGTGATAGGAAATAAGTTATGGAAAGGAAGCTCCACAGTGTAAATTGAGACATATAAAATAGGCTAATTATGAAATGTTAAGGAATGTGCAAATGACCAGGAGAGACTTCTGTCAAATAATAATATCTGCTGCATATCAAGTTCTGTGACTTAACAGAGAAATGGCAAAATGGTTTACATGGGTCTAGAAGGGGCAAAGAAGTTTGAGGGAAAGTTGAGGATGATGGTCTCAGACATAAACGGCCCCTCTTTGCCCAATCCATATGGACTCATGTCTGAGTCGTGTGGAGAGAAAGCTCTAGCAGCAAGAAGAAAGAAACAATTTTTCCTCAAAGTCTAGGAGAGATTTTGGAATCCCAAGGCAATCCTCTGTGACAGGAACCACTGTGACAGGTTTTGGTACCAAGGAATATAGCAGAAGGGAGAAAGCTGCCTCTTGTAGAACAGAGAAATCCAGTAAAGTGTCCCGCAAACATGAAATGATTTCAGAGGTTTATCAACCACCAACCACGTGCAGCACTTACAGGGAGGGAGTTACGGTGGAGATAGTACAGAATCTTTTGGCATTTCATGAGCAATTTCATTGAGAAGAAAGAGAGGAAAAATGCTGCATTCCTCATATGTCTGAGGTCAACTATGCCGAGACCCTTGAAGGAAACTCCTAGGAACTGCCACAATTGCTAGAGAACATTATTGGGGGTGAGGGGATTAGTCAGGGACACTTCATAGCAAGGCTGATGATGTCACAATAACAGCAATCCAGAGAAATGGGTAATATTCAGATCTTCATGGTAGGAGAGAATAATCTGGTGGATATTAGAATGCTAGAAGGACCTGTGCTCATTAATCAAAAATGTTCCCCTCTTACTTATTATTCCATTCCACAGAAAGTGGAGACTCCTGGTTTAGACATCTGTTGAATTAGTATGTGTGGTTGATGATTATATGAAAGGAAGAAAGAGGAAGAAAAAGGAAAGAAAGAACAAAGAGATGGGAGAAAAAAATAAAGATCTTTTTTCAAAGTATAGAAGACAAAGATTTCTCTTCAATGTGTACTCTAGAGATCAGACCATGAGTCATAAATGTTAGTGAATTTTGAATTATGGTTTCCCACTGGCTCTAATATGAATTTTCTTATTTATAAATAGGGATAATTATAAATGCTTTAAAACATACGATTATTTAATGCAGCCCTCCACAAAATGGTACTGGTATACCCTGAGATCCACATTAATTCTTTTTTCAAACACTTTGGGTCAGAAAACAGATCACGTAATGATTCATCTTAAGCATAAATTAAAAATCAAGATCCATTCTTTTTTAAATTTATAAACGTGTATTATTTTAGTCTTTAAAAATCTGCACAGAATAGAGATAATAGCTAAAAATTGACAAAGCCATATTTAACTCCCATATTATAGCTAAGCCGTTTCTCCTGGTATTTAATTATGCTAAGACTCAAAGAGATAGATGGTCCTGAAAGCCAGCACACTTGAGCTGTGAGACTTGGAGATTCTTGTTGGCAGACTATTCACAGATAGTACTGCCTTCATACATGCACTTGGCTTGTAAAATGAATAAGAAAACCTGGCAAACACCAACATTTAGATGTTCCTGCCATCAAAAATTATACACCATATATGTATATACTCACATACATTTGTATATATGTGTTTATATATATATTATAGAGAGAAACTAAAGTCATATTTTTAAGACTTTCAAGGTAATTCACCATTTAGTATAACTGCAACACCAAATGTTTTGTATTAATCCATGATATGACCCATTAGCCCTCCTCAATGAAACCGCATCATAAAGAAGCTTTTAGTGGCAGGACAGGGTAGGGTGAGGATAAGAAAAATATGGGAGATGTAGTTCAACTATCTCTATAAATTAAAAACAAAGTAGAGATTTGTAGGACTAGATGCAGATGAATATCCCTTTAGAGTACAGTATGTTCCCATTTTATTGGATTCCTTGGGAACTTATTGTCAATTCAACAAAGCTTTTGTGGGTTAATAATACTGTTATAGGACTTTCACAAATCATTCCTTTTTATTTTTTAATGGAGACTTTATATTCCCCAGTAAAATAAGAATGGAATTTTTCATAGACAAAACACCTTTCCATACCATCCACCTATCTAACTGTGGTAGACTGAGTAATGACACCCCAAAGATGTCCATGTTCTAATCCCTAGAACCTGTGATGCTACCTTATGTGACAAAAAAGATTCTGCAGATGTGATTAAGAAGTGTTAAGGATCTTGAAAAGGAGAGGTTATCCAAGATTTTCTAAGTTGGCCTAATATAACTAGAAGGGTTTGTGAAAGAGGGACACAGGAGAGTCAGAATCAGAGATGATACAGTGATGTGGGAAGCACGGTGAGAGAAGGAGATGTGGTGGTGGAGGCAGCTGTCAGTCAAAGAGAGGGATTGGAAGATGCTATGTTGCTGGCTGGAAGGTGGAGGAAGGGGTCACAGACCAAGGAATGCAGGCAGCCAATTGCTGGAAAAAGCAAGGAGTGAATGTTCCTCTAGAACTTCCGGAAGGAACACAGGCCCATCAACATCTTGATTTTAGCCCATTAAAACCATTTTTGAAGTTCTGACCTCCAGAGCTGTCTGTAAGATCATACATTAGTGTTGTTTTAAGGGCTAAATTTGTGATAATTTGTTGCAGCAACCATAGGAAACTAATAAATCAACTAAATGAAGGCTCAGACCATTTCTGTTTTGAAAACAAGTGAATGATATTAGTTAGAGAATCCCAAGCTTCAGAGCACTAGCCGTTGCCAAAATACTATTATGGTTTCTCTGTTACACTTTTGCTTTCTTGAATTTAGATACCTTTAAAGTGGTCTCATGTTTGCCTGCCTTTTCACAGTCAGTTTATAGGCACACTGTAGCACAGGGTTCAAATCCATTCTTAGATTCCATTTTCATTCATGGTTTGCTTTAGAATTCTTAGCTGAAATTCACAGAGTTAAACTAAAATCTTTTTAAAATGTGAATTTCTAATATTATTAAAATTTTGGAGTTATTCCTTTTGTGTAACATTTCAGGGAAATGGGGAAGCACATTCATTCCCTTCCCTCCCTCTCCCCCTCCCCTGCCCTTCCCCTCCTCCTCCCCTCCCCTTCCCCTCCCCTTCCTCTTCCCCTCCCCATCTCCCTCCTTCCCTCCCTCCCTCCCTCCCTCCCTTTCCTCCCTTCTTTTCCTCCCTCCCTCCCTCTCTCTCCCTCCCTCCCTCCCTCCCTCCTTTCCTTCCTTCCTTCCTTCCTTCCTTCCTTCCTTCCTTCCTTCCTTCCTTCCTTCCTTCCTTCCTTCCATTTCTTTCTTTTCCCAAGATGGTGAGGTTGATATATCAGCTTCAAAGAGTGTCTGTGGCAATTGAGTAGGTACATTAACTTTTTGGCGGCCCATGTGTGGATATAGCTCTCTTCCTGTTTGGAGAATGCCCCCATGTGATGAGTCCTATAACATCCTAAGCATTGTGCTAGGCTTTGTTTGAGAAAACTCCTTCTAGTCAAGAAGGTATTAGCCCATGTAAAACTGTATTCATTCTATTGACCAGCTCATCACAAAGAACTATATTGAAGAGCACACTTGTAAAAGTCAGAAGAATGAGAGTCCAGCGAACTATAAATGGCTAAGAAGGGCTTTTGACTGGGGCCAGGCATGGTGGCTCACGCCTGTGATCCCAGTACTTTAGGAGGCCGAGGTGGGCGGATCACAAGGTCAAGAGATCGAAACCATCCTGAATAACACGGTGAAATCCTGTCTCTACTAAAATACAAAAAATTAGCCAGGCGTGGTGGCGGGCACCTGTAGTTCCAGCTACTTGGGAGGCTGAGGCAGGAGAATGTGGGAACCCAGGAGGCGGAGCTTGCAATGAGCAGAGATCATGCCACTGCACTCCAGCCTGGGCGACAGAGCGAGACTCTGGCTCAAAAAAAAAAAAAAAAAAAAAAAAAAAAGAGGGGCTTTTGACTGAAGAACATTCTTGAACTCTGCCTTGAAAGACAGTATTTGCATAAAGGAGAGAAAATTGCATTTTAGATGAAGAGATTAATTTAACGAATACATAACATAGTCTGAAAAAGCATGAGCCAGTGAAGAAAACTGGACTTGTCCCAACTCTGTACGATCACGACTAATAACACTTTTATCTCAAATGTTTTTATTAGAGTCGTGCACAGTTTCTGCCACAGAATTGCCCTGAGCTCTGTTTTGTCTGTTTCAATATTCTTTTCCAAACCTCTGTACCCTTACATAACCTATGCTGTCTGCCTAGAGTACTATTCTTTTCCATGATTACCCTACCCCTTTTAGCCCAGAAAGTTCCTACACGTATTTTAATCCTCAAATATCACTGTCCTAAGTTTCCTTAGCAGACTTAGGCTCTTGGAATCTCAAGATAATTTACTTATTACATCTGCAGTATGTTCACATTACTATTTTTTGTTTGTTTGCTGGAATATTTAAAAGCAAAATTCAGATACTGTATTATTGTAACTTTAGATACATCAGTATGAATCTTAAACAGATAAGGACTTTAAAAAGTAGGACAACAATACCATTGTCACACTTCACAAAATTAACAATAACTCTGATACCTTCTAATATCCAGTAGATATTCAACCTCTTAAAAATGGATTTGGCTGACTGCATCCTCATGGTTCCAATCTGAAGTTTCCAGGGCACAATAAGTGTTTACATTTTACTAAGGGAGTACCTTGACGTTGTCATTTAATCTCATTACAGAAGCTCTGATAGGTTATTTGAGACAACACAGCAAGGACAAAATTTAAAATGGACAACAAAATGGGGAATAAAATTCCAGTCTTGAGTACAGGATGACCTTGGATTTATCAAATATGTGTTCTGAGTCAATTCATAGCCTTTAGAGGGCAATAGCCATCTTGCCCATCAGCAGTTCCTGAAGGACACCCACAGGACAGTTCTTGGTGTGGAGTCTGCGGAGGGTAGGGGCAGGACTCTCCTGAGGAGTCTGTCTCTTGACAGATATAGACCATAGGGTAATGGTTAAACCAAGTGAGCTTTTTAAAAAGAAAGAAAGAAAAAAAAACTAACAAACTGGACTGTATTTTCCATTCTCAGTGTTTCTTTTTTTGTTTTCTGGAGACTGATTATCACTCTAGCCCAGGCTGGAGTGCAGTGGCATGATCATATCTCACTGTATAGCCTCTAACTCCTGTACTCAAAAGATCCTCCCACCTCAGCCCCTTAAGTTGCTGAGACTACAGGTATGCACCAATACACCCAGATAATTTCTAACTTTTTTGTAGAGACAGGATCTCGCTGTTTTCTGGGCTGGTTTCAAACTCCTGCCTCAGCCTCCCAAGATGCTGGGATTACAGGTGTGAAACAGTACACCTGATCTCCAATGTTTCTTTCTATGATGAGTGACTTCAGTTAGTGGAACAATCTTGGCTTCAATCCCTTCCTTACCCTGCCCCAGGGAAAATGGAGTGACTTGTCTGATATCTAAAGTTTGGAAGAATAACTGCGAGTGCTTAAATAATCTCTTGTTTTCTTGGAGCTAGCTTCCCCCAGGGAGTGGGAGGTCTTCGTTTACCCAGGATCTGAGAATAACCTGGGAAAGTCTCCAACCCAGGAGAACATTGTCTGTGACTGCCTAGGTAAGTCTGTCTAATTCTGAGGTTTTCTTTGCAGGCCCTTTTGACTCTCATTCTAGCTATGGACCGTAATATAGCCTTTATCAGAAATAAAGGGACATTTTGGTCTCCAGATGCTTTATTCCTAGGCTGATGATTCAGTTTTTTTTTTTTTTTTTTCGGAACTCAGGAATGAAGGGTACTTATTTTGGGGGCCCCTAAAAAAATATTAAAATCATAAAATGTTATTTTAATATGGCTCTATATTCTATTTGCTAATATTTTATATAGGCTTTTATACTGATATTTTAAAGTAAGATATATTTGTGGCTTTCTTTTAGGATTTTTGTTACCAATATTATACTAGCTTCATATAAATAATTTAGAAGTTTCCCTTCTTTTATATTCTATGCTTTGGAAAAATTTAAATAATATTGGAATTATTGGCAGTTTATATTTTCTTAAAAATCACCCTTTTAGTTCAGGTTCTCAAATTTATTTGCTTAGAGTTGAACAAAATAGTTGTTTTTGAATCTTTCAATTTTTAAATATATTTGTGGTTACTCCATTAGCATTTCCAACTTCTGTGCTTTTGTGATGTCACCTATTTCCCCACTTGATAAGATTAAATAATGATTTATGTTTGTATACATTTTTATTTTAAAAACTTTTTTTAATTTTTTTGAGACGAAGTCTCACTCTGTCACTAGGCTGGAGTACAGTGGTGTGATCTTGGCTCACTGCAAACTCCGCCTCCTGGGTTCAAGCAATTCTCCTGCCTCAGCCTCCCAAGTAGCTGGGATTACAGGCATGCACCACCATACCCAGCTAAGTTTTGTGTTTTTAGTAGAGACAGGGTTTTACCATGTTGTCCAGGATGGTCTCAATCTCTTGACCTCATGATCTGCCCACTTTGGCCTCCCAAAGTGCTGGGATTACAGGCATGTGCCTGGCCATGTTTGTATATTTTTAAGATTTTCAGTAGAAACAGTTTTTGAATTTACGTATTAGTTCTATAAGCTTCTCTTATTAAATTTAATACTGATTTTTAAAAAAATGTTTGATTCTTCTCTTCACCTTTCCTTGGGATTCTTTTTTACTAACCTAGGTCCTATTTGTAAATATAAATCTTCCAGCGGTGAATGTTCCTTTAAGCTCTGCTTTGATTATATCCCATTTTCTGATGTACTGACGAGTAAACAGTTATTTGATAAGCAAGCACATTTGTTCAGTTGAGTGACCGTTGTCCTGTGGAGATAATTGGGTGATCTGTCCTTTGGATAACTATGTTTTCAGCAAGTCTCTTAAACAATAAAATTACTCGCAGTAATTTTCTGCCCTTCCCAGTGAGACATTGTATTTTGTGCACTATTGACATCAAGCTTGGCCTTGTGGCTTGTTATAGACAATGGAATGTTAACAGATGGTCCATTGTGGGATTCTGCCATTGTGAAATTCTGCCATTCCTCTTTTCTCTCTGCCTCAAGATCAGCATGTCCCAGATTGGGGTGTTCCTTTGTCTTGAGTCCCAGAATGAAGAAGATGCAGAATAGAGGTGCAGCCAACCTGGGAAGGACATGTAATGGGAGCAAGAAATGAATCTTTGTTGTTGTAAATTGTTGAGATTTTGGGATTTTTTTTTTATTGCAGCAAAAGCTAGCAAAAGTGCCTAATACAGGACATATCAAATATATAGGTATATATCCTTTGTATGTACCTTTAAATATTGTATTATATATAGCATACAACATATAATAAATAATGTACATCTAAATATGATATAGTAACATCTTTTGAACAAATAATGTGTAAGTACATTTTATGCAACTGGAAACACAATTTTTGTTATTTAAATTATTATTGTAAAGATTTATAGCTGTGCCTTTGCTATATGCAAAATCTGCTATATGTTATATGACAAATTTTGCAGACAGTCATGATTCATTTGATGTCAAGTCTTTGGTCAAAAAAATTTCTCTATTACAGCTCTGTTTCTTTGAGGAAATCCCATTGCTGTATACCCATCAGCTTTGGGACATAGTTCTAGAAATTCATTAATATAAAAAAAGACTTTTTTTTTTCTGGTTTGACATTTTCAAATTCTAATTTTATCAGTCCTTAAAACAGATAAAGATAACTGGTAAGGAGAATGACATCATATATCTTTATAAATATCTCTCAAAAACAATAAATATTTTGAGGATGTGGAGAAAAGGAAAGGCTAATACACTGTTCATGGGAATAAAAATTAGTACAGCCTCTATGGAAAATAGTATGGAGATTTCTCAAAGAACTAAAAATAGAACTACCATTCAACCCAGCAATCTCACTACTGGGCATCTACCCAAAAGAAAAGAAGTCAATATATCAAAAAGATATCTGCACTCATGTGTTTATTGATACACTGCAAAATAGCAAAGATATGGAATCAACCTAAGTTACATCAACAGATGAATGGATAAAGAAAATGTGGTGTATATACACAATGGAATACTATGCAGGCATAAAAACGAAATCATGTCATTTGCAGCAACGCTGATGAAATTGGATTTCATTAGCATAAGTGAAACAAGACAGACATAGAAAGACAAATACTGCATATTATCACTCATAATTGGGTGCTAAAAATTTGTTCACATTGTTGTAAATAGTGGAATGACAGATAATAGAGACTTGGAAGAGTCCGAAGGTGAGAAAAGGGAGGATGATGAAGAGTTGGTTAATGGATATAATGTATGTTATTTGAGTGATGGATACCCTAAAAGTGCTGACTTGACCACTACACAATCTATGCACATAACAAACTTAAACATATACCCCATACATTTGTACAAATAAAAAAGAAAAGAAAAATAAGTGTTGTTTCAGTGTCACTGATCATTACATAAATGCAAATGAAAACTACCATGATTTACTTCTACCTGAGCTAGTTGTTTTATGTAAAAAACTACAATGAGATAGCATCTCAACCCAATTAAAATGAATCTTATCCAAAAGATAGGCAATAACAAATGCTGGCAAGGATGTGGAGAAAAGGAAACCCTCATACAATCTTGGTGGGAATGTAAATAAATTAGTGCAAACACTACAGAGAATAGTTTGGAGGTTCCTCAAAAAACTAAAAATAGAAGTACCATGTAATCCAGCAATCCCAATGCTAGGTATATACTCAAAAGGAAGGAAATCGGTATATTGAAGAGATCTCTGCCCTCCTATGTTTATTTCTGTACTATTCACAATAGCCAATATTTGGAAGCAACCTAAGTGTCCATCTACAGACAATTGAATAAAGAAAATGTGGTACCATATACACAATGGGGTACTATTCCGCCATACAAAGAATGAGATCCTGTCATTTGCAACATTATGGATGGAACTGGAGGTCATTATGTTAAGTGAAATTAGCCAGGCACAGGAAGGCAAACTTTGCATGTTCTCACTTCCTTGTGGGAGCTAAAAATTAAAACAATTGACCTTACGGAGATAGAGAGTAAAAGGATGGTTACCAGAGTCTGAGAAAGGTAGTAGGTGGTCGATGGGGGAGGGAGGAAGAAGGTTGGTAAATGAGTACAAAAATATAAATAGATAGAATAAATAAGTTCTAGTATTTAATAGCACAACAGGATGTCTACAGTCAACAATAATGTATTGTACACTTAAAAATGACTGAAAGAGTATAATTGGATTGCTTGTAACAAAGAAATAATGAATGTTTGTGATGATGGACCCCACTTACCATGATATGATTATTACACATTATATGCCTGTATCAAAATAGCTCATGTACCCCATAAATATATACACCTACTATATGCCCACGAAAGTCAAAGATAAATAATTTTTTAAAATAAAATAAGATAACTTTTAAAAATAAAAATTTCTCCCAAGCTTTTTTTTTTAAGTGTTTCTTACAGAGGAGAAAGATAGTGTCCAAGACCTAATAGATATACAAAGAGTATGAGATATAAGTATAATTTTTAAAATTCTTCTAAATAGGGAAAAAACCTAACTTTTTCTTGAAAACATAGTTAAGAAGTTAAAGATTCCAAAGTGAGCATTATATTTTTTACATCAAAGATTGAGTTGTGCCTTTGATTTAACAAGTGCTCATGTAATGTTATAATTGTTTTCACATTTCTTATAGATAGATCTAAGCAAAAACATATCAAATGCCAAAACTATCTGAAAAGAGTGTTTTTTGTTTAATGCCACCTGCATTACATTGCCATTATTTTACATGGGGAAACTGGCATAAGTGAAAATTCGGTGAATGCTCTAATTTTGTTCTTTTAAACCCCAATTCTCTATCTGTTAGTACAAATCTGAGATTTGTTTCTAATCTCAGAGGAATCAAATATGCCTAGAAAAAAAAAATCTATAGGGGAACTGCAACTATGGATCATATGATTTACATTATTAGTACTTTCTGTGTAATAATTCTACACATTGTTACCATTAGCAACACGATTTCAATCATGAATATCACCAAGTTCAGAAGAAATAATTTCTGAATTGTCTCTATTAGACCATGATCAAGAGGAAAAAATACAAGACTGAGGTTTTCTTTAGTGTTGTATCTGACATTTTTAAATAGACTCATTTTCTGTGGTTTCATGTGACCTATTACATTTGTCACTGGATGGCAAGGAGGCCTGTCTCTCATTAGCACTTCCGGTAGTACTTGAGAAAAATATCCCACAAGAAAAAAGATTCCATTTCCTTCCCCCCTGGATTTGGAGGCACTTGATTTTTTGCGAATTTCAGTGAATATCATCTCTAATTTTAGTTGAATACTCCTCACCATATGATGTTACAAGATATAACTAATATACTACCCGCCTAGAAATATGTTTCTCTTTGATCCTAAAAATTGCTTTTGATTAAAAAATTGGCTCTCCATTATGTTAAGGGTGAGATAGGATTTAAGTGTGTGTGGGCGGGCAGGGGTAGAAGACTGATCTACAAAAGACAGAACAAAAGAATAGATCAGAGTTAAATTGTTACTTTTTAAAATCCGTCTCTTAATCTTTTCCCTTTTTTAGTTTATTCAAGCCCCAATGTTTACCGTTAGACCTCTGAAGATTTGGAGTGTGTCTAAACTGAGTTTGTTTGGTGTGCGTGCGTGTGTGTGTGTGTGTGTGTGTGTTCTATTTCCAAGGGAGTCCCAGTTATTTGCCTTGCTCCTCTTTCCTTTTTCTGTCACCACCAGAGATGTTCTTAGCATCTATTAGTGGCCCTCTATTGGGGTGATCCATTTGAGATGAGACAGAATTCCCCTTGCATCTCTCACTGATAGATGCATCCTAGAGTAGGTGGTGAAAGATCTTTTAGTTGTAAAAATCAGACAGTGTCAGTCTCCTGCTGAAAACTGCTATTCAGCTCCCTCTTATCTGCAAGATGAAACCCATGCTTCTCTCTCCAGCTTATGAGATCTTCATCATCTGGTCCTAATCTCCCCTTCTGGTCTTATCTCCCTCCTCCAAGAGTCTAAACTACCTAGAGTTTCCCTACAAGCTACATTCTGACCTCTCTGTCTTTACCACACTCTATTTGTGTGGCCAGGGATGTTCTTTGTGAACTGAGGAGGCTAATTAGGTCTTTTTGTTTTAGCTCAAATGCTTCCTTTTCAGTGAGTCCTTTTCTGCCTGTCCCAGGCACCCTCTTGTGTTCTCACTGTACTTTGTATACACTTGCTGAGGCAGAGACGGCAAATTGACAGACAATCCAACATCCATTCTCCCCTCTTTCCCCACTAAAATATTCCTGCTACTATCCGGAGTGCCAGTGTGCCCAATTTCCAACCTTCTTGTGTCTAAGCATCTAAGTTCTGACCAACAAAATCCAAATAGATGCTGAACAGGACTTCTGAGAAATCTCAAAAGGAGGACAGATATCTGGCTCTGACTCTTTTTGTCTTTCTGCCTCCCCTTTTTTCACACTGCCTGGAATGTGGATATGTTGGCTGGAGCTCTACCATCCAAATTAGTTACTATTTGTAGCTATGAATAATAGATGCCCTTGTAAATTTGATCTGCATTACAGGTGGCGGGGCAGAAAGAACAATCCCAAGACTGACACTATGAGGCTGCCATACCAGCTTTGGACTATGTACTTTGGAGCTTCTTTTACTTGAGGGATAGAGGTTTATTAATTTTGTTTATCCTACCCTTATTTTGGTTTTCTCTTACATGTACCAACTCTAATCTTGGCTAATACATCTCAATTAGAGCAATTACCCCAGTGTATAAGTTGGTCCATTTCTGTTTTTTGAGGGAGGGTCTGGCTCTGCTGCCCAGGCTGGAGTGCAGTGGCAAGATCTTGGCTCACTGCAACCTCTACCCCCTGGGCTAAAGCCATCCTCCCACCTTAGCCTCCCAGGTAGCTGGGACTACAGGCACACACCACCATGCCCAGTTAATTTTTGTGTTTGTTTGTGGGGCAGTAGAGACAGGGTTTTGATAGGTTGCCCAAGCTGTTCTCAAAATCCTGAGTTCAACTGATCTGCCTGCCTCAGCCTCTCAAAGTGCTGAGATTACAGGTGTGAGCCACCATGCCCATAGGTCCATTTTCTTATATATATTTCTTGCTGTATTATTTCATTACAAGAGTGCTGGGGTTGCTGTGTTTTCTTCTAATATAATATGGCTATCATGCTGAGTCCTCCTAGGGCATGACTCTTGAACTGGTGGTTTGGGAGTGGGTAAGTGAGGATAGGGTCTTCCAAATGGCTGTTCCTGCTATCTTTCATCTCAAGAAGAGGCAAAGTCTTCAGATAGGACCAGAACACTATAAGGTGGGCCTAACTTGATTGGGCGTTTCTTACTCTCTCTGAGCCTGAGTTTTGAGGATTCTGTGTTTCCCTAAGGACACTTTTAGGTGAGACATGCTCAAGACGGCCTTTTTATCCCTAGAGGCAGATAGAGGCCTAATCTGAGTGGGATCAGTGTGGTGAATCACAAAGTAAGAATAAGTCATAGCTTATAAGCCAGTTTATTCTACATGTGTGCAACCTACTCTGTGTATTTCCATTTTAAATATTTCAGCTTTATCGAACTGTTGTTTGGGAGAGCCAAGGCAAGGGCTTGTGTTCACCTTGGGTGTGAGAGTATTCAGAATCCTTCTGAAGTCAGCATGATGGTAGCAGTGGGAATCAACCAGGGGCCACAAGAGTAAGGGAAACTCAAGAGGAAAAGATAAGTCGAAGGCCAGTAATCCCTTGTACCAAGAGTGCTTGTGTCCAGCACAAGATCCTCCATTAATGAATGCTGACTTTCCCTTCAATCATGAACATATGTGATCATTCTGAAAGAACATGTAGAAATCATTTAGTCCAATCCTCCCATTTTACAGATGAGGAACCAAGATCCATTGAGTTTACATGACCTTTTCTGTATCAGTAGCAGAACAAAATTAATTTTCAATGAAATAAAATAAATTTTAAAAATTATGCATTTGTGCATTTTTAAGGAGAAGACATTGTTTGTTGTTTTAAAATCAAATTTACAAGGACATCCATTATTCATAGCTACAAATAGTAACTATGGCTGAGATCGACAGTTTTCATCACAACTTCACCTGTTTTTCCAAGCCCTTGAGGATGAAATTCAAACAAGAAAGCCCCCAGTTCCACCTACCAACCAGTTTTCTACTGAAGAAAAGTACCTTTTGTTCTCCTTTCTTCTTTGATGTTCCCCTTGCTTGTACTTAAGGCTCTGAAGGAAAAATGCCTTTACAAAAGTAGATACTTAGTTCAGAGGCATATGCCTCTGATCCAACCTGCATAAAGATGAAAGTTTGTTTGCATCACGATTGCTTGCTTTGAAAGACCTAGTGTTCTTTCGTCGGTTCTGATATTTTTGTTTGTTCTTCACAAGTATTTGCTCAATTCAAACTAACAATTGAACTTGGATACTAGCTCATCCACTATGATTTCTGACCTATGTGGACTCTGAATATTATGTTTGTTTCCACAGTGATTTTCTAAAGTTTGTTATTTGATATTTTATGCATAACATTTTCTTCATTCAAAGTAATTAACCAACGAATACAATTTCAAAATGCCGACATCATTGGTGAGGGACTGAATGAGTAAATGAATGAATGAACAGCATCTTAAAAAAGAAGCATTTGTCCTAAATGTAGCTGCAGATGGAGGCCACTAAGTTGCCAGTCATCTTGACTGTGTTAGTGGTGTCTCACAGCTGCTCCATGCTTTTGACATCACATATGAAGCATAATGTTTCTGGTGTGTTCTTATGGCCCTTCTCCTCCCAGTGAAGTAGGCATTCCACATTCCCTGCAGCAAAGGAGGAAACAGAACAAAACAGAAAGAAGGCAATCCTTGCTTTTGTGTCTGAAAACTCTAAGCCTCAGTGAAAGGGGAGGAAATAAAATGACTAGGTTATGGATTTAGAAGACTATATGGGTAAGAGAGAAGCTTAGGAAAGTTTCTTGGGCTGGGAGGGCTGACAGAGAATGGGAGAAGATCCAGCTAACTAGGAAGGAGTGTGATGGAACCGGGAGAGATCATGGGGAAAGAAAAAGAGATGGCATTGGAGAGCATTTGGTGTCCCACTTGAGTAAAGGGCCAAGAATATTCACTCCACATGAGTCATAAAGGAGTTAAGCCAGTGCACCCAGGTGTCTGGTCTCCCTTGGAATATTCCCTGGGTTAAAGAGCTATGCTACTTTTCTTGGGTTTAGCTGCCTAATGAGAAGTTTCCTGGGCAGTGATCAGCATGCCATCTATGTTCCTCAGCAGGAGTACTGCTGACATTCCTCAGAGCTTTTGGCTTCTACTGAACCTACTCTGTGTGGGACAACCTCTCACTTGATATCTTAAGACAGCCATAATCCCTCCAAAGTGGAAACAGCATCCTAATCTGGAAGTCTGGTGGTGAGTGTGAGTCAAAGTCTTATGACCTTAGGTTTAGTTGAATGGAACACAATGAGCTCAAAAATCTCCACCACATCTCGGGCTGTGGTAAAGCATGTCTTGGTGGTCTGATTGTGTTGGGAAGTTCTTATGGAGTTGCAAATAGGAATCAGGGTTATTGTTTGCAGTGACAGAAAGGTCCTAGAATCAAGGGGTTGAACATGAAGCTGCCATAAGTTGGTGGGGGTTCACCTGTGCCCATCCATGGCACATTAGTTGGGCATCAGTTTTTTCAGCTTTAACTCTGCCCCTTTTTCCCCATTCTGTAGCCATAGCCCATCCAACTAGAGACCACTCCTGCTTACTTTTCCCCCATAAGTAATGTTCCCCATTGGGATCATCAGTAAAAATCATCCAAGACATGGAAATGAGCAAAAGAGATTAATGTATCTCCTATCAGTGGAGGCCTGGGTTTTATCACTTATACACTAGGGGAATTGTCTGATTGTAAACAGGTGTGCTCCCTTGACTGCCTTTTCATCAACTTTCTGTGGGAGTAGAAGTTAACCTGTAATGCATATGATCACTGTCCATAGCAATGCAAATTAATTTTGTTTTGTAGAGATAAAATTGATTTCTGTATTGTAGAAAAGAGGAGAATACCTCACTGAGCTTTAGAAGAGTAATCAGTTTTATATCTATTAGCAAATTGATTTAAGCATTCTAAAGGTATTTCAGCCATATGAATTCCATGTATACTTACATATATGGAAAATTTTGTAAAAATTTTTTATCGCTCTAAATAGCCATAATATTAGATGTAAATGGAAAGGAATTTGTGCTGCATGTACCAATTTTTTAAAATCATAGGATATTTATGTTCAAATGGCTTTTATCCTTTTTGGCTTAGTATTATGGAACAAGGTATACTTATAAATCTAACTAAGTAATTTGCCTAGATTCATGTGTACAGAGAGGTTGGACATTACCGAATGTTGATGAAACTAGCATTATTATGAGAACAGACTAAATATCTCTTCCTTTTTCTAATGATTCTGCCTGAGATGAGCCCTATAAATCACATTAAACGTTTTTATTAGTGTAGAATAAGGCAAGGGCCATCCAGGATTTAAAAAAAAAATAGTATAAGAAAAGTATTGGAGGTTATGAGCATTGGAATGATCAAAAGTGAAGAAACACTATTGCTTGGTCAGAAAATTCTAAGGGGGAGAGGTGGAAGATAAGGCTGGATAAGTTGAATGAAGGCCTTTGAAATTTGTCCTACAGGAAATCGAGGAGATATTGGTAATTCTGAAGGAATTTAAACATACATGGCTTAGGAAGAGCACTATGACAGTAATGTGTCAGAAAGATTGGATTTGGAGGTGGTTGGCCAGGGAAGGGGGCCAAATTAAAGACAATCTTGGAAAGTGGAAAAAGGATAAGGAAGTTTTGAAAGGTTTAGTGACCTCTCTGGGCTCTTGGTTCTGCTGTCCGAGCCACTTTTCCTTTTCCATAAGAAATGGCTCCTACTTAAAACTGAGTAGTTTTCTTTTCTTTTTTCTCCCTTCTCCCCACAAGCTGATTAGTTTTCTAAGATTGTTAGCTGCCCATTGTAGTTTGGGAATTCAAAAAAAGGCCTCTTTTCGTTTTGTGCCATCCCTTGTTTTCAGCGTAAATTGATAAAATTCCTTTGAAAATGTTGTGAGCTTTTTGTGTTTCAATGTATAATCCTCTCCATTAGGCAAACGTCACACTCAAAAATCTCTAGATAAGCCTCTCTCTTTCGTAGGCTTTGGAAGACTACACTGGGACAATGCTTGCAAGATTCTTAGAAGCCCTGTGTTGCATTTGCGTTGTTTGCTTTTACACTCTTTTAAAAACGTTTTATTTGGAAATAACTTTCAAACTTACAAAAAGTTTCAAAAAATAAAAATAGTACAAGGTACACCCTGTGTAAACTTCACTCACTCAGACTTGCCTTTTATATTAATTTCCTAGGGTTGCTATAACAAATTACCACAAATTGGGGAGCTTAAAACAACATAAATTTATTCTCTCACAATTGTCTAGGCTAGATGTCCAAAATCAAGGTGCTGTTGGGGCCATGCTGTTTCTGAAGACTCCAAAGGAAAATCTGCTCTGTGCTCTCTTAGTTTCTGATGTTGCCAGCAATTCTTGGAATTCCTTGGCTTGTGGTCATCTCTCTGATCTCTACCTCCTTCATCACATGTTCTTGTATGTCTTTTCACATTATCTTCCCTCTGTGTATGTCTGTCTCCGTGTCTCCTCTTCGTTCCTTATAAGGATACCAGTCATATTGCATTAAGAGTCCACTCTAACCGGGTGTGGTCACTCACACGTGTAATCCTAGCACTCTTTGGAGGCCAAGGTGGGAGGATCTCTTGAGCCAGGAGTTTTTTTCCCTAATTCTGTGAAGAATGCAATTGGTAGCTTGATAGGAATAGCATTTAATCTGTAAATTGCTTTGGGCAGTATGGTCATTGTGACAATGTTGATTTTTCCTATCCATGAGTATGGAATGTTTTTCCATTTGTTTGTGTTATCTCTGAGGTAGTGTTTTGTAATTCTTATTATAGAGGTCTTTCACCTTCTTGGTTAACTGTATTCCCAGGTATTTTATTCTTTTTGTGGTTATTAGGAATGGGATTGCATTCTTGATTTGTTTCTCAACTTGGATGTTGTTGGTTTACAGGAATGCTACTGATTTTTGTATGTTAATTTTGCATCCTGAAACTTTGCTGAATTTGTGTATCAGATCAAGGAGCTTACGGGCAGAGACTATTGAGTTTTCTAGCTATAGAACTATATCATCTACACACAGAGATACTTTGACTTCCTCTTTTCCAATTTGGATGCCTCTTATTTCTTTCACTTGCCTGATTCCTCTGTCTAGGATTCCTAGTACTGTGTTGAATAGGAGTGGTGAAAGAGGGCATCCTTGTCTTGTTCCAGTTTTCAAGAGGAAGGCTTCCAGCTTTTGTCCATTCAGTATGATGTTGGCTGCTCCATTCGTATTCTTATTAACTTAATTTTATTCTTATATTTGAAGAATGATGACATGCTTTCAAAAGTCAAGGAAGTTTCATTCCCTTTCTTCCCATTTACACTCCATTTTTCCTACCTCTAACTGGTTACTATTTTCTGGTTAATCCATCTTGTATTTCTTTTTTGTAATGATAAGTAGTTATATGTACCTTTTCTTATTTTCCTTTCATCCTTTCACCAAACTATATAGCATACTACATATAGTCTTATATATATCTACTCCAGATATAAGTATATGCTGGTATAATCTAGGCATACTATATGTACTCCTTAGCACTTTGCTTTTTTAAGTTATTGTTTCCTAAAAGTCGCTCCATAACATTTCATAGATATCATCCTTATTCCTTTTTCATAGCTACACAGTACTGTGTTGTGTGTATGCAACTAATCTCCTATGCTTCTACATGTAGGTAGTTTCCAACAGTTTTCAATTATAAATGATGTTACCAAGGGTAGCATTGTGCATATAAATTTCTGTATCATTGGAGATATGTCCCCTAGGTAAATTTCTAGCAAAGGTATTTCTGAGTTGAAGAATAAGTACATATGCAGTTTTTTTAGAACTTGCCAAATTCCCCTCCATATGGGATCTATCCCATTTTGCAGATCCACCAGCAAATTACAAAACGTCCTGTTTCCCACAGTCTTACCAACAGAGTGTATTGTCACACTTTTGAATGTTTGCCAATCTATTGAGTAAGAAACGGTATCTCGGTATAGTTTTAATTTGCATTTCTCTTACTATGAGTGAGGGTAAACATCCTTTCTTATGGTTTAAGGTCATTTTCATAGCTCTGTGAATTGTCTGTGTTTTGCTCATTTTTCTAAGACTTTTTGGTCTTTTTTTTCTCTCAACTTTTGAATTTTTTTTAAAGCTAGAGATATTAGTCCTTTATCTCTGATACTTTTTACAAATATTTTCTCCTACTTTTATTGCCTTTGAATTTCAGGTCATAGTTAGAAAAGCTTTCCTTACACTGAAGTTAAAGTGAAAGTCACCCATGTTTTCTTCTTGTACTTATGTGATTTTCTTTAGCCAACTTTGGTATTCACTTAATTCCCAAGGTGTTTTTGTTTTTGTTTTCCTCTGAAGATCTCTGGCTTTTTTGTTAGTTCAGCTATTCATTTTGAAAAAGTCATGGGTGTTGATAAATGTATTAATTAATTTGATTGTGGTAATTATTACACAATGTATACATATATCAAATCATTATGTTGTACACCTTGGAAAGATTCAATCTTTGTCAATTAAATATTTTTAAATAAAAATTATGTGAAATAAAATAAAATGAGCTTGGAAACAAATAAAGTATTTTGTCTAGCTGTTTCAGTGGTATTTATAGGGAGAATCACTCAGGGTGTTGAGTCTGTCTTGCTGCTGGAAATATAAACAAGCTAATCTTTTCTCTGTAGCCCTACAAGAAGATCATATAGTTTAGCCATCCAATTCTTAAACCCATATTCTTACAACAACATGCTAATCCTTTTAGAAATGTGCTTTTGGATCATCATACTATTTTACTTTAAAGCTATTGAAAATAAAAATGACCATTACACTGTAATAGGTAAACTACACTTAACTCACTAGCGTTGCTAAAACCAGGTCCATAAAGTGGTAAGGATTATTCTTGAAGAGGTATGGATTAGCTGCCTTACAAATTTACTTATAACACCATCAGGTTGCTTTTCTCTCCCATCTTTTATTTTTCTTGTTGATTTTTTGAGTGAACCATTATATGTAAAATCGGATTTATCAAAGAAAAAAATTAATTTTATGTTGTGGAATGGTGCATGATAACTTTTCTAAAAGATGCTTTCTGTATTTGCTTGAAATAAAATATAGATTTAGATTAAATACCTAAATATAGATTACTTAGCTGAATACATACGTTTTAGAGGAAAGACTTTAAGCAAAAGCAAAGTTAATTTGAAAATATGGTACTTGAATTCTTTATGTGACTAGCAAAATATTAAGGCAATTCAAAGTTTTCTCAAGATGAGAACCCAAGCACAAGCATACTATTCAGGAACAGTGATATTAGTTTAACAGAGAAATGAAATTCAAATAATCTTAATAATTAATTAGAAATTTTAAATAGTCCTTATCAATGCACAAATGTACTTTATTAGGAGGGTATTAACTATTATAAGGTACCCACATGGCTTTCTCTGTTCTTTAGACTTGATAAAGCATGATAGCTCATACTGTACACATGGCTTTTTTATAGCTAAAAAAGTGCCAGAGTTTCACATAGTAGCATTTCCATTTGTCAACATTATTATAGATAAAAATGAAACTCAGATCTTTAGAAAATCCCTCTTTCTAGTCCCAATATCTGTTCCTGGACTCGATCTAGGGCAGTTGTTATTTCTGGCACTTGGAGCTTTTGAAGTCAGTTCCACAGATATTGCTCTGAGCAGGTCTATACGTAAGTGCAGAGATTTTATGCAGGCTCTATCCAAGGAAACTTTAGTTTTCTCTCAGTTGGTTTTGGGTTCCCTACCCTCCAAACTTCACTGTAAATTCTCGTATCATCTGGATTTGGCAAAATGTTTTAGATGAACTGTTGGTTAAAGGAAAAAGCTGATGGTTTACCAGACAAAACATAATCTCCACTGCCAAAGATACATTTTGAAAATCATTGTAATTTTTAATAATTAAGTGTGAAACTCTGAAAACATATCTTGCTTAACATTTTTTTCCCACAAAATCTTCCTAGAATTCACATTGTATAAGACGTACTCCTTCTTGATTTCCTAGTTTCTAGCTACTGCCAAGTGTCTCTGTAGCTGGAACCTTGCAGAGTGTTTGCTTAATAAATATTTGTGGACTGAAAGAAAAATCAGATTATAATAGACAGTGTATGAGGACATGGCAAATCTCTTAGATCTAAAATGTTTCACATGATGGTCTGATACTATATAATTTATAATTTAAGTAGATTATAATATGGAGCTATAGCCATGTAAGTCTTTAGTTCTCAGGTGAGAAAGTTATTGTCTTCATAGTTGGCTGTGGATATGGTAGCACACATAGGCAGCAGCGCCAGGTTATTATTAAATTATTCTAAGAATGTGAAATATTTGAGGGCCAAGGCTATGGATAATATCAAAGGAAATTAAGTATACTGAAACTACATGATGTCTGATATGAAATATCTATAGAAAATTGGAAACTTCCTTCCTTTGCTCTGGCTCATGGTGGCTTTTAGGCCGCATTCACCGACCTGATTCCTGTCTGAAACTCACAACAATCTTATGGGGCAGGAGGCTCAGAATGTCCCTGTCTTTTTGAGGGGTGAAGAATTTTAACCTCAGGAGGGTTTGTTGACCTTCTAAAGTTTTCCAGCATTATTGGCAGGTTTTGGACTGAAACACAGACTTCTAGACTCTTCATCAAGTGCCCTTTCTCATTCTAACATCAAGAGAAAAGAAAACAAAGCATACGAAGAAAGAAAAAGAAAAAAAGTTTAATTTCACAGGTTGTTACAAATGACAGCCTTATGTTAAAAAGTATTTTAAAATGTAATAAACATGGTGAACTTTGTAATAGATTTCCTGGGAAACGTTGCTAATGGTTCAATGCATTTACACATGTCAGTCTTCAAGATCCAGCCCTTCTCAGGTCTTGGGAGGCAGAAGAGGATAAAGAGAAGGCACCTGGGCCTAAAGCTCCCTGTTCAGGCATATTTCCATGTTTGATTCCAATGTCTGCACTAGCAGCCAGAACAGTCTTCCCAAAACACAAATCCAATCATGCCACAATCATTTAAAACCCTTCTGGTGTTCTGCCCCAGCTTCATCTCCCACCTTTCAAACAGTCCACACTGAGGCTCTTTTATGTTTCTTCATCTTTGCTTATGTGGCCCCTTCTACCTGGAAAAACAAAGAAGCAAAGAAACAAACCTATTTAGCCTTCAAGGCTTTGTTTTCATATCTTTTCTTCTATGAAGACTTCCATGATCTTCCACTCTTACCTGTGCTTCTAAGACAGAATTAGGCCCACTCTTCTGAGTGTATCCACAGAACACAGTGTTTACTTGCAGATTACATCGCAATTGTGATGCAGGTCTATACATAAGTGCAGAAATTTTATGCAGGCTCTATCCAAGGAAACCTTAGTTTTCTATCAGTTGATCTTGAGTTCCCAAAATGTGGGCACACACACATTTGAACTATATTTTGAGCTTCTCGCTGGCTGAGCCTTGTCTTCTTTCCACATGTTGCACAGTGCCAGCTCTTAGAAAATGATGAATTAATAAACTAAAGAAACAATTGCAACTGTTCCAGACAAACCACAAGGTTTCTGGTTATATGGGAGTTCTCTTTATGGAAGAGAATGTGAAGAGTGTCCCAAGTTCAGAGGAGTTTCATTTTGCTCTGACTTCTTATGCGGTGATTAAACACAAAAACGTTGAGGGCAGGGAAGAGTCCAAAGGAAGGCATGAGAGTTGCAGACATTGCAAAAGCTGAGGTCACTATAAACCTGGACTTTAAAGTTTTGTAAAGCTTTGGGTGACATTATTTCATTCTCTTAAAGGAGAAACCACAAGTAAAGTGAGTACCTGGCAGATAATTGATGCTCAACATAAGTAAGGTCCCATCTCTGCGTACTTGTCTGATGAAATGCAAACTACATTCTCCTTAAACTTATTAATTCCATTACTCAGCACATGTTTATTGAGTATATGCTCTCTGCCAGGCCTGTGCTAGGCTCTTTTGCAAGAAGAATGTATGGAAGAGAACAAAGACAAGAGCAAATCCTTGGGAGATGTTCGCTGTCTAGTTCTGTTGTCTTCTATACATTATTCTTGGAAGATCTCATTTATTTTGGGGGTTTCATCTATATGTTAAACACTGACCATTTTATCTCTCTCCCAGATCTCTCACTTGATTTGTATATCCAATGCCAATTGGCCATCTCTACCCACAAATCCAACATGCCGATGGCTGACCCTGTTGTCTTCCTCACAATGCCTGATATTTTCCTCTTATCCCAGGAAATAACATCACCAGTCACTTATGCTCCAAACCCTGGAATCACAAACTTCAAGGAATATTTGTTAAGTGTCTCCCTTGGACCTTGCACTAGGAGAATATTTTGATAAACATTGCCTGATCTTTGTTTTTTTTCTTCTTTATACCAGTCCTTCACTCCCACTTTCCCATATCCAGCCTACTTGAATTTGATTTGTTTGATTCCTACAAAGTTTCTTTTCCCTCCTCTTCTTCTCCATAGCCAGTGTCCTGATTAAAGTTTACAAAACCTCTCACTTTTACAATTGGAATATCTTCCTCTCCTCAATGCTTCTAGAGTATTTTCTGAAGTCTCTGATGGCTCCTCTTTCTTATAGAATGAAGTCTACCCTCAGTTTGCCATCCAGAATCCTAAATGATCTGCTGATGACCCACCTACCTAGCCTTATCCTTCTGTACCTTTCTCCACCCCAGAACCTTGATCTCCAGCAACATGATTAACTTATTTTTTTAAAAAAATAGGCCCCAATACTTTCAACTATAGCATCTTGCTTGAGATGTTGATCTCCTTAGAGGGCCTTTTCTCCCTTTGAAATCTTACCTAGCTTTAAAATTTCAGCTTCATCTCCTGTCTTTCCTGTTTTTCAATATCTCCTTAGACTATAGTAATGTTTCCTTCCCTCCTACTTCCAGAGGGCTTCCTTTGTATCATGGTAGTCAGTCACCCAGGAGAGCTCAGTGTGAGTGCTAGAGAAGACAGGCTCTATCTACAGTTCATCCATCTGGTTCCACTTCTAATTTCAAATGGGACATTATATAACTGATCATAATCCTTATGATCTTAGGTTATTATGTTCTGAATTTGTGAAGAGAGAACATCCCAAACCAATGACTCTCCAGGTGCTTTGCTGCTTGATTTAGTTAAAAAGGAAAAAGTTATTTGGAACACATAAATGTCCTGTGAAAAAAAAAACAAAGCCAAACCTTGTATGAAGTATGGTAGAATCATCGTGGGAGTTTAAAGGAAAAGGGCAGGGAGTGGCTAACTAGGTTAGGGAGGTTTAGCTGAAGAGAATAATAAAATGAAATGACTAGAGCAGTGATAACATCAAGGCAGGTTCTTAAGCAATTTTCATGCCGTTTGTTGGGGTACATTAGGTAACTGTCCTACTTTGTCCCAGCTGGTGTGAAGCGAAATAACTTGGCAATGATTATTGCACAAAAACATGATGACATAAAGGCAATAGAGGCTGTAGGTAGTGTTAGAACTTCATCTGGAGTTACAGGAGGTTTGATCCAGGGTAAAAATCAACAGACTGAAAAAATATAGGACATAGAGGATAATTTGATTCTCTCTATAGAATCTATTATTTTCCATATATAGAAAATAGGGCAAAACAATAACAAAAACTTTGTTTTCTCATTTATAGTTTACCTCTTGGAATACATAGAAAATCACTTCAAAACTTTGGTTTTCTAGTAAAGCAGCGCACACTAAAGTAACTGACACTTGAAGTCATTCAGACAGTGGAAAATTAAACCATCCACTGAAAACTTGTGGTGCCATTGAAACAAGCAAATATGTTTCACCTGAAGATGATATTGAGTTATGAAGCTAGGTAATATCCGCTCTGTATAGCTGCTTCTGTCCTGTGTCCCCTGCCACCCTACCCAGGTAGTCTCTTTCTTCTCTGGCCTCTCACAGTCTCACGGGCATATATCAATTACAACATTTTCCAGACTGCCTTTAATTGTGTTGTTTCTTCTCTAGACTGAGTATTCCTCAGGGATCTTAGGGCCATTTCTCAAATGTTTTCGCATTTCCTCCAACAATGAAATTCCAAGTTTTGTTTTGCCTTTTTATAATTACCTTTACTTAATGAGGAAAGAGGGCAGAACAAGAACTTGGAGGAAAAATGTGAGCTGTTTCAACTGGAGTCCTCCCATGCCAGAAAGGAATGAGATGAAATATAAACATCAAACAAATACAGCTTGATGGTCCATTATAAAGGGATGAGCATCTGCTGAGGATCTTTCTTAGGAAGGAAGAAGCTGACTGTATCATTATAAGTCAGGATTTAATGAGGAGGAGCTGTTCAGGACTCAGAACTGCAGCAAATAATACAGCTCCAAAGGCCAGGAGACCGGAGGGGAAATAGAACAATGCCTTCCCCCAAATGGGGTACAGGGTTCCTCTTCTGGGTCACTGGCTGCCTTTTTGTGAAAACAGAAGAGGGCTGTGCATGTGAGGAGGAGACGGAGGTACACTGCAAGAGTCTGCATTCCCCCAGCAGACAGGACCTCTTTACTGAGGAGACGGGGCTTGGCATCTGAAGCCCAGTTTTACATACAGGTACCACCAGCAACCAACCGGGTAACCTGGAGCTCTGAGCCTGTTTCACCACCATTCTAAGGTGGCATGGAAATCTCCTGTGCCTCAGTCTTAGAGGGAAGCTCTGAAAGCTAATGAAGTAAAGGATGGAAAAGTGCTTTGTATTATCATGTCTTACGCTCCACAGGAGCTTGTTATAGGCAGCTTTGCCTGAAAGGGGTCTAAACTTATTATCAGTCGTTAACTTTTTGAGTTGTTCCTGAGTGACTCTCTCTGGCAATGGGATTTAAAGGGAAGATGAAAAGAAGTGAGTCTTGAGGTCCAGTGGTCTGAAGGAGGAGTGAGGGAGGAGAGAAGAGGGAAACACTGCGAAGCACGGTATGAGAAAGACCGATGGAAGGGGATGGAACACCCTCCCTCAGTTGGCTCCTAAGCTAGCCTTGGCCTGGAGAACCAGGAGATTGAGCCAGAGACACAGCCTGCTAGGCCTGACATGGGGGCCTCACCCAGGCACTGGGTCTGGGAGCAAGGACACAACCTGAGGCAACCATGGCCTTTCTCTTCACTGAGGGCTGGAGTCAAGTTCATAAAGAGAGTTGGTGGATGGACTGTGCCAGAGAAAACAGGTGAACAAAACAGAGCCTCACCCGAGACTTCAGGCAGGGAAAAGGAACATAGGAGCATAGATTTCTTTCTGAAACAGGTGTGTGTGTATACATGGCAAAACATGCAGGTGCCCTATTTGGGAAAGACAGTGTATGAAGAAGACCAGTCCTTTCAAGGTCAGTGTTTGTCTTGGAAGCACACTCTATTTGTACCTCTTCAAACAAGGGGCCCTGCCAGGTGCAGCGGCGAGCACTTGCAATCCCACAGCTACTTGGGAGGTTGAGGTGGGAGGATCTCTTGAACTCAGGAGAGTTTGAGACTAGCCTAGACAACATAGGAAGACTCCATCTCAAAACAAAAAAAGAAAAACAAGCTGCCCTTAAAACAGGATTTCTCAATCTCAGCATTATCAACATTTTTGGGCCAGAAAGTTCTTTCTTGTGGGGTTGTCCTATGCATTGTACAATGTTTAGCAGGACCCCTGGCCTCTACCTATGAGCACCCTCTCCCCACTTGTGACACCCAAAAATGTGTCCGTGTTCAGTGGGAGTGTAAAATTGTCCCCAGCTGAGACCTACTGGCTTAAATGTTCTAAAGGAGGAGGTTTCTTTGTTGGTATGTTCAACTATTTTCTTATCTCAGGTTTTCCTTTTTTCCTCACTGGAATAAGTTGTTAAATCCTGCTTTACATAATTAATTAATTTGCTCATTCATTTAACCAAGTTTCCTCCTCATTAAGGTGATAATGGTAATAAGAAATGATATTTTGGAGGTTAAAATGAGACACTGTTTGAGCAAATGGTGGATAAACCGTGTCTTATTTAACTAATTAGAAAGTATAATTAGCACATTTGCAAAATTATTGAGGGAAGCAGTGTAGAGCTCTTAATTGGAACACCGAATTTGGAGTCAGAAACCCTGTTGTCAAGTCTCTGCCCACATGTGTAGGCTATGGCAACTCAAGCCTAGAGCCTTAAGATCCCAATGAGTTTAATGTGGTCACATGGTACATTACTATGGTAATACCATTTCATTTTTCTACTTTCATGAATCTAAGAGCAAAAAGCTGTCAGTAGGAAGTTTTCTGTAGTTGTTTGCCTTTGCCAAAATAGTAATCTTATGAATTGCATCAAACACGAGTATCCCGGCCCGCGGGATTGTCGAAGCAGGCCCTGGAGGAGGGAGTGGGAATTTGGGGAACAAGAGACACGAGAAATGGAGACAAGACAGTGCTCTGATCAAGTCTCGTTTAATGGCGGTAATGCAGTGCCTTATATACACTTGGAGAGGAAGGGGTTGGGCCAAGGCGGAAATGATCTCATTTCAGAGGGCGCGGCCAGGCAGGTTTCGGTTTCAACGGGTAGTCATGTTGCGCCTGCACTAGGAAGTAACCATTTTGCTACGAAGTAACAATTTGCCAATTTGCACGCGCGGGAAAGATGGGTGAAGAAGAAGCAGGAAGAGCGCCATCTTGTGTGAGGTATTTAATACAGGGAAAAGACAAATCTGGGAAGGAGGTGAGAGGTGGAAATGAATAGAGCTCAGGCATCTAATCGTCAATAATTACTCGCTATGGCCGGGGCGCACAGCTCCGGACAGGTCCCCCTTTTTATTGTTTTATGACAAGAAAACGACCCCCCGGGAACTGCGCCTGTCTTAGGTTGGGTCAACTCATCCCCACCTTCTAGGCCCGTCATGGGATAAGGCAGCAGCAAAGGCGGCCCTCCTGTCTTAGGCTCCGGTGGAGATAGTGTCCTCTTACCCGTCATTGACTGTCCAGTTCAGCACACAGGGGAGGTGGTCTTATTGAGGTAAATAAGACTCACCATTTTCAGTCATCTCAAGGCGATGATAATGGACCTGTATAGGTTTGGCCTGGAAGGCCTCGATTTGTTTTCTGACGAATGCCATAAGCTTATTAAGGATTATAGGCCCGAGAGTGAGGAAGAGTAGAAGAGTAAGTAAAGGACCAAGAAATGGCAGGAGATAGGGGAGAAGTCCATCGAGTCCCGTCCACAATGGATTGGTGGCCAGGCCCTTTCTGCGCTTTTCTAGTTCTTCTTGTAAAGTCTTTATCTTATCTCTGACAATTCCGGATTTGTTGGCGTAAAAACAGCACTTTTCCTGTAAAGCCAAACAGATCCCTCCCTGTTCTGCTGTTAATAAATCTAGACCTCTTCTATTTTGGAGAACTACTTCAGCTAATGAGTCTACTTGGTCTTGTAAATCTTGTATAGTACTGGATAAGGTCTGTACATCTGAAATTAATTGGTTGGATAATTTAGTATATTGGGTTAGTGAGACCCCTAGGCCTGTGGCTCCTGTGTCTATTAGTCCAGTGAATGCCTTCCCGTCTAACCATAAGGTTAGAGAGTGTTTTTGATTTGTAATTGGTTGCACCCAATATATGTCTGATGATCCGAAACCTTTTATATTTCTATTAGAGTGTTGAATATTATTATTTGTTTTGACCAAAGGTAGCAGGATTAGCTGAGCTATTCTAACTCCTTGAGGGACAGTAATAATACTATCAATAGCTCTGGCCATAATTTTAATTTCTCCTTCATAATCATTATCGATAACTCCAGGGAGGACTTGTAAGCCTCTCATGGTGACACTACTTCTTCCCAAAAGCAGCCCAAGAGTGTTAGGTGGTAAAGGTCCATATATTCCAGTATTTAAGGTCTGTGGTCCCATTTCAGGTGTTAGTACTGTGTGGGAGGTGGAACTGAGGTCCACTCCTGCACTTCCTGGGGTTGCTCTACTAAGTTTTGAAATGGATTGCTGCTGCTGGCTGGAACAAAGCTGACTGCCCCATATGCTTGTTTCGGGGCCTGAGGCTGGCCCCTCATCCCGTTTCCCTGCCTAGGGGATAAAGGATTTCCTTGACTGTCAGTTTTAGATTTACATTCGTTTGCCCAGTGCCTTCCTCTTTTACACCTTGGGCAAAGGCCTGGAATTTTTGCTTCTGGATTTTTATTTTGGTTTTCATGGCAATCTTTTGCAAAGTGTCCCCTTTTACCGCATCTAAAACATCCCCCTTTTGGAACATGTTGTCCAGGCTGCTGAGGTGGGCGCAAGGAACCCTCCATAGCGTCTGAGTTGGGTATTTTTTCATTTCCTGTCTTTAGCTTTTGGAGCCTAATTATCAATGATTGATGTAACTCTTCAAGTTTAATTTGTTCCTCTAGTTGAGCAATTTTTTGTTTTAATTCTTCTTTGGGATCTATTGCTGCCATAACAATGGGCGCAGAAGCCTCATTACGTGTCCCATTATATGGGGGTGGGCGTGAAGTAAAGGGAGGCAAATCAGGGTTGTGATATTTAGCCGCCTCTTCCTCTAAATCATCCCAATTTATGTCTGATTGATTAGGCTTATTAATTTCCTCCTCTTTTTGAAGCATCTGTAAAATTGGGTATTTTTTTGGTTTGTTTTCGTGTGGCATTTCTTTATCTGTTACAGAAGGAGACTTGATTTCCTCATGATCACTTTCGAGGGAAATGAGATCCTCCTCAGTATCTTGCGGAGGCTTTGTAAGGTTAGAGCGGGAGCTAACCTTTAAAATATGCTCTGTCTGAGCGACCGCAGCCATGACTTGCGGATCGGCCTCCTTCTTATCTATTAAATCTCTAATGAGGTTCCAATAAGAGAAGGCGGTCACAGGAATTTTTTCTGGCCCAAAAGTATTATAATAGTCCTGAAGACAATCCCCTACTCTACGCCATCTTTTAATATCAATAGTTCCTTCCTGTGGGAACCAAGGGCAAGTGTCTTTTACAAAATCAAAAAATTTAAACAAATCATTACCTTTAACCTTTACTCCTCGTATCTTTAAAGCCTCTTTTAATTGTCCTACATAGATCTGATGTTGGCTTAATTCTTGTCCCATTTCGGACGCGTCACTTACCTTCGATTCTGACACGGCAGGTTCCCGCGGTGATCGGAAGAGTTCACTTTCTTTTGTCTTCGTTAGCGGTCGACCGTCCTTTGGCGTCCTCTTCCTCACGGAGTCCCTCGTTTCCAGGTCCCTGTTCGGGCGCCACGTATCCCGGCCCGCGGGATTGTCGAAGCAGGCCCTGGAGGAGGGAGTGGGAATTTGGGGAACAAGAGACACGAGAAATGGAGACAAGACAGTGCTCTGATCAAGTCTCGTTTAATGGCGGTAATGCAGTGCCTTATATACACTTGGAGAGGAAGGGGTTGGGCCAAGGCGGAAATGATCTCATTTCAGAGGGCGCGGCCAGGCAGGTTTCGGTTTCAACGGGTAGTCATGTTGCGCCTGCGCTAGGAAGTAACCATTTTGCTACGAAGTAACAATTTGCCAATTTGCACGCGCGGGAAAGATGGGTGAAGAAGAAGCAGGAAGAGCGCCATCTTGTGTGAGGTATTTAATACAGGGAAAAGACAAATCTGGGAAGGAGGTGAGAGGTGGAAATGAATAGAGCTCAGGCATCTAATCGTCAATAATTACTCGCTATGGCCGGGGCGCACAGCTCCGGACACACGAGTGGGACTAATTTGTATTGATGAACCCATAGAGATATGTAGGTATGGAAAAAACAAATAAAATAGTAAAAGAGAGGTAAGAAATCTCCAAAGGAACCAACTTGATGAATTAAATTGATCAGTGAATCTGTAACCATTGAATCAATATATGAAAACTGCATAAATTCTTAATAAAAATAGGAAAATAAAACAGAAATACTTTAAACAAGGGACTGAATCAGAAAAACACACGAGAGGCTGAAACTGATCTGCTTCATAGGAGATGTTTTGAAGGTGAAACTTTAAGAGAAAGGTAAGTGAAAGCAGCTTATGGCAAATAGACCATGAGCAAGTTGGCTATATGCAAATTGATTTTAAAGGCATTAATTTTAGGCCCATTGGCTTTAGTTAAGCTGCTTTCTTAGAAAACTGCACTGCTCTGTTGATTCTGAGGTTAGAAGGTCAGTTTTTGGAGTATAAAGAAAAAAAAAAAGTATAGGCAGATACAGGAAAAGTGAAATAAGGCAGACTGAAAGCACAGATTTCTGTCAAGAGACTACATCCTGTAGTTCTGGCACCAGATGAAATGGAGACATGGTTGAGGCTTACCCCCAGCTAAGGTCCCCTTAGCTGAGATACCTTCCCACCTTCCCAACCAATCTCTCCACCTGTCTCTCACCAGCTCCTCATCCCGCCTTATTTGTTTCTCACAGTATTTGTCATGTCCTGAGTTACAGATTTATTTGTCTATTTGCTTATTATCAATCTCCTGTACCACCTCAACCGCCTGCAGACATACACACACACACACTTGTGCACACATACATGCACACGCATGTGCAGGAATGTAAAGTCTTTAGTTACTACTGTCTTCTGCAGGGCTTTTCCTTATTTGTCAGGATACTTAGGCATTAAAATTATTATTAATTAATATGAATTATAAGTATTTCTTAATGTAAAAACTATTAAATTATAATAAATATTTGTTTATTTAGCCACTGGCTGCTGGGCCTCTTATGCCCTGATCCCCGATCCTCACAATAGCTTTGCGAAGTGTGGATCGTGTCACATCTTCAAGAAACTCACAGGTCTAGCTGGGCAGGTTAAATGTATTCACAGTAAATATTTGTTTGTTTGTTCAGAAAGGTTTAGAAACAAACCTAAGATCACACAGGTAGTAATTAGCTTAGCTAGTATTTAGAGTTGGGTTAACTAAAGTCTTTCCAAAATGCCATAGTGCCCCAAAAGAGCAATGAGCATCAGACAAAGAAAGGCCTTTCTTTCTGTTCTAAAGTATCCTTAAAATTCCACCAGTTTATCTTGTGATCTTTTGGTCTGTTCCATGCTCAGGTGCAGATCAGAGTGCTGGAAGACGCTTGGAAGGTCACTTGGTTCAAGTGACTGACCTGGCCCAGGTGAGAGACACCTATGCAAGGCCACCAGCTCGAAACTCCAGAACCTTTTAGAGATGATGCTAAAGTAGCACTTTCCAGTAGAAATACAATGTGAGTCACAAATCATTAAAAGTATTCTGACAGTCACATTAAAAAAGGCCAAATTAATTTTAATAATATATTTTGTCTAACACTATATATCTAAAATATTATCATGTCACTATCCACTCCATATAAAAATGAGTGACGATGTATTTTACAGTAATTCTAACATTAGATGAATTAAAATAAGCCAACATGTAAAATTCTCTTTCTCCGTTGCTCCAGCCACATTTCCAGTGCTTGACAGCCCCATGTGGCTGGTGATGGCTTTCATGACAAGCGAGATGTCAGAGAAACACTTGGTGCTGGCCAATCGGATGGACGAGCTTCCTCACGGGTCCTTTGTGTAATATCTTCCTGAGGATTTTGGAGTCTCTCCAGCACGGCCGCTCTGGGTGAACAGCCTGCTTACCCAATGGCTCTGTGTTCCAACAAACAAGGCAGAAGCTTCACACCTTTCACAATCCTCAAAAATCACGGTGTGCCACTTCTTCTGTACCCTGGTGTTTAAAGCAGATGCAAAGTCACCCAGATTCATAGGGAGAGGCCATAGATCCCCTCCCACTTTGATGGAAAGAACTATCAGATAATTTGGGGCCATGTTTTAAAACTACCACTTCTCTTTAGTGGGTTGATTTGCGTCCTGTAAAATATGTCCAAGTCTTAAATTCTAGTACTATCAATGTGACCTTATTTGGAAATAGGGTCTTTGCAGATCTAATTAAGTTAAAGATCTCAATATGAGATCATCCTGGATTTAGGGTAGGTACTGAATCTGATAACTGGTGGGTTTTTGGAGGGGACAGAGTCTCTATTGCCCAGGCTGGAGTGCAGTGGCGCTATCTTGGCTCATTGCCAACCTCCCGGGTTCAAGAGATTCTCATGCCTCAGCTCCTGAGTAGCTGGGACTACAGGCATTACAGGCATGCACCATCACAAGTAGTGTTTTTTTTTTTTTTTTTTTTAGTAGAGATAGGGTTTGGTCATGTTGCCCAGGCTGGTCTCAAACTCCTGACTTCAGGTGATCTACCATGTTGCCCTCCTAAAATACTGGGATTACAGTATTTCTTGATGAGATATACATCTCATCAAGAAATGCTCTTTGGAAACATTATTTGTTTAATCAGAGTCCCAGATGGTCTCAGTTTATCTAAGTGGCTGACCAAATTATAAGAGAAAATTATATTCGGCCTGTTTTAAATCTCTTTGGATATTCCCTCTTACTCTCTGCTTTTTACCTTCTCAGAGATACATGTGCCCAAAGAGAATGAAAATGGCTGGTTTCTCTTTTACTCTTCATGAGTTAAATTTAGTCTTCCAACCACCTTAACTTCAACTAAAACTACTGCTTTCTGTATCATCAAGAGGGCATCATGTGGATTGTATAACCAGCGATGTCTTGTCAGCTGAATTGTACTTACTATTCTAATGCCTACGAAATGCATAGCATCACCAGTTATACATACCATTATGGTTAGTTTTTCTTCCCAGATATAAACTTTGTGTTTCTGTTATTTTTCATCTTTTGCTCTTCGGGGATTATAAGTGTGGACCATAAAGCACAGAAATTGTGTGCCTGTATGTAGGGGTGTGTGTGTGTGTGTGTGTGTGTGTGTATGCGTGCATTCAGGAGAAAGCATTTTAACTTTGTAGATGCAGGTGGATTTTCCAAGTAACCCAGATACAAAAAGACATCTTTCTCCTTTCTGGACTTAAAATACAATTTCTTGCCAAGACTAGGAAGCAAAAGCATACACCTAGAGTACATCCAAACACCTATGAAAAGATCTGCGGACCAATTCCAAGTACTCTTCCTTTCAAAGTAGATTTAAAGCTGGTGGAAACTGCCAGTCTAGTGACTTAATCAATATAAAAGTTAAAAGGCAAACTTGATAATGATCCTCATGATTTCACTACATTCATATTCCTACACAAGTGACATCAACGTGGAAGAAATGGTCTGAAAGAGCAGAGTTGGGAAAATATTTAAATAAGTCATCAGTCCTGCCACCTCAACACTGTGGCATCTTGACTGAATATTTGGAAGGACAAGAAACAAGTCATAAACCTCTGTACCCTGGGCATGAATGACAGCTGACATAAGAAGATACAGGGCAGCCTCACCAAGCCACCACAGCTGCTTCTAAGGGTGTGTTTCCAGCCTTTCTGGGAGGGGGATATATGGAGCCTGAGGAGCCTGTGCAGACATTTATCAACAGGAAGGAACAGCAAATGGGAAAAGATGGGTACAGGAGTAAAATGCTGCCAACCACAGCTTTGTTCAAGGTGGGATCTGGTGAAGAAAGAGAAAGAAGGAAGAATAGTGCTTTTCTTTCTAGAGTCACCAAACTAAAAATGAATGTGGATGTAAGTAATTGGAGTGGGAGAACTCACAAATTCTGCTCTATACCTCTTCAGTTTTACATGTGTTTAGGAATATACTGGGGGTTTTGTTAATATGCGGATTCTGACAAAGTTAATCTGGGATGAGATTGAGATGCTGCATTACTAACAAGTTCCCAGGTGATACAATGCTGTCAAACCCCACTTTAGGCATTAAGGCTATAAATGGAAGATTGGGTAGTAAAAGAATGAAGGAGGAAATGAGGGTGTGTGGAGGGTTGTAAACCCCAGTACCCTCCGTGCCTTTCATGCCCTGGGCCCACTTCCATGGAGGGATACTTTGGATTCTTCTACAACTAAATCTTTTTAAGTGGGATCCATGACAGAATTCCCTCTTATAAGAATGTTAGTGGGGAGGTTCCAAGATGGCCGAATAGGAACAGCTCTAGTCTACAGCTCCCAGTGTGAGCAACGCAGAAGACAGGTGATTTCTGCATTTCCAACTGAACTTTGAAGAGAGTAATGGTTCTCCCAGCACAGAGTTTGAGATCTGAGAACAGACAGACTGCCTCCTCAAGTGGGTCCCTGACCCCCGAGTAGCCTTAATGGGAGCCACCTCCCAGTAGGGGCTGACTGACACCTCATACGGCTGGGTGCCCTTCTGAGATGAAACTTCCAGAGGAAGGATCAGGTAGTAACATTTGCCATTCTGCAATATTGGCTGTTCTGCAGGCTCTGCTGGTGATACCCAGGCAAACAGGGTTGGGAGTGGACCTCCAGCAAACTCCAACAGACCTGCAGCTGAGGGTCCTGATAGTTAGAAGGAAAACTAACAAACAGAAAGGACATCCACACCAAAACCCCATCTGTACGTTACCATCATCAAAGACCAAAAGTAGATAAAACCACAAAGATGGGGAGAAACCAGAGCAGAAAAGCTGAAAATTCTAAAACTCAGAGTGCCTCTTCTCCTCCAAAGGAATGCAGCTCCTCACCAGTAACAGAACAAAGCTGAACAGAGAATGACTTTGACGAGTTGAGAGAGTAAGGCTTCAGACGATCTGTAATAACAAACTTCTCCAAGCTAAAGGAGGATGTTCGAACCCATCGCAAAGAAGCTAAAAACCTTGAAAAAAGATTAGATGAATGGCTAACTAGAATAAAGAGCATAGAGGAGACCTTAAATGACCTGATGGAGCTGAAAACCATGGCATGAAAACTATGTGACACATGCACAAGCTTCAGTAGTCGATTCAATCAAGTGGAAGAAAGAGTATTAGTGATTGAAATGAAATGAAGTGAGAAGAGAAGTTTAGAGAAAAAAGAGTAAAAAGAAATGAACAAAGCCTCCAAGAAATATGGGACTATGTGAAAAGACCAAATCTACGTCTGATTGGTGTGCCTGAAAATGACAGGGAGAATGGAACCAAGTTGGAAAACACTCTTCAGGGTATTATCCAGGAGAACTTCTCCAACCTAGCAAGGCAGGCCAACATTCAAATTCAGGAAATACAGAGAATGCCACAAAGATACTCCTCGAGAAGAGCAACTCCAAGACACAAAATTGTCAGATTCACTGAAGTTGAAATGAGGGAAAAAATGTTAAGGGCAGCCAGAGAGAAAGGTTGGGTTACCCACAAAGGGAAGCCCATCAGACTAACAGCAGATCTCTCAGCAGAAACTCTACAAGCCAGAAGAGGGTGGAGGCCAATATTCAACATTCTTAAAGAAAAGAATTTTTAACCCAGAATTTCATATCCAGCCAAACTAAGCTTCATAAGAGAAGGAGAAATAAAATCCTTTACAGACAAACAAATGCTGAGAGATTTTGTCACCATCAGGCCTGCCTTACAAGAGCTCCTGAAGGAAGCACTAAACATGGAAAGGAACAGCTAGTACCAGCCACTGCAAAAACATGCCAAAAATCTTAAAGACCATCGATGCTAGGAAGAAACTGCATCAACTAATGAGCAAAATAACCGGCTAACATCATAATGACAGGATCAACTTAGCACATAATAATATTAACCTTAAAAGTAAATGGGCTAAATGCTTCAATTAAAAGACACAGACTGGCAAATTGGATAAAGAGTCAAGACCCATCAGTATGCTGTATTCAGGAGACCCATCTCATGTGCAGAGACACATATAGGCTCAAAATAAAGGGATGGAGGAAGATCTACTAAGCAAAAGGAAAACAAAAAAAAGCAGGGGTTGCAATCTTAATCTCTGATAAAACAGACTTTAAACCAACAAAGATCAAAAGAGACAAAGAAGGCCATTACATAATGGTAAAGGGATCAATTCAACAAGAAGACCTGATTATCCTAAATATATATGCACCCAATACAGGAGCACCCAGATTCATAAAGCAAGTCCTTAGAGACCAACAAAGAGACTTAGATTCCCACACAATAATAATGGGAGACTTTAACACCCTACTGTCAACATTAGACAGATCAATAAGATAGAAAGTAAACAAAGATATCCAGGAATTGAACTCAGCTCTGCATCAAGCAGACCTAATAGACATATACAGAATTCTCTATCCCAAATCAACAGAATATACATTCTCAGCACCACATCACACTTATTCCAAAATTGACCACATAGTTGGAAGTAAAGCACTCCTCAGCAAATGTAAAAGAACAGAAATTATAACAAACTGTCTCTCAGACCACAGGGCAATCAAACTACAACTCAGGATTAAGAAACTCACTCAAAACTGCTCAACTACATGGAAATGGAACAACCTGCTCCTAAATGACTACCGGGTGCATAACGAAATGAAGTCAGCAATAAAAATGTTCTTTGAAACCAACGAGAACAAAGAAACAACATACCAGAATCTCTGGGACACATATAAAGCAGTGTGTAGAGGGAAATTTATAGCACTAAATGCCCACAAGAGAAAGCAGGAAAGATCTAAAACTGACACCTTAACATCACAATTAAAAGAACCAGAGAAACAAGAGCAAACACATTCAAAAGCTAGCAGAAGGCAAAAAATAACTAAGATCAGAGCAGAACTGAAGGCGATAGAGACATTAAAAAAAACCCTTCCAAAAATCAATGAATCCAGAAGCTGATTTTTTGAAAAGAAAAACAAAATTGTTAGACCGCTAGCAAGACTAATAAAGAAGAAAAGAGAGAAAAATCAAATAGACACAATAAAAAATGATAAACGGGATCTCACTACCAATCCCACAAAAATACAGACTACCCTCAGGGAATACTGTAAACACCTCTACACAAATAAACCAGAAAATCTAGAAGAAATGGATAAATTCCTGGACACATACACCCTCCCAAGACTGAACCAGGAAGAAGTTGAATCCCTGAATAGACCAATAACAGGCTCTGAAATTGAGGCAATAATTAATGGCCTACCAAGCAAAAAAAGTCCAGGGCCAGATGATTCACAGCCAAATTCTACCAGAGGTACAAAGAGGAGTTGGGAGCATTCCTTCGAAAACTATTCCAATCAATAGAAAAGTAGGGAAACCTCCCTAACTCATTTTATGAGGCCAGCATCATCCTGATAACAAAGCCTGGCAGAGACACAACAAAAAAAGAGAATTTTAGACCAATATCCCTGATTAACATCAATGCAAAAATCCTCAGTAAAATACTGACAAACTGAATCCCGCAGCACATAGAAAAGCTTATCCACCATGATCAAGTTGGTTTCATCCCTGGGATGCAAGGCTGGTTCAACATACACAAATCAATAAACGTAATCCATCATATAAACAGAACCAAAAACAAAAACCACATGATTATCTCAATAGATGCAGAAAAGGCTTTTGACAAAATTCAACAGCCCTTCATGCTAAAAACTCTCAATAAACTAGGTATTGATGGGATGTATCGCAAAGTAATAAGAGCTATTTATTACAAATCCACAGCCAATATCATCCTGAATGCACGAAAACTGGAAGCATTCCCTTTGAAAACTCTCACAAGACAGAGATGCCCTCTCTCACCACTCCTATTCGACATAGTGTTGGAAGTTCTGGCCAGGGCAATCAGCCAGGAGAAAGAAATAAAGGGTATTCAGTTAGGAAAAGAGGAAGTCAAATTGTCCCTGTTTGCAGATGACATGATTGTATATTCAGAAAACCCCATCATCTCAGCCCCAAATCTCCTTAAGCTGATAAGCAACTTCAGCAAAGTCTCAGGACACAAAATCAATGTGCAAAAATCACAAACATTCTTCTACACCAATAACAGACACACAAAGAGCCAAATCATGAGTGAACTCCCATTCACCATAGCTTCAAAGAGAATAAAATACCTAGGAATTCAACTTACAAGGGATGTGAAGGACCTCTTCAAGGAGAGCTACAAACCACTTCTCAATGAAATAAAAGAGGACACAAACAAATGGAAGAACATTCCATGCTCGTGGATAGGAAGAATGAATATCGTGAAAATGGCCATACTGGCCAAGGTAATTTATAGATTCAATGCCATTCCCACCAAGCTACCAATGCCTTTCTTCACAGAATTGGAAAAAACTGCTTTAAAGTTCATATAGAACCAAAAAAGAGCCCGCATTGCCAAGACAATCCTAAGCCAAAAGAACAAAGCTGGAGGCATCACACTACCTGACTTCAAACTATACGACAAGGCTACAGTAACCAAAAGAGGATGGTACTGGTACCAAAACAGAGATATAGACCAATGGAACAGAACAGAACCCTCAGAAATAATACCACACATCTACAATCATCTGATCTTTGACAAACCTGACAAAAACAAGAAATGGAGAAAAGATTCCCTGTTTAATAAATGGTGCTGGGAAAACTGGCTGAAACTGTATAAAACTGTATAAAGCTGAAACTGGATCCTTTCCTTACTCCTTATACAAACATTAATTCAAGATGGATTAAAGACTTAAATATTAGACCTAAAACCATAAAAACCCTAGAAGAAAACCTTGGCAGTGCCATTCAGGACATAGGAATGGTCAAGGACTTCATGACTAAAACACCAAAATCTATGGCAAAAAAAGTCAAAATTGACAAATGGGATCTAATCAAACTAAAGAGCTTCTGCACAGCAAAATAAACTACCATCAGAGTGAACAGGCAATCTACAGAATGGGAGAAAATTTTTACAATCCACCCATCTGACAAAGGGCTAATATCCAGAATCTACAAAGAACTTAAACAGATTTACAAGAAAAAAATCAAACAACCCCATCAAAAAGTGGGCAAAGGATATGAACAGACACTTCTTAAAAGAAGACATTTATGCAGCCCACAGACACATGAAAAAATGCTCCTTATCACTGGCCATCAGAGAAATGCAAATCAAAACCACAATGAGATACCATCTCACACCAGTTAGAATGGCAATCATTAAAAAGTCAGGAAACAACAGGTTCTGGAGAGGATGTGGAGAAATAGGAACACTTTTACACTGTTGATGGGACTGTAAACTAGTTCTACCATTGTGGAAGACAGTGTGGCAATTCCTCAAGGATCTAGAACTAGAAATACCATTTGACCCAGTCATCCCATTACTGGGTATATATCCAAATGATTATAAATCATGTTGCTATAAAGGTACATGCACACGTATTTTTATTGTGGTGCTAGTCACAATAGCAAAGACTTGAAACCAACCCAAATGTCCATCAGTGATAGACTGGATTAATAAAATGTGGCACATATACACCATGGAATACTATGCAGCCATAAAAAAGGATGAATTCATGTCCTCTGTAGGAACATGGATGAAGCTGGAAACCATTATTCTCAGGGAACTATCACAAGGACCAAAATCCGAACACTGCATGTTCCCACTTAGGTGGGAATTGAACAATGAGAACCCTTGGACACAGGGTGGGGAACATCATACACTGGGGCCTGTCGTGGGGTGCAGGGAGGGGGAAGGGATAGCGTTAGGAGATACACCTAATGTAAATGACGAGTTAATGGGTGCAGCACACCAACATGGCACATGTATAAATATGTAACAAACCTGCACGTTGTGCACATGTACCCTAGAACTTAAAGTATAATATAAAAAAAGAAAAAAAAAGAATGTTAGAGATTTACTTTTCTCAAATCTGTGTGACAAACAGTGACACAGAGTGTTGGAGTCATTCATTCTCCCCATTTTGTGGAGGGAAACACCACGGCTTCATGGTTGTAAAACTCTCGCATCAGAGATAAGCATTTCTGTTTCAAAGGCCGGAAACAGGAGAGGCTGCATGAAATCTAAGTGGATAACATCATAGATGAGATATCCCTGGGAATGCCTAGAAATGTCTATATTTTTGGTGAAACTGACAGGAGTTAGAGAAATATGTGGCCCTTCCAGGAACCACATGTGTACTGCTTAGGAGAGCCAGCATTGCGTCTCTTGCCTGCTCCAACAACCCGCAGAGGGAGGTGCCGCATGACTCCTCCTTTTCCTCCCTCTCCAGCCACCCCGCTGCTGGAGAAGCCAAAAGAGGGCAGCTGTGTGAAAACCAGACTATCCCCTTGCTCCCTTTCTCTTCCTTTACTCTTACACATTCACTGCTTTTAAAACATGTTTTAATGCATATTTTTCTTTTACTGTGAGCTTGTATGTTCACAACTTTTGTCAAGTTTTTCTACTGTTCTGTGTTTTATTATTGATTTATAAGAGCTCTTTATATATGTACATTAATAGAATTATGATATATGCTATGTACTATAATACATAAACTAGAGACACATGGCCTTCAAAGATGCAGATACTACTTCTTCTCTTTGGGCAGTGGTTCTGCAGAGTGTGAGTGTCCTATGGGTCACAATGTCCCCCCAATACTATTGCTGCAAAACAAAGCACTCCAAATTAAGTGGCGGGTTGAGAAAAAGTGGAGGTTAAATGGGTACCATCACCAGGTGGCTATTCAAATATCTCATCAATGTTTAGAGCCTCATGAAAATTCAATGCATCACATGCCCCATGAATAGTGAGTTCCTCCTTGGTCCTTCCGTCTATTCCAGTCCATGTTTTGCACACATAGGCTCTACTTTCTTGTCTAATATATCCCCCATGATACCTACCTCTATGCTTAGTTTCATCTGTCCTTATTTATTTGTTTCTCTAATATTTTATTGTAGAATTGAATAATCTTAAAAAAAATCTCAAGCATTCATTACCTTTTCCAAGGCAGTTTGCAAAACTTTTGAGATGCAACCTCGGAGGCACACTAGGTGCAACCAAAAGGCTCTTTTCTTACTGAGGCTTCTTTCCCAATCTTACTGCATCATGGTTTTGGGCCTCAGAGAGCATGGCAGGAAAAACCAGCAGCTTTCTTTCCTGTCAAGGCTGGGTAAAGTCCACATGTTGGACTGTCAGGAGAGTTTGCACACTCTGGCGGCAAGATGGGGGTCATTCTGGTGCAAGCCTCACTGGAAAGCATAATTGCTCAGATATTGGAGCACAGCTGTGAAGGACACCAGATTCTTACTGAACACACCTGTACTCTGGAGGATGACAGAGGGGTGGATGGTGCACCCCTTAGTTATGTGCTAATTCTGTACAAAGCTGTAACTGCAATTGAGATCAAAATTGGAAATAAATCCCATCTTCCAACATTTGCAACATTCCCATATAATTAATGGACAAAAGTGAAAACTTTAAATTGACCTCATAAAATGAAAGTAGTTGCTGGAGTAAACTTTATTCCCTCCGTTTAATGAGAATCATTAGGCTTTTATTTTACATGGAAAATGGGATCAAAGGCATTAAAGAGCAATTATTTAAAATCAAAACAATGTTTTATTGGGTTTTCATGAATTAAAATAGGTCAAGAACTTTTCAAAGTTCAGAAACAAAGTGAATAAATTTAAGAAGAGAATGTAGCATGGAAGGGAAGAAAGTTAAAATACCAGAAGTTCTATACCTAAATAATAATCTTTTTTCTCTTCCAACTCTGATAGAAAAATAGAGATGAATCATTTTCATTAGCTTAGCATATTCTAACATTCTATTAGCTAAATGAAAATCTTACTATAGTCCCTGGTGGAATAATTTAAGCTAGTATTCTTTATGTGGCTCTACATATAATTATCTAACTTCAGAGATTCAACCAAGGTCCAAATCAAACAAAATTTGTTAATTTCATCTTTCAGTAAGACATTGTTCAACTAACATGCAGGTGTACTCTTTGGAAAGAAGCCAACCAGAAAATACTTGAAACTGAGTACAGATAAATTGTCAGAATTTACTAAAGACCATAGGTTATAGTTTTAATTACTTAAAGAGCAATGTATTCGAATATCCAGGAGGGGTTTTAATCTTAGGCAAAATGTTTGAGTAGGTTCCAGTTTACTTTCTCCTTATTCTAGAATTTAAATCATTTTGGGTTTTATTTTCTCCCCAAAGTACCATACTGCTTTTTGAGCCATGCCAATAAATACAAAGTTCTTATTAGTTGAAATATGGGCAAACAAGAAATATTCACTCAATGTCTCGGTATCCTTGATTCATGTCTAAAGTACTGAGGATAAATTATACCCATGCCTCTTTGTTCTGCAGATAGAGTCAAAAATCTCCAAAGATTAGATTTTCTTGCAGAGTTTCCAATAATAATACTTGATTACACAAGGAATTGATGTAGTAATAGTTTCAGATACTAATAATGCTTAGTACTTAAGCATTTGTTGTCTTCAAAGTGCTTAACTGTTTAATCTTCATAAAACCTCTGTGGAGTTGAGAAAGTCAGCAAGCAGTACATTATTCTCACTGCATAATCTTGAACTCTAACCACAGACATGTGTTTGTCTCCTCCTTGGAACCAGCTGGGTTGGACGAATTGTGAAACATTCTTCCTTCACCATGTTGTCTCATATAAATCATGAAGCTGGCAGAGAGATGCTCTGTTTTTTAAATTGTTATCAGTATTTTATATTATAAATATTAGCTCAATTACCTTAACTTTACAAAATTACCTTAACTTTACAAAAATATCTGGTGAATTCCTTCTGTAACACAAATGAAACACAACTCCAAATCTTCTGCCTTCTAATTCTGGAACACTATATTTGGGATGTCCTTATTAGTTATTACAGAAAGTCCCATTGCTTGAAGGATAGTCTAAAAATAAGTGGAACTTTGAAGACTTAAAAGCATTTCAAGAGAGTAGAAGGATGGTTACGACAGGCTGGGAAGGGTAATGGCAGGGTGAGGAGGAGGTGGGGATGGTTAATGGGTACAAAAAAAATAGTTGAAATGAGTGAATAAGACATGGTATTTGATAGCACAACAGGATGGCATTGGTTGATGATAATTTTATTGTACATTTTTAAATAACTGGGGGAGTATAATGGGATTGTTTGTGGCCCAGAGGATAAATGCTTGATGGGTTGGTACCCCATCTTCCATGATATGATTATTATACATTGCATGACTTTATCAAAACATCTCATGTATCCCCATAAAAAAATATATATATATATGCTATATACCCACAAAAATTAAAAATTAAAAGAATTCCAGAAGGAAATGAAAACTAAACAAGAAATGGTAAAAAAAAAAAAAAAAAAAAAAAAAAAAAAGAAAGAAAAGCATATCACCCACGTACAGATTCAAGAGTTTGGAATTACATGAAAAGAACTTTTTTTTTTTTTTTTTTTTTAGATTTAAGAGAGTAATTGAAAGTTATTAGCTGATTTTTAAAAATCCATTTGAGAAAATAATAATAGAATATGAAATTACTGCTCCTAAAACCTGCAACTCTTGACTCTGATCTTAAAGCTCTAGTCAAGGTTTGGTTTAGATAGTTCCAAGGAATAGTTACTACATCAGTCAGGATTAGATAAGTTTTGCTGTAATAACAAATTAATTATGATATCCAGTGGCTTAGCACAGCAAAGGTGTAGCCCTTATGCTACTGTCACATGACCCTTAGGTTGTCACTTTTCCAGCCAAAAATCTCTGTGACTGGTGCAGCCTTTGCCTGAGTTTTGCTCAGGCCCACTGGGCTCATTCTGCCCACTTGGCCTGGCGGGCTGAGCTCGGCTAGCACTACCAGACTGGATCCCATGCCTGCCACGGGCAAGCCAGGCACAGAGTGGCAAGAGGTGTGTGAGCAAGTGAGCATGGGGTCTGGCCACTGTGCACAGCCAAGCATGCCAGTTGTGTCAGGCTGGGCAGCTCCAGACACTGGTACAAGCACCAGCTGCATGCAAGACTGTGGCTGAACCAGGCCTACCACAAGCAGCTTCCATTGTGGGCACTGGGGAACATGGTGGCCCCCAGAAGCTTGGAGACACCAGGAATCACAGCACCCCAAAAAGGGTGTCACAGCCCTGGCTTTGGAAGCCCCTAAGTCTGGGGTTCCCAAAGGGCCACGTCTGTTCTCTCCTTGTCAAAACACCCACAATGTGGTGAGCAGGGGGTGTGTTTCAGCTCTGTTTGTGCTACAGCTCTTTCAGTCCCACCATTCGGCAGGTCCCAAGTTCTTGTCCCACATCCAGGAAGAATAAAGTAGGCAGACAACTGGAAGGTGAGCAAGGTGGAGAGCTTCATTGAGCGACAGACCAGCTCTCAGGAGACCCAAAGAGGATTGCTCCTTTCAGCAGCTGGTAGTCATGACCTCTGTGAGTTTGGCTGAGTTCTGGATTTTAATAGGCTCGTAAGGGAGGAAGTATGTGCTGATTGGTCCATGGGTGGCCATGGGTGGGCCTGGAAAAAGGACCATCTTATTGGCTGAACCGTCAGTAATGTAGTCCTTTCTTCACGCCCGACTTCACCTGGAACTGGCAGCCCAACCCCCAGGCTTCAGGCCGTTCCTGACTTGAAGGTGGGGTTTCAGTAGGGACCCACCCCTTTCCATCCAGGAACCTGTCTGCCTCCTGTCATCAATATGCCCTCCACGGTGCCCAGGCTGTTCCTGCCGAGGGGCGCCTGCAGGCCCATGCGGAACTGCCCTCGGCTCCCCCAACTCCCACCTTTCTCCTGTGCTTATCAGTGTCCAAAGTCTGGAGGGGGCTGAGGTGACAGGGGTCTGGCATGTCAGTGCAGCTGGGAGCATGTGCACACATGGCCAGGTCAGGACAGCATCTGGGCTTGGCCACAACTGTCCTCCACAGTGGAGCGGGCACTGGGAGTAGGGAGAAGTTTGGAGTGGGAGCAGGCACTTCTGAGTGTGCAGGGCCAGAGGGCGCTTCCTGGGCCCCCAGAGCTCAGGGATTCCCAGAGCCCTGACTGGGCGACTGCAGCTGTGCCCAGGAGCACAGGGCTCCTGCCCTGCCAACTTGGTAGGGGGCAGGGCTCCTGCCAGTTCCCGCCCCACTGGTTTGCAAAGCATGCAGCCCCAGCTCCACCTCCCTGGCTGCAGCCAGCGTCTTGGCAGTGGCTGCTCCAGACGGGCCACCACTGCCATCACTACCTGTCCCTTGTGGGTCAGCAAAGGGATGGCGTGGGAGAAGGGCTTTTGCTCCAGAGATCCAGTTGATGGATGTTCCACTATCGTGTGTAGCTACATCCACTTAGAACACTCCACATTCACTGAGGCAGAAGAAAGGGGCATAGAGAAATTAGAGCTGCCCTTCTATGGTTGGGTCTGAAAGCAACAATATCATTTTTGACTAGAGTCCACTGGGCAGAAGTTAGCAAGAATAAGAGCAAATGGATCCTATGGTGAGCACTGCTACCACAATTACTATGTGATCTTTGTAATATTTTATACACACATAATATTTTATGTATAATATATAACATATTTTTATATAAATTACATTATGTAACATGTGGTATTTTATATACACATAGTACACATTACATGTATATTGACCTTATTCTACATATATTTCTTTTAAAAAATTGAATGCAGCATAAAAATGTGCATTTCCCATTTAATTTCCATGTTCATCACAATGGAAAAATCCCACTGGGAAGTGATTTGCTCTACAAAAAATACGAAGAACAGTAAAGAACTGAGTTTAATGTTTGCTCTGTAGAACCCTTTGTCCTCATCACTGTAAGCCTATTGAATGAAGAACTTATCACATATTATTTTCATGCTCAACCAAAACCCATACTGCGCACTACACCACTGAGGTAATTCTAACTATGGAGCTTAAGTGATAGTGATGCTGGAGCACAGAGGGGAATGGCCATGTTCCAGCTGTTCACTGTGTTCAATGGAGAGACAAACCCAGATTCACTCACACTCTGGCTTCAGCATGCCATTTCACAGGCTCAGAGTCCCACCTCAAGGGGGCTGAACACTAAAGCAATAAACTAAACGTTATGTAATGGTGATGGGGGCTGGGGGAATTGGGATGTATTTTCAGGCCATTTTAGGGTTTGCCAAACCACCGTATGGAAGCTAAGCTGGACCTCTAGAAATGTTAACTGGCCTTTGCCTAGTTTTTAAATTCACTCTAACTTTTGAGTGTCTTTGACATTTTGCTTCAGGAAACATAATTAAATGCAAAACATCAAAATGAGTAAGTAGGATGATCACATTTTTGAGGATCTATGATATGTTAGGTATATTATTAATAGTATGTGTTTATCACATCATCTTATTTAATGCAGATTTCTCAACAAATATATGAGGTAATAGTAAATCTATTTTATTGAAGAAGAAACTAAGATCCAGATAGTTTAGATAAACTTGACCAAAGTCACAAGGCTGTAAGTTGCAGAAATATGACATGAACCCACATACACTTATTAACCAAATGGATGGAATGGTCTAATACGGTGGACTCCAGTTAGATTTGACTCCATCCTTACCACTCAGTGTCACAAAACTTCCTCAAGTGCACGTGCTTGGGGAATCCTGTTGCCTCTCCTCACTCATGACCTGTCAAATAGGCTTGGATCTCAGAGAAACCCTCAGAGTATTTCTTTTTTTTTTTTCTTTTTTTTCCTTTTTAAGTGGAGACGGAATCTCACTATGTTGCCAGGGTTGGTCTTGAACTTGGCTCACGCGATCCTCCCACCTCGGCCTCCCAAAATACTGGGATTGCAACACCTGGCCATAATTATTTCTTTATTCTTGAAGGAAATGCAAATTAGAGGCTAGATATTCTCCAAAGACATAGCTCATTGTTCTTAGCATCTTCATGTAATTTCTCTTCATTTTAAATATCTTGCTTGTATTTTTTATTCTTTTGCCACTTCTTCCTTCTGATCTTACATTTCTATACCGTTCATATAGAAGTCTATTCTTCTCTTTCCTAAGTCAATTTTTCCCTTAAGAAATCAATTTCTATTCCTTTTTGGGATATCAGAATGACATTTATCTACTTCCAGGATGGGACTAGGGTCTCTTCTCCAGCTTCCCCAGCCTTGTCCACTTCTCCTCTCACAGCATCAGTAAGAGCTCCCAGGAGATCAAGAGCTTCTCTGAAAACATGGTGTCCTGACCCTTGGTTTTTGCCTGGATCCTTCCTCTATGAAAGATGAGCATAAACTGGGTTAGAAGGGCAAGGATCTGTGCAACAACAGGCTTGATTTCCTCTCTTTTCATTTCTGCAGACTTGGTGATTTCAATCCATCCTCTTAAGTACAGACAATGGGAACACCCAACTCCTAAGACAACCAGGGATTGCGGCTGTCCTAGGAGCCATCCTGGAGGAGCATGTTAAAGAGAATTGCAGAATGAAGCAAAGCTGGAAGAACATATACTTTCTAACCAGGGCTCTCTGGGTTGGAATCCAGATTCTAAGAGACACTCGTCACAGCCTCTGGAAATTTAGAGTTGAAAGTGGTCTTTAAACGCCTTCTGGAGATCGTTATGAAGTCCAAGGAATGTTGCCTATGAGCAGTGTCAAGGCCTTTATCCTGTCTGAGTTCCCAATCCACCACTCTGCCACCACATACCCCCAGTTCTCTTCCTGCTGTGATCTGAATGTTTGTGTCTCCTCAGTATTCCTATGTTGAAACCTAGCTTCCAAGGTGATTGCTTTAGGAGATGGGGACTTTGGGAGGTGATTAGGTCACATGCACAAAGCTCTCATGAATGGGATCGGTACCTTTAGGAAAGAGACCTCAGAGAGCTTAGGTAACCCCTGCCATTTTCTGAGAACACAGCAAGAAGGCACCATCTGTGAACTAGAAAATGGATCCTCACCAGACGCTGAATCTGCCAGCACCTTGATCTTGGACTTCAGCTTCCAGAACTGTAAGAAATAAATTTTTGTTGCTTATAAGCTGCCCAGTTTACAGTGTTTTATTATAGCAGCCCAATGGGATGAAGACACTGCCTATCAGAGAACTGAAACTCATTCATAGTGTGAATACCATTTCTAATAGAGTAAAATTTTACTCAGAATAAAATCCTTCAGAGGCCTTGTGTTGTAAGCAGGTGCATGTGAGAATTTGATAAATGTGTTTTCTCAAAGAAATGAATGTTTCCAACAGGGAATTATTCCATAAAGAGAGACTTTCAGCACAGCAGGCCTTGTTGGGGTGAGGTGGGTTTGGAGTAGAGTGTCTTTGTTGTCTTGGACTTCCAGCTTCAGAACTCCAGCCATGAAGTGCATCAGTTCTGCCAGAAGCCCCAGGGATACCGCCGTAATTCCAAAGACAAATGTGGGGAGTAGGGTGGGGGCATATAGTGTTCATTTTCCCAGGGGCTAATTTCTGCTGGTCAAACCCAGACCATGATGATGGGTTTTGCTCTTTGATTTCTTCCCCCTTTGCACCTCTCTTAGGCTAGCACAAATGCCTGTAGCCTGCAAATGATGGTGAGGTTCACCTTAAGCCAGGCCTGGCCCACTTCCCAACACTAGCCCCTACTTCCTCCATCGGTGCAGGGCCCTTATCCTTCCCTTTTCTCTTGCCTCTTGGGTTTTCTTGTCCCTCAGAGTCTTGCCTGAGGTCTGGGATTTGAGCAATGTTGATGCTGAGCAGCGGAGTTTAGGATCCCATGGCTGCAGGCCTGAGAAGCTATGAGAGGCTTCTGCAACCACCTGCCTGACAGTCTTTCCAATCCTCTGCCATCTGCATCCCAGAAGCGTCTTCTCCACTGTGGGTGGCAAACCACACAGGGTGCCTGAAGGTAGTCAAGTGGGCCTGAGGAAGCCCTCAGACCTCAGCTGGTTTTAATCCTATAAAGCTGAAACTTAATATACGAGGCAGGCTAGATAAAAATGCTTTTATGCTGCATCTATGTTCTGTATTGGACTCCACATCCCATGGGGTTGAATTCAACTACAGTGATAATGGTGATGATAACAGTAATAATAGCAATCATGACAACCGTGTGATAATAAAAGAGGAAAAGCAGAAATCAAAGGGAGAATCCTGACACTGGGTCTTGCCCAGCCTGATGTGTGTATATTGTCTTTGTTGATTAAACAGGAAGCCCCAGTTATGGGACCCAGTGACTGCAAGCCTCCTGGTCTCAGCAGCTCTGCTGGATGTGCCACCAAGGTTGCTCCTGGGATTGTCCTCGCACCTGTGTCTGGTGGCCCAGAGCTTAACCTGGGAGTCCAGTCTGAATTTTGTTGATGACTCTAGCTAAGTCAGCCTGGAGGCTCCTGGAGACTCCGGCCTAGCGGGTGGAGGATCATTTGTCCAGGTTTTCTGCGGAGGAGACTCTGGCAGCTGGAATCAGGACAATTAATTCACAGCTAAGAGCAAGCGACCAAGAAAAGACAGACTCACCAGAAAAAACTCACCAGAAGAAGCATTTCCTCATTGCCCTTTGCTACTTAATAAACTCAGTACAAAAAAATCAGGGCCTTTTACATATTGATGAGTGATCACCTTATCCAGCCCCACAGTGGTGGTTTCAGCCTTGTCCACCCCACCAACCCCCTTACTGCCACAGCCCACTAAGCTCAGAAGCCCAGCCTTCCTTCTCCCCTCTCCTTCACGCCTCAGTGTCTGCATCTCTCCTGCTCCACATCCTCCCCGCTTCCCCTCTGATTTTGGAAGATGACACAAATACAGTTCCTTTCTAAGATCAGTCACTCTCCTTTGTCCTTGGTTCATTTTCCCCATTTCCCTCTTTTGGACCTCTGTCATGTGTGTTTAGCAACTCCCCCCGCCTTGGCCTATGAACTTGCTCAAGTTGCTCCCTCCCTAAAGCAAAATAGAAATTTATGACCAAATCGCTTCCATCTTCTTTCTTTCTAGCTCTCTTCTTTCCCTATGTCCCATCAGTCTCTCTCTGTCTCTCTTTTGACCACTTTCTAGTCTTTTGTGTGTGTGTGTGTGGTTAAATGTATATAGCATGAAATTTACTATTTTAACCATTTTAGGTGTACATTTCAGCAGCATTAAGAAAATTCCATTGTTGTGCAACCATCACCCCCGCCATTCACTCTCTGTGTTATTCCCTGCAACCAGGCTGCCACTTCCACCACTTCACTAGAACTGCTCTTGTGGAGCTCATCAGCAGCCTCCCAATTTCTCAAGGATTCAGGTCTTGCTTAACTGACTTTTTTGTGGCATCTGACACTTGGTGCCGCTGCTCCCTTGTGGAGAGACTGCCTTGTCACCCTTCACTCCTTTAATTCCCCCGCAACCATCTGGCTACATCCACTCTCCACTGTGGGATCCTTTTCCTCTGCCTTAGATATCACAGCTCCTTGGGAATCTATCTGCATATCCCTGTTCTTCAGTCCACCTGCCAATTATCCCCTGGTGATTTGGCCAGGCGTCTGTAGGAAAGGGTATAACAAGACACCCATGTCCTGAGAGTGAATGTCCTGAGCTAGAGGCCTATTGCAGTTGACAGGAACTCCAGAAAACATTATGCAACCAGCTTCCCCTCTAAGGAGCGTCTCAAGTATTTGTATCCAACAGCTACAGGTAAATGAAGTGTCTGTTGGTAAAGGACCTTAGCAAGTTGGAAGATTTGGTGACTGACAGCACAGATTAGAGATAAATTAATTTTGAAGTTCTTATGAAGCAAAGAAGGAATACCCAACCAACTATGGGCAAAACAGATGGCCTCCCCCATATGTGGGAAAATATATTGTTATCCCATCTTTGCACCATCCTCAAAATGTTCATTCCTATAAGCTGGAGGAGCCTTGGTCTTCTAGCCGTCAGCCTCATAATTTACTATATTAGAAAACAAGGTGTGGGGTGAGGGGAGACACTGTGTCCAGGGAAATTCAGTGTGAGAGTGAGGGCTTTCACCACCTGATATGATTTGGCTGTGTCCCCTCTCAAATTTCATCTTGAATTGTAATCCCCATGATACGGTTTGACTGTGTCCCCATCCAAGTCTCATCTTGAATTCCCACATGTTGTGAGAGGGACCCGGTGGGAGGTTGAGTCATGGAGGCAGGTCTTTCCCATGCTGTTCTTGTGGAAGTGAATAAGTCTCACGAGATCTTATGGCTTTATAGGCAGAGTTTCCCTGCATAAGCTCGCTCTCTCTGCCTGCTACCATCCATGTATGATGTGACTTGCTCCTCCTTGCTTTCAATGTGATTGTGAGGCCTCCCCAGCCACTTGTAACTGTAAGCCCATTAAACCTCTTCCTTTTGTAAATTGCCCAGTCTTGGGTATGTCTTTACCAGCATGTGAAAAACAGACTAATACACCACATAATCCCCACGTGTCATGGCAGGGACCTGGTGGGAGGTAATTGAATGATGGGGGTGGTTTTCCCAAGCTGGTCTCATGATAATGACTTCTCATGAGATCTAATGGTTTTATAAGCATCTGGCATTTCCTTTGCTTGCACTTATTCTCCCTCCTGCTGCCCTGTGAAGAGGTGCCTTCTGCCATAATTGTAATTTTCCTGAGACCTCCCTAGCCATGCAGAACTATGAGTCAATTAAACCTCTTTTCTTTATAACTTACCCATTCTTGGTATTTCTTCATAGCAGCATGAGAATGGACTAACATACCACCCTGGAGGGGAAAGAAAAGAGGCCTAAGGACAGGCATGGGCAAGTATAGGTGCTGGTGAAAGGCCCCTAGAGACCCACTTGCTTCTTTTCTAAATTGAACAATAAGTGAGATTAACACAGCCATATAGTAACTGAGAATACACAGGCCCTGTCTCACACTGAGTGCTCAGAGATCTTTCTAGAATGAGATGAGCCTGGGGAATGAGATGGAATCTCCTGGGGTTGACTGACTCAGGGTCTGGTACTTACAGAACAAGCAACAGCCACCCAATGCCAGAGCATTGTAGCTACAAGCAGCCAACCCTGGTGGTAACTCTCAGCCTCTTAGGGAAACTTGAGGGCTTAATATAGTTAATTATAAACTGGTGTATGGTCAGGTTCCACAAAGAATAGAAAAATCAAAACTCTGAAAACGGTTAATGATCCTCACAAGAGAACACCCTTTAAATTCTCTCTCTCAGCAATTCCTATCCATTTTTTAAGACACAGCTTAAGTGCTTTGACCTCTGTGAGGTCTTCCCATCCCTGGAAGACTGAATTTCACAGCCCTTCCTCTGTGCTCCCTGTGTCTGACCTTTGGTCAAATAATATTTCTGTTTCATCTACTGGACTGCACACTCCCTGAGGGCAGCACACCTATTTCTGATGTTTATCGTCATGCCTGGCATACAGAAAGCGCTTAGGAAATTTTGGATAAATTAATCCATGAGTGATGGATGGATGAATGAATGAATGGATGGATGAATAAATGAAGATGTGAAGTAACCGGTTCTCAGAGCCGGATTGGGAAGTCACTTTCTAATAATGGAAACACATTGCTCTGTGTGTGTGTGTGTGTGTGTGTGTGTGTGTGTGTGTGATGCCTTAGAGGCTTAGGAGCATCAGACAGGTGCCAACCAAGAGACATATAGGGGATTGTGTAGTTGAGACCTCCCAGAATGAGCACACATTATATCAAGATAAAATATTGGGCACTCCATGGTGAGAGTCTTTCCGATGAACGGGCTCAGAAACACCTAACAATTGAGCTGGACGGGGTGACTTGTGCTTATTTCTTCCCCAAATAGACTGATGGCCTTAAGGAGAACATCTCTGGTAAAAGCATCCTTATAACCCGCTGAACACTACAAAACATTGAGAAATGAAGTATAAGTCTTTGTCAATGATGTGGCCAATATAAGTTCATTTGTCCTGGTGAAGACCATTACCCTGTCTGAGGCTGGGCCCAGAATTGCCCCTGTAATATCCCCGTAGTACCAGAGGGTCAGAGTGTTGGCCTATGGATTTGAACAAACGCTAGGCCTTTCCATTATTAAACTTGTTTTGTACTTAAAAAGATAAAACCCTTTCTCATAACCCTTTCAGTGACAGGGAAGTTGGACACTTTTCTGTATAAAAGAAGGAGGCCCCAGCAGAGAAAAGAAGGCATTCATGTTCTGTATGTGTTGGGGAAGAATGAGAAACACATTGGTGGAGAAAAAGGCAAAGTCTCCACTGAAGTGAATTCCTATCATCCTGACTCTGAGGGTTGAAGGTTTGTCCCAGAGCAGTAGAAAGAAATAGATTCTGGATCTCTCAAGCCTGGTGGGCTGCTTAGCACCCTGAGTTGGCAGATCTAGGGCTGGGACATCGTCAACACTTTTGTATTATTTTATTAGGTTGCTGACAAACACATGGAAACAATTCACAGTTGGGCACTGATTACATTTTCCTTCAAAGGCATGCCAGGCCCTGTGTCTCCTATGAAAAATTATCTTAACTCTTCATTGACATTTAATTCACCCGCATAGTTTCCAAAATTTCTTAATCACGCTTTTCAGGGTTTTTTTTCCCCCAACTTTTATTTCAAATTTATGGCAGTACATTTGCAGATTTGTTACATGGGACTATTGTGTGACATTGAGGTTTGGAGTATGGATCCTGTCACCCAGGTAGTAAGCATAGTACCCAATAGGTAGTTTTTAAACCCAGCCCCTCTCCACTATCCTCAAGTAGTCTACAATGTCTATTGTTCTCATATTTATGTCCATATGTGCTCAATGTTTAGCTCCCACTTATAAGTGAGAACATGCAATTTTGGTTTTCTGTTCTTGCATTAATTTGCTTAGGATTATGGCCTCCAGCTTCAACCATGTTGCTGCAAAGGACGTTTCATTCTTTTTCATGGCTGTGTAGTATTCCATGGTGTATACGTATCACATTTTCTTTATCTACCCTGCCACCGATGGGCACCTGGGTTGACTCATATGCAACAACGAAAAAAAGCCCAACTAGCCAAAGTAATTCTAAGCAAGAGAAACAAAGCCAGAGGCATCACATTAGTCAACTTCAAACTATAGTATATAGCCACAGTAACCAAAATAGCATGATACTGTTACAAAAACAGATACATAGACCAATGGAACAGATAGAAAACTCAGAAATAAAGCTGCACACCTACAACTATTTCATCTTTGGCAAGATCGATAAAAGCAATGGAAAAAGGACTCCCTATTCAATAAATGGTGCTGGGATCATTGGCTAGCCATATGCAGAAAATTGAAGCTGGATCCCTATCTTTCACAATCTACAAAAACTAGCTCAAAATTCTTTAACGATTTAAATGTAAGAACGAAACTAAAAATCCTAGAAGAAAAACTAGGAAGTACTCTTCTTTACATCAGCCCTTGGCAAATAATTTATTGCTAAGTCCTCAAAAGCAACTGCCACAAAAACAAAAATTGACAAGTTGGACCTAATTAAAGAACTTCTGCACAGCAAAAGAAACCATCAACAGAGTAAACAGACAACATACAGGTTGGGAGAAAATATTTGAAAACCTGTCCTAGGACAAGTTAAAACCAGTTGTTTCTGTTTTAAAAGTTGTCGGAACATGTAGTCCAAGCTATCAACATCTTGCAACAGAGCTATGGCAATGACCTTAAGTGGTCTTCCTGTTTTTACTCTCTCTCTCTCTCTCCTGGTGTCTATTTGTACACATAGAGTGATTCTGTTAAAACCTAAGATAGGTCTTGTCAACTCTGCACAAAATCCTCTAATGTATTCGTTTAATGAACATTTGTTAGCTATTTTGTGCTAGGCACTATTCCAAGTGCTGTTTTAACGGGGGAAGGTAGACAATAAAGAAAAGAAGTACTAAACTATATAGGATATATAAATACATACAATATATTATGTATGGCAAGGGGAGGACACATTGAAAGGTGAAATTAGAGCAGGTAGAAAGGAAGCCAGAAGGGTATCTAAGGATGGTGATTCCAGAAGAGGAAAGAGCAAGCAAAAAGGCCATAAGGTATAGTATGTCTTTTTTTTTTTTTTTGAGATATAATCGATATGTCATAAAGTCTACAAATTAGTGGTTTCTAGTATATTTACAAAGTCACCACTACCTAATTTCAGGATATTTTCTTCATTCAAAAAAAAAAACCCCTGTATACGCATCATTCATACTAGTCAAAAAGCAGAAATGATCCACGTGTTCATCAACTAATGAATAGATAAATAAAATGTGGTATGTTCATACAATGGGATGTTATTTGGCAATAAGAAGAAAGGAAGTACTGATACATGCTACAACATGGATGAACATTGAAGATATTACACTGAGTTAAAGAAGCCAGTCAGAAAGGACCACATATTGTATGATTTTATTTATATAAAATGTCCAGAAGAGGCAAATCCATAAAGACAGAACATAGACTAGTGGTTACCTAGGACTATAAAGGAAGGGGAATTGGGTGGTGAAGGCTAAAGGTGTAGTGTTTCTTTTGGAATATTAAGATGTTCTAAAATTGATCATAGTGATGGATGCACAACTCTGAAATATATACTAAAAACCATTGAATTGTACACTTCGGGTGAATTGTATAAAATGTGAATGATTATATCTTTTTTTTTTCTTTTCTTTTTTTTTTTTTTTTTAAGACAGAGCCTCATTTGGTCACTCAGGCTGGAGTGCAGTGGCTAGATCTTGGCTCACTGCAACCTCTGCCTCCTGAATTCAAGCAATTCTCATGCCTCAGCCTCCTGTGTAGCTGGAATTACAGGTACGTGCTACCACACCAAGCTAATTTTTGTATTTTTAGTAGAGACGTGGTTTCACCATGTTGACCAGGCTGGTGTGGAACTCCTGACCTCAGAGGATCTGCCCGCCAGAGCCTCCCAAAGTGCTGGGATTACAGGTGTGAGCCACCACTCCAGGCCTTATTATTGATTATTATCTCAATAAAGATACATCTTTATATCTCAAAAATATATAATCATTATCTCAATAAAGATATTTTAAAAATATTTTTTAAAATGTTTTAATAAAAGAAACTCCATGCCATTGTCAGTCACTCTCCATTCTCTCACCTTCTCCCAGTCCCTGGCAACCACTAATGTACTTTCAAAAACAAGTATTTTAATTTTGATAAAGTCCAATTTACTTATATTTTCTTTGGTTTCTTCTGCATTAGGTATCATATCTAAGAAACCACTGACTAATCCAAGGTCATGAAGATTTATACCTGTATTTCCTTTGAAGAGTTTTAGAGTTTTTACTCTTAAATTTAGGTCTTTAATACATTTTGAACTGATTTTCGTAAATGTGTGAAGCAGGGATATGAATTCATTCTTTTATATGTGGATATCCACTTGACCAAATACCATTTGTTGAAAAGATTGTCAAGCATTCTTGTCTTAAATTAATTACTAGTAGAATATATGAGCTTATTTCTGGATTCTTCATTCTATTTGATTTTTCTATATATATATCCTAATGTCAATTCTACATAGTCATGATTACTATAGCTTGGTAGTAGGTTTTGATATAGTGAATTGTGAGTCCTCTAACTTTGCTCTTATTTTCCAAAGATTGTGCTGGTTATTCTGAGTCCCTTGCATTTCCATATGAATTTTGGAATCTGTTTGTCAATTTCTGCAAAAAATTCAGCTGGAATTTTGATAGAGATTGCTTTGCATCTGTAGATCAATTTAGGGAGTACAGCTGCCTTAACAATATCAAATCTTCCTTCTAGGAACACAGGATATCTTCTCAATTATTTAGGTCTTTAATTTCATTTAATGATATTTTCAGTGTGCAAATCCTGCACATCTTTGTTATTTTATTCTTTTTGATGCTTTAAAAATGGAATTGTTTTCTTAATTTACTTTTGGATTGTTCATTGGTACTGTAGAAATACACTTGATTTTTAGTATGCGTATTTTATATTTTGTTTATTGATTTTATATCTTTCAACCTTTTGAACCTGTTTATTAGTTCTGATAGTTCATGTGTGTGCATATGTATGTTGTGTGTATTATTATATTCAGTACCATCTACAAATATAAATGTTTTCTCTCCTTTTTTTCAAATATGGATGCTTTTTATTTCATTTTCATTCCTAATAGTCCTGGTGTGAGGTACAATGCTGAATATAAGTGATAAGCAAGGGCATCCTTTTCTCATTCCTGATCTTCAGGGGAAAGTTTTTATTCTTTCATCATTAAGTATAAAGTTAGCTTTAGGTTTCTTTCCTCTTTTTTTTTGTGGATGTACTTTAACAGGTTGAAAAAGTTTATGTGTATTCTTAGTTTGTTGAGTTTTTTTTTATTATTATGAAAGGGCTTTAGATTTTGTCAAATGAGAAGATTATGCATTTTTGTCCTTTACTATATTAACATGGTGTATTGTACTGTTGAATTTTCATATGTTGAACCAATGTTTCATTCCTGGGATAAAACTCACTTGGTCTTTTTTACTTGTTACTAGATTTGGTCTTCTAGTATTTTGTCGAGGATATTTGAATCTATATTCATGAGAGATTTTTGTCTGTAGTTTTCTTGTGATGTCTGTGGTTGGTATTAGAAAAATACTGACCTCATAGAATGAGTTGGGAAGCTCTTCTTCCTCTTCTGTGTTTTGAAAAAATTTGTGAAGGATTGGTATTAACTCTTCTTTAAATGTTTGGTAGAACTCAACACTGAAGACATCTGATTCTGGGGTTTTCTTTGAGGAAAGTGCCTTGATTACCTATTCAAACTATTTTTCATAGGACTGTCAGATTTTCTATTTTTTTCTTGAGATTTCAGTAGTTTGTGTCTTTCTATGAATTTTTCTATTTTATCTAGGTTATCTAATTTGCTGTGATACAATTGTTTATAATATTCCCCTATATTTCCATAAAGCATTTCATTTGTGAGTTTAGTAATTTGAGTCTTCTGCCTTTGTTTTTATTGGTCAGACTTTTTTGTTGTGTTGTGTTTATATTTTCACACATCTCAAAGTATTTTATAATTTCCTTTGTAATTTCTAATTTGTTTTGTTGGTTATTTAGGAGTGTGTTTAATTTTCACATATGTGTGAACTCACTACATTTTCTCTTTCATTGATTATAATTTCATTCCATATAGTGAAAGAAAATACTTTTTATTATTTTAATCATTTAAAAACGATTGAGACTTGTTTTGTGGTTTAATATATGATCTGTCTTTAAGTGTATTCCGTGAGCATTTGAGAAGAACATCTTCTGCTGTTGAGTGAAGTCCTCTATAGATACCTGTTAAATCTAGTTGGTTAATAGTGCTGTTCAGGTCTTATCAGTTGTGTATATTTTTGATGTTTTGATATGCTATCTAGTTGCTCTTTTCATTATTAAAAGTGGGATGTGGGAGTCTCAAAATATTATTTTTAAATTGTTTATTTATCTCTTTATTTCTGTCAGTTTTTGCTTCATGTCTTATGGGGCTTCATTGTTAGATTTTATTAACGTTGTCTGTTTATCATTGTAAATATTCTTACTTGTCTTTATTAACATTTTTTTTTTGCTTTAAACTCTCTGGTCTCATACTCTAGTTACCTTTGGCATTTTAAAAATTCTTTAATTTTCAACCTATTTTCATTTTTGAATCCAAAGTGTAACTCTTGATAGGACTAGTATTGAATCTATAAATCACTTTGGGCAGTGTGGTCATCTTAAATATACTGATTCTTCCAATCTATAAAGATGGGATGTTTTTCCATTTATTTGCATCATCTTTGATTTCTTTCAGCAGTGTTTTGTAGTTCTTCTTGTAGAGATCATTCGCTTCCTTGATTAGCTGTATCTCTACATATTTTATTTTCTTTGTGGCTTTTGTAAATGGAACTGTGTTCTTGTTTGACTCTCAGCTTGGACATTATTGGTGTATAGAAATGCTACTGATTTTTGAACATTGATTTTATATCCTGAAAGCTTTCTAAAATTATTTATCAATTCTAGTCACGCTACTCAACTTCAAATTTTACTATAAGGCTACAGTAACCAAAACAGCATGGTAAACAGACACACAGATGAATGGAATAGAATACAGAACCTAGAAACAAAGCTGCTCATCTACAATCATCCTATCTTTGACAAGGCTGACAAAAACAAGCAATGGGGAAAGGACTCCCTATTCAATAAATGGTGCCGGGATAAATGGGTAGCCATATGCAGAAGAATGAAACTATATGTTTACCTTTCATCATATTAAAATTTTAACTCAAAATCTGTTAAAGATTTACATGAAATACTTCAAACTATAAATATTCTAGAAGGAAACCTAGGAAATAGCCTTCTTGACATTGGCCTTGGCAAATAATTTTTGGCTAAGTCTTCAAAAGCAGCTGCAACATAAAAATGGACAAATGGAATCTAATTAAACTAAAGAGTTTTTGCACAGCAAAAGAAACCATCAACAGAGCAAACAGACAACCTACAGAATAGGAGCAAATATTCACTAATTATGCATCCAAAAAAGATTTAATATCCATAATCTGTAAGGAACTTAAATGAACAAGCAAGAAACAGACACTTCAGAAAAGACATGCAAACAGCTAACAAAAATGAACAAATATTCATCATCACTAATCATCAGAGAAATGCAAATCAAAACCACAATGAGATACCATCTCATACTAGTCAGAATGGCTATTACTGAAAAGGCAAAAAACAACAGATGCTGGTGAAGCTGCAGAGAAAAGGGAATACTTATATACTGTTAATGGGAATGTAAATTAGTTTAGCCACTGTGGAAAGCAGTTTGGAGACTCCTCAAAGAACTTACAACAGAATTACCATTCAACTCAGCAATCCCATTACTGAATATATACCTAAAGGAAAATAGATCATTACACCAAAAACACACATACACTTGTACGTTCATTGCTGTGCTATTCGCAACAGCAAAGACATGGAATCAACCTAGGTGCCCATCAGTAGTGGATTGGAGAAGAAAAATGTGGTACATATACACTATGAAATACTAGGCAGCCATAAAAAAGAATGAAATCATGTCCTTTGCAGCAGCATGGATGCAGCGGGAGGCCATAATCCCAAGCGAATTAATGCAGGAACAGAAAACTATCACGTGTTCTTACTTCTAAGTGGAAGCTGAATATTGAGTACACATGGATATAAACATAGGAACAATAGATACTGAAGAATATTAGAGGAATGAGTGGATTGAAAAACTAACTATTTGGTACTATGCTCCCTACCTGGGTGCAATATACCCATGTAACAAACCTGTACATGTACTCTCTGTAGCTAAAATAAAAGATGGCTTTTTAAAAAAAATAAAAAGGTATAACTCTTGTAGAGAGCATATATTTGGGTCCTTTTAAAAAATCTGACATCCTTTGCCTTTGGAATGTTTAATATATTTACATCGAATGTAACTTACTCCCATGTTGGGAATTACCTCTGTCATTTTATTATTTGTTTTCTCTATGTCTTAAGTTTTTTATGTTCCTATATTCTTCCATTGCTGTGTTCTTTGATGTTAAGTAGATACTTTCTACTGTTTCATTTTAATTCCCTGCTGTTTCTTTACAAATAGTCCCTTTTATTTCTGTAAAGCATTTTATTCTTGTATATATTGTCGTCGTCTTCTTCTTCTTCTTCTTCTTTCTTTCTTTCTTTTTTTTTTTTGAGATAGAGTCTCACTCTATCACTCAGGCTGGAGTGCAATAGCACAATCTTGGCTCACTGCAACCTCCATCTCCTGGGTTCAAGCAATTCTTCTGCCTCAGCCTCCCAAGTAGCTGGGATTACAAGTGCGCACCACCACACCCAGCTAATTTTTTGTATTTTTAGTAGACAGGGTTTCACCATGTTGGTCAGAACTCCTGACCTCAAGTGATCCGTCCACCTTGGCCTCCCAAAGTGCTGGGATTATTACTTATTTTCTTAGTAGTTGTCCTGGTGATTACAATTAATATTTTTAACTTATAACAAACTAGTTTGAATAATATGAACTTAGTTTCAAAAGTATGTACTGTATTCCTATACAATGCCTCCATTTTATATAGTTATTATCACAGATTACATCTTTATACATTGTGTGCCCATTAACATAGATTTTTAATTATGATTTTGCCATTTAAATCATATAGAAAATTGGAGGTATTTTAAAGCAAATGATACTGGCTTTTATATTGACCTGTGCAACTACTGTGTAACTTTTACTAGTGTTCTTTATCTCTTCATATGGCTCTGAGTTTCTATGTCTTTTCATTTTGACCTGAAGAACTCCTTTTAGCGTTTCTTATAGATTAAGCCTACTAGAAACAAAATCTCTTATCTTTTGTTTATCTAGGAATAACTTAAGTTTTCTTCATTCTTGATGTTTAATTTAGTTAGCTATAGAATTCTTGGTTGACTTTTCCTTTCAGCATTTTAAATAGTTCATTCAGGATTGGGCATGGTGGCTCATGCCTATAATCCAAGCATTTCGAGAGGCTGAGGTGGGTGGATTGCTTGAACCTGGGAGTTCAAGACCGCTTGAGTAACATGGCAAGACCCTATCTCTACAAAAAATATGAAATTTTCACTGGTGTGGTGGTGTGCACCTGTAGTTCCAGCTATTTGAGAGACTAACGTGTGAGGATCACTTGATCCCAGGATGTTGAGGCTGCAGTGAGCTATGATCACACCACTGCACTCCAGCCTGGTCAGGAGAGCAAGACCTTGTCTAAAAACAAAAAATTTCATCCCACTGCTTTCTGGCTTCCATGGTTTCTGATGAGAAATCAGCTGTGGATATTATCGAGGGTCCCTTGTACATGGTGAGTCACTTTTTTCTTGCTGCTTATGAAATTCTCTATCTTTGGTTTTTGACAATTTGGCTACAATGTAACTAAGTGTCTGTTTGAGTTTATCATGCCTGGAGTTCTTGAAACTTCTTGAATGTGCAGATTCATGTATTTCATCAAATTTGGAAAGCGTTTAGCCATTATTTCTTCAAAATTTTTTTTCTGCCCATATCAAGCATATGTTAGTATGCCTGGCAGTGTTTCACATGTACTTGAAGAACTGTTCATTTTTCTTCATTCATTTATTTTTCTGTTTCTCAGTGTAAACTCAATGGTCCTATCTTCAAGTTTGATGATTCTTTCTTAGGCCTGCTCAGATTTTTTATTGAGCCCCTTTAGTGAATTTTAAAATTAATTATTACACTTTTTACTTCCAGATTCTCCAGTTGGCTCCTCTTTAATAATTTCTATCTCTATTGATATTGTTTATTTTAGGCAATATCTTTCTTATACTTTCTTTTAATTCTTAAGACATGGTTTCTTTTAGTTCTTCTAACTCATTTGTAATAATTAAAGTGGTAGTCTAGTAAGTACAATGCTTCGATTTTCTCTATTGGCTGCTTCCCCACTCCCTTACCCTTGTATAGGATATACTTTTTCTTGTTGCTTTGAATCTCTCATAATATTTTATTAAAAACCAGACAAATTAGGCTGGGTGCGGTGGCTCATGCCTGTAATCCCAGCACATTGGGAGGCTGAGGTGGGTGGATCATGAGGTCAGGAGATCGAGACCATTCTGGCTGACATGGTAAAACTAAAAATACTCTCTACTAAAAATACAAAAAATTAGCCGGGTGTGGCGGTGGGCATCTGTAGTCTCAGCTACTTGGGAGGCTGAGGCAGGAGAATGGTGTGAACCCGGGAGGCAGAGCTTGCAGTGAGCCGAGATTATGCCACTGCACTCCAGCCTGGGCAGCAGAGCGAGGCTCCATCTCAAAAAAAAAAAAAAAAAAAAAAACCAGACAAATTAAATAATACAGTGTGGCAACTCTAGAAATCAGGTTATCTCCCCTTCCTCTGGCTTGTTGCTGTTTCTTTTTGTGATTGTTTCTTTAGAGACTTTTCTGAACTAATTCTTTAAAGTCTGTATTCTTTGTTGTGTGTAAACACTGATGTCTCTGCTTGGTTAGCTTAAATGTCAGTTAATTATTGGATGGTGATTTTCTTAAATGTCTGGAACCAATAATTCTTCCAGTCTTTGCCTAGGGGCTCTGTGTGTGTGTTGGTGGGTGTCTCCAAAACTCAGTCAGATCGTTGATGACCCTGTCTTTGCCTTCACTTCATGCTTGCCCAGAGCCCAAGGTCAGCCCACAGAGAGAGTTTAGGGCTTTCTCAGGTCTTTACTGAGCATGTGCACAGCCCTACACATGCATATGACCTTCTAGAATCCGAGGTATATGTCATAACTTTTGAAATCCCCTATGGATAGTTCCTTCCCCAGGTTTTCTTTTTAAGCTTTTTTGATTAGTATGTTGTTTCCCCCAACTGTTTCCACTGCCTCAAAGCTGCAAAGTTAATCAATTGCCTCTAATTTGTTTTGGCAAACATTTCTAGGGGAAAGGAGTTTTGTAGCTGATAAATTATGAATTAGGTCAAATAAAGACAGCCTTGTAGATGGGGTCTTCCAGGGAAGCACCACACATCCAGGTGAGGTAATGATAGTTGTCTGGGAATTAGGCTTTGAGGGAACTCCATCACCAATCTACCCCTCCAGGGGCTGCCAGGCTGATGGTTTTTAGTGTGATTTAAGGCTGTTGGTTTTCAAGGTTTCCATGGAGATGGAGCTGGAGCAAGAGTGATGGAAAAAGGGCAGGTTAAAATGCCTAAAATAACTCTGTTCTTTTCAAAATTCCACTTTTTTTTTCACATAAATACTATCCTGATTGGTGCCAGTGTTTAGTTCATTTCCAAAGTTATGAAAAAACTGATTTTGACAAATTTTGCCAGTTTTCCCAATTGCTTCTAAGGCAGAGAATTTTCAGAGGTCTTTGCCATTTTTGCTGATGTCACTTTTTTTCTTTTATTTTAATTTGAGGAATAGCCAGGGGGCACCATGGCCAAGGCAGAGTGGGAGAATGTTGAGGTCAGAGAGGCAACGGGGACCAGAGCGCGTAGGAAGGGCTGACCTTGAGGCCACTGTGAGGACTGTGGATTTTACTCTGATGTGAAGATGCAGCAGGGACTTTGAGCAGATAGGTGATACAATATGACTTGGGTTGAAACAGAGTCATTCTGGCTGCTGGGTACAAACTGAAACAGGTAATTTGAAGTGGGAAAGAACAGAACCAACTTTCTCAGAGAAAACCAAAATCCTTTCCCTGGCCTGCAAGGTGCTGCAGGGTATGCCTCTGGCCAGCCCTCTGACCCCATATGTTAGCACTTGGCCCCTTTTTGACTCTGCTGCAGCTACACTGGATGACTTAATTTTCCTCAAATTCTGCCCTTGCCCCAGAGCCTTTGCACCTGTTGTTCCTTCTGCCTGGAACCCCTTTCCCACAGGTATTCACATGGCTTATGCTCTTCCATATTATATTTGTCCAAATGCCACTTGATCAGAGGGACTACCTTGACTGTTTTGTATAAAATGGTAATTACCTTCCTTCTGCTCTTTATCCCATTACCCTATGTTATGTTTCTTCAGAGCCTCTATCAACACCTCACATGTTACTTATACATTTGTTATCGGTCTGGCAATATAAACCGATTTATTCCAAGTTGCCTTTTTAGCCTCTAGGAAAAGGAGGAAGTGAAAAAAGAATTTCCTGGACAGAAGAACACATATTTTTCTCATTTTCTGAAAGTCTCCTTCTCGGGAAGTCCCTCCTAATGGAAACCTGCTCTTCACCTCTGTAGTCTATCAAGTCCTGGGGCATTCTTGGGGTTGAATGAAAGCGTGTTGAAAGAAGGGCCAGGTGTAAAGAAGAGCTGGTTAACTTTTGGTTCTAATGATCTCAGAAAGCCATTGGATTAGTCAACAACACCTTCTCTAACTTTATAACAAGGGATCCTGCAGACTCAGATGCTTCACACAGGACAGATTTATTTCCTTCCTTCCTTCCTTCCTTCCTTCCTTCCTTCCTTCCTTCCTTCCTTCCTTCCTTCCTTCCTTCCTTCCTTCTCTCTTTCTCTCTTTATGGAGTTTTGTTCTTGTCACTCAGGCTGGAGCGCGGCAGTGCAATCTTGGCTCACTGTAGCTTCCGCCTCCCAGATTCAAGCTATTCTGCCACCTCAGCCTCCTGAGTAGCTGGGATTACAGGTGCCCGCTGCCACATCCGGCTAATTTTTGTATTTTTAGTAGAGACAGGGTTTCATCATGTTGGCCAAGGTGCTCTTAAAAGTCTGACCTCAGGTGATCCACCTGCCTCAGCCTCCCAAAGTGCTGGGATTACAGGTGTGAGTCACTGTGCCCGACCAGGAAAGTTTTATTTCTTACTCCCAAAGTCGGATGTGGATTAAATGGGCTCTTCCTGGCCATAGTCCCCCATGCAGTAACTCAGGAATCCTAGCTCCTTTAACTCATGATGTTGCAATCTTAAATATGTGGGCTCTGAAAGGAAAGAGAGAAACCCTGATGAAGGCACACTGGCCTTTAACTGTCTTAACACAGATGTGCCACTTGTCACTTCTGCTCGTATTCCACTGGACAAACTCAGCCACATGCCTGTTCCTCACTGCAGGGGAGGCTGGAAAGTGCTGCAGCTTATATGTGGCAAACACAGTGGTGTTCCTCTGCCACAATCACCTTGAGAATGCAGATGGACAGCTCTTCCCAGTGTCTGCTCAGGAGCCAGCTGGAGGTGAGGGAAGAAGTTGTTGGCTGCAAAGGACAGGTTCTTGAGAGCGACTGACTAACCAGGGCACCCTTCGTGGATTTGGGATGAGATTGAGAGCTCTGGCCCAGATAGCCTCTCACCTGTAAGCCAACTATCTTCTGGATGTATGAATTCCAGAGAGCTTCAAACTTGAGCCCTCAATGACGTTCCCCACTGGGCATTTCCTTGACAGTGTCCAGCATCCTGAGGCCATGTCACCAGTGCCTCTCTCTGAGCCGATGCTGGAAAGCTTCTCAGGTAGAATAGTTTGTTTTCACAGTGTGAACAGTAGCCTGAAATCAGGTTAGTATGGCAACTTGCACAGCAACTTTGCACTGGATTGTGATGAGCAGGGGCAGGAAGCGTTTCTTGGAGGTTGATTAATTCATATGTGTTTATGCAGGCTTTCCTTAGAGAGCACCTCCTCACCCTGACAGTCAGTGTATGCACAGGCCTCCTAAGGCACGAGTTAAAATGTCCAATGTGGAAAGTATTATAACAGCTATGCAACCAACTCTGATTGGAAGCAGCTTTTGCTTCAGATATGATCTGTGTTACCAGAAAATTGGGCATGTGCAGGGGCTGGCTTAATTTCTTTATTCTTTTCCCTTCTCTTGTTTATCATTTTTTAACCTTGGGAGGTGAATTGTAAAACTGCGGTCCCTGTAGGGTGTCCCATGACATTTACATTGAGGAGCAGAGATACATAGGCACAAGAAAACCATTTAGGCTAGCAAGGAAGCTTTTGAGTGTGGGATTTTTCTTGAGTAGTTCATTCTCAGGCTTTGGCATATTACTTGAGAGGTGGAGATTCCTTTAACCAAAACAACAAACCAAAACTAGGTACTCAGGTGCAGAGCCAATGCCTGATTGCCTTGTTGTTTTGGGTTTTGAGTTCCCTAACTACCCATGATTATTGAATATGGAACCAAGGCCCTCCTGCAGGTTCCCTTGTAATCTTATCTAAAATACAGCCTGGTTTTGTAATGAAAGGGAGCTGTGTTCCCACTTAGGGTCATTCAGCTTGTGTGAGGCATAACAGTATTTGGCCGACGGGGCTTGTCGGGCTGGAACGCAGCCCTTCTCTTGCTTGCTAGGCCCTGCTCTTTGGTCCTGAGTTGTGTCAGGCCAGAGGACAGGACATCTTTTGTAATTTGAAATCTCAAAGGGGCACCCTCTTGCCCAGAGGTGCTGCACAACATGTGCTAGCAGCCCCTGCAGGGCCACCATGCCCCTTACCATGTCCGGTGTCTTCAGTGCCCTCAGCCTCCAGGTGATTCCCAGAATTCTCCACTGCTACTCAAGAAGAGAAGACCAGAGATGGATGAATTTCTCCTCTAGGGCCACTTCTCCCAAGTCTCTGATCTCTATTTACACTCAGCCTCTTTTGTGACATTCCTGCTTGCAGATATTCAGCACACATGAGGAATTTTATTGCACACCCAAACACTGTAAGAATTCTGAAATATAGCATGACAACATTTTGCTACATTAACTTATGTAGTATCTCTCCCCCCAACCATAGTTATATATTTTCCTCTTCTCCCTCCACTCAGCCAATTTAAGTGACCAGGCCGTTTGATGCTCAGTCCCCCAGAACAGATATGGGAGAAGTAGGAAGCAGAGAAAACAAAGAGTTGTCTTGACAGGCATTTCCAGAAACTGATATTCTCAAGGGAGTGGAAAGGACTCCATGTGCATACAAGATGGGAGGGACATCCTGAGTGACAGCAGAAGCTGAGAGAATAGTTGGATCTAAAGGGTCTTATGCCTGGAATGAGGGCTGCCTTCCTGGGGACTGCTATGGACTAAAAGCTGAGGAGCAGGTGGGACAATGGGCACCTCAGCAGTGCTGCGTGGGCATGATGCTACCTCGCTTCCCTGGCCCTCAGTACTAGGAGCTTCCCAGAAGACAGACACAATCCTGAGGAAACCAGAGGTCCCATAAGGAATGCTTGAGTTTAAACCTCTACCGTCCCCCAAATACACACAAAGTTATAGAAAGATAGATGAATTGCACACATCCGTGTTGGACAGTGGGTTTGGGAAGTATGGCGAGGGAGGTATAAAACAGGTCCGTTTCTCACCTTTCCCTTCTACTCCACCCCCCCACCCCTCCCTCTAGCCTCCTTTCTGAGAGTCTACCTGTGAAAGAAGCCAGTCAGTGCTGTGGGGCTGCTGGGTGGGGTGAGGGCTACAGATCTGAGGCCAGGTGTCATTGAACATAAAACTAGCTGGAGGGTCAGCTCAGCTTAGGGCTTCACATATTCCTTCACCTCGTGGTCCAGGACAAGACGTGGGTCTGCCATTTTAACATGGAGCAAGGATTTCTCCAGCCTGTGTCACCTCCGGCGTCTGCTCCGTGGAGTCTCAAGCCCTGTCTCCAGAGTTTGGATGAGGCTTCTTTGCTTCCTGGAATCCAGGGCCACCGCTCTGGCTTCTGAATGAAGGTGACTCCACACAACCAGGCTTCATGGCCGTCGGGGCTGGTACACACTGGCTGTCACTGAGACTGTAAGGAAGTGGGCCCAGGGCTGGGGGCAGAGATTCTGGTCCTGGCTCTAGCACCAGCTTGCAATGTGCCACAACACATTCCCAACCCTCTTCAAATCCTTGGTGCTTCCTTGGGAAATGAGGGGATTGGCCTAGAATAATTTATTAGGTTTCATTCAGCCCTTCGATGTCTGTAACTCTGTGACAATGTTTGACGTTTATTCTTTTGGGATGTTTCTTTTATACACTTACAGCTTTTGACGGGTTTCATCCCCTTCCCCTAATAATGACAACAGCAACGTCTGCCATGGGAAGAGGACTTTCCAGCTTAAAATGACATCTCCCTGTCAATGAGCCCGTGTGAGTCCCAGCATTCAGGACCTGCCATCGTGGAGCCCCTTTTCTCCTTTCTTTAGTGATTGCCTTTCTAATTCCTTCTTTCTCCCTTGGAGGCTTCAGAGTTTGTGCAGGGCCAGCCCTTGGCCCCGCTGCACACCGTCACCCTGTCCCCTCTCAGTTGTCCTCTAAGAGCTCTCTCATGCACATTTCCAGGCACATTTGTAGGGACCAAAGTGAATGACTTTGACCACACTTTAAGCATCACTCCATGCCTTCACATAGATGAAGAAATTTTGCTTTTCTTCTAATTACAAATGTCTTAGATTATACATTTATGCAAAATACAGGTATATTAGAATGCTTCTCATAGATAGTGCTACCACCAAGAAAGAAGGTTTGGTACACACACTGCCAACTTTTTCTGCATGTGAATGTGGGTTCTTCCTTCCCACCCCCTTTTCTTTAAGCCTGATGCCTTCTAAGATTGATAGAGTAAAATGTTTTTCATGCAGTCTGACTCAAGGGTAGGCAAGAGACAGACTGTTTCCATAATAAGGAATAGGAGACAAGCTAGCAGGAAATTAACCTTTTCTACGCACTTTTCAGTATTTTTAGCTCCTCTCCTCCCCTCACTATGCATACTTCTCTGTGGCCCCATCAAGTTGCAGACACAGATGAAGAGGAGTTTGACACTGACCCGGTCCTATGTCCAGACAGTAGGACATCGGGATCTCAGTGGCAGTGGGATGGGCACATCGGTAAGTAGTTATTCTTCTAAGACACATGTCAGTTCATGGGGAAAGTCCAGTATCATGCAGATCTATAATTGGAAAAGGAAGGAGTGTTTTACTAATCTTTTCAGATAATTGTGGATATTCTTCTGTGGTACTTATACCAGACTCAGTCAGTACCTAGGAGTTAGTTACACTGTGAAATCGGAAACCATATTAATGAACTTTTTTAGTCTGTTACACTAAGATCTGTCGGTTTGTCTTGCTTTAAATAGAAATCTTATGCATGTATATTTGGTACCGTACTTAGGCTATTTTGAAAATATTAGTTCACTGAGTTATGTGGATTTCCAAATGTTGATCAAGATATTTTATTAATATAAAATAATCACATTCATTAATACTACTACCCATTTGTGATGGTTAATACTTAGTATCAACTTGATTGGATTGAAGGATACAAAATATTAATCCTGGGTGTGTCTGTGAGGATGTTGCCAAAGGAGATTAACATTTGAGTCAGTGGGCTAGGAAAGGCAGATCCATCCTTAATCTGGGTGGGCATAATCTTATCAGCTGCTGGTTTGCTAGAATACAAGCAGGCAGGAAAACGTAAGAAGAGAGACTGGCCTGGCCTCCCAGCCTACATCTTTCTCCCGTGCTGGATGCTTCCCGCCCTTGAACATGGACTCCAAATTCTTCAGTTTTGGAACTTGGACTGGCTCCACTTGCACCTCAGCCTGCAGTCAGCCTATTGTGGGATGGCACCTTGTGATTGTGTAAATAAATCTTGTAAATAAATACTTAATAAACTCCCCTTTATATATATATATATGTATATGAGATGGTGTATTAGTCAGGGGTCTCTAGAGGGATAGAACTAATGGAATATATATATATACTAATGGAATATATATATATACACTAATGGAATATATATATATATATATATATATATATATATATAAATAAATTTCTTTTTTTCTAGCCCAGGATACTCCTTGCCATATCCGAAAGAAGAGGGTGCAGTCAGAGAGCTGCTAATCTCTTACTAGTAGGCTCCCTTGATAGAAAAGCAGGCTTTGATTTGGGGGTACTATATATATATATTCTATTAGTTCTGTTCCTCTAGAGAACCCTGACTAATACACCATCTAATCAGAAAAGTAAGTATTGGAAAGATGCCAAACCCATAGTAACTGATACAAGTTTTCCAAATTCTTATTTTTCACTTAAAAGTTTGAATTTTATCAGTAGCAACAAAACCATTCATTTTTTCTTGAAATGATGGGCTTACTTTATTCATTTTCAAAGAAATATCTGCTAAAAACCTAAATTTGAATAACCATCGTCAGTTTTTCGGCCGAGTAAAGGTAGTTCTCCATGATAAAAGACAAGAGAAGAAAAAGGCCTGTTCAGTTTGCAACTCAAACAATGGTACAAGTGCTTTCTCTTGAGCCAACCATAGTCCTGGGGAACATAGTAGAAGTGCAAGGTAAGTATCTCTCATTTCATCACACAGAATATTAAAAAATTGGCTTCAGTAAAATTGATAACTTTTATGGTTTCATCAGGAACATTGTTTTTTAAGATAACATATTCTATTTAACCCAGTATATTCAAAATATTATTTCAACATACGTTCAATAGTCATTATTAATGAGATATTTGACATTCTTTTCTTGTGTTGTCTTTGAAATCTGTTATGCATTTTGCTCTCATAGTGCTGCTAAATTCAGACTAGAAAAAGTGTACAACAGCCACATAGGACTACTGTATTAGATAGCCCAGAAAATAGGACTTTTCAAGAACATTCTTAATTCAAGCTATCTTTTTTTAAAAAAAAAAAAATTCCTGTGAATGTGTGGAGGTGAAGAATTTGACTGTCCTGTATATCACTGATACAAACGTCAGGACAGAGAAAGGTAAATACTGTCTTGGTATTACTGTGAAAATCAGTCTTGACCTCCTGGATCTCCTGAAAGGGTCTTGGGGACCCTAGAGCTCCATAGACCACACTTTAGGAGCTGCTGGGCTGGAGTTAAGTAGGATTAGACTCTAGCATCTTGGCTTTGGTGTTTTATTGCTTATGCGAATGAAACACAATCTGGAACTGCATATTTCAAGAATAACATACACATTAATTCATTTTGGACACATCTAAGTGTGAGTTACGTCTGTGACCCTGTAGAAAAAAAAAAATGAACCAGGCCACTTCCAGAGATCAACCTCTGAGGGTTGATTTCAAAGACAGGTTTGTTTTACGGCATCTCTGCACATCCCATCAAGGGGAAACACCACGGAGCTGGCCGAGGGGTTCCTGAAACAATTAGGAGCATTGCTGAGGCTTCCACATCAAAGCAGATAGTAGGACAAATGTCCGTCAGCGCTATTGCCAGTGAGATCAGCCAATAGCTGGAGGGTCAGTGGGAGGTGTCCTCTGAGGCAAATGTGGCCATGCGGTTGGGGCAGGGTGGTTGCAGTTGGCTAAAAGTTGGGTGAAGGGGGAACCTGGGTCCCGTCTGATCAACAGCAGAACCAGCCTCTCTTCCCTCAGTCTTGTCCCTGTCAAAGTTTCTGAAAAGTCCCAACTGAGACTTGGAGTCCTAGCCTCAGTTTCCATGAGAATCTCACACAGGGCAGATTGCGGTGGCTGCCTGGACTGCGTTTGTCCAGGGCTTCGTATTTCTAGGTTACTTCCATTCATTATCCAGTTGAATTTTTCACCCAATTTTGAAAGCTAAGCAAGCCAGACTTTATTCTCATTTGCCAGGAAAAAGAGGTTTGGAAGGGAAGAGCCTTTCCCCAAGGCCACATAGTGTGGGTCTTGTAGTAACCTGTCCAAGGACACAGACAGCGGTGGGTGTGGAACTGCAGTGTAGACTCTTCCAGATTTCAGGTCTCTGAAGGCTGTCTCCACTGTACCAGGTGCGTGTGCTCTGAGGGTTCCCTAGGCCAGGATTGCATGTGTGTGTGTGAGTGTGTGTGTGTGAGTGTGTGTGAGAGTGTGTGTGTGTGAGAGAGAGAGAGACAGAGGAGACAGAAGAGTGCTACCTTTTCAGTTCTGCACAGAAAGACTTTCTCTGGGGCTCTGGAGGGCTTTCTAGCCCAGGATACTCGTTGCCATATCTGAAAGAAGAGGGTGCAGTCAGAGAGCTACTAATCTCTGACTAGTGGGCTCCTTTGATAGAAAAGCAGGCTTTGATTTGGGGGTGCTATCTATAGGTGCAGCAGTCTAACCTGGGTTTCCTGCTGGATTTCAGAAGAGTGATATGACATCTCAGAGGACACACGGCCTCCTGCTATCCCCCCACCCCATCTCCCACCCTAGTGACACAGGCCAGTGTGATGTATCTGTAGTTGCTGATCTCAGTCTTGTCCCTGTCAAAGTTTCTGAAAAGTTCCAATGTCTAGAAGCTTCATAATTATAACTCGCCTCATTATATTTTATTAAGTGTCCAGGTCTTCACACTGCTCCCTCTGGACACCAGAAGGTAACTACCGTTTCTCCCAGGGGAAGGTGTCTGAGTGACAGAGAAAACAAGCTCTTAGCCCCGCTGCATCCCCTAGCATCGTCTGCTTCCAGCTCTTGTCCCGCTCTGCTCTCACTCAGAGCAGCCTGTCTCACCACCCAATTGGCTTAGCTCAGCCATTAAACTCTGTTTGAAGTTTTATTTCCATCTATTCTTGCTATCTCAATGGGCAATCGCTCCCAGGACATTTTGTAACAAAGAGCATTTTCTGTTCCAGGAGAACACAGACCCCTGGCCTGCAGCCTGGTTGTATCTGAAAGCCTAGTCCGTCCCTTCCCCCAACCTGAACCTCATTCTTTCTCCCTTTTTGTAATTAAAAAAATAGTATTGTTACTTCTGAGAGCCTCAAGTGTATAGAATGAGGTCCCGTAACACTAACATCAAGACCTGTCTGCTGGAGAGGATGTGGAGAAATAGGAACACTTTTACACTGTTGGTGGAACTGTAAACTAGTTCAACCATTGTGGAAGACAGTGTGGTGATTCCTCAAGTATCTAGAACTAGAAATACCATTTGACCCAGCCATCCCATTACTGGGTATATACCCAAATGATTATAAATCATGCTGCTCTAAAGACACATGCACACGTATGTTTATTGCGGCACTATTCACAATAGCAAAGACTTGGAACCAACCCAAATGCCCATCAATGACAGACTGGATTAAGAAAATGTGGCACATATACACCATGGAATACTATGCAGCCGTAAGAAAGGATGAGTTCATGTCCTTTGTAGGGACATGGACGCAGCTAGAAACCATCATTCTCAGCAAACTATCACAAGAACAGAAAACCAAACACCACATGTTCTCACTCACAGGTGGGAACTGAACAATGAGAACACTTGGACACAGGAAGGGGAACATCACACACCAGGGCCTGTTGTGGGGTAGGGGGAGGGGAGAGGGATTGCATTAGGAGATATACCTAACGTAATTGACGAGTTAATGGGTGCAGCACACCAACATGGCACATGTATACATATGTAACAAACCTGCACATTGTGCACATGTACCCTAGAACATAAAGTATATAAAAAAAGACCTGTCTTTTGTTTTGCTTTATTTTGTCTCCATCTCTGTCCCATTCTCTCTTTCCATAGGAACCCACTTGTAAGGTCCCACATCGACACCTTTGAGCCTCACAGGCCCCTGAGACTTAGTTGTGAGCTCCCCTGCCCTTGCCAAATATGCCCCCACCCAGCGAGAAATGCTCCCTGCCTAGCTAGATCCCCTATCAACTATGCCAGTTGCGCCCCACCCAATCCCCAGCCCAAGGGGTTTCACCTCCCTGCCAGCCCAAGAAATTATTCAAACAAGCCAACCACATCCTCCTGGGTAACTAGGGGGCACCCCAGCCTTCTTTTACTACAAAGCTGCCCCTTCTAGGTCACTCAGCTTCCAAGTGCAACCTCCATGTGGCCCTGCATAGTGTGCCATGTCCTCTTCTCCTGGCTGTGAGTGTACGTGACTAAGCTGCTGTCAGTATCACCTGTCTGATGTTGGGAATCCCTCCTTCACCAAGGGCCTGAATGGTAGGTGATCAGAGCACTACTCTAGGTGCTAATGCATGCACTTCCAGACCATCTTCCATACTTTCTTTAGACATCTGTGTAGCCATTTAAAATACATCATGTGCTTGCACCTTGCACGAAGTTCTGTGCTTTGTATCTCACTGTTGCTTATCTGAGCACTGCTCTCAGGGCTGCATCCACATTCCTTTGTCACTCACTGTTCCTGGATGTGCCAGTGGCTTTTACTGTGTGCTCCTAGGAGTCTTTGAGGGCTCTCTCTGGTGGTGAGAGACAGGTAGACTGGAAGTGCAGGGCAATTAACTCCCTGAGAGCGGCCCTCAATCAACATGGTGAGAATACCCAGCTCTCCACCAGCACTTCCAGAGATCACCGCCTGAGCAAATGAGTTGCACTCCAATCCTTGTCTTGCGTTCTGATCTTGAGTTCTCTTGTACTTGAGAACTCCACATGTTGCTCTATGCAGACACATTTTCAGTGTGTCTGACTGTCACATGGAATCCCAACATGTGCTCATCATTACATCCGACACACCCATATCTCTGGCAACAGATGCCAAGATTGCCCAAGCCTGTCTACTATCAGACACAACGCTGAGCCAGCCATGCTTGGCCGCCTCTCCGTGTGGGCAGGTGAGGGGGGTGAGCTAGACTCTCCGGGGCATACACCCGGGCGTGGGATTGCTGGGCTTTAGAGAGTATGCACACTTCATCTCACTAGGTGTTGTCAGACTTCTCTCTAAAGTGCCTGCACCGGCTTATTCTCCCACCAGCAATGTGTGAGCATTGACTCCCACCGGTTCGCAGGTTGGGTTCTCCAGAGACACTGAGAGGGTATTTGGTGAACAAAAAGCTGATTATAAGGGATCAGCACCTACGAGGAAAAGTGGCAGGAAGTAAGACTGAGTAGTGGAAGAAGCTGAACTATGAAGTGGGCACAGCAAAGCCTCAGCTGACCCTGCAGAGCCCTGGAGTGAGCACTGCTGAGATGGCCAGGCCGTCATAGTACATCTTTCCTCTGCAGTTGGGGCCGACCTGCAGCGAGGCTGTTTGCTGACTGCATGCCTTGTGCTCCCTTCCTTGAATGGGCAACTGGGGAATGTCTCCCTTCCAATCTGACCTGTGAAAGTGGGGACTCATTGCTATTTTCATTTGCATTTCCCCAATCATGGGTGAGCTTCAACATCTCTTTATGTGCTCATTAGTAAAGCTGATATCAGCCAGCAGGAACCAGCTGTTGAAATAGCCTTTGTCTGAGCCCCCAAATGCTCCTCTGCACTGGCTTCCCCAACACAGCCGCTCCACTGGGACCCCTGCTCCGGGGCCTCCCCATAATCCGGTATTCACAGGGATGCCTGGCCCTGAGGGGCACTCCCACGACCCTGCAACAATGCTGGAGCCTGAGCCTGTGTGGATTGGTCAGCGCCTGTGCCATATCTGCTGTGAACTACTCAGAAAATCACAGGGAGTATCAGCTACTGATGTGAATTGCCTGTTTATGACTTGTTCCCATCTTTGTATGGGGTGTCAAAAGCTCACTCTCAAATCGCCCAGGAGGATGCTGTTTCAGGTTTCTGGATCTTGTTAAAGGTGGGTGTGGAGTGGGGAGGGAGGGGAAGTGAGGGCCGGGGAGGAAGGTCCCTAGGCTTGCATCCCACAAGAATCAGTAGGCCTTCAGGCCACAGACCAAACAGATCCAAGGCCTAGAAGGTTGAACTGAGGAGACTGGGTTCCTTGGGCACAGGAGAGAAGGAGCCTACTCTCGGGGAGGCTGGGAGCCCGGGCGATCAGCACAATTCCTCAGCATTGCTCCTGTACACCTCCTGTGCAGTGTCCCTGGCATGTGGGGAGGTGCCCTGCACTGCCTCCACCCAGGCCCAAGCCGCCTGACTCCATTGCTCTAGCAGGGTCCCACTGGCATCTCTGCCAGCTCCAGGATCTCTCACAAATGCCCTTATTTGCACGGAATCACCAGTAGCCGTCATTTCAAAAATCCAAATCTGAACACATCCCTTGAATTTTTAAAGCCTTTCAAAAATTTCTCCTTATCTATAGCATAAGAGCTCTTGGCCCAGCACACAAGATCCTCCCTAATCTGGTTTCAAACTCTCATCTCTGCCCCATCTTCTGTGCCCTGCTCATCTATTTCTGCCTTTCTCCATCCACACATAGCTCTAGTGCTCTGTACCCTGTGCCTTTGCTAATAGGCTTCCTTCTGCCTTGAATGCCTCCCCATCCTTCCCTCCTGGACAGTTCTGGCTCTTGGGTCCATGTCACCTTATCTGTGAGGTTTCTCTGACTCATAGCGGTCAAAATGAGTGGCCTTCTCCACAGGGCTTTCCCATGGTATGAGTCCTGGGATCAAAGTTAAATAATCAACCAGGTGAAGATAAAGAAGAACAAAGAAGGGTATTCCAGGCAGAGGGAACAGCAAGAGCAAAACTTGGGGTAGGAGAGAACGTGGAAGATTTGTGCCCCAGCAGGTGGTAGCTCAGGAGGGCTGAATGGTAAAGTGTGTGAGTCGTGCATGTGTTAGGGGACCAGGTAGGAGCAGCCAGAAATGAAATCCAAGAGAGGCAGAAGCCGTGCGGTGGAAGTGTGACTTCCCTGCTGGTGACGGGGCGCCGCAGAGTGAGTTATGCAGGAAGAAGCCTGGCCAGCTTGTCACTGGGTTCACGTGCCTCCTATAGGGCTGGCCCTGCTCAGCAGATTACAGAGCTGGAGCTTTTCCCAGAATCCTCCAACATGATGAGCTCCCACTGACACTGGGCACAGGCACTGGCCTTTCTCAGCTCCTGGAAACTTGCTGCTTTATGAGTAGTTTTGTTCCAAGGGTCCCGAGACTTCTGGTTGAAGGATAGCTGAACCCAGGTAAACTCTGGACTCACTCCTGAGGCTTCAGCTCCTATTAAAGTTGCCCCCTCGTCTTAGTGGGATATTTCTGAGAGGCGGCCAGTGGACCTGGAGACCCTCCAGCTTCACTGTTGGCTTCCCTGTGGCTGGAGGCCTCCATGCCTTTTGTGTTTTTGACCAGATGGACTGTTTGCTTCAAACAGCTTTCAGAACTCAGGCTCCAACCAAGAGGACAGTGCCCCAGCCTGAGCCCAAAGACACCCCCTCTCCTGGGAAGAGCTTGTGCTGTGGCGGCCCCACAGAAGCCTGTGTTTTCATTACGAAGCAAGTTTAGGAGTAGTGTGTTTAGGGGGAGAAAAAGACGGTGGGGTAATAAGTCTGCAATAATGGGTGCCATGTGGAGGGAAGGCAAAGTTACCCAGTGAAGGAATAGAAAACATGGTTTATATTTTCAACAGTTGGAGAAAGAAATGAAAACTGAATATTTGCTGCACCTGTGAAAACATATTTGATCATGACGGCAAGCCCAGCATTCTTAGTGTGGGATTCATATTTCATAACTCGTGTTCAAACAAGAAAAATGATTATAATGTTAAGTATTTCCTGAGTTTATTTTGATGGATGACAGAATAAGTACTGTATCTTTCACTCATTAAAATACAGATTGGTGTAATTTAATAAATGAACTTAATACACAGATGTTCCAGGCTGTTTTAGCAGGGTGTATATTAATCAACTTCTTTATATATGATCCTCTTTTATATTTTTGAAGAAACTTGCAGGAGCCAAGAATTTATTAGATTTGCATGCTGTAGGACGAGTATCAGATATCAGGTACATGCGGGAGTGTATTAAGATGAAACGGAGCCAGATCCACAGAGCAGCCCGGCCCCAACAAGGGTCGTCCCTGGGCTCCCGGCTGGCTCTCTGCGTTGTCTCAAAGAAGTCTCGGTTCCCTGCTGAACTCGCCTGCTGCCACTGCCTCACAGCCACTCAGAGATGCCTCTGGAGACCTGGGTGGGAATGGTGGCCTTGTACTACACCCAGATTGGGCAGTGGCTCCGTTGTGGGTAGAGTCCTGCAGCCCAGCAGGGGCCTCAAAGGCCCTTCTCAGGTTCCCTGGCTTCTCCCGGAGGCCTGTCAACCCAATGCTGCTATCCCTTTTCTCACTCCCTCTCGGCAGCACATTCGGGGCTGATGCTTTGTTCAGTCTGAGCTTGTTTGACAGGATGGAAGCTTGTCTTACTAACAAGAGCACAAACTCCTGAAGGCAGGGGCTGTGCCTTCTTCATCTCCCACAGCCCCTGCTCCATGAATGTGGCTCATTTGTCCCCTGTCCTGGATCCATCAGAGAGCCAAGCCCAGTCTCCTGCTGGACCTGGCTTTGGAAGTGGAAACAGAAAGCTCAGCTTGGGCATCCTGGAGGGTTCTGGCTGGGTGTGGTCATCAGGGTGAGGACACTGTGCTCACTTAGCTCTCTGGCTGTGGACTGGCCCTGTGGAGGAGAGAGAAAGCATCAGAATGGGGACCTCACTTCAGCCACCCTCTCCTCTCCTTTGCAGATCCTGTTGAAAAGCGATATGAGGTCTTAGGAAAGTCCGTCTCTGGCTAGCAGTGGTTGCGTGCAGGGCTAGGAAGAAGGTCTTAGGCCAGATAACACATTTCTTGCAGTTGCTCTGTCCACACAGAACACATAGTTTTCTCTCAGAGCACCTTGCACACTCCTCATAGCTCCAAAACTGCAGTTATCCTACCCAATGCACGCACAAATACAGACCCCTCCAGAGCCATCTCACCCACTTCCGCACCTCACTCCTCATTAGTGTTTGACCCAGTCCTCCTGTCGTTGCCTGGTAGATTGTGCAGATTGGCTGGTACGGCTTTTGTGAGATGAGCTGCAGCCCAGAACACAGCCTCTGGAGTCACTTTGCCCCCCCCCCAAGGATGGGTGCCCACCAGTGGCTGCAGCTTGAGCTACCCCTTTTTCCCTGCAGCCCCCTGCACACCTCTGTGGCTCATCAATCACATGGGCAGGTCCTGCGGGTGGGTAGTGGCTCTGCTGTCACATGCCTGTTTGCAATAAGCTCCGGTCATAATCATTAATCATTCATTGAGGCTGTGGTTAGCGGCTCTCAGTCAAGGGAATGGTTTCAGGTTTTCCAGGCTAAGTGCCCCTCCAGCAAGCATCCTCAGCCCTTTCATGTCCAGTCATGTGATGTTCTGGGCACACTGAGCTGGCCACCAAGGTCAGGCTTTGTTCTGGAGGGCTGCTCTGAATGCTTCCCTCAGGGCGGGTGGAAGAGAGTTCTGGGCCCCAGCTCCAGTTCAATTGGGTTCAACAAATATTCAAACATTTCCTGAGCACCTCCTAGATGCTAGGACCTCTGCCATTGGGAAAGGATACGTCCTGAAATTGAGAAGAGTTGGAGCATATTATACTCAGGGCTATGCCCAGCTCCACGAGGGTCCTGCCAGGCTTCAAGGGTGGGGATTCCAGTGTCTGAAGCTATAAGAGTTAGGGCAGGGGCTGAGAGTCTGGGTGCGGAGCTTGTTGGCCTGCTAACTGGATTGTGAAGATGGCCTGAAGACGTTGCTGAGGCTGAGGCTGCAGACTCTATTTCAGGATCTTTCCCCAAGAATTTTTCTTGCCAAGACAACACATTCACTGTGTGATCATCCACTGAGGCTCAACTTTGATCTAATATTAGAACTCTGGGTCTTCAAAGGCAAGAGATCTCACCTGGTTGAGGGAATCAGGTGTGGAAGGCTATGGATAAGAGGAGGGATTTGGCTGGGCTGGGACCTCGGCAAAGACTTCCCCAGGCAGAAGTGGGCAAGGGAAGGCACTCCAGGTGGACAGAGCGGTGGGAACAAAGGCATAGAGGACAGTCTGAGTCACTGGTGGCCAGGGTCCTTGTGCCAGGGCAGTGGAAAGTGAGGGTGGGAGACCAGGGCGGTGTGGAGGCACAGAATACTGGGCTGAGTCTCTAGCACTGAGGACCCCAGCTGTCACCACCCTGCCTGCCTGATCCCTGTGTTCTCACCCACACTTCTCATTCCTGCCACACAAGATGCTTTGCGTGTGTGTGCCAGCTGAACAGCCATTCTCCCAAAACTTTTCTGTTTTTCTCACATTGTTTCCACCACCTGGAAAATTTTTTCTCTCTTTCCCTCCTGGAGAATTTCTACTCATCCTTCAAGATCGAGCTCAGATGCCACTGTTCCTTGCAGCCTTCCCTGACTGCCAGGGTCTGCATAAATGGCCTTCCCTTTGGACTCCACACTGGGGAGTGTGTGATGCTGTTTACCAGTCACCTGGAGCTTACTTTTGGTGGGGAGTGTGGATAGTGATGACTTGAGACCTGCTTCTGCCACCCACTGCCCGTGTAACCACCTCCATCACTTCTTCTGTAAGAGGCAAACAATATTGCAAAGAATTGTGAGTAGCAATAAATAGAATTTTTAAAATGGCATGTGTAATATGCCCACTATGAAGCCTGGCACGGAAGAGGTGCTCAGACAAGGTTAGGCTGCCTCCCTTCCTGAGCACATTTTTCCTTGTATCACCATCCACATTGACAGGTAAGTCTCTCCCACTAGGCTGGGTGAGCCCTCCAGGGAGTCTATGTTTCTGGCACCTTCTGCATTTAGCACAGTAACCGTCTGGTTCAGGGCATGGGCTCATGCCAGGGCCACCTTCAACTCCTTCACAAGGAGAAGGAGCAGCGCTGAGCAGGGCAAGCTGTAGCTGTGGGGACCAAGTTTGTTGGTTTGCTTTTCTTACGAGTGCTCTGATTAAGCTAGAAACTTCCTGAAGTCATACAATTCTTCTATCCCCAGAGAAAGATTTGAATAAAGTATCCTCTTGTGGGAAGGAAAATAGGAGGTAATTAGTTCAGTGGTTTTCCGACTTTGTAAAAGACTGGAACCACTTTTTCAAATGAAATTTTATATGGAATCTTAAGCTCCAAAAACAGACAGAGCATTATTTTATGAAGATATGCATATTTATTATTATTTATATTAATCATCGACTAATAAATTATCATGTCGACAAATATATTTATTTTATCCTCTCAAACTTGTGACAAACAGAAAAGCACAATGAAGCTGTTTTAATCAGTACCAAAATTAGAAATTGGGCGTTTTTGGGGATCCGTGTCTTAGTTCAGTTTCAGAATCCAATTTACTTCCATATTTTATTTTGTTTTCACAGCTTGGAGAACATCCTACTTTTTAGTGCTGAGTAGATACAAGTGATTATTGTTCTGTGACAGTCTGTCTTGCGACCTCAGAGCCCTACAATTAATCAGACAAGCAGCAGGAGGAGCTCTGTGATGAGATTTCAAAAAGAAAAAGAGTTCACCTGGTCACACAGTGTTTTAGTTGTTCATCTGCACAGTGTTAGGACTGGTTATCTTACCGATTGTATTAAATCACAGCATTATCAATGACAAAAAATATTTTTTTATATTAAGTTTTGAAATGAAATATTTCTGAAATCCGTAAAGTAGCTTCATGGGTCTTTGGGATCCGAAGCACATGATATGAAAACACTGAATGAGTCTACCTGTGTACACTACAGATGAGTAAACTGAGGCCCGGAATGTGACAAGGACACATCCAGGCCACACAGAGAATTGTTGGTGGGTTGGGATGAGAACTTAGGCCTCCTGCATCCCACCCCAGGCCTCCCTCAACTGTATTCTCTATCTCTTTTTCCTAATTTATGCCAATAAAAAAGTGTTTTGCTATTTTAAAAAATAAGTTAGACATCCAAACTCTGTCGTTTGGTTCATAGCTGAGGCCTTCTTACATTCCAGCAAGGGAGCGTGAAACAGGCTGCTTACTGGAGTCAAGAGTACAACCCGGAAACCTCCATCAGTGTCTTTCCATCTCACCAGGAGAATTCTGCCCTGGTGATAGAGAATTGAAATGGATTTGGCCAGCAAGGCCTATATAAAATGATGATTTTATGTTTGTTCATCTGTCAGAAAAGTAGAAAGCAAAGCTGGTAATTTGTGTTAACTAAGCACCTTCATTATAGGAACTCAAGGGAAAGGGTGGGGAACAGAACGTTTTTTCGTCCAGCTGTCCCGGATCCTGAGGATGATTTGTGTCGTTAAGAAGAAATTCTAATAATGTTGAGCGTATGGAAAAGTTTAAGCCAAACACGACAGGTCATTTTCTAAGTGTTCAACTTGAATATCAAGAGCTGTGCAGCTTCCTTTTCCAAACTCCTGCTTTTCCCGGCTGGGCCATCTCATATTGTGCCTCCTGCAGGCTGCAGAAGTGGCCTCCATGAATCCTCAGCCCACAGACAGCATCTACCCAGTGAGCCACGACCTGGGACAGAATGTCACAGAGGGACCCACTCTGCCCACTTTTCACCTAAGGAGGCAAGAAAAGGCCTTGCTCTTGGGTGTGTTGGGATGCTCACTCACGGCTGCTGCAGTCTTCTCTTCACCCGCTCCCTCCTGACTGCAGGTTCCATCTGCAGAGTGCTCAGCACCCAATTCCAGACAACACTTTAAGGGTGACCCCTCTTGCATTAAGGCAGCCCTTTCTGGAGTTGTTCTTATGTATAGGGAGAATAGACTAATGGTCCCCAGCAGACTCCTCCATCCTCAGACATTCTTCCTCCACTTGATGTTCCTATGAACCTGGAAATCCCTTCTCAGAAGACAACCTTTCCTGTCCTGGCTAGAATTCAGGGGAGGAATGAATACCCCAGAAGATGGAGACTGACTGTCTTGTTGGGGTAAGTGGCTGGCATGGCTTTGTCTTTCAGAGCAGACATTTCTACAGGGTCCAGAAAGCATGAGGGCCCTGGGAGGCTGCAATTGTAGGATAGGACCCCTGAGAAGGGAGGAGAGGAAACAGGGGAAGTTTGAGGTGCTCGGATGGACTGGGCTGTCTGATCTATTTTATCCTAGGAGAAAGAAAGCAAAGAAAGAGTCAATCAGGCAGGACATTTTGAGGTGGGGCTGTCTCGTAGCCCTTGGGAAAAGGAAAGCTCTTTGTCTGACCAGCCTTAACTATTAAAGGAGATGAGTGATTCTTCAACTTGCAACAGAGATCCTCTCTTTGTAAAAAGGCTGAGAGCTGAGCTTTCCTATAGAACAAATTTCAAATAGGATTTGATTCTACACAGAAAGCGATTTACCCTCATACCTTCAAGAGCACATTCGTTATGCAAAGCGAAATTGTAATTGGGCTTCAAAAGTAATCAAACAAAAATAAAGAGGTTTTTTTTTTCTTTATTTGAAAAAATAAGGTGTCCCTGCCGTACAAATAATGTTTGCTAATTCTGAAGGGTGTTGCTGTAGAGAAAGGGGAGAAAGAGAGAGACATGTATGTTTGTGGTCTTCAACTTGAGGCACCCCATGCGGCCTTGAGTTTCAGGTGGTCTACTATGGCTAAAACTACAATGTGGAGTGACACTCTGTAACTAAACTTGGAGGAAAACCATATCCTTTGAGACCAACACGTGCATCAGCACAGCTGCTCCTGACTGCAGCTGCAGAAGATAGACCCCTCCCCCACCCCCCACAATTTCCTTGGCTAATTAGGAACATCTTCCCTGGATGGCCACCTCTCTCAGGAATATGGACACAAGGGCACAGCTGAATGCCTCTGCCTTTACTGAATTCAGAACCTTATTTCTGAGAAAGTTGTACGCTGAAGCGTTAAAGGCAGACCTGACAAAATAAGGATCAAAATGTTGCCAATGAGTTTTTTTTTTATTGCTTTTTCTTTTGGAGCCTTGGTTGACCTTTATGTGTGAGGGGGTAGAAGTGTCCCCAGGAAATCTTAAAAACCTCGGAGGAAGCTGTTGACAGACTTCCAGAGAACTGGGTTTTTGTTTGTGTTCTGTAGGCAGAGAATAGCAGATGGACTTTGACGTACTCCAGACATGTGAGCATAGTCCTAAAAACGCAAGTTTCTTACTTTTAGGCAATGTTTCCTCTTTGGCAGCATTACAACCCTGGGATAAAGAGTTTCATAGCACTATGGTAGGGTCCTGGTTTGATGGCAGTTTTTGAAACATTATAAAGAGCAGTCACCTGGAGGCAGACTGTTTGTCAGGCAAGTCACCCAAGTATCATCCATGGTTTCCTCATTTGTAAGTCTGGATAATGAAAAAGCTCTACATACACCCCTGAGCTGTTGTGAAGATTGGATGGGCTGCTGGAGAAACGTGAAACACTTTGTAAGCAAATAGAAGGCTGCAAATGCAGGAGCAGGATAGGGTGGAGGGGATGCAGCCATGCAGGGTGAGATCTGAGGGAAGAGAGAAGAGGAGTAGAGGAATGCTTGAATTAATTCCAGAGACAGACATTTTCTCAGTCTCCACAGAGATACACGATCTTCACCTGGAGACCAGAGCCTTGCTTCTATTCTATGTCAGAGGATTCTAGTCCAATAGGAATAAAAGGTCACTGCTGAGACGACCCAGTGTATTCATCTCCTTAGAATTCCCTGAGCATGTGACCAGAAGAAACATCCAAAAATGGGTAAGGCCCTGCTGCATTGACCCAGAGGTCAGCTGAAGCCTCCACCTCCTTGAAGTTCCTGCTGTCCAGTTTATTCTGTGGTGCTGGAGTAGGGGTTGCTGGTGCATCCACAGTGAGAGCAGAAGAAGTGGGACCTACTATATGGAGCACAGAAAGGGAAAGATGCGTAACATTGAAGGTGGCTAGTCTTTCCATGGGCACTTACCCTGAAATGAAATCATAAAAGCTGATGAATCCTGGGCAGCCTAGGCCCAGAATCCTAGTCTTTAGTGTTAAACTGGCTTAGCCAGGACTCAGGATCATAACCACCAGCCACTCGTGGACCACTTAAACAGAGACTGTGGAGCCTCCAAAACCCAAGTTGGGACCATTAGTATTTTTGAGATCCCTAAAATCACTGAGCTGAGTGTCTGGTTAATGGAGGTGCTCAGCCTCAGCCCTTTTCTTTTTCCCATCCTCCACTACTCCTAGAAGAATCCAGGATTCTGGTCCAGTCAGCTCCCCAACAGAGGTCAGAGCTGGAGCTCTCCAAGGTGCTGATGGCCAGACCAACTCCCCCAGAGGGCACATTACAATGCAATTATGCCTTGAAGCCCATCCAGGCTACCTGGGGACCTTTCTTTGCCTCCCTTCTTGTGACAAAGAGGACACTCTGATAGGCTTGAGTGAAAGAAGAGGCTGGTTAGACATTACAGGTTGGTATAAGAAGACTGACCAAAGCTTCTGAGCACACCTGAGAATGTAAGGATCATGCCCCAAAATGATGCCTGAAGGAGCCTGGCTTGGGAAAAGCCTTGGAAGTAGCTACCCTATGGCCAGCTATGTCCACACCAGTACATTCTCATTACCTGTGAGAAGTAGAAAAATGACACTTTTGGCAAGACTCTAAACCTGGGCAGAGGGTGGTGGGTACTTGGGGCATCCTCTCGATAGACTATAGACAAGACCAGTGAAGCCAGGTCTTCACCTGAAGGTTGTTTGAGCAGTTCAAGCCAGAGCAAGCACTCTATTAGGGACAGTGACCTTATCACTTGGAGAATCCTAACGGCCTATCCTAGCAGGGCTTAGTGATCATGGGATGTGGCAGTGGGAGGGAGAGAGAGAAATGATCTTTTACTTTCAAGTTAATGGCTTGGGAAACTGGACCGATGATAATACCATTCAGCAGGAGAAGGAGCAGGTTTGGGAGTGGAATGATAAATGCAATTTACAACTGTTGAGTGTGAGGTGCCAGTGGTACTTCCAGATGGATTGTCCAATTGGAGTTGAGTATTCAGTTATGGAGCTCAGCAGAGAGGCCTAGGCTAGTGTTATAGACTTGGGAATCATTAGAAAAGAGGATATGGTTTAAGTGATAGGAGAAAGATCAAGCAGGGAAAATGTGTTGAGTGAAAGGAGAAGAGGGTGGAGAACAGGAATGTGATGCGATATCTCCATTTGCTGGGTGCTGTAAGGTTCTGAGACTGTCACAGGGCTGTCATCATCTGCTCACTGACCACTTTGCCAACCTCACACCATTCCAATCACTTCCTTTTCACTCTCCTCTGGCCACAGAAACTTTACTTTCCCAACACACCAAGCTTATTCCTACCTCAGGGCCTTTGCGTTTGTTATTTCCTCTGCCAGGAAAGCTTTTACTGCACTGCTTCCTATAGCTGGGTCTTTCTCATTATTCAAGTATCAGCTCAAATAAAAACTCCCTGAAAAACTTATCTATGTAGTATTAATTCTTCTAAGTCCCTCTCTACCTCAGCAACCCTGCTTTATTTACTCTGCAGCACTTACTATTATTGAAAGGTTGTATTCTGTAATTGTGTACTTCTTACCATCAGTTTTCCCCAATAAAGGTATAAGCCTCTGGAGGTAAGGATCTCATTTGTCTTATTTGCTATTATATCCTCACCTTCTTCAACAGTGTCTGCTACATAACAGCTACTTAATAAGTAGTTGTCAAATGAATGAAAGAATTGTATTATAGGGGAAATGAAAACCAGAAAACTGTGAGATTCAGTTCAATAAATACTTATAGAGCACCTATTCTGCGTCATGAATTGGAGTACATGACAGACGCACAAATAAATAACCATGATCTCTATAGGTTTGGAGATTATATAACTATAATCCCAAGGGGGAGATAGAAATATGAATACATACTTCTGAAAAGAGACATTCTACTAGAGAAATGAATGCCGGAAATTGTGGGAATTCAGAAGAGATGTACTTTGTAGAACCTAGAGGTCATGGAAGGCTTCCTATAGGAAGCTGAGCCTTGGGTGAAGAGCCAGAGTTAGCCAGGTGGACAGGTATGAAGGGGGAATAAAGAAAAATCAAGTGAGGGAAGTTCTGGAGAAGATGAAAAGAGGGTAAGTCAAGAGTACTGTGATATCTTTGAAAAGGAGGAGGGAGCCATTTTCCTTGGAGATTAAAGAGAGGAAGATTAAAATGAAGGTAAATATTGATACATTTGTAGGTATGTATGAAGCGAAAGATGTTGGTGTGGTACTCTCCTGGTAGTCAGGATTCTGTGGGCATGAAAGTCACCTCAGCACCCATTTGTCCACGAATTCCAGGGCCAGTAAGAGGAACTCAGATTTTGGCTCAACAGAACAAAGAACTTCCATAGTATATTAGTCCATTCTCATGCTGATATGAAGGAATACCCAGGACTGGGTAATTCATAAAGAAAAGAGGTTTAATTGACTCACAGTTTCACATGGCTTGGGAGGCTTCAGGAAACTTACAATCATGGTTGAAGGCACCTCTTCATAGGGTGGCAGGAGAGAAAAAGTACCAGCAGAGGAAATGCTAGACACTTATAAAACCACCAGACCTCATGCGAATGCACTCATTATCATAAGAACAGCATAGGGGAAACCGCCCCCATGATTTAATTACCACCCACCAGGTCTCTGTCTCTCAACACACAGGGATTATGGGGATTACAATTCAAGATGAGATTTGGGTGGGGACACAGCCAAACCATATCATTTCACCCCTGGCCTCTCACAAATCTCATGTTCTCACATTTCAAAACACAGTCATGCTTTCTCAACATTTTCCCAAAGTATTAACTCATTCCAGCATTAACCCAAAAGTCAAAGTCGAAAGTCTCATCTGAGACACAGCAAGTCCCTTCTGCCTATGAGCCTGTAAAATCAAAGCAAGTTAGTTACTTCTTAGATACAATGGGGGTTCAGATGTTGGGTAAATACATCCATTCTAAATGGAAGAAATCGGTCAAAATGAAGGGACTACAGGCCCTATGTAAGTCTGAAGTCCAGTAGGGCAGTCATTAAACCTTAAAGTTCCTAAATGATCTCCTTTGATTCCATGTCTCACGTGATGCAAGTCTCACATGATGCAAGAGGATGGTTCCCATGGCTTTGGGCAGCTCCACCCCTGTGGCTTTGCAGGATACAGCCCCCCTCCTGGCTGCTCTCAAGGCTGGTGTTGAGTGTCTGTGGCTTTTCCAGGCATAGAGTGCAAGCTGTCAGTTGATCTACCATTCTGGGATCCAGAGGTTGGTGACCCTCTTCTCACAGCTCCACTAGGTAGTACCACTGAAGGGACTCTGTCTGGGGGCTCCAACCCCACATTTCCCTTTTGCTCTGCCCTAGCAGAGGTTCTTCATAAGAGCTCCACTCCTGCAGCAGAATTCTACCTGGACATCCAGACATATCCATTACATCCTCTGAAATCCAGGCAGAGATTCCCAAACCTCAATTCTTGTCTTCTGTGCATCCACAGGACCAACACCACATGGAAGCTGCCAAGGCTTGGGGATTACAGCCTCTAAAGCAATGGCCTAAGCTGTACCTTGGCCCCTTTTAGCCATGGCTGTAGCCTTTGGGACACAGGGCACCAAGTCTCGAGGTTGCACACAGTTGGTGCCCTGGACCCAGCCTGGGAAACCACTTTTCCCTCCTAGGCCTCTGGGCCTGTGATGGGAGGTGCTGCCACGAAGGTCTCTGACATGCCCCAGAGATGTTTTCACCATTTTCTTGGTGATTAGCATTTGGCTCCTCGTTACTTATGCAAATTTTTGTGGCTGGCTTGAATTTCTCCCCAGAAAATGGGTTTTTCTTTTCTACTGCATCCTCAGACTGCAAATTTTCTAAACTTTTATGCTCTGTCACCTCTTGAATGCTTTGCTGCTTAGAAATTTCTTCCACCAGATACCCTAAACGATCTCTCTCAAGTTCAAAGTTCCACAGTTATCTAGGGAAGGAGCAAAATGCCACCAGTCTCTTTGCTAAAGCATAGCAAGGGTAATCTTTACTCCAGTTTCCAACAAGTTTCTCATCTCCATCTGATACCACCTCAGCCTGGACTTCATTGTCCATATCATTATCAGCATTTTGGTGAAAGCCATTCAACAAGTCTCTAGGAAGTTCCAAACTTTCCTACATTTTCCTGTCTTCTTCTGAGCCCTCCAAACTGTTCCAGCCTCTGCCTGTTACCCAGTTCCAAAGTTGCTCTCACATTTTTGGGTATCCTCATAGCACACCCCACTCCTGGTACCAATGTACTGTTTTAGTTTGTTCTCATGCTGCTATGAAGAAACACCTGTGACTGGGTAATTTACAAAGAAAAGAGGTTTAATTGACTCACAGTTCTGCATGGCTTGGGAGTCCTCAGGAAACTTACAATCATGGTGGAGGGCACCTCTTCACAGGGTGGCAGGAGAGAGAAAGTGCCAGCAGGGGAAATGCCAGATTCTTATAAAACCATCAGGTCTCATGAGAACTCACTCACTGTCACAAGAACAGCACGTGGGAAATCACCTCCACGATTCAATTACTTCCCAGTGGGTCTCTCCCACAACATGTTGGGATTATGGGGATTACAATTCAAGATGAAATTTGGGTGGGGGCACAGGCAAAGCATATCACATGATAAGAGCTGCCCCAAAATGGAAAGTGCTGCCTCTGGAGTCAGTGAGCTCCTCATCCCTTGCTGTGTCTGAGCAGGACCATTGCAGGACTTGGGCTTTGGATTGGGCAGTGTAGTCTACTGCCTTTTGGTCCTTCCTCCACATTATGGAGGGTAATTTGCTTTACTCAAAGTCTATTGATTAAAGTGTTTGTTTTCTTTTGAAACAGGGTCTTGATCTGTCACCCAGGTGGAGTGTAGTGGCATGATCTTGGCTTACTGTAACCTCTGCCTCCCAGGCTCAACCAATCCTCCCACTTCAGCCTCCTGAATAGCTGGGACCACAGGTGTGTGCCACCATGCCAGGCTAGGTTTTGTATTTTTTGCAGAGATGGGAATCTTGCTATATTTTCCAAGGTGGTCTCCAACTCCTGAACTCAAGCAATCTAACCACCTCAGCCTTCCAAAGTGCTGGGATTATAGATGTGGGCCACTGTGCCTGGCCTACTGATTTACAAGCTAATCACATCTAAAAAATACCTTCATAATCACATCTAGACTAGTGCTTGACCAAATATCTGTATACTATGGCCCAGCCAAGTTAACACATAAAATTAACCATCCACATTTGGGACACTTGCTGTGAGCCTGTTCACAACCATGTCAGCTGTGGGTAAATAATTTCCCAGGTTATTTAAGGGCCAAGGTGTCCTTCTTTCTTATTCTGCTCATCACAGACATGCACTCGGGGATGGAAGAACAGGGAATGTCAGTGCCCTTCTCAGGAATTTGCCCACATTCCTACCCAACCATATTTGCTCCTTCCAACCTGGTCCTTCCAGATTCTCCAGTCCAAATCTCACTTCAAACCCCTTTCCCCTGACATTACATTTTGGACAGTCGTCATTCTCTCCCTGGGAATTCTCCCTCACATTTGATGCCAGTATGGAACACATTGACCCTTTCAGTAGATAATGGATTCTTCAGCTCCCACACTGTCCTTCATAGGTATGGGAAAGTTACGATACAGAAAAATTCTCATTTCCATTTTGAAGTTGGAAAATTTCCAATGGAAACGAATTATATTACTTGCCCCCAAAATCTTTCAAAGCAAGTCTCGTGCTGCCAACAGTGGGGTTTTCTGCATAGCCACACTGTTCCCCATCTGTGTCAGAATCCTCAGTGCATTTTTCAAGCTTAGTGCCCCAGACATCTCCAGCCTAATAAGAATAAGGTGCCCTGGGCTGGTTCCCAGCCAGGGAGGGAGTAAGCAGACACACATTCCTTTGAAGCCTGTTTCAGATTCTGGAATGCTTTACTGGAAACCACACAATCTCAGGAGAGATTCATCACCTCTCGGTGCTGCCTTTGGACTAGGTCAGGACAGGGGCCCTGAACCCCTGAATGAGACAGTGTCTGCCCTGATTAGTGGCTTCCTGTGTGGTGGCTGCAGGAGTTATTCAGACCTAGCCTAGGCAGATCTGGCTGAAATTCAGAGTGAACTCCCCACCTTATCTCCTTTCTCCCCATCCCTCCTCTTTCCTCATCCCATAGTTAGCTCCTACATATGCACGGCTGAGAGATGCTCACAGAGGGTGAGGATTCAGTCTTTGGAAATCTGGACAGAAACCTCAGGGCCAGAAGCACAAGCAGAGAAAAGCATCTCTGGGCTTGGACTTGGAAACATTCTCCTGCCCAGCAACTGGGGATAGGGTTTGCACATTGAGGTGGAGGTGTTCCAGGCAAGCAGCTGTGGGGATAGTCATGTGAGCTCTGGATGTGAAGTCAAGTGCCTTGAGACCGTGTGCTGATTTTGCAGTTCCCTTCCTGGTGACCTCAGGCAAGTCACATAGTCAGAGAATAGTGATTGCCAGATGTCCCCATGGGAATCATCTTTCTACCTCTCCTACTTTAGAATCGGGGAACCTCCAGGAATCCACAGGACTGACTTAAGGTCTCACAGTGAGGTGGCATCAGAGGTGAAAGTAAAAGCAAAGTATCCCAACCTATATATTTCCCAATCATTGCCTCAATTCCTCCTTAATTTCTCTAGACTTCAGATTTTTTCCACTGCCAAATGAGGGCCAGTAATATCTCCCTCCAAGGACTCCTGTCAAAATCAAATGCGATCATAAAGGTTCTACAAAGGTGACAATGCTGGGTTCTCAGAGGCCTCTTGGAGCCTTAGTGGCACCTAGTTACATGTCCTGACCTGGGAGCAGCTGTCGGTTGCTGTCCTATATCTGATCCGTGGGTGTGAATTGCAGGTTTGGGGATGCCAGGGTTGATGCCCAGCTGGTGCTCAGGACTATGTCTGTAATGGTTGTTAAAAACTGCAACATTTGCTGTCCCAAACTCTCTGAGTGCCCTTCTGCCACCTTGGCCCCTCCCCCAGTAATTGTTGGACCTTCTCACAATCCAGAAATTAAAAGAGAAATATCTGAGATAGCAGGAGTTCTCTAAGGACCCTGCTCTAGGCCCATTGCTCCTCAGGATGGTCAGTGCTCCATCATATAATATATTTTGAATATCTCTGTTTTGGTTATCTCTTTTTATGCAAAAAACTGCCCTGAAACTTTTAATTTATTATTTGTGATTATCTTTCAAAGGTCTGTGGGTTGACCAGGCTCACCTGGCTGGCTCTCCATAGGGACCCCTCATGTGACTGCAGTCAGATGGTCATTGGAACTGAAGTTATCTGAAGGCTCAACTGAACTGGACATCTGAGAGCTTGTTTATGTGGCTGGCTGTTGGTGGTGGCTGTCAGTGGGAGCTCAGTGGAGCTGTCAACTGGAACATCTATGCTTGTCCTCTCCAAGTAGCTTTGGCTTCTCACAGCATGGTGCCTGATTTTCCAGAGAGAGAGCGAGAGCATCCCAAGAACCAGCATGTCAAAGGCAGGAAGCAGAACTGGTCCTGTGTTATTTCCACTGTGCTCTACTTGTCAAAGTGGTCAAGAGCCCTCCTAGATTCAAGGGCATGGGAGGATGCCAAGGTCACATTGTAGAAGAGCATATCAGGTGGGAAATATTCGTTTTTGGATATCTGTCACTGCTGGAAAACCTCACCAGACTTGAAATCAGGCTGTCTGAAGTCCCCTCCCTTTCCTTCCCAGGCGGGCCTTCATCAACTAGGATACAAGAGTCTCCTCCCTTCCCTGAAGTCCCCTGTCCTTCCTTTTTACCTCTCTATCCAAGAAAAGAGCTGCAAGCAGTTTTTCACACTCTTACACCAAAGGCCTCCACAGACACTTCGGCCAGATTTGCATCAACTACAACATGGCATGTCATTTCCTGGCCAGAACAAAGGGTGACATGAACCTCAGAGGTGTGAAGGAGACCAGTGTGGAATTTCTTTTTCTGTATATATGTTGGGGAGAGGGGGAGTGTGGCAGGAAGCATTGTTGTCAGAGGTTTTTGGGCAAACTTTGGTCCCTGCCAGACAAATGGGTCTGAGATAATGATGGAATACAGTACGTCATGAAATAGTTAGCTGAAAAGACTTTGCATTCCCTAAGTAAGTCGAAGCTCCATATCTTTGTAATTAAATTCTCACTCCTACCTGCACGTTCCTGCCCACCTAAGTTGCATTCTCAGAAGTGCCTGGCCAGCTCCTATTGCTGCTCAGAAAGACTGTACCCTCATGTTGCATGAGCCAGTGGAGGGTTTGGGGTCATCGTCAACCATCATTAGTATCTACAGCCATTGCACTGGTCTCATTCTCCCCTTTCAGTGTAAAGTATGGATGCATCTGAAATCCATGTCCCTGCCAAGCACTCACTAGCACCTCTCCCTGTCCAACCCTTGCCAAGCTGTCTTAGAGAGAAGAATTTGCATGTCCTTCTGTTCAACGCAGGAAAAACGAAGTGACTTTTTGACTCTCTCCATTCATCCAACCCCCAATGCACTTTGTAACTGAGGGAAAATCTGTTATTCATAAAGGAAAACAAAGGATGATAAATTATATGACCTTATAAAATATATTAACATGAATCCACACCTTCTTCTGGATAATTGAATTTAAGGTGACACCAGCCAGAATGTGCTGCTTCTGCAGGAATGCCAGTCTCCCTCTCTTGATTTTCATTCTTTTAGTACAATCTCACAAAGACCTGGCTAAGTCCAAGGGCCTCCATTGTCTCCAGGCCAGCACGTGTTGTAGTCTTGTCCACAATTTCATTGCTCAGTCTGAGTTAGGAGCTTCATTAAAATGATATGTCTTTCTCAGAGGTGTAAATGACAAGTGACCTTCTAACAAAATGTGGCCTCATTAGATGACAGGAAGAATTAAATGTCACAACGCAGGATGGCAAGGTTTTGGTATTTATGAAGGTCAGATCAAGGGTGAGTAATATAACAGAGTATTCCATTTAAAGTCAGACCAGTGTTCCTGGGAAACATTGCTGCTGCTGCTCTTTGGTGCTGTAAGAAATGGGTTTTCTGTAGGCTTTGCTTGTAGTGTAAGTTTGTGGGCTGTTTATGGTTTGCATGAAACAACCACCATATTTTAATTATAACTGGATGACTGGTTTGGGAAAACAAGCTGGAAAATGTCCAGAAATAACTCTTTTCTGCCAATGGTTTTAATCTTCCATTCTAACCAATTATTCATTGGTGAATCGGCATTTTGCCAAAGAAGAGGCTTCAGGAGACAGGCTGCTTTGCTCATCTGAGAATCCCAGTGATTTGGCTCTGTTGGACATCCTGTCTTTGCAGATCTTGTCTTTATCTCTTTAAGTAATAGAATGAGTCTGATTTTTAAAGCTAAGATCAGTGCAATTCACTGCACTGGGGCTACTCAGTGTAATGACGAAAGGACTTAGGGTTTATAGGAATTGGCATTCTGATTGACCCGATCCTAAGATCTGGAGGCTGTTGAAGCAAGAAGCAAGGGAGAATTGCGAGGATGAAGAATGCTGAGACACACAGGGGTGGTCCATTTCAGGTGGAAGGAGTTTGTTTTCTTAAGCCCCCATCTTCCTGGGGACCCAGGAACATGCCTGCCATATAGGATTGTGTAGGTTATACACAAGTGCACCCAGTCAAAGGGATGAGTTGTGGGCAAGTTTTAACCTGTATTCCAGTTGCTAAGCCCTGGGGCTAGGTTGCATCTATCCAGGGCTGGGCTTGGCAAACTGTGACACATGAGTCAAATCAGGTCCACCACCTGGTTTTGAAAATAAAAAATATTTTAGAACTCAGGCCCATTTATTGATATGTTGCCTGTGGCAGCTTTTGTGCTACAGTGGCAGAGTTGAGTAGTTGTGAAAGAGATCTTATAGTCCCCAAGGTCTAAAGTATTTACTATCTGACCCTTAACAGAAAAAGTTTGCAGATAATTGATCGAGAGGTAGGGGCATATTTTTTTTAATCTGCAAAAGGCACCCTCTTCCTGCCAATTCCTGCCAATTCAGAGTTGGATCTTAAAGAGAGGGTTGCATTTTTCTAATTTGCACAAAGTTGCCTCATGGGTTAGCATGGCCTTATGGAGGAGATCCCAGGCATGTCCCTCACAGGGTGGAAGCCTCAGAGTAGTCAGGGCGGCTTGCATGGCCTCACTCCAGCCCACTGCAGGCTATTGCTGGACTCTGGAGCTGGTTCCAGGCAGTAGAAGAGCCACAGGCCTGTTGCTCAGAGAGGCTGTTGGGGGAGCCAGGGGCTGGTAACTGCTGCTCCCAGAGGTAAAACAAAATGCTTTCCTTGTTCATTTTCCAAATAACCGTAAAAGAGAAGGTTTGTTTTTGGATCTTTGTCGCTGGCCACTTCATAAAGAAATGCTAACTGTCTCAAGACTTATCATCAGTCACTTGTTTACACAGCAGGGCTGATTGACATGGTTTATTTTTCTGCGGTTTTTCTTCTAATCTAAAGTGAAATGTGAACTAGTGAATTCATGGAGTTCGCTTCACCTTTTGCAACCCAGAACCTGCAAGGGAGGTGCTGTTGGTCCTTATTGCTGCCCAGTGACTGTTTTTACATGTGTGAACATTATATGTCCTACTTAGATCTAGTTGCACCCACCTGAAAGGTCTGGCCAACCAGTATCTGAAAACTCCAGGATCCCTTGTCCTCCCCAGGGAATCAATGGGCCAAACAGGACCAGTGCTTTGTAGAACATGCATCTGGAAGGGAACTCAGAGTTGTCCTGTCTTTTGGAAGCTCTGGAATCCCTCCCTGGGTTCAGATAGGAGTCAGCCCTAGTGAGGTACAGCAGCTTTCCCAAGGCCTCACAGAACTTGGTGGTACCTCCTCTGCTCAACCATCTGTGGGCAGGACTTGGAGTCCAGGCAGAGTTTTGTGGCAGGAAAGAGATCCCATGGTGGCCCGGATCTCAAGGAGTAGGGGCCTGGTGGGAATAATGGTGTCTACACTTTCAGCATGCCAACACATGTAAACCCATTGGGTAGCCCCAACATCCTCTGAGGCTGACACTGCTTCCTCATATTCCATTAGTTGTTGTATATATTTTACAGATCATTTCAAATATGTCTATCTGGATGGAAGGAGATGATAAATCTAATGGCCTGTACATGTTAAAGGGACATTATAATGGGAAAAAAGCAAGCATAACAACAAAACCTCTAGTCTCATTAATGCCATACCCTATTTTTAAAAAGTTGACTATGAGAAATCAGAACAGAAATGTGCTGGGTACAGACAAGGTCATGAGGACAGATCTAGGGGTCTGAGGTTTGGGGGAGCCTGAATCAGGGATGAGAAGGGTCTTCTTAGAAAATAGTGCCACAAGGGGCTGCCTCGCATGGGACAAAAGCCCAAAGCTGTTAGTTGCCTCTCCTTGGAGAGAGAGACATTAAGATGGGCAGCATCCAGAATCCACAAGGTATTTTCAGGCCACTTCTAAGGGCTGCAGCCACTCTCACCAGACCCCAAGAAGACAGGTTTGTCCTTTCCCTTCCTCCTGGTCTTGTGGCACCAGCCTGTTGTCCACAAGGTTGCAGGGGCCCTAGAGCTTGGCCTGGGTGTGTTATGCAGAACATGCACAGTACCAAGGTCTGTCTGGAGCCTGCTTTCTGCAGGACTTCATGCCATGTTGTCACCTTGCCTCCCATATCTTCACCCCTCCCCACTCCATACAAATCCACGTTACTCACGGAGACTCTGTATTGGCTACAGGAATCTTTTGTGGGAGGATAGTTGGCTCTTTTTCACTGGGCATCTTCCTCATAACTGAGACACATCAACTAGCCTTGCTCAGCAAACGAACAAATCCCTGCAAAGTAAGATGGGGGAGTGTCATTGATCTTAGGACACACTGAGCTGAGTGTGAGTGTGTGTGTGTGTGTGTGCATGCGTGTGACTTCCTCATGGGAACCTTGTTAGCCCTCTCTGCCTTCACTGGGCAGACTTGCATGCAGAAAGCAGGATGAAACATTTCAGATGAAACGAGGCAGGGTTTGAGGCCTGGGAGAGAGTGAGAACCCTCGCACCTCTCCCTGAAGCCATGTCTCATTCTCTGAATCCCAGCTTTGGAAAAGGCTCTCATTTATTTGGGAACGTTTGTGGGGCTCCTGCCTTGCCTAGTGGCACAGGAGGGATGTGATGGTCTGTAAAGACCTGTTCCTGCTTGCCAGTTTGTGGTTCAGGGACAGGTAGAAGACAACAAAAGTTTCTTACATTCAAGTTATGAAATCTTTATCAGAAGAAATCAAATTCTGTCCTAAGTTGACTTTCTCAGGTCTATATCACCAATCAGAAGCAATTCTTGAAGGAAGACTTGTCTATGCAGGGCCAGCAGTTGATAAGGATCTTAATTTCTCCTCCCTACTTACGCATCTCTCTTCCTGTGAGTTGGATGGATCATCTGGTTTTGGTGGAGACCACTTTGGCCAGGGCTCCACAGCACCAGAGTTGCAGTCTCTAGAGTCTGAGAGACAGAACTGAAGTTCTGTTCCTTTTTGTAAGGGATAGACCCAGTCCTTGGGTTGCACCAGCTAGAAGAAGGAGACTCTCAGGATTAATTTCACCTGAAATAAAAGCCAAGAATTCCAAGAGTGCCATCCTGTGCAGGGAGGGCCGGGCATGAACCCTGGTGCAGGGTGGGAAGGATCAAAACAGACTTTAGTCTTTCAGAGGGATGGCACAGACTGGAGTCCTGTGTCACGGAGATTAACCTAGCCATGAAAAGCACAGATGCTTGCATGCTCCAAATCTTTTTCTGAGTCAGACCGTTTTACACAATGGATCCATGCTTTTCTTCCTCTGCAAATATGCTGTGAACTGATGAGTAGAGTCTTCCCACTTTTCCACTCTCCAAGCACTGCCTCTTCAGCTTCCCTCCTTTCTCAGGCCTTTTCCTCTTCTGGAAGTCTTCCCTGTCCATCCCAAGCCCTCACTGGTGTAAGCTCTCACCTGTCTGAGTGCCCATCTTGGTGACGGGCATAGGAAATAGCCCAGCTTTGCTCTCAGACTTTTCTTACTGAAGGCCTCCTCTCTCCTAAGCAACTGTCATCTGTAAGCTTGGTCAGTTTGGGGGAAACAAAGGACTTGGACCCAGGAAGTTACCCAGATAGGTGGGGGCCAATAAAAGTGAGGCTGTGTATAAATCGGAACACTTCTTCAGGAACGCAGCACTGACTTGACCAGCTTAATTCAAAAGTGTGGCATGTGCCAGGTCTCAGCTGCTTGATGGATGGGTTCTTCCCAGCCTCCCAGGACCTTCTGTCTTGCCACGGGTATGACAGAAGGTATTTTATTCCCAGGGCTACATCTTTGTTAACATTATTAGTATTTTCAAGAGGTTATTTGTAGCAACGGTTCAGCTTTTCCCCTAAATGACCGGACACTGTGACCACACTTGCTTTTACCCCTGATTTCCTGTAGCCTCTAGGATTTTTGGGGCTGGTCAGAGTTTCCAGACACTCAGAGGGCTGTTGAGCACTGATGACTAGCTAGGAGCAAAGGGTTCACAGAGAATATGAGGCGATGGGGGCTGGAGCATTTGTCCTTCCAAAGACCACATACATTTAATATTTAATCTCCAGATTGTGTTTTCTTATGCTATTGGACGTCACCAAACATCTTTGAAAGCAAGAGCAAGATAAATATTAATCTCTTGCCATTTGTTATGAAGATTTCTCCCCTTCTTTCTTTGGGTTCAGTATCTTCTGCTTTGGATAATGTCTGTGTAATTGAAGGACATCTGACTAATAAAGGAATGTTTCTCCCTGGAGCCTAGGATCATGAGTTCAAAGATAGTCTTTGCCAAGAGTACATAACTGCTTAATGGCTGGCATAGGTGACAAGTGCTTAGTGGTCTTACTGACAGAGGAACCCATTAGTCCCAGGAAGACGAAAAAGATTTAATTTGGCAAATACTCGTTTGGGTTTCACTCAGACAATGGGAAGGTACCAGGACATATTGCCTGGGGAAAGGATCATTTTGGGGGGACTAGTCATGGTCCTTGGATTTCTTGTGGGGAAGAAGGAGAGGAAGTAGAATATGTGGCCCCAGAGGGCAGGGGTAGGACTGATAGGAGACTTGAAGAGAGGCTGATCTATTGCCAATAGAAAGCAGAACTTCCCAATAATCAAAGGGCAGTGATACCTCCAGTCCTGGGGAAAGACAACAGAGGCTGGGGAAATATTCATCAGTGATGTTTCAACAGAGTTTTCCTATAAGGTAAGAGACCTAAAAAGCCAAACGTACAATAAAAACATGCAATCTGTTGACACAGTAAAATAACACACACACACACACACACACACACACACACACATACCCGGTTTTAAACATTTTAATGGTATTGTTCATTTTTAGTGCAAAAATAATGAAGCAGGAGGATAGAGGAAAGAATGGTACAAATTTAGAAATTTACAAGATATTTGATTATCATGTATTTTGTTAAAGAAGCAATGATTTTTCATCCAAGATTAGAGTAGTCCTGGCAATCTTGGTTAGAACTTGACCCTCTTTCTCAGCTTAAAGGAGAAGAGCTCCCCTTGGAACAGAGTCAAACCAGTCCTGATGGCTCCTGAAAGGCAGGGTTTACAAGCCAGGCCACTCTGGGAGACCAGGAAAGCTGGCCGAGGTCCCCTGTGTACCTGCCACCCACACATGCCTGCTCCGATGCGTATGATGGCAACCAGTAAAAGGGAGCCACCAAGTGCCTCATTGCATAGTAGACCTCAACGGCCATCTCATGTCCTCCATCGTTCCCCACCCCACCCCCATCGTGTGTTTCTGCATCTCTTTGAGATAATGCTGGCTGCTGGGTTGCAGTCCCACCCTTTTGCTCCCGCTCAAAGGGCATGCTCAGGCAACCCAATAATAAAAACAACTCGAAGGGAGACCAGCTGTACTTATAAATAAACATCCCAAGCACATTAATCTGCTGAAGGTTTTTATGAGGGGAAGCATAAAATTTCAAATAAAGGTCTAATGGGAAATATGTCCAAAATGTTGGAATTAGTGATGCTCTACAGTAGGGAACTGCCCAGATAGATCCATAAAACAGAATGTAACTAACAACTGATTCAGTTTTAAGACTTCGGCCCTCTTACTCCCACACCTGAGTTGTATATTTTATCTGAAGGGCTGTTTCATGTTCCAGAATCGGCTCTGTTTGCAAGCGAGCTGTCAAAATTTTACGGCCTCGACTTTAAAGAGCAGGACATTTCTTTCCTGGAGAAGAAGGCTAATAGGAGGTAAAATGCAGGGATTATGGGCTCTCCCACAAATCCAGGCTAGCAGATGCTCCTCTTTCTGTAATCAAAATGAATGTTTTCTTTGGACCTAGCTAGGAAGGCCCCTTTCAAATGTCCCTGGGACCAGGAGACATGTGCCAGGCCAGATAACAGTTTGGAAACAGATTGTGAGGGAAGCAGGTGTCTAGCTCTGAGTACCTGCTCCTTCAGCCATTCAGGACAGATAACTTTTAAAAAATGATAGGCGATTTTCTTTTTTTAAGTGCAAAATAGGAGATGGCATATGGTTAGTCTTGCTCCCTGCCCTGACCTTCACCTCTGTTAACAATCTGCTTTCTTCCTTCTTCTGGGGTGATACTGAGATCTGTTTGACATTCTTTTCTTCCTTAACTTCATATCTCAATGCCCCACCCCCAACCCCAAATAAGAGCCTTTGGAGCAGTGACAAGGACTTGGACTGGGGAGTTAAAATGGGTTCAAATCCATACTCTGCTGCTTACCAGCTCACCAAACAAGTCATTTATCTTCCATGTTCTCATGGGAGAAAAGGGGGAAAGACACCGACACCACAGGCTCATTGTTGGCATTCCATGAAATGGCCCAGGCGGCAGCTGCTGCTTGGGCAGGACTAGGTTGCTGAGGTTCATAGTCCTGGCTCTACCACTTAATCCTTGATCTCTGAACAGACACACTCCCCTCCCTGAGTCTCAGTTTCCTCATCTATAGAATACAAATAATAACCCCTGACAGGGTTGTTAAGAGGATGAAAGGAAATATGTACAGAAAGTGCCTGTGGAGTGCCCGCCTCACAGTGGGAGCTCAACGAATATTTATTCTCCTTGCTATTATTTAAGCAGAGATCAGGCTGTTTTGTAGTCTGACTCACCCAAGCACCACATGAGCTAAAGTCCAATAAAGGCAAAGCCAAGCCCTCCATGCCCTCCTCACCTTGCTCATGATGAAGCCCTTGTTTCATTCCAGTTCCAGCCCGTCTCTAACCCTGGGCTTGTTTCTCACTTCCAGGTCAGCTCACATGCGTTGGACTCTGCCTACAAGCTGGGTTCACCATGTGTGAGTGACTCAGCACTGTCTAAGGGTTTGGCTTGGATCCCCCTAGCTGTATCCATCTCCTATACCTTAGACGGGGTCTTCCATGCTAGCTCCATCCCCTGCATCCCAGATACCAGCTCTGGTCTGCTCAGCTGCCCTCAGAGGTGAGGGTGGGATCAACTTCAAGCCCTAATGGGAAGAATAATGATTCAAGGTAGAGGGAGAGAAGTTCATCCTATATCTTCCCTGCTTCCCCCCACACTCCTATTCTGGAGTCCAAACACTACTTTCATCATCTGCTCTACTCACTGCAGTCTGACATCAAGACAGAAGAAAACAAACAAAACAAACACACTTGCCAACAGCCATGGGAAGAATGATGGTACCGAAACCAGTGCTAGTGTTATGATCTATTCCCAGTGCATTGTCTTGGTGGATCACCTTCCATTGACATCGACTCATCTCGGCATCTTTGTCCACATTGCGTGCCTTGTGCTAGCTCCTGTGGTTCTTCAGTTTCTCTTGATTTGGAGGGCACCATCTCCTGAGTGAGACTGAATTAGTAGGGAGTGGATTCCATGGCCTAAACCTCTTCGTTTCTCTTGTATCTCCCATCACAGAGAAGAACCTTAATAAAGACCAAAGCGAGGAAGCCCAGGCCATGAAGAGAGAGGATGTTGGAGGTGCTCAGGCCAGCAACCACAGTGGGGGCTCTCTGTCTCCTCCACTGCTAGACCTGTGAGTAAGAGGGCCTCCAGGATGTCTCTTGCTTCAGCCACTACCCACTGCATGAGGGACCTGAATGAGAACCCGCTAGCTGAGCCCAGCCAAACCCTAGAAACATGAAGAATAATGATAGTAAATGATCATCATTAAGTACTATCAGGCTGGGGTGGCTTGTTGAGCAGCAATAAATACCTGGATCACTGATCACCTAAACAGCTCTTTGGCTAATGGCATAGTCACCAAAGTCACAAGTCATGCACCCTGGAGAGGCTTAAAATGCCACTATTAGTTGGTGATGGGTGGTGGCTCCAGGTGGCAGCAGTACCCCTGCCTTGACTGTGTGCCAGGCCTCAGGACTGACAGGAACCTTGGGCTGTGGGATTCCTCTAGCTGGATCCCTGGCCTGGGGAGGCGTTGGCTGCTTGGCTGTTGTGGGGTGACCCACCCTTCCTTCTCCAGCAGAGCTGGGAAGATATCCAGGGCCAGCTGTGTGCTTTGGAAGGCTGCTCCTCAGTTCCTCAGCACTCCTCCCCAGTGCAGGAGTATATGATTAACCTCCAGTTTCACACCCTGGAACTCCAAGTACCATACAAGGTTCAGTGTTTTTCAGGTGCAAGTTCTTTATTTGGCTTTTAGAGAATGAGTACAATAACAAGTTAGAAGATGCACGTCCTCAGGGGGTGAATCTGGGAATCACAAGAGTAAAGGGGTTTCCAGTTACCCTCTGGCTTGTGCTCAAAGTCCTCACTCTCCCTGAAGAATGGGTGTGAAGGCTCAGGCCACGCAATGGTCTGGGAATGGAGACTTGGAAGAGAGGACCGAGGTTCTTCAGAATTACAATACATGCCTTCAGCCAGCAAACAGGTGGCCAGACAGAAAGGAAGGGAGAGGGAGCTGTAATGAGGCTGTGTGATAAGCATGGTATGCTCTTTCAAGATGCATTGTGCAGCAGTTGTTGGCCTGTGCGTATCTATCTGTCTCTTACATTCATTCTTATGAATGTCTGTGTCTTACCCAAATTCATATGTTGATGTCCTAATCCTCAGTATTACAGCATTTGGAGGTGGAACCTTTGGGAAGTAATTAGCTTTACATGAGGTCATAAGAATGGAGCCTCCATGATAGGATTAGCACCTTTATAAGAGTAGGAAGAGAGCAGAGCAGAGCATGCCTTCTCTCGGCCATGTGAAGATATAACACAAAGACAGCCACCTGCAAACCAGGAAGAGGGGCCTCATCACCTCACCATGCACTGAATCTGCCAGCACCTTGACCGTAGACTTCCCACTCTCCAGCACTGTGATAAATACATGTGTACTGTATAAGCCAGTGGTTCCCAAATTGCCAGGTACAAGTTTTCCAGGGACAGAGGGTGGAGGAATGGTTTTGGGATGATTCAAGTACATTACATTTATTGTGCACTTTATTCTATTATTATTACATTGTAATATACAATGAAATAATTATACAACTCACCATAATGTAGACTCAGTGGGAGCCCTAAGCTTGTTTTCCTGCAACTAGATGGTCCCATCTGGGAGTGATGGGAGACAGTGACAGGTCATTAGGCATTAGATTCTCATAAGGAGCACGCAGCCTAGATCCCTTGCATGCACAGTTCACAATGTGGCAATGTGGTTCCTGCTCCTATGAGAATCTAATGCCACCACTGATCTCACAGGAGGTGGACCTCAGGTGGTAATGAGAGTGATGGGGAGTGGCTGTGAATACAGATGAAACTTTGCTCACTCACCCACTGCTCACCTCCTGCTGTGCAGCTGGGTTCCTAACAGGCCACTGACTGGCACCAGTCCATGGCCCGGGGACTGGGGATCCCTGGTTATAAGCTCCCCAGTTTATATATTTTGTTATAGCAGCCTGAGTTAAGAAAAGCCCTAAGACCCTATTTTTACTTTGTCTTATAGGCGTGGAGGAAGCTAAGTGATCATCTCCTCCAGCCTGACCCTCTTACAGGTGACAATCCCTATGGCATAGGGATGTGCCCAAAGTCAAACAGCTGGTAGGTGACAGAACACTCTCCACAGTGTATGTGGACTCATGGAAAGACCTTAGTTTTTAAATCAGAAAGTCATTGGCTTTCACCGTTCATCAAGTCCATCTACAAGAGAAAAGGAGAGAACAGAGAAAATTACCCTGCAAACCCACCAAGCAAATCCATAAAGGAAAGAGGGAATTTCTTGGTAGGGTTTTGCTTTCTATAGAGATTGGAAAGCCCTGGGTGTGTGCTTGGGATTCCAGGATACTTAGTAGAGACACAGCCAGAGACATAAATAACCATGCCCTTATGTAGCAGAGCTCAATTCCCTTGTAGCTTTTTAATACACAAGAAACCCAATTTGAGCTCTGTAGACAGCCTACTTGAGTTCAAGTTCTGACTCTGGTACTACTAGTTGTGTGACCTTTGGCAAGCTACTTAACATCTCTGTGTCTCAGTTTCCTCACTGATTATTCATTTATTCACCTGTAAAATGAATAATAGAAGTACTTACCTTACAAGATTGTCATGAGGATTTTATCTCACCCTCTCTTTTTCTCTATCTCTCTCTACCTGTTTTAGAGTCCTGGTTATTAATTGCAGTGTTATTTGCCATTTTATTTAGCTGAACTTTACTGTTCATTGTAACCAGCATTGGAGAGCTTATAGCCTGCAGAGGGTACACATATTTTGTTTTACTTTGTCGGCATGGGGTTTAACACAAATCTGAATTTGAATGTGTTTTGTGGGACACACACTCTCCGGTTTGCCTTAGTTCCTTGACACTTATGCTACCAGTCACGCTCTCTGTGGGCCCTTTTTTGCAGGTTTGTAACTTCTGGTCTATTAGGGAGTTAAATTGGACCAAAAGGACATAGCATTCATGGGTGCAAGATCTCTGGTAAAGGAAGTGACGAGTAAAGTCAGTGAAGCCGTTTTTGTTGAGCACCATGGTAGGAGTGAAGCCATATCCCTTCCTCTTCTGCTGCTGCTGCACCCAATGCCCATGACGGAAATGACAGGAGCCAGAAGAGTCTGCAAGCAGTGGCTGCCTGGGTGCAGAAACACACACGTGTGCATCCACATGCACACAGATGCTCCCTTGCCCACACAATGGCAGCCCCAGCCCAGGGTGCTGCACTCTGCTGTGTGACTTCTTCAGTGCCCCTGTCTGATCCCTTGGTGGTGAAGGATATTCCTGCTCCCACATTGAGGTGCTCTGTCTTTCGGGCAGTCATCAGCTCCAGGCATGGAGCTCTGGGGCTGGAGCTTCCTGCTGATGAATGACCCACCATGAGTAATTTCTCTTTGCTGTGGTTTCCTCTGAGGGTGATTTTTTCCAGATTCCAGTAGGATGGACAGGCTATTTCAACACTTGCCACAGTAGCTAGGAAGTGAACTGTCAGGAGGCAGTGGGCTTAAAAGCCCTTTGTCTTCATTGCTGGCTCTGAATTATACCGTATGGGAAGCAGCATATGCACGTCTCTTTCCTCAGATATGTCTGTCTCTTCCATAAGAATTTCATAAAAAGCCTCACCTTTTAGTTGGCAAGGTTTGTCCTTGTTTCGAATCTTTATTTTTTATTTCTTTGCACTTTTCTCTCCCATGTGCTTATTTTTGGCCTCTGGCTGCTCAAAACCCACCATCTTGATGGCCCACAAGTCCTGTCCTCTTCCCCCAAGTGCCTCAGTTCCAAAAGCTTCTTCTCCAATCAACCTGCACTTCTTCCCTTCCTTGATGGCAACAGATCCTGGTTAGGCTTCGGATAAAACTTACACTAAGCAGAGAAGGACAGATGGCCTACTTTACTCATCCTAAGGGTCCTTGTTAGAGACTGATCAATGGAATGGAGCCTAATTCGGGAAGGTTTTGGTGGCAGAACCAAGTCCAGTCGACCCTTGAACAGTGTGGGGAGTTAGGGGCACTGACTTCGGCACAGTCAAAAATCCGCATATAATTTTTGACTACCTCACATCTTAACTGCTGATAGCCTACTGTTGACCAGAAGCCTACCAATAACATACACAATCAGTTAACACATATTTTGTATGTTATATGTATTATATAATGTATTCTTGCAATAAAGCTAGAGAAAAGAAAATGTTATTAAGCAAATCATACAGAAGAGAAAATACACGTACAGTACTGTAATGTAGTTATCGATACTGTAATTGATGTCTCCTGTTTACAAGATGAATTGTCTATCCGAAAGGCAGACAACACAGCTGCAGACCTCAATCTAGGGTACATATCAAGCAATTCAGCTTTTTCTTGTCATGTCGTGATTTGTCTCTGCTTCTTGGGAGTGCTTCCAGCATCACCAGTGGCACTTCGTATGGGTCCCATGGTGTTATTCAAGGTTTATGGTATTGCACTAAACATGGTGAAAAATATAGGAGAACCGCAAGAGATCACTTGTTATTGCAATATACAATTTACTGGAGAGATAACCTTCTCATGTGGAGATGAATAGTGTCACATGGCATTTTAAGCAGATTCTTGCAACACTTGGGGTCACCGCAATAGCAACAGGTGGTGGCTGTGAAATTACAACAGTGGTACAATATGCACTACAGTTAATTTTATGCAGTTATGATTCAATACTGCATCTTTACATTTGTTTACGCTTCTCTCCACTGCAAATGGTGTCATATACTGTCAGTAAGAGTTTGTGGGCATAAGTTTTGATAAATTTTAATTTTTTATAATAAACTTGTGTCTATTTTATGGTAGTAAATTTTAAGAGAGACTAGTATCTACATATATTTTATGCATTCATGATATACCTAACTTTTTCTTAATTTTTTCAAGATTTCTAGGCTATGCGGTTTGTCTGGGCGTTTTGTTCAATTTGCTGCAAATCTCCAAAAAGTTTTCTAGTGTATTTGTTGAAAAAAATTTGTGCAGTTCAAACCCATGTTGTTTAGGGGTCAACTGTGAAAGGAAGAAGTATGGGCAGAATAGATTCAGGGTGGTGGTATGGAGGGGTTGGGTGGGCCTATAATCACGGCTGGTCTCAAGTTGCTGGAACACTTTCTAGAACCTTCTAAAACTCAAAGGCCACTCACACTGTAGCCAAACTTTGCTCATCTTCCCTCTGCACTTATGGCTCCTTTTGCCCGTCCTGGACTGGCTTCAGGAGAGGAAACTGGCTGTCCCTTGGAAGCTTCACTTTGGCTTGATTGTTGTGCCACCAGGAAGACACAGTATCCTGAGGCAAACACCCTGGTTTCCTGGTCATGCAGGACCCTTCTCCCACCTCCCTCGCCCAGCTGCGGCAAGCCAGGTCTAGTGAGAGCAAAGATGTTCTCATTTAATTTAGGGGCCTGGCAGCCAGATTTAATCTAACTAGGCTGAGGGAGGGAGCTGGAGATGGTCTTGGGCTTACCTGGGATGAGTTTTAATTCTACCCCCAGGATTCTCACTACTACGTGACTCAACCAGCATCTAACATATGCCATTTACTTATTTCTGATAATGCATGTACATGGCATAAAATTCAAAGGACATAAAAGCATACCAAGCGAAAAGCAAGTCTCCCTCTCAGCCTCATTCCCCCAGCTTATGTCTCCAAAGGCAACCTGTGTTACCAGTTTTTCATGTAAACTTCTAGAAGGCCTCTATCCTTACCCAAGCATATATATTCTATTTTTTTAAACAAATGATAGCATTCTATACAAAAATTCTGTCTGTGTTTCACATAACTTGCAGTTCATTCCATGTTAGGACATAAGGAACTGCTGTCTAAATATAATTACATAGTATAATAGTTCACTGTATTGGTATATTTTAATGTATTGAATTAGTTCTCTATGGGTGTACATTTGGGTTGATTCCAGTCTTTTGCCTTTGTAAGAACAATGGTGCAATGATTATCACATATCACATATCTTTAGAATAAATACCTTGATGTGGATTTGCTGGGTCAAAGTTATTGCCTTCGGGATTTTGACACCTATTTTGACACCTATTGACCAACCATCCTCTATAAAACTTGAGCTATCTTCTCAGCAATGCATGAAAATGCTAACTTCCCCACACCTGTGTCAACGCAGTGTGGTGACAGGGCTTTTTAACTTTTGCCAATCTGATGGGTACATAATGATATTCACTGTGGTTTTAGTTTAGATTTTCATATAACAAAGGAGGTTTTGTATTCTTCATGTATATTTGTGTGTGTATCTGAATTTCCCTTTCCTTGTACTGTCTGTTCATATCCTCCTACCATTTTTCTAATGTATTGTTGCTCATTTTCCTGCTTACTTGTTGGAACTTACTGAAAGAGAGAGGAGAATTCCGCTTCTTCATGTTTTATATTTCTTAATGAAAGGGCATCATTGAATGTAAGTCTTGTCCTCATCTGGTCTCCTTCCCTTCCCTCACTCTGACTGTGAGCAGGAGAGGTAAATGATCTGATTGCAAGCTTGAGAGGAGGAAGCTGTATACCTACCTCGGCCCTTCCCTCTCCCTCCCTGCCCTTTGGGGCCTGCCTGCTGAGAATCTGTGCTCTTGGTGACCCAGGGCTTATGACCTGGTCTGCAGGCATCTAGAGCTACTTCATCCTGGGATCCAGTATGACAGGACCTGTTCTGCACATGCCTAAATCACAAGTTCAGGCAGATCCACCAGTAATAAAGCTGAGTTTGGGGTTCTGACTTGCCTACTGCCTTGTTGGTAGGGAATTTTGGCGGAAAAAGGGGATGCTATTTATTAGACCCCTCAAACCCTGATGGGCTTTCTAAGTATTAAGGGAATTAATCTTTAACCTGTAATATAAATTCCAACTATGTTTCCAGGTTTTCATTTATCTGTTCATTTGTTTTTTGGTGGTGTTCTCCTTTAAACGGAAATCTAGTGAAACTGATCAAGTTTACATTTCACGGATATTGAGGTTTTGATTCTTAATTAAAAACACCTTTCTTGGCCGGGCTCGGTGGCTCAAGCCTGTAATCCCAGCACTTTGGGAGGCCGAGACGGGCGGATCACGAGGGCAGGAGATCGAGACCATCCTGGCTAACACGGTGAAACCCCCGTCTCTACTGAAAAATACAAAAAAACTAGCCGGGCGAGGTCGCGGGCGCCTGTAGTCCCAGCTACTCCGGAGACTGAGGCAGGAGAATGGCGTAAACCCGGGAGGCGGAGCTTGCAGTGAGCCGGGATCGCGCCACTGCACTGTAGCCTGGGCGACAGAGCGAGACTCCGTCTCAAAAAAATGCTCGATTATAGCATATATTTTCCTGTGTTTTCTTCAGGTAAGTGCCTGGCTCCATTTTTCATGTTTAAATTCTTGTGAGTTTCTTCCTGGCGTGGCATGATACACGAAGCCTGGATTGATCCTAGGGGAAGGGACTTGGGAGGTGGCGAAGTAAGGAAAGACGAGGGAACACAGGGCCATGTGTCTTTTCTTGGGTCAGTGTTGGTTGGTGATGTGCAGTTGTGTCCAGGTGAAGCTTCTAGAGTTGACTGGGCACTTTGGCGGGCGGCTGCGGTCGGGAAGGAGGAAATGCAAAGCCCGAGGAGCCTCCCTCGGGGGCCCAGGAAAGGTAGGGCTCTGAACCCATTCTGTGAGTTGGGGTACCAGCAGGACTAAAGCCTAGGTCTCCTAACAACAGGCCCAGGGTTTGTTTTCCGGTCCCACTGGGGTCTAAACCCACCTTGGTTCCAGTTGAGCCAGGAAGCTCAGGGGACAACATGCCCAGCTCCGAGACTGATGGGCCCCATCCCATGCCCTGTAAAGCCCTGCTGTGTGGCCTGGGCCTGGCCAACCTCAGACTCCTGCTATGACGACCAGAAAACCAAGGCCAGGCTGCGACCTGCGGCCTCTAAAAGGAAAGGGGTGATGTGCCTCCTCTATTTCGGCTAAAATCAACAACAGGCTGCAAACGTGGGATCATTTAGAGAACAAAGTCCTCCTGTGTCGGGTGCTTGTTACTCTAAGTTCCTTTCACATGTTATAAAGGAACACACCTTCAGGGGAGCAGAGTTGATTGTTCACCTCTCTCCCCTGAGCCCTGGGTACTCAATAGGCTGAAGAACAGGTGATGAGCAGCTTGGTGGGTGGCTTCTCACCTGTCTACTAGTAGGCCCCTTCTCTCCCCTCCCGCCTGTCCCTGAATAAGAGATAATCCCTAACCTTTTTTTTCCCTAAGCATAATTAAACAGAGTTCTTTGGTTGCTCTCTGAAGCTTTTTGTGTAAATTAGTATGAGTCTGCATGAATGTGATAATGCCTTATTACAGGTGTTCACGTGCTGTGTGTATTAAATCTTATATTTAATTTTTTTTAATACATTTAAATTTTATGTCTGAAATCTTAACTTTTCTTTTCCAAGTGCTGTGATCAATTCTGTGTGACCTCTGGTCATTCTTTCTTCCTTGCTATCTTCCTTTTCTGCTCAGATAGCCCTGACCAGTCTCCACCAAGGTCTCTATATACAGTTGCACAGGCTGTGCACTTCACAACTCCAGGGAGTACCATTGATTTTTCTATGGGCTGAAAGGTATCTTTGGAGTTGAGGATTATGGCAGCCCTGCTTCCTTCCATGCATCGTGTGGTCACAATTTACATAGTCTATTCTAATTCCTTTGTATAATTAATGACTCATAGGTTATATCCCAGAGCCACATGGAAGTATTTTTGGGGTTACCTGCTGTTCTGTATTATCCATGCTTGACTCTCCCACTAATGCATGTGATTAAGAGTTACTCCTGCTCTCTCGGTTGATTGAATCAAGGGGAGAAGAGCAAAATGTCAGTATGGGAACAGACTAATACAGAGAGCAAGGAGGGAGCGGTGAGCAGCAGTCAGGCCATGGACAGGGCATTAGAGCTGCGGTAAGGTCCAGGCTGCTGGGCAACCCTTTATGCTAGGAAGGGCCACTTTCCTTTACAGGTAGGGAGGAAATTTGTCTTTGTTTCTGCCTGAACTTTAACTCTCTATTAAATGGGATTCTGTAACTTCGGGCCAGCTGCTTCTTTGGCCTATGCCTCAGTTTTTCCATCCAGAAGAATGGGGTGACACCTGCCATGCTAACATCAGAGAGCTCTTGTAAGAACCAGGCATACCGTGCTGAGGTCACGGTGAGCCAGCCCTGCAGAGAGAGCTCTTCTGGGCTGAGGCTGAGGGATTGAGGCTTGGGAGCTCCTAGCTTGCATGCTGGGTGCCTCTGTGTGAGGCATGCCTGGTGCGTGTGTCTGTGTGTTGTGTATGATGTGGTAGAACTAGGCCCTGGGGTCATCCAACCTAGTGTGGCTCCAGGCATGTGTCTTGGATTACTGAGCCTCAGTGGGTGAGCAGATGACAGAATCCTGCTTTAGAGAATACGAAGAGGATTTGAATGCCTAATAGGAAAAGAATGGACCAAACATGCTACAAGAAATCCACAGAATGTCACTGGCATTGGCTGGCCTCCTCCCTCTCGTGTGTGTTGACAGGGCTTTGTAAATAGTCTGATTAAGCCCTGTCCTCTTGTGACCTAGAAATTCACAATTTGGGTTTAGGTTTGTTCCTGGGACTTAATGTGTTGGTTAGTTGCAGAGAGAAACAAAAGGGACATGGAATAGTTTCTTGGACTCACATCAGAAAAACCCTGTAAACAGCTCGTTGGCCTTCAAGAACCCCATTCTGCACACACCAGCAAAGGTGCCCTACTTGGAGGTCCGAAGCACCTGACGCTCTATGTCCTGTGAGTTTCCAGCCAGCCCATCAAACAGCCTGTAATCAGGGCTGAGGGTGAAACTCTAAAGCCCTAGGAGATGTCACCCACCCCACCTGGGACATGCAAATCCACTCTTTAAATGCCCAGTCCATTCTTTGCCTCTCAAAAGCAGGCATTCAACATCAAACCCTAAAACACTGGGTAGAAATGGAGGCCTTCAGTAGCAACTTTTAAATTTATTAGGCTTGTGCAAAGTAATTGTGGTTTTTGCTGTCAAAAATGATGGCAAAAACTATAATTACTTTGCAGCAACCCAATATGAACCACACTAATCTTAAACTCTATTTCATATCAACCCTTTCCCCCACAAAATACTAGTTTAGCTCCTATTTGCTGGTGCTTCCAGGTGTTTTTGGCTCTCTTCACCCAGTTTACTCCCTCCACCCCCATATCTATCAGAACTTAAAGCTGAAAGGTTGAGGTGACACTAAGGGTTAAAGGCCAGCTGTCATCGTCTGTGTGTGAGGCTTGCAGGTTAGGATCCCTCCATCCCCAAAGCTCCCCGCTTGCTCCTGTGCCCCCAGGCGCTGTCGCCCAGGGAGAAGGCAGATCTCTGACCCATAGATGCCCTTGCCTTCTGTTTCACTGCCTGCTTCCCCCTGGCCCATTTGCTGAGGACTGTGGGCTTCTGCACTTCAAGGGGAAATGACGGGGGGGTCCCCTAGCCTGGCTCCTTAGTCTGGAAAGAAATGGACAAAATTCCATTTTAGCTATAAAGCTGAGAAAGAAGGTATGTCCTCGAGACTCACATTTTGGGGACAGGAAATTTCCCAAATCATTCACTTTTTCCTGTAAAAACACACTAAAGCAGTCGTATAGGTATTTACTTACGTGAATTAATGTGACTTCATTCAAAATTACTATGAGTTTGAGCTTACGTTTTGGACCTGAAAAAATAATCCCCTTCCCCCCCAGATAAGCGTGATATATACTCCGCAATTAGAGTACAGGGTGAGAGAATCTGGGGACTGGAAGGAGTCTTTGAGTTTATTTTATAGATGAGGAAACTGAGGCCCAAGGAGGGGCACTGTTTGGCTCTAGCCAAAATGCAAACTCATGATCTGGTGCCCCCAGGGCACCAGGCTCTTGTGGGGCCATCTCGCTGTGTTTCAGGAGGGCTCACATATGAAATTGTCCAGGAAGTCACTGTCTTCCATGTGAACGCTGCAAGTGGTTCGGACACAGACTGCCAGGGAGTAATGAGGGCCCAAGGATTTGCTGTTTCCTTAGATTTCTGGGTCACTTGGGGCACTCAGCCATTGGCTTGATCATGGTAGAGAAAAGCTTGTGCTGACAAGCAGGGTACTTTTTTAGTTGTAGTTTTTCAAAGAACAAGAGAGAAGATGGGTCCCACTAGGAAGCAAGCGCTCAGTAAGTTTCTGACATTTGAGCCTTTGTGGATGAACCCCAGCAAATGGCAATGCCCACTGGGCAAGGAAAGGGCATGTGGTTGTGAAGCAGCAGAGGAGGCAGTAGGCTGCCAACCAGGAAGCTGCCCAGAAATGGCTGAGAAAGCCCAGAAGGAAGAAAGCCCTGTGAGGGAAGTGGGAGTGGTTCTCCTCTACTCAGGTGCCTTGGGACCAGGCTTGTCCCCAGAGCATCAGCCAGTTCCCAGCAGCGTGTGTGCTGTGTGTGTGTGTGTCGTGTGTTTGTAATGTTTGTGGTGTGTGTATATGTGCATGTGGTATATGACATTTGTAGTGTGTGTATGTGGTGTGTGTATATGTGTGTATGTAATGTGCGGGTGTGGTGTGTGTATGTATGTGTGTATGGTGTGTGGTATGTGTGGGGTATGTGTGTAATGTGTGTGTGTGTGGTGTAGTGTGTTCATGTGTGTTTGTGTGGTATCTTTGTGATGGGTGTGGGTGTGGTGTGTTCATATGTGTCTGCATGGTATCTTTGTGTGTGTGTATGTGGTGTAGGGTGTGTGTGGTGTATTTGTGTGTGGAGTGTAGTGTGTTTGTGTATGTGTGGTGTGTCTGTGCATGTGTGTGTGGTGTGTGATGTGTGTGATATAGGGTGTGGTGTCTGTGTGGTGTGTGATGTGTGTGTGATATATAGTGTGGTGTGTGTGGTAAGTGATGTGTGTATGATATGTGATGTGGTATATGTGTGGTGTGTGATGTTTGTGTGTGTGATATGTGGTGTGGTGTGGTGTATGTGGTGTGTTTGTATGTGGTATATATGGTGTATGTGTGTGTGCAGGTGTGTGGTGTGTGTGTAGTGTGTGTATTTGCTGTTTGTGTGTGGGGTATGTGTGTGGTGTGTGTGTATGTGTGTGGGGGGTGTATGGGTGTGGAGTATATGGGTGTGGGGTGTGTGTGTATGTGGTGTGTGTGCAATGTGTGGTGTGTTTGTGTGGGGGTGTGTGCATGTGTGTGATGTGTGTGTGTCATGTGTTTGTGTGTGGTGTGTATGTGTGTGTACATGTATGTGTGTGTATGTCGTATGTTGTGTTTGTGTGTGTTTGGTGTCTGAGTGGTGTCTTGGTGTATGTGTGTGGTGTGTATGTATGTGTGTGGGGGGTGTATGGGTGTGGGATGTGTATTAGTCTGTTTTCACGCTACGGATAAAGACATACCAGAGACTGAGCAATTTGCAAAAGAAAGAAGTTTAATTGGACTTAGAGTTCCATGTGGCTGGGGAAGCCTCACAATCATGGCAGAAGGCAAGGAGGAGCAAGTAACATCTTACATGGATGGCAGCAGGCAAAGAGACAATGAGGAAGACGGAAAAATGGAAATCCCTGATAAAACCATCAGCTCTCATAATACTTATTCACTACCTTGAGAACAGTGTGGAGGAAACTTCCCCTATGATTCAAATATCTCCCACTGGGTCCCTCCCACAATATGCAGGAATTATGGGAGTACAATTCAAGATGAGATTTGGGTGGGGACACAGAGCCAAACCTTATCAGGGTGTGTGTGTGATGCATATGTGGCGTGTGTGTGGTGTGTGTGTGGTGGTGTTTGTGTTTGTGTGTATATGTGTGATGTGGTGTGTATGTATGTGGGGGTATTTGTGTATGTGTTTGTGTGGGGTGTGTGTGGTATATGTGGTGTGTGTGTGTGTGTGTGTGTGTAGTGTACATGGTGTGTGTATGTACATGTATGTGTGTGTGTGTGTGTGTAGTGTACATGGTGTGTGTATGTACATGTATGTGTGTGTGTGTGTGTAGTGTACATGGTGTGTGTATGTACATGTATGTGTGTGTGGTGTGTGTATGTGTACATGTGGTGTGGTGTGTGTGTATGTATGTGCGTGATGTGTGTGGGGTGTGTTGGTACAGGGCAAGAAGACTTCCTTGGCAATGGAAGGGACAGGACATTTTGATGGGGCCATTTTGACATAGAGACATGTGGCAGTGGCATTAAGAAAACACCATGAAATGCATACATTTTCTTTTTTCTTTTTTTAATTCATAAGGAATGTGTGTAACAGTGCTCATCGGCACCCTTGCTCAGACACAGGTGAGGTGAGGCTTGGGGCCTAGGTAATAAAAGGGGTGTTAGTTAATAAAAACAAAACAAAAAAGACAATAGAAAAATGGAGTTTTGATATATTGGAAGGGACTCCATCCAAAAGTCGGCAGTCACAAACTGCTGCATCTAAATCTCTAGCTTCAGGCCTCAGCTTGCCGGCAGCTCTGGGCAAGTCCAGTTGAGAAGCTGCAGCCCAACAGCCCTCCTGGGCCTGTTACCACCAACAGGCAGGTGCCCAGCAGCAGGGCTCTCACCTCCCTGCTCAGACCTCTGCACCCCACTCACCCCCATTAGGCCCTTGGTCCTGTACTACAGGACTCCATCTTCTGATTGATTTTTCCCTGGGGGCTTCAGGGGAGGCTGTGAGTTGGAAAGGAAGTTGTGGGGAAGACTTTGGACAGGCAGGTCAGCCTGGGTGTCCGAGGTTACTGTGGTGGTTAACCCTTCCTCTGCTGGCTGTAGGGCCACACAGATCTGATCCTTGGGTCCCATTTCTCCAAAATCAGCACTAGTGATATGTCCTGGGCCTTCAGCTGATTCTGAATCTTGCAGATGCCTGAGAATGACTGCCTGTAGGGATGTGTCCACATGGCGCAGCTGGGCTTGGGGTCCTGGAACTGGACAACAGAGGTCTTTATCTCAGGAAGGACTGCATTTGAGTAAAGTGATTGAGTCAGAGCAACAGGGCCTCAAATCAGCCTTGAGGCACTGGGAGTGTCTTAGTCCCCCTCCTAAGCATCCTAGGTCTTTCCTTTGGACTTGGTATACGCTTAAAGAGCAGGAGAGGGCGTCCTTGCCATCAGACCTGGACTGCTGTTGCTGTTCCACTCCTTGGAGCTCCCTCATTCACTGGAACCATAAACCTGGCAGAGATACAGTGAGGCAGGAGGAGGTAGGCACCAGCCAGAGCTGTCCAGGCTGGGGGACTGGCAGGCCGGGCAGGCCAGAGTGCCTGCATGCAATAGGAGCCTCATTCATACCTGCTGAATGGAAGAGAGTTGGTGAGGCAGCAGAGGGGCTTCTCAGGATTCCAGTGAGCTCTACTCAGGCAACAGGCTACCCTGTGTATGGAGGCCTGGCCTGCTGAAACGTATGTTTGCCCAGAAGCTGCTATCTAACGTTCTCTGTCAGGGCACCAACTCCAGTGCCATAACCTGACACAGAAAGATTTGATTGTATTGCTTCTCATTCAAAAACCATTGCTGGGTCCCCGTTAGCTTCAACAGTGTTTCCTGGAGTACATACCAAGGGATGTTTGTCCCATGAGATGTTCCTTAGCAGTTGGCTTCAGTGGGCATGATTCCCTCTTGAGGATGCAACCCAAGGGCTCTGTGGAGTCCTGCAGGGGTGGAATGGGTTTCCCAAGCTTGACCATGGGACACTAGCACCCTGTCTTTTGTTCTCTTAACTCCTATTGCATATGGCAGAGTATGGGGCATAGTTTGGTAACAGTAGCCCATAGCATAAAAGCCAAAGTGGTCTTACATTCAATAGATTATAAAATCTGGACTCAGTCTAAGGTTCTCGCCATCTCAACCCCTGCATTGTTCCTCCTTCCTGTGCCCCATGGATCCCCTTCCTTGGGCATGCTGTGTGTCATGGATTGAATCGCGTCCTCCCAAATTCATATGTTGAAGCCCCTAGTCCATCAGAATGTGACTGTATTTGGAGACATTGCCTTTAAAGTGGTCATTAAGTTAAAATGAGGCTGTTAGGGTGGGCTCTAATCCAATATGATTGGTGTCCTTATAAGAGAGCCAATTAGGACAAAGAAAGAGACAAAAGATATGCATGTACACTGAGGAAAGACCATGGGAGGACTCAGGAGAAGGTGGCCATCTGCAAGCCAAGGACAGAAGAACCAACCCTGTGACACCTTGATCTTGGGCTTCCAGACTTCAAAACTGGAAGTTTCTGTTGTTTAAACCCCCCCAGTCTGCAGTACTCTGTGATGGCAGCCAGTGCTGATTGATCCCCTGTGCCACCCACTGCCCCACAAGGGTACTCTAGGACCCAAAGTGTTCCATCCCATAATATGTTTATGCTCCCTTCCTCCTGGGATGCTGTGCTCTGCCACCATATTTCTCTCTGCAAAACCCAAGCAAAACCACATAAAATAAAATATAATTCTTCCTATCTTTTAAGGCCTCACTCAAATGCCTCCTCATCCAGTGAGCTCTCCCTGGTCAGTTCAGCTGAAGGGAGTCCTCTCTGTGCCTGCGGAAGGTCAGCTCACGCATCTCCCACTGCCTTCTGTTATGTGGAGTTGTGCGCAGTGAATCCTGCCACCACACTGCTGGTGTGGGCAGTGAATGTGTGGGCACCACATTCTTGAGGCAGAACTCATTTATGTCTCAGTTCCTAGCACGGTGCCTGTCACTTAGGAGGTGCTCAGTAATTATGTTCTGGACACAATTAAAACTATGCCTCTGCAGTGCCTCATGCCTGCCTGGTATCTTCCAGCTTTTGTGATGCCAGGACCCAGACTGCAGTCTCCACCCTGGCTGCTCAGGGAGCTGTGGAGTGGGGAGCTTCTGAGATGGGCCTTGAAGGGTACAGAAGAGGTGAAGTCATGTCTCAGTGACAGTGAGGAGCAGAGAGCTGCCTTATCTGAGTTTCCATGTAACTGCCTGTGTGTTTGACCTGAACACACAGGAACTCTGGGCCTTGCATGTGGAGGGGACTGTACCCACATGATGAGGATGGAGATGGGCAGTCTGCCAGCAATCCGGGGCTCCTGGCTCTGTTCTCCAGGGTAGTTTCTTCCAGCGACCCCACTGGAGCTGGGAGGCGCAGACAACTGAGCACCAGGTGGAAGCTGGGACCTCCTTCTGGAGTCCTGGGCTGGGTCAGTGTGTGTGTCGTGCTGCCAGCACCCGAGCCACCGACCCCTTTACGTGGGGTTTGTCAAGCGTCTCTGCGTCCCTGGCCTCGGGAAGAAGGGCCCCGGTGGGAGGGGAGCGTTGACACCCTCCCATCTGATCTGAACACAGGTTTCTAATTTTCCAGTAATTTGCCCTTTCTCCCTCTCCCCGGTTGGCTTCCCTGTCACTTCATTTCCTGCCGTATTCTCATCTTACAGCAAAGGTGAAGAGAGTTGACCTCTCCTTGCCCCAAAGCGGAATAAAATCCAGAACAGATTCTTGTGAATAAAAATAGGCTTGAATACCCCCAGCCAGCCACCTTGGGCTCTGCTCAGCCCATCTGACCTGTGGAGTTCTCTCACCACCCAGCCCACAGGGCAGAGCTGTGGAGGACAGGCTGATGGCCAGCCAGAGCCAGAGCCAGAGCAGGCCCAGCCGGGGGCTGTTGGACAACTTTATCCTCTCACATGGGGGATGGCTGCCTTTGCCAGTGGACTAGGAAGGAAGATTGAAATGTCAGCACCTGGTGGGAAAAAAACAATTTCTGCGTAGAACATTTGGGAAAATTCCAAGAAGGATGCAACTGATCCCCCTCCCCATCCTAGTAGTTTCAAAGGGATTGTGGCTTCAGAGCCAGACAGACCCCAGGTCTGGTTCTTGCTGTTTTGTGGTCAGCTGTGTTATCTAAAGTAAGAAACTTCATCTCGGGCTGGGCGCGGTGGCTCACGCTTGTAATCCCAACACTTTGGGAGGCCGAGGAGGGCGGATCAGGAGGTCAGGAGATCGAGACCATCCTGGCTAACACGGTGAAACCCCGTCTCTACTAAAAATACAAAAAAATTAGCCGGGCATGGTGGCGACGCCTGTAGTCCCAGTTACTCGGGAGTCTGAGGCAGGAGAATGGCGTGAACCCTGGAGGTGGAGCTTGCAGTGAGCGAGGCTCCATCTAAAAAAAAAAAAAAGAAACTTCATCTCTACTAACCTCAGTTTCATCATCTGCAAAATGGAGATAAGGATGTAGATTCTGCAGGTAGACTAGGAGGATGAGCAAGACAATCGCAGGTGTTCAGTGTAGGGTCTACCTGTGTGACCTTCCTCCCATTCAGGTTTCAGCTTAAACGCCAGAGGAGTGTGATGCCCCCTTTAAATGCAGTGGCCAGCTCTGGTCCGTCAGAGCGTCCTCTATTCCCTTTCCATGGTGGGATGTTTGCTTGTTTCTTTGTTTATGCGTGCTGTCTGGCTCCCGGTTCTAGAACAAAAGACTGCCAGAGCAGGAACACTGCATTTGGGCACCCAATGATGATGGCAGAGAGAGAGCACTCGAGAAAGGTTTATTTAGAAAGTGGGTGCAGAAATGACAGCTATTATTTCTATGGTGTCAGGGTAACTTTTTAAACATATGAGTTGGTGTTTTTACCTTTCCCTGTATTTTCCCAGTTTTCCATCCCTTTTCAAGCAGTTAGAGGCCCTGGGCATCCTTGTCTCAGGGGACGTTTGTGGCAGCTTATAAACAAAAGTTGCTGCACGATATGCTTTCCTTCCTGGATTTTACTCCCAAAGAGTCTGAAATTATTGAAAAGATGGTGCTGGTTGTCTGGAAGGTTTGAGGAGAGAAAGAAAATGAGAGAGAAGGAGAGAGATTTTGGAAGAAACATGAAGAAAGACGGACTTCCCATCTTCCTTCTCCTTTAATCCAAAAAAAGATTTCTGGCAATGGGTAGGGCAGGAGGAGGGTCCGAGGGTTCTGTGAGCAGCAGCGGATGCCCACACACCCGTGAGACAGCATTCTGAGAAGGGAGCCAACATGCGGAGGAGATGGGGACCACACACTGAGCTTCCCCAGGGGTGGGAGTGGCACCAGAGCAGCAGAATGGCCCGGTGTGACAGGCTTGAGGGCAGGGCCAGCTAGGGCTGGTGACCGATGGGCCTTCCTGGCACCCTGATGCTGCTTACAACCCTGCAGAAGGCACAGCTCTAGAATGACAGAAACTCAATCGGGACTCAGAGTCAGAGCTGAGTTCCACTCTCTGTTCTGCTTTATTTATTCAGAGTCCTTCGATGATGTGCCCTGGGCCGGTGTTTGGAGAAAGGCAAGGGTGGGTGTGAGCAGCAGCACTGCAGGTTCTGGACACCCCAGAGGCACAGCACCCCTGTACCTACCATCACTCCTGGGCTCAGGTTGGCTCTGCTCAGCCAGGTCTTCACTCCTGGGATGATCAGAGGGGACTATGTATCAGATGTACATTCCCCGTCCCCCTACAAAAAGGTAGTAATTCTTTGTTTTTCTACAGCACAACTAAATCTAGTAGAAGGACTTTTACCACAGTTGATGTCTAATATCTGTTGCTTTTCATGGCTCCCTGTCCGTCACTGTCATATGAGAACCACAGGACTTTGTGACTCAGGAGAAGTGTGGCAGAGCCCAGGGCCACAGATGTGAATGGTTGCACAGCTGTGGTTTCTTGCCCAGGCCATGTGGTTCATTAGAAGACAGCTGGTTTCACTGTCAGCCTTGTTCCTACTCTGCCAAGCTCTGCAAGGGGTGCTTCCAGGGTAGGCTCAGCCCTGATGCTTCTAGCCACATCTCCATGGCACCTCTGGCAGGTCCGGCTGCTCCCCGACGCTGTGTGCAAGTGGAATAGGGACCCTTCCACCCTCCAGCCTCAGGATCCCACTCCCTAGAGGTGGGCCTCTTCTCTTTGTCCCTTGAAGAACCAGCTTTCAATTCCTTCACAGCTAGGACAGAACCAGACAATTCTTCTTGTGGCCTTGGTTTTCCAGGATCACCTTTGTCTCACCTGGTGATGTCTTCCCTGAAGCACAGAAGAGAATCACGAGTACTTGTTTCAAAGAAAATGACCAAAATCTGTCTTAGCTTCCCATCACTGCTGTAACAAATCACCACAACTTGTTGGCTTCAAAAAACACACATGGATCTTACAGTTCTGTAGAAGTTTGACACGGGCTTCACTGGGCTAAAATTAAGGTGTTGGCAAGGCTGTATTCCTTTCTAGGACTGATGTAGTTGGACTCTGTGTCCCCACCCAAATCTCACATTGAACTGTAATCCTGAATGTTGCAGGAGGGGCCTGGTGGGAGGTGATTGGACCATGGGGGCAGATTTCCCCCTTGTTGTTCTTGTAATGGTGAGTAAGTTCTCATGAGATCTGGTTGTTTAAAAGTAAATAGCCACCTTGCACCTCGATCTCTCTTGCTTCTTCTCTGGCTGTGTAAGATGTGCTTGTTTCCCCTTCACTTTCTGCCATGGTTGTAAGTTTCCTGAGGCCTCCGCAGCCATGCTTCCTGTGCAGCCCGAGGAACTGTATCAATTAAAGTTCTTTTCTTTATAAATCACCCAGTCTCAGGTAGTTCTTTACAGCAATGCGAGAACAAGCTAATACAGGGATGAATTCATTCCCTTCCCTTTTCCACCTTCAAGCGCCTATATTCCTGGGGCCCTGGCCCCTTCCTTCGTTTTTGAAGCCAGCAGCTGAGCATCACTCTAACCTGCTCATAAGAAAATGGCATTCTACTTGAGTAGCAGACAGGTGAACCAACAAATTCAATTTCATGTGGTAAGCAAAGAACAAGTTCAGGGAAGAAGCATGGTCAGAAAAGGGCCCAGTACCCTGGGTGAGGCAGGGATGGGTTCTCAGAGGGCTGCTACTCAAGCCAAGGCTTGTCTGGTCCTCTATCAGACTGTGGAAAAACTTGAAGAAGTAATTGGGTATAACTCATCTTCTTATTTTCCTAGATGCTAAAATCACCGCTTTGCAATCTGTAGACACCCAATAAATATCACTTGCAATGAACCAGTTCTCTTCAATCTGAGTCATTTTTCTCTTCTGGGCTACAGTTGCAGATGGGAGATGAGAGACCAGTGCCAAGCTAGAGGGCTGAGCTAGCATCCTCAGGGCAGAGCCTAGCTTTAGAGCTTGGCAGATTTTCTTTATTGTCATACATTTTCTTCCCCTAGCAGAGATGAATTCCAGAATTGAGGCAGGAAGCTCTCTGTTTAGTTGTGGGACCTCACCAGGAATTCACCCCAGACATCAGGGAATTAGATTTAAAATCCTGCCCTTGCGTTTAAGCAGGGATTTAGGATCACTTGGGGGTTGATCATTGATAGATGTCTCCTCATTTGAGTTTCTTCATAAAATAACATGCGGGGAGCGAGGGAATGAAATTGAGCAAGTGAAATACTTGGCAGAGTCTCAGGAAAGACGTTAAAGTAGATCTATGAGCTGTGCCCCATGGCGGGGGGGTTGCTCCTGAGTGGGGAGGTGCATGGGTTGGCGGCAGGAGGAAGCGTCATGGAGCTTCTGTTTCTGAGCCCATGCATTGAGATTCCGGCCTCTAGTCAGAAATTCCCCTTGCAGCTTCTGCCTGGTCCAGCCCCCGAGCTGTAAGCATCTTCTGGTCCTCTTGCTTTAGATTGTTCCCTGTTGAAGAAGCAGATTCTTCCCATCTGCTCCTTCACACGAGCTTCAGGATCAAGACCCCACAGAGGTCCTGGGACTCGCAGGCTGCAGGAGAAGGCTGTGGATGTTTAAAACCACATGTCACCACCTCCTGGCAGGGGCTGGCTAAGGACAGGACTAAACTCTCAGTGGTGAGTTAATGTTTCCTGAGGGAATGAATGAAGGAATGACACAGGCAAAATGAAGCTAAATTATCCATTGAGGTTATCTGTGGTACTTTCCCTGGGCCATGATTCTGCCTCTTAGATGGGAGGAACTCAGCTCCCTAGACCCCTCCTAAGCTCTTGCAGGGCCTGTAGCATCCAGGGATAAAAGAGCAGTGGGCTGAGGCAGCCTACTTTCTTTGAGGAGCCACTCTCGATGCCACCCTTTGAATCAGCACTGGTGGCCAATTAGTAGAGTATGATATGAGTAGTGGATGAAGACCTGTCTAGCACACACACACACACACACACACACAAAGACAGAATTTAGAAATAAGGGTATTGCTTTGTAAAAATGTGCCGCAGTTTTGCACATGATAGATAGTATACTAAAAGTGGCTTGCAATGTTAAATGTATTTCTTACCATGGGTCAAGGTAAAAAGAAGTTAGAGCATCCAGCATCTCAGAATTGCTGAGGGCTCCCATGCTCCCTGGGGGGAGATGCTGAGGTTTGACCAGGCAACTTCAGTTGTAAAATAAAGATGCCTAACCATCCACAATGACCTCTTCCTGAGACCTTGAGGGGAAGTGGAGGAGGACTGGCTGGGAGTAAGAGGCCAGGACTCTGAGCTTCTATCTGTGTATACTTACTGTGAGCCTTGGGCACATTGCTAATCCCTCTTCCACCTGTTTTCCTTCCAATGTGGAGGTTACAGTGTGTCTGTGTGTACTGCTGCCCTCTGGTGGTGAGCTCTATACTTCACTGCAGCCACGACATCCAGCTTGGGTTTATTGATTGGCTTGTCGCTGTTCAGGTTTTCCCATCTTCTTGTTCTCAGAAGGTAAGCCTTACCCCAGGTGGAGTAGCATCCCACATGTGTGGTGTGAGTTTTCTGCAAAGGCCTCTGCTGTTCAAATGCCTTGCCTGGAGATACTCTCATGCGAGAATGTAAATGAAAGGGCATAACTAATAGGGAACTACTTTGTAGCCAAAGTTTGATGAGGTCCACCTGCTTCAGGGTATGTAGCTGTATGCCAGGTACTCTGGATGCATCTGCCAGCTCTCAGCAGTGTTTTATGAAGCTGTTGAGAGAGTGGGACCAGATGTTTAGAAAGAAGAGCTTGTCTTGTCACTTCCCTCAGCCCCTTCCATTTTTGATGGTATCAGCACCTCTTTGCACTTCCAGTTAAGACTCTAGTTAAATTCCCTTCAGTAGTTGACTCAACCTTTTGCAAGAGGTAAGATAAGTGATATTCAAAAAAAAAAAAAATCTTACTTAAACAGCCTGCTGCATTGTTCTGAGATTTATTTCTAGTAAATCAAAGGGGGACTGAATGTCCCCTAGCATTGTCCTGGGATTGATAAAGGTCAATTGTCCGCAGAAGTATGGACCTGAAGTCTCTCCAAGGTTAGAGGTTCATATTCATGGTCAATGCATCTTCAAATCCCCCATAGCAAATATCTTGGACCATTGCATTTAATAGGTGCTTAATAATTGTGTGTTAAAAGGTTGAATGGATGAATGAACGAGTGGAGTCTCAGAAATGGCACTACAGATGAAGTTTCTGAGCTATGAAATAACAATGTACAGTGCACCATGCATGAAGCAGATTGGGCAAGGGAACTCCACTGTTACATGGTAGGATTGGTTGGCCGGGAATCAAGTCAGGGTATTTAATCATTTGAAAGACCCAAGTAAACATTTAGCAAAACTAGAGTCAAAGCACATTTCAAAACAATCATTTAGACTGTTAAGCTGCTATCTTATAGAGTTGGGGGCCTGAAGCAGGGAGTGTTTTATTTTTAAACAACTCGCTTCCCTTCTGATTTCAAGAATCCCCATGATGGTTTGGTTTTGAGGACATTACCAGTCAACCGCAGCCAAGAAGTGATGAGCAAATGCCTGCTCCATAGACATGGCTCTGACTTCTGGGCTGAGTTCAAAGCAGAGTTCTTAGTTTAATAATGATACAGCATTCGCTTTCCTTGAAAACTTCCTGTGCTGGAACCATTTTGAGAAAAACAGAAATAATCCTGGAAGTTTGGGGGCGCAAATGAAGACGGGGAGAAAACATTATGTGCATCTTGGAGTACTTGTCCACAACCCTCACAGTGCATCGTGGAGAAGATGTGCCTCCCTTGTTCTCTTGATAGGAAATGGCCACTGTTTACAGTAAGGCAGAACAAAGCAGGGGCTTACTTCCTCCCCAATGCCAAGCAATATGCTGAGAGCTGGCTCCAATGCTCACAGAGCCATGGATCAGTGTTACTGCCTTGAAAATCGTTTGTTGCTGTGTCATTTAAAGGAATCTGATTACAGGTTTGAAAAAAATACTAGAATTCTACAAAATAACTTCGAGCGGCATTTCCCAAAACCATGGACGAGTACTGATAGTGGTTTGTGAAGTGATTTTAGCCGAAACATAGATAAATATTTTTATTTTAATGGTTATATATTAACACACATGGCAAATATATACAATTAGCACACCTTACCTGTGATTTCATGAATAATTTTGCTTAGGGAAAGACTAAATAAACTAAGTAAAAATAATCAAAACAGAAAAGAAAAGACAAGAAAAGAAGGCATTTTAACTTAAAACCAGTAATAGTAGAGAGTAAAAACTGTGAAGCTGGTGCTTAAACAATGTGGTTCGGGGAACAGACTGAAAGAGCGCATTAAGTTTTTGCAGTACTATTAGGAGCAACTCTGCAGTATGATTCTGCAGTGACTTTTGGAACTACTGCAGTGACTTATTCAAAACTACCACCTCGGGAAGGCTCAGGCACAGTGGTTGCACAGGGAGGAAGCCTTGGGGCCATGGCCACTCCCTTCTTTTCATAGGGAACGGTTTGACAACAGAGTCTTTCTAGTGCCAAGTCTCTGTGCCCCACCAGTGAAGACCCCAGCAGGCAACGATGACTGTGCTTGGAGCCTCCACACTGGAAAGTGGGCTTTTTCCCAGACTTGAGCCCAGCAGCCCTCAGAGGGAAGTGGATATTCCCAAGGCCTTCCCCTCTGCCCACCTGCCGGCGTGTGACTTCCCACCAGTGCCATCAAACCCCCACAGTGCCTCAGAGTGTAGGCCAAGCTAACAGGTAAGTTTCCCGTGAACTCAGCCTCCTCTACCATCTGGGCATGCAGGCTAGAGCATGAGCCCCCACTGCATCTCTTTCAGCATAAAGACATTTCTGAGGCTTTCCTGAAAGAGAAGTGGCCTGGGAGGGCATTTAAGAAGACAGCTTAACTGTCCAGGTGCCTTTTCTGTGGACCCTTATCCTGAATCTTGAATGTTGACCCAGGGAATTCACCCCAGCCTTGTGCTGGACTTCTTAGGGACAGAGATGGGACATGAGATGTTGGCTCTGGGGGAAGCAAGTGGAGGTCTGATCTCACCAAGTGCTCTCCTAGAGAAGGAGCTCAAACAGTGCCCAGAGCTGGTGCTGGGATGCCATTTGGTGGTCTGGAAGTTGCTGATTGCTTTCTCTGTCACAAAGCCTTTGATTTCCACCGGCTGATGTGTACACATGTGGGTATTCTTGGTGGCCTGGCCATTGAGCATAATTAAAAGAAATGATTGGCTTTCTCTTGATGCAAACATCTGGTTTTACTTGAAACAAGATGACTTAGCTGTTTCAGAAACATTCTTGTAACCCTGGATTCACATTTTCTTCTTAAAATATATATTTTCTCTGTTCGGAGAGTATGTTAATGTAAACACTCCGTGTAACTGACAACCGACAGTTTCAGAAGTACGTGGGGCTCCAAGCACCGGAGGAACCGCAAGAATGATTGCGTTTTTGATTTGATCACTGGAAATCTGTTTCAACAGTCACTCTGATTTAAACAATTACTCCGATTTATACTCCAAACGCTGTAATTTGCAGAAAATGTAACCATGTGAGGACATTTTTGTAGAGTAGGTCTTGGCAACTTTGTGTTGTTGTGATGTCATTCACTTCAGTTTTAAGGAAGCACAGAGAAAAGAGAAGAAGGATAACAACGTCCTTTCTGATGTGCCTTCCTGACCTCCAGGGAAAATGTTCTCTAGTCTTCCTGGTTTACCACTCCTTACCGCCCCCAGCCCCCAAGGCCAACACTGAAGGGCTATGAATGACACTGAGGAGAGAAACCAGAGCCAAGATTTCCTGAAGGCCAACGAATTAAGTCCAAGAGTGGGGGCAGCTGGTTTTGTTGTCCCATCTGCTGTCTCTACAGTTAAGACAGGATACCGGTGGGATGCCAGCTCTTGCATCATTCATCAAAGCCCAGGTTTGTAGAGCTGGAAGCCTAGTGGAGAGTGTGAGGTTTAATACCTTCATTGCCTACAAACAAAGATCCAGAAAGGTTAAAGAATACTGACTGCAAAGGTTCTAGAGCAAGTTAGTGTTAGAGTCAGGGGAGGAACCAGTGCTCTGGTTTTCTGATTCTTTGCAAGATTGTAGCTGTTGCCATGTGATTGCAAGCTGGTGCCATAATATGAATAGAGAAGGTGTCTCAGCAGAATAAGAACAGAAAGTCATAAATCAAAATAATTAGGTGGTACACATTTTGTAGGATGCAGCTTAAGGGAGCTAGCATAATGGAAGTATTAATTCAATTTATACCCTGCCCTCCTCCAGTGAATCCAGCCAGGCTGATGCTGCTGGGGAAGGAGCCACGAGGGCACAGAAGGTGCTTCTGCCGCTATGCGGGCAGAACGCCTCTGTGGATGGTCCCATAACTCTGAGTGGCAGCGGGGTGCTCAGCCTCTCTGATCACATCTTCCTCGACCATCTGTCTTCAACCTAGTCCCAGCCCCAGAGAACCACAAAGAGGTGGTTCTGTTTCAAGTTTATCGCCTTAACATCTGCGTGCTTCAGTTAATTTTTCAGTATCTCTTTAAAATTGACTTATTTCTGCCCATTGCTGAGGAGCGGTGCACTGTTTCAAGTCCCAGCTCCACCTGTGATTTGCTGTGTGAACAAGAAGGTTTCTTTGCTGTGCTTCAGTGCCCCCGTCAGTTAAAGGAAAGCCAAGAGCAGAAAGTGCCAAAATCTCTTCCAGTTTCATCACTCTTGGAATCTGTGGCTCTATCATTTTGTGTATTTGTTTTTCTTATTTGAAAAGTGATACAGGCTCATGGTGACAATGTTTTCTACTTGAACTTCATATCTTGGGGACGTGAAGCTCTTCATGTGCATTGCCCCTTTCAGAGAGCTTTGGGGTGCAGGGACACTCAGCGACAGGTGTGCCCCACAGGCTGGCACTCCTCCCTGGACTGTCCTGAGCAACACTCTACCACGAAGGTGGGTGTCTTGCATGCTTCTGAATGATGGGACCTCTGCTAAATGATGGGAAGCCCATTAATTCCTCAGTGAACACAGGAGCTAGGCGGCACTCAAAAATTGTTCATTGGCCAGGTGCAGTGGCTCACGCCTGTAATCCAAGCACTTTGGGAGGCCGAGGTGGGTGGATCACCTGAGGTCAGGAGTTTGAGACCAGTCTGGCCAACATGGTGAAACCCCATCTCTACTAAAAATACAAAATTTAGCCAGGTGTGGTGGCTTGTGCCTGTAGTCCCAGCTATTTGGGAGGATGAGACATGAGAGTCGCTTGAACCTGGGAGGCAGAGGTTGCAGTGAGCCGAGATGGTGCCACTGCACTGCAGCCTGAGTGTCAGAGCGAGACTGTGTCTCAAAAAAAAAAAAAAAAAAAATTGTTTGCTAAACAGCACTGGATTGTACATTTGATGAATATGTCATGCAACAGTAAGTTTATCCATGCTAACTACACTGACAAAAGGCATGGTTCTTTCTTTATTTTCCTAAAACTGATCTGATATTCCACATGAGCGCCTACTCACTGGGTAATGGGGCAAAACAAAACCAAAGTTTGGTCCAATTCAATAATTCCAAATCGATTCCTTTATTTGAAGAGTTTCTTTAGGTAAATGCCCTGTCCTTCAGCCCTCCTCCCTTGTCCTTTATCTTACCCCACATGGCATTTGGGTGTGTGAGGAAGGAGTAACATGAGGCATTGGTGAGCTTCAGTTTCCAAGGCGGTGTCCCTTAGCCTGGTCACTGCTTGCCTTGCTGGCTTTGGTGGCTGAGACCAGCAGTTGGCAAAGCTTGCAATTTTTACCTCTCTTTTCCTGGTTGTCCTCCCTGTCTGACTCAGGGTCTCCTGCCTTCCTCATCCAGCTCCAACCTAAGAGGTCCACCTGTGTGGTTACTGTTGCCAGGCCACTGTGCCACTTGCCATGTGGCCCACACAGACTCTCTGGCTCCCAACTCAGTTGCTGTACAATCACCCTTGGAGGGCCTGTGAGAATGTCTTGGTCCTAGACATGCCACAAGGAAACATGGAGGCTCAGAGAAGATAACCCACATTTCTGGGCTTCCCTCAGCGCTAGCACACAGCACAATTAGATTAACTTTGGTACAGTTGCCACCATGTTGGTGCACCAGTAGACTGCAAGGAACTTAATCCAGAATTTACAATGGGAAATAAGGCAAAAGCCTCTTCTTTTTCACCTTTCTTTCCAAATTTCCAACATATTAGAACCGGCCCATCTCAGCCCCGGATTTTTCTGCATACTCCTCCTTCTGTCCCTAGTCCTTCTGGACAAGAGGGATGGATTTCTGGCGTTTATTTTCCTCCACAGAAATTCTCCCCTTGAATTGAGCAGCAAGTCTCACAGCCTATTTATATTACCAAAAAAGTTGCATGATCTGTTTTGTCAATGGATGTGTGGATCACTCTTTTACATTTATACTTGTCCCCTGCCTAAATCTCTACGCAGAAATCCGGATTTGAACATCCAATTGCCTTCTCAACCTTTCCACTTGATGTCTAATAGGAATTTCAACCTCAACATCACCAAATCAGACTGCTTCGCTTTGCTGTCCCTACAACTCCATAGCCTCCCTCTGCTCCAGGCATTTTTCAACCTTGGTGAATGGCATTGTCATCTACTTAGTTGCTTAGGCCAAAAACTGAAGAATCATCCTTAACTTCTCTCTTTCTTTCACATCTCACGTCCAGTTCATCAGCACATCCCATTGGCTGTAACTTCAAAACATATTGTGAATCCAGAGCACTTCTCACCATGCTCACAGTTAGCATCTTATTCCAAGCTACCACCTCTGTCACTTGGACCACAGCTACGGCCTTTTAACTGGGATTCCTACTTCTTCTTTTGTCCCCACAGAGCAGAGGTTCTCATCCAGGAGCCATTTTGCCCCCCAGGAACCATTTGGCAATGTCTGGAAACATCTTCGGCTATTACTACTGAACAAAAGGGGGAGAAAGGCAATTGGCATCTAATGGATAGAAGTCAGGGATGCTGCTAAAAATTCTACTATGGACAGGACAGGGACAGCCCATCACAACAAAGAATTAACTGGTCCAAAATGTCAATAGTACCAAGCAACTGCCATGGAACTTATTTTCCCAACACAGGGAAAATTAGACAGGGTGATTTTTCTTTCCAATTTTTTTTTTTGTAAGATGGGGTGTCGCTGTGTCACCCAGGCTGGAATGCAGTGGGGTAATCATAGCTCACTGGAGCCTTGAACTGCTGGGCTCAAGTGATCTTCCCACCTCAGCCTCCCAAGTAGCTGGGACTACAGGCATGCACCACCATGCCCAGCTAATTTTTATTTTAATGTTCTGTTGAAATGGGGTCTTGCTGTGTTGTGCAGGCTGGTCTCGAACTGCTGGTCTTCTGAAGTGTAAATTAGATTGTGTCACTCCAATGTTTGAAGGAATAAAGTTTTCTATTACAATATAAATACAATTGAAATTATTTGCTTGTTACAAGACCTTACAGGACCCACCCCCATCAACTTCTATTTTCTACTTCTCCATTCTGCTCATTTACAATATTCCAGCAGCGCTGATCCTTCTTCTCCTCTCTAATTGCCTAAACTTCTTTCTGTCTTCAGGCCTTTGCACTTGCTGCTACTTCTGCCTGGAACACTGTCCTCCAGGCCTTTGCCTGGTTTCCGTCTTATAACTCTGGTCCCAGGTCAAACATTGCCTTCTCAATGAGTCTTTCCGACCTTCCTATATTATCAGCCTCTTCTGCCCATTTCTCTGAAATACACACACCCGCCACTGACCCAATTTTATCTTCCTCATTCCTTTTGTCAACAGCTAAGATTATCTTACTTTTGATTGTTTGTGGTTTGTCTTTCTTCTTTAAGTTTTTTGAGAATAGGACTCTTCTTTTGGAATAGTACAGAGAAAGGGCTTAATACATATTGCTGGCTGCTTGACTGATTGGTTGTTAATATGTTGAATAGAAGCTAAAGTGATTTAGCACATCCTTTCTCTCTTGTCAATGCCTGGCTTTCAGGCCAATTGTTTTACTCTGAAATCTTATTTCAATAATATGAGCTGAATATTAACCCTCTATGCATTCCTGTTCTAGCAATGCTAGGCACCCTGACCCCATCCCACCCAACAAATATGTGTCTTAGCTGGCTAAGAAATAGGTCATGTACAGGAAAATGCAAAAGAATAAAAATAGTTTTAAAATGTTATTTTTCAAAATAGTGCTCTGTTACAAGTGGAAACATACAAAGTGTTCATTTATTATGAAATGTAAAGAAAACATCGCTTCCTCCAAGAGGCAAACCCCACTCTCCCTTCTCTTCTCCCAGTGGGTGACAGGACCTGCCTTAGCTGCGTGGCCTGTTTGCACTGGCCCTGGTGGCTGAAAGATAGTCAGCTGCCCACTTCCCTGCGGCACAAACATTACCTAAGGTTATCTCTGTACTGGTGAACAGGATTTATTTTCCTGCAAGTTAGCTGAGAAGACTAAATGCAGAAGTGCTGGATTCTCAGGAGCCATTTCGATGAACAGGCTGTCCTTTGCCAGTGTAGAAGCATCCTGAGGTTTCACCCATGCAACTAGGCGAGGCTGGGTGAGTGTGCTTTTTGTGCATTAGCGTGTATCACAGTGAGTGTGTGTGTACGAGCCTGTAAGTGTGTCTCAGGTGTATATCTGTGTCTACGAATACACCTCAGAGACCAAAGATTGAAAATGGGAAAGGTCATTTTGTGGATCACCCAGGGAAGGGCAGTGGGAGGAGCTCATTTCACAAATCTAGTGTTGGTCATGTGAACTAATACGATGGGGATAGGCCAAAGTTATCTGTAGCTTTTTATAATTTATTTGCAAACAACCTAGGTTCAAATCCTTTTTTTTTGTTTGTTTTAGAAGAGCTAATGAATTTTTCTGAGCCTCAATTTCCTGATCTGAAAATTATCATTGAGAATTTATTTACAATGGTCCCAGAACTATGAAAAGCTTACTGCATACCACCATCGATGCCTCCCGTGTCCTGCCCTTCCTGGCTGAGAAGCGTCCGTGTTTTGCTGATTGTTCTGGGGTCTTTATTATCCAGACGAGGGAGTGTGTGTGAGGGTAAAACGTGGAGGCTCACAGGATTTCTATTACAAACGGCTGAAGAACAAGGACAAAGCCAGAGGGCGAAGGTGGATGGGAGAAGGAGCCAAGACAGGCTCAGTTGGGGGCACTCTTCTTGCCACTAGGGATGAGGCAAGAGAGAGGATTTGGGGGCATCTGCCAAGATGTGAGACATGATAATAGAGGGAAATAGAAGAAGATGATTTCCAAAAGATTTTCTGCATGTTAGGATGGTGACACCAGTTAGGTATTTCCTCGAGGGACTGCAGTGCTGATTAATACTGCTCTCCTATCATTCTGGCAGCCAGACCAAGGTTTCTTTTCTGAGGCCTCTTATGAGAGGCCTAAGAAAACCAGACTTTATTCAAGTTAGAACCAATTTGTGCTGTTGTCGTGAGGGTTAAATATGGATTAAGTGCTATTTTGTGTGTAAATCTTTAACTAAGGTTCTGGTAAACATTAATCACTAAATCAAATGACAATTTTTTTTTTTTTTTTTTTTTTTTTACAAAGCTACAATTAGGATGCTAATCACTGTGTTGTTTCTCAAAAGACCAACCCGAGTCTTAAGTATGCACACTGTCGTTTATTTAACACTTTCTGTTTAACACTTATTTAGTAACTGTTTTTTCTGGTGTGGATTGTCCCCCAGCATCTCCCACCACAGGTCCTGTTGGCTCACAGCTGCTCATGAATCTAAGACTAACTTATCAAGGTTGTCTTGAGATGCAGAGAAATGAATGCCTAGAGTTGAACCCTAGTTCTACCAGTCGGCAGCTGGTCACCCTGAGCCAGTTACTGAATCTTTTTCATGCCTCAACTTACTCATCTTTGAAATGGCAATATGGATGATCTCTGCCTCATAAAGATGCTATGAGCTTAAATGAGTTAATATTTAATTCTGCCTGGCATGTAGTGATTGCTATGTAAGAGTTTGTGGGGGTGATGATGGCAGTGTGATAAGAAAGATGGAGATAACTCTCTTCTCTTGTGCCTGGCAGCATTCAGCACAGGCCTGGGCACAGAGCTGTCCTGAAAAGATCTGCGAAGACTAGGAGGACCACTGGGAGGCCCGTGTAATGCTGAACTGACTCACGTGGTAAAACTTCCAACAGCACAAGGGACAGTTTCCTTTTGGCTATGAACTCTCATTCCTTCCTGGGAGTAGGCTGCCTATGTTATTGTGAGAATAACTAAAATATCTCTCGATCCAAATATTTGGAAGTTGTTGACCAGGGCGGTCAAAGGGCTGGGCAAGAATGGTTATGTCTCACTGCCAGGCTCTGTGTCCTGAGAACAGTGGTGAGAGCTAGTTTGCCAGGTTTCCCTGGTGGGGGAAAATTAAAAAGTTCCAAAAAGGCACTCCATTCCTGTGTCAGGAGGGGACTGGGCCCTGCTGGGGATGGACAGGGTGGGAGGACGTAAGCAGGGGGCCCATGAAGGGAGGTTGGATTCCCCCAGAACCCTTTTTGGGTCTTGAATTAAAGCAAGCTTAATCTAAATTCTTATTTTCTTCTTCAACGGACTTTTCCTAAATGTTGTGGATTTTTAGTCAAGGATTTGCTGGGTGGCTGGTGACCTTGTGGGAGAAAAAAAAAAAAAAGCAATTGGAGCATCTAGACAAGAAGACGCTAGAGTAAGACCCAGGCCTGAGGCTGAGAACTGCAGTGGCCTTTCCCCAAGAAGGCTGTGTTCTGGTTCTTAGCCCCACAAGAGCTGACTGTAGAGAGGATCTGGCCTGTGAACAATCTGCAGGGGACACAGATTTCTAACTAACACTGACCTGAATTGATTAGAGAATTTACGTGTATTGTGTTGGCTTCAGCTCTCTCTGGGGACCCAAGACCCCTGCTATGGTCCAGTGACCCCAGCTACTTTGCTCAGAATTCCATTAGGAACTTTAACTTCTATGGAGTTGAGGTCTTCTATGGAGGGGAGATCTGAGGTATGTTCCCGGGAATGGCTGGTATAATCTCAACCTTAGACAGAACGGATCACAAAGGAAATCCCAGAAAGAGGGATGGGAGAATTAAAAAAAAAAATCTCACATTCACAGGAAAGGCCAGGTGAAATGTATGGGACTGGAGAGGGGAGGAGATTGACGCTGACTTTTCTGAAGCAGAGTCTCTGGTCTGGCTAGCTTGAATGCAGCTTTGATCCCATTAGACAGTGAACAGGCAGGAGACATCCGACAATAAGTGCAATGAATCACATAACTTCATTCTAAAATCCAGGGGACCCTTTCTTGGCAAGAGAAAGCTCTGTCCTAAGGGGTTAGTGTGAGCCAACCTTGAGAATACAGTTTCTGGCTGGGCACAGTGGCTCACGCCTTTAATCCCAGCATTTTGGAGGCCGAGGCAGGTGGATCATCTGAGATCGGGAGTTCAAGACCAGCCTGGCCAACACGGCAAAACCACATCTCCACTAAAAATACAAAAATTAGCTAGGTGTGGTGGTGCATGCCTGTAATCCCAGTTACTTGGGAGACTGAGGCACGAGAATCCCTGGAACTTGGGAGGTGGAGATTGGAGTGAGCTGAAATGGCATCACTGCACTCCAGCCTGGGCTACAGAGTAAGACTCTGTCTCAGAAAAAAGAAAAAAAGAAAAGAAAAGAATATAATGTTCCTGGCTGTGACAGCCCTATGCCCTACAAGCTGCTCTCCAGGCATTGCAGAGCTTTTGTTGGTATGGTTGGATATCTGTGGCATTTTGTGATCGACAAAGATCCTGCTTCAGTAGTTTCCCATAGTGGCAGCAAGATATGTATACAGTGAGGAGTGGTCACAAATACCCAGGGGAGAAGTACAGGCTAAGTTGTGCCAGAGGCTCTCAAAATTTAAATTTTAAATGTGACTCAAAACAACAACTATTTGCTTGCCTCAGGATTCTGCAGATCAGCTATTTGGGCTGGGATTATCTACGCAGAGTTCTGCTCAGTGGATTCTGGTTGGGTGCTCCCATGCATCTGCCATCAGAGCCTGAACTGGTGGTCTAAAATGACTCTGTGGGATGGCTCGACTCTGTTCCATGTGGTCTCTCATCCTCCATCTGGCAAACCTAGACTTTATTAAATGACAGTGGTGGTAGAATCCTAGGAGAGCATGTGGAAATGTGCAAAGACTCTTGAGGCCCAGGCTTGGGACTTGGATGACGTCACACTCTCTGCATTCTATTATCCAAATCAAACCATGAAGTCAAGAAATACTTCTCAATGAGAGAGGCTGCAAAGAATTGTGGCAATTTTTTGCAATCGATCACAGGTGTCCTCTGTGCTTTTGTTAGCTTTAAGGATTTACTTCTAGCCTTTTGAAGTCCATCAAATCATTCACGAAAGGAAAACTGAGAAGAACCCCAGTATTTGAGAGATTATAAGAATTCCTTTGTAATGTCAAAAATTTCCAAGACCCTCAGAATAGTTCATGGATTTCTACATGAACTCTAGAACCGTAGTCCTAGAGTTTGAAAGATTACTTAATACCTAAAAGTTCCTATACATTTGAGGAAGTTTTGAAATAAATTTGTATCTTTTAATCATAGCATCATCAGTATGCATTAATAGTAGTAGTTAGCATTTACATGAAATAAGATCTATTAAGGCTATAGGCATAGATTAATGTGCAAATAGCCTCATGGGCCCTTTGTATTAATAATAGCTCTGAGGTATGATAAAGATCCAGAGCTCATAGGGTGGGAACCACTGTTCTAAACCAAATGAAGAACTGGCCTCATGTCATTGAATTTTATGTATCTGTGTCCCCTTGGGCCATGGACACTTACACGTACTTTCCATTTGTGGAGACTGCACTAGAAACTGCCCTGGGTCCTTTATAAATCTACTTTCTCGACTCCCAAACCATCTTTCCATCAAACCAACCAGTGAGGTCTGACATTCCACTATGGAAAAGTCACATCTCAAGTTTACAATTTCCAGGGTTAAGATGCAATTCTCCTGGGTGCAGGGGCACAGTGTGTGGTCACTAATGGTGGCTTACTCTGCAACCCCTCACTAGAGTAGGAAGGTGGAAGCAGTTCTGCTTGGCCACTGAACAGTGGTGGGAGTCCTCTCCCCAACTCTGGACTTCCGTTTTCTTGCAAAGAAATGAGAATTGAAAAGGCCCTTTTAGGAAGGTCGAGGCTGAAATGAGTGTCAATAAAGATGTGTTTTCCAGGGCCAGGCACAAATAAAAACTAGTTGTCTCTTTCTCCTTCATCTTTCTATTTGATCTTATTGCGCTGCCCCTCCCTAATCTCCTGGCAGTGGTAGAGCCACCTCCTCCATTGGGAAAACATTGACTTTGAGAGGCACATCCCTGCTTCACATTTGGGGATCTGACAGTGGGTTTAATGCACTAGGAACCTGCAATTCCAGGACAGAGCATCCTAGTGAGTGCCTAGGGCCTAGTCACTCTGTGGCACAGCCTTCTCAGATATGCAGGGTGAAGCAAAGGCAGGAGACCACGGGAAAGGAGCTGGGAAGACAGCAGAAAAGAACTGGGGTCTCTGTTTCCATGGGCGTTCCCCTTTTCACCTGGGTGTCTTGGTGGCCAAGCTATGCTTCTGCTCTTTGATGCAATGAGATACTCTGTTACTGTCCAAATCATCTCCCTTTTGACTTAGAGCCAGTTTGAGTGGCGTTGTTGTTGTTGTTGTTGTTTTTTCCTGGTAATCTTGATTAAGACACATTAACTGAACAAATTAAGACATATTCACTTGACGTTTGTGCATGCCAGGCTCTGGCAGCTGCAATGTTGAAGCCATGGCCTCTGCTCTCCCGACATAAAGTCTGGTACAGGAGGCCAACACATGAACAGATAATTACAGTATAGTGTGAAAGTGTGGCACATGGGAGTCATGGGTTGATGAAGAGAAGAAAGCACGTAGACAGGAAAGAAGGAGTCAGACAGCTGGGTTTGATGGGCCACCAGCGGCTCAACAGAAGCAGTGAGATCACAAACAAGGAGCTGGGAAGCAGCAGTTCTCAGAACTGACGGGTATGGGGGTTGGGTATTGCCCTGCTGTAGATGAAGGCAAGTGAAGGTGTTGAGAAGCTGAGGCCAGGTCAGCAGAGCTAGGTGATTCAGAGCTGCTCAGAGAACCTTCCCAAGCTTGCTCCTGGCTCGTGACTGCTGAATTACAGAGATCGGAACAGGTGTAATTTCATTTCCCATGTTTTCAGCAAAGGCATACAATTGAACAGTGTTCTCATCTGAACTGACAAAAGACCATCACCCATTTATAAAATAGCACCCTTTAAAACATTCCCACCAAATTCGCTCGATATTGAACAAAAAGATTTTGGAATCAAAGCAAGGTAGAAACAGGCCTCTTTCATAAATGGTTTCCATCTTTGCTGCTTCACCTCCACCACTCACAGATACCCCTCACTTTATAAGCAAAGGCAAATGTTTGGAAACAAGAATGAAAAATGGTAAAAACGTTCCTATGTTGGGACACTGTCATCATCCAACCACGTGACTTGGCCAGCATGCTGTCAGATGTTTAGGGCAGCAGTGGGACAAGCTCTGGAGGCTGCAGAGTGCGTCTCCCCAAGTGAGCAGCCATACTTCCAAAGTACGAGGCTGTTATGAAGACCTGGGAAATGAATCTCCAGCCGTCCTCGGAGAGTCCCACTTCTAATGCCACCTCTGTCAGCCAAACTCATGTTAGCATCAGTTTATCATAAAATATGGAGCAGCCTGTAACTTTCATTTTTCTCTTTCAACTGGGATATTAAAAGAGGCTTTAACATTTCCTCCAAAAATGCATTTCAGAGTTCACATTTCCTCCCGAGGGCCTGCTCTGAATGAAGACGCCTCATTTCAAGCTTGATTTAATCCAGGAAGTGCCTGGGAATCAGATAATGCCAGCAACAACCAGCAAGTTTAAAAAGCTGCTCTAAAGGCCTCCTTTGCTGCATTTCTGCTCTAAAGGGCTTCTTCCTTGTGCATTTAAGTTGGGGGCGGGTGTCATCTATGGAATGCTTACCTCCTGCTCTCATCTGTATACCCATTATTCCTACTGCCACCACCGCCTGTGGCACCATCCCCACCATCACATCAGGATCATCACCACTGTGGACTCTACAGTCCTCCCTCTGTGACTTGCCCCATCATGGAAGGCTAATTAACATGAAGGACATACCATCTACAGGTCTGCATCCTTCCTGTCCCCCTCATTCTCCTGCAGAAACAGAAGCAGCAGAGCTTGGTCTAGAAACTCCCTGGGGTACCACATAGAATGAACTTGTCCCCCTGGGAAGGGGATACGGGTTAGGAAGGTATAGGGCCCACCTTGCGAATAGAGGCTGACCAGCACTATCAACCCTTGAATGCAGCAGCTTCTTGTTGGTTGGGGAGTCACGAGTACTGAACCCACGTTTCCTGGATCAAAAATGGAGTGACACATGTCCATTAATGGGGCCAATAGGACAAGGTGTTTAAATTTCAGCTTTCTTGGAACATCTAGGATGTTAGGATATTGAGGAGAGGGTCAAGTAGAGTGAGTTCTGCTCCCAAGAAGACCATGGTGATTGCAGGCCTATGTGTGACTTCTCAGCTTTTGGATCTGGGTAAGTTACTGGTGGCAGACCCTCTAGAGACTATTCAGAGGAGGCACCTGGCTGACTTCCTATTTCCTGTTGGAAACAAAGCTGTTCAGCTCATAGAGACGGAGTCCTGCCCAGGGAGATGGTGAGATTGTGTCCCTCTGAAGCAGTAGTTCTCAATCAAGGGATTTTGTTCTCCAGGAAACATTTGGCAATGCCTACAGACATTTCTAGTTTTCACTATTGGCAAGGAGATGCTGCCAGCCTCAGAGGCTGGGGATGCTGCTAAATATTCTAGAAGGGACAGGGCAATAGGAAACTATCCAGCCCCAAAAAGTAAAACCAGGGGAGGGAGACTGAGGCAGTATTGGCTTCCCCACAGCCAAGGCCCTGGAACAACATAATTTGACAGCCAGCTTTGAAAATGGGAAGGAATTTACATAGAAAGAAGCCAGGCAAATAAAGAAGTTACAACAGGACCCTGGTTTTATAAGTGCCTAAAGGGCAGCTGGAAGCGCCCGGGTCTGGCCTCCCTGGGGCATTAAGAGGGCATGAGTCTAATCAGCTTCCAGTGAGGTCTCTACCAAATGAGGGCCTGGACTCTGACTGATGCCTGGGGAGTTAGCCTCAAGGAGAGCTTTCTTCTCATCAAAAAGTCAAGTGGCTGGAAGACATGGCTTCTGGCAGTACACACCCAGGAGCTGGCTATTTTCAAGAGTAGGTGTGTGGGAGGAGACTTAGGGATTTGGGTCTTCATGCGTGAATAAATACCACTTCTGCACCCTGTAACCCCAGATTTCAGAGCCTGGCAGAGTACATACCCCATGGCAGATATTCTTGACTTGGCCAGGACAACGCAGCCCCTGCTGTGCCCTTCTTAGCCACATAGACCCAGTGAAGGACTGGGTGTTGCAAAGGGCAGTTTCCCTTTTCCTGGCCTTATACCTGCACAAGGAAAGGAGTCACCTTGTCATATGGTCTCAGCAGATGCAGAGTGCCCTGCTCCCACACCCGCCCTCCTCTTTGCTGCCTGAAAACCCTCTCCTACTCTAGGGAGGGTCAGTGTCAGAATGAAGACCTCTGGGAAAGACCCCAGTAGCTTATCCCTCCTCTGTTTCTGGCTATACCTCTTGGGTGAGATTTGAGAACACTGGCCCCTGAGGAATGTTATGTGGGCTCAGATTGTGAATTCTTTGAGTACAAGGTAGCAACTCAGTGTTATTTCACTTTGTATCTCCAAGTCCGGTGAGTCCAGGAAGGGTGATTTATATAAGATTGGATAGACGAATGGATGCATGGGTGGATTAGCGGAAGTGTGGATGGATGGATGGATGGATGGATGGATGGATGGATGAATGGATCTGTAATGAAAGAATGAACAACTCTGCAAGCCACTTGTTAGCCACCTTCAGGGTGTATGATATTTATCTCCTTTTCCTGGTATCTCTCATCCCAGGGGTGTCCGTGGGTGAGAGGAAGGATTGAAATGGGAAGAGAAAGAGTGTCAGGAAGAGAGCCAAGGACGATGCTGGGCCGTGGCCAATATTCCAGGATCGTTGGGACAGTGAACAGTTTTGAAGAAGTAAAAGTCTTCTTGGAGAATGATGCTGCTGCTGGCAAATGCCTCTGTGGGTTCCTGGGCCTGGGCCTGGTTGGAGGAGGCTGAGATGAGTGGGGCATGAGAGGTACATCCTAGTTGTGGAGTCAGGTCATGAGCGTGTAAAAAGTTAAATAGTCACACTAAGCTTTTGGCTCCGTTGAGGATTATTTTATGATAAGAAACAAAAATTACTCAGATGAACTGAGACAAAACAGAGGAATAGAGAGTAAGAACAGAGGACTGCTGAAGTGCTGCCAGGCCTCCTGGAATGTGGCAAACTATCAGGTGGTGCTTGTCCATCTTTGTCCCTCTGTGTCCCTCTGGGATGGTATCGCTACCCTTCTCTGCTTCTTTTAGCTCAGGATCCTTCTCTGGGGCTTCTTCTGCAAGGAACTTCATTTCTGTGGTCTTAGAATTTCAGAATTTCAGCTCTTCTAGGATTTGGGTTTGCTCTGGAACCTAGTGTGACCCTAACTCTACATGACCTTTCTGTGCCAGTGCCTTAAATTTTTTGAGCTGTAGTTTCTGTATCTTTTAGTTCAAATTCTGGAGTGAGTAGGAAAAAGGAGAGAGATCAACTAGACTGACTTACCTTGATCATATGCTATCCCTCCCCTCCCACTACCAATCCCAGTCACGCAGGCCCACAGCTGGGGCTGTGTTGAAACATGAAAGGGACATGGACAGTGGGGATATTTCATTGCAAGAGACACTGCAAATGTATGTTGAGTGAGGGAGGGGAATTCCCAGGAGTTCTAGCTGACCTGTGACATGGCGGGAGGACTCCGAGGTGTGAAACTCATGAGATGGGGAGTACAGAGAGTGGGAAGTTCACTAGATTCAGGGGTTAGTGTTTGGGGGATAATGGGAAAGTTGGTTTGGGACTTACTGAGTTTGACAAACTCTTGAAATAGGCGCTTCAGTCAGTTGAGTGAAGTTTATGGGGTTGCAGAAGCTGCATGCACACTTCCCTCTGGGGGATGCTGGGATATAAGGGTAGGGTTCCCAGGACAGACACCTGGGACAGGTGCTGTGGGATGCAGAGATGTAGATTTGAAAAGGTTAAACCACAATCACTGACTGAGTTGGGAAAGAATCAGGCCACATGGTTTCCTCTAGTCTGGCCCCAGGAAACGTGTTCCGAGTTCCTTAAGAGAAGAGACTGTTGAAATGGAAAGAGTCTGCTTGTTTTGGGAGCCCCCAAAAGACCTCCACTCATTGATGTCATCTGAAGTGTGGCTGGAAGCCCAGCTAACAGTTGGGAAAAGCCTGGTTTCAAAGTCAATTTGGAGGTAAGAGGGTAATGACAAGGAAGAAGTCCAAGAAGCAGAGAGAGAGATATTCGAGGAAACAGGGGAGCAGGGCAAGTTCTACAACCATAAAGAAGAGCATGTGAGCTGCAGGGCCCTGGAGGAGGGGGGAGTCCTAGGGGCTTGGAATCCAGTGACTTTCCAGGATGGGAGCCCAGGGTCACAGGTCACTGGGATTGTTCTCTAGGGTCTGGAGAAGTGTCGAAGACCAAGGTAACTCAGAGGGAAGACTGAGCCTATGACCTTCCTAACACTGTCCAGGAGGAACTCTGCCCCATACCAGATGAGTCCAGTTTAACTCAGAAAATATTTTAGGGAATGAACTGGTATCAGGAAGAAAACCAATGGCACATTGAGCAGCTATTTGTCTCCTGGAAAAGTCCATCCAGTTCAGGTGACGACAATGAGGAGGGCAGAATGGGTGCAGCTTTTCCCCCAGTCTGGAAGTTCTTGGGCATCCAACCCAGAAGCACCTGCGCAGACACCAGCCCCGACTCTTTCCTGGCTCGAGAAACTCCCCAGGGCCCTGGACATGTTGGGGAAGCTGTAAGGAAAGTCTAGCTAGCAATGCCTGTTGGTGGTAATTGATCTGTCTGGAGGGTCAACGTGAATCATTAACTGAGAACTTATGACAAATCTCTGCATGTTATTATCTTGTATTTGCGTTTGAAAGTCATCCTCCTGGGCTGTGATGAAGGGGTATGCTCAATATAGAATTCCTGCTGTGGTCAAGAAAGTAGCTTTTGGCTGTGAAAGCGACAGACTGTCAATTGTCTGTGTTTCAGCCTTCACATTGCATTTCCTGCTCTGCTGTGAGGCAGTAACCAGCCACGCACCCCCTCTCAGTCTTCTCCGTGCTGACCAGAAACATTCCTGTCCCTCTGTCGGAGCCATGACAATTCTGTTGAGGCAGAGGCCTGGATTGGACCCCTCTGCCTCCCTGGCCAGGCAGAAACTCCACCTGTGGAACTCAGCCCCAAAACCTTTTGGGAGAAGAACAAAAAGCAGTTCTGATTGATTGAGCATCTGAGGATTGCTGTGGCCCAAATCAATGCTTATTGTCATGGTGACGAGCTCAAGCCAGCAGTGACTGGGCATGAAGTGGATGGCAGGGGATGGATGGAGAGTCTACAGACATAGCCTAGAGCAATTAAGACCACAGGTTCTGGAGTTAGAGTTGCGTTCAAATCCCTGCTTCACCATTTACTAGCTGTGTGTCTTTGGGCAATTTGCTGAACCTCATTGAGTCTTGGTTTTCTCGTTTGTCAAACAGGAATAATAACACCAATATCAGAGGGTTGCAGTAAAGATTAAATGGAAAAAATGCAGACAAAACACTGCTCCGAGAATGTACTCAAAAAGCATTAGCTTTCTTAGTGTCAACATTGCTGGTGCTACATTTGCACTCTGCTTGATTCTCAACATCTGGCGTAGGCAGTGCATGGAGGCAGAGAGAGCTAGCTGCTTGCTTTAAATAACATACGTGAAGAATCTGTCATGTTTTGGAGATGCCAGCCAAAAAACATCTTATTTTCAGCCAAGCACTTTGTTTGTCTAGCTACAGAGTGTGACCTGTTTATCAGAGACAAGGACACCCTAGTCCCATTTTTGTTACTTCTCAAGAAGTACAGCTGGGCGTGGCAGCTCATACCTGTAATCCCAGCACTTTGGGAGGCCGAGGTGGGCGGATCATGAGGTCAGGAGATTGAGACCATTCTGGCTAACACAGAGAAATCCCATTTCTACTAAAAATACAAAAAATTAGCCAGGCGTGGTGGCAAGCATCTGTAGTCCCAGCTGCTTGGGAGGCTGAGGCAGGAGAATGGCGTGAACCCATGAGGAGGAGCTTGCAGTGAGTTGAGATCGTGCCACTGTGCTCTAGCTGGGCAACAGAGTGAGATTCCATCTCAAAAAAAAAAAAAAAAAAAAAAAAAAAAAAAGTACAGACAGAGGAGAAAATGAAGTTGTGGCTTGGTTGCATCCCACGATACAGACATTTTCCTTTTTGATAGGCACATTCGCCTTTCCAGTGGCCCAGTAAAACACACAGGAAGTCAGAATCACTTATGGTCGTTGGAGGAACTGATACCCTTTGAAAGAGTGTTGAGAACAATGCGAATGTTATGTGATATCTGCTATGCACAGAGTAGAAGGAGCAAACCAATTAACTAATGGAATATGGAGCATCTGGGGGAACTGCAGGGACTGGAAAAGCCAAGAAAAGCCACAAAATGATCCCCACGTGGACAGGAGTCTGCTGCTGAAGTGTGGCCAGAACTAAAACTCTAGTGGCTTTGACGAAATCTGGATCGTTCTCCCAAGGTCTCCTTATTTTTGTTCGAGGATGGGCACATCCCTCTTTGAACAGTTAAGTTCCTATATCAGAGCCCAAATGCCAACCTTAATTCCTCTCTTTCTGAAATTCTGAGACTCTGCCCAGGAAGGCTTTGCTTTCATGCTGTCTTCTGCAGCAGGTGAACCTGGAAGTAACTCCTCCACTGAATTGCCAGCCCAGGTTAAGGACACCAAGCCTTAGCCAGACTTGAATCCTTGAGACAGAAGCAGACTTTTAGTGGGTGCCTAGCACATCCAGTGAAGGATCTCTGGGAAAGTTGTGCAATCCTCAATTAGCAATGTCTTCCATGGATTGGGGAACACACTGCATAGGTTAGTCGGGAAGTAGTGCCTGGTAAGTGATTTACAAATGTTTGTAGAGCAAAAAACCAAATAAATGAATAATGAGTAGAAACAGATGAGGCTTTCTTAGTGTCAACATTGCTGCAGGTCACATGAGCGGTTTGTCGAAGGCATAGACTAGACAGCAGTCTTTGGATTGGCAGCTAAGAATTCTTTCCCTGTGTATGATTTGCTCTAACTCTTAGCTCAAAGCATGGGGGCTGTGAGAAATCACCAACAAAAGGAGGGTAGAAGAAAGAGGGAAGATCTGGTAAAGGCCAATGTTCTTTCTCAGCTCCTGTTTGATCTGGTCAGAAACAGATGCATTTGGACTCAGCCTGGGGAAGAAACCTCTGCTTAAAAGAGACAAGCTAGGCCAGGGAGACTCCTGGCTTCCCTACCTCTCAAAAAAAAAAAAAAAAAAAAGATTGGATGCAAGAATTTCCACTGCAAATTGCTGGTCACATGTATTCTCCATCTAGAAATCATTTGTTAATCAATGAGTGCAGTTTTTTTCTTGGTATGTTGAATCACATCTGGAAATGATCTGTCCCCATAAATGGATGCTCAGGAGATGATTACAAAATTCTGATTGTGCCCAAATGAGTATGGAAATGTTTAATAAGGAGCTGGGATCTTGGGATGCCTGTGAGGCACATTCTTGAATCCTCATGGTCTGGACCTCACTTTGGGCAAAAGAGACCAAGTGGAGGATTAGGGAGGTGCTGGTTCAGTTTCTGTTCCCCACTGTAGTGTGGAGCAGGAGTCCCCTGCTCCCCTGCTCGCCCTTTTCTGTCCATCTGGAGCCCTACTTTCTATTGCTTTTTTCCCAGGGAGGACGAAAGGCAGGGAGGAGAACATAGGGATGAAAAGCCTTGGCATCTCACAGAAACACCACAAGGATCTTGGCATGTGGGGACTGTGATTCTGTTTCACCCTTGGAGAGGTTAAGCCATGCTGTAAATCTTTTTGAGCCTACAGTCCCATAGCTCTGACTTGCTCGAGGTCATGTAACAAACTAGAGTCTGGTTGCTAGACTTCTAGTGCGGTGCTTTTTGTGTGATGAGCACTTTGGAACCCTCTGTCTCCTGAGCAGGTCCATGGGGTGGCTCTTCCTGTCATAGGACCAAACTCTTGAAATTTGGAGGACACTGCGGGTATGCATGTGTGGGGGTGCATCTGTTCATGTATGTGTCCATGCATGCATACATTTATGCAGATATGCGTATCTGCACGTGCATGTGTTTGTGTGTGTGTGTGCACAAGCCTGTGACTGTATGTAGGCATTTTTGCATTTCTGTGTCCTCCGTGTGCATGTGTTGGGCCAGGAGTCAATATAATGTGTACACCTACATGCCTGTGTCTATATGCTTCGGTTACCATTACCAAGGGCCCTACTTAGGATGTTTAGTACCCAGCCTACCACAGTCACTGACCAATCAGAATAAACACTGTCAGTAACTCAGCATTGGCTGGAGTCCTGAGAGGCCAGAGGGTCCCATGGGGGAAGTCAGAATGACTGGGGTATGTGTGAGAGTCTGGGGAGCTTGGGGGAAGCCCCTATATACGAAGTGGTCCAAAAGTATTTCAATACTTTAATGGCTGGCGTGGCCTTCCTTGTGCTATTTGGAAGAATATCAGTTCTTCTGTCCTCAGAAATAAACCTGGGTAAGTGATTAGGAAGATGTGTTCTGGTTAATGTTTGATTTTCAACAAAAGGACTGACACAATTGAATTTGACAAGTTAGAGTCCTCTGTTGGCTCTAGACAAGTTATTTAATCCCCCTGAAAAATTGATGATCATACTCACCTTTGTGTAAGTTGGTGTAAGGGTGAAATGAGCTTACACCCATGCAGTGTGCCTGGCACGTGGAAGTTGTTACTATTATTGATGTCATCAGTTTTATTATAAAATGGCACAATGAATGTTTCCAGGTACGGTTTTGGAGATCACACAGATCTGGAGTTTATGCCTACTTGACTGTTCATAAGTTTTAAAAGTGAAGCTACTTAACCTTTCTGAGTCTCAGTTTCCCCATCTGTAAAATAAAGACACAGGGTGTTACTATGCGTTTGTTGCAGCACCATTAACGTGACCTTACAAGAGGTGATCTAGAGCTGAGCTATGTTAAATTACTCCTGATGATGACGGTGGTAGTGGTGGTGATACTATAGGGGCTCCCCTCTGAAGTCTGCCAGAATCTGAAGGCCTTTAGAGATCACTTGGTCCTATTGTTTCTTTTCACAGATGAGACTGATGGGGTCTGTGGAGGTGTGATGGGGGACTGACCTCAGGCCTCCCTGGGGCTGTGACCTGAGGGCCCACTGAGGCATGGGCAGCCTCCAGCTGGGAATGGCCTCCCCACGTTGCTGAGCCCTGGGCTGCATAGCAGACTTTGGGGCTTGGAGAGAACATCAGTGCCGGATGATGTGCGTTTTATTACTTTCAATAGATGTGTAAGTTGTTGCTGATGACTGATAACTTGCTCCCGTTCACCACACGTGTGCTGTGGCAGACACCCTCCAGGGACCTGGGCTTCTAGTGACTTCAGGGTGGGAGAGGAGAAAAGAGGGCATCACCGGACCTCTTCCCTGGTGGATGGAACAGTGGCATGGCTTGTCCACGTTGGCAGGCTATGCTGGCCCGGTCCCCTGAGAAACCTCCTCCCCACATTTTGAGGCCTGCATATATGCTGCCTTTAAGCATGTATGGCAGAGGCAGGAACTCAACAGAGACATAGGCCTCCCAGCATCAGGTACCAAACATGACAGAAACCTATTGCAACTTTAGGAGATGGTGAGAGAGGTAGAGGTGTTTGGTACTCAGGGATGATCAGATAAAAGCACTTAGACAGCATTTACATTGCATCAGACACTACTCTAAGGAGTTTACACAATGAACTTCTAAATCTTCACCAGAACCCTCTGAGGTAGTGCAGTGATTATTCCCATTTTATATATGCAGAAGTGGAGGCACAGAACAGCTCCCTAACCTGTCCAGGGTTACCCCTAAGTGCACAAGAGAGCTGGAATTAGAACTCAGGCAGTTGGGCCTGGAGTCTGTTCTTTCCATGTCCTCAGTTGGAGGCCGGGACAGAAGGACAAAGCCTCTTTCCCTTGGTGAGATTTGGGCTGAATGCTGGGAAACTGAGCATGGACATTTTCTTCAGGCAAAGAGAACAGCCCTGGACCTTTGAGGAGGGCCCAGGCCACTCACTCTGCATTCCTCAGCCAGCAGCCACACTCAGTTGCCTGGTGAGCCCCTGGAGAACGCCAAGGCATCATCAATCACAGCGTGGTCCCTCCTGGGGACTGGCCCCGCCTCACCCTGCCTCTCCTCACTCACTTGCTAAGTTCTCACGGAGAAAGGGACGGGAAGGAGCACAGCCTTCCCTTGAAGCACAGGCTCATAGCATTCATGAAGATGTGTGGTTGGGACCAACTCTGCCCTGAAGTGGATCAACAGGTTTATGTTGAGCCACGGTCAGGAGCTTGGGACCCCAGTCATCGGCTGTGGAAGGGACAAGACCTGTGAAACCCAGGCCCAGCCAAGGGAGGGCACAGGACAAACTAAGAGGAGGAAAGAGGACAGTTGGCTTAGAGGAGAGGGAGGTCTGCAGGTTAGGAGATTGGGAGTCCCAGAGGAGGGGGCCTCTGGGAGCTTTTTTGGGGCAAGGAAGTGGGTGAAGAGGTGGCATGTCATTGAGAGAAGAAAGGGAAGGGGTCTGGCTTCTGCCGAAGCCCTGGAGGCACATCTGCTGAGCCCTTTTCCCCAGATGTCAGAAGGGCTGGCTGCTGCTCAGGGGGCAGGGGTCCTGCCAGCTGGGGCTGGCCACAGAGCCCCTTCCTGTGTGCAGCGCTGAGCGGAGAGCGGTGTTGAGCTCATTTGCTTATCCTCGTGTGTTCACCTCCCCCAGCTCCTCTGTGTGCCCCCAAGGTTCATGATAGGCACTGGAGATGATGTATTGAGGGGACAAGAAAAACTAAGGAAAAGTGACCAGGGGTTTCCCTACTCTGACCTTATCGTCCCAGCAGAGCTTGCCCGGGGCAGAGGGTTGGCCATGCCTGGAGGAGTTAAGTGTGGGCTTTACCAGCTCCCACAGATCTCTAGATTTGTGTCTGGGGGACACAGGACTATTTTGGTGGTGCTGCAGGAATGTGTCAGGAGGAAACCTCAGGCCTGACCAGCACCCTTCACTCTTCAGCTTTTAGGGAAGGGCACTCCTGGTCCAGCCTTGGTTTACACTGACCTCAGCATCTGATCCTCAAAGCAACACAGCAGAGTTACCTGGGAGGCCGGCCATGGCAGGAAGAAGGCCTCCACCTGCTCCCCGAGGGAAGACACAGATAATCAGGGCCACCCTCTTTGCCCTTCCTCTTCAGAGTCTGCAAGTGACCAGAAAGGAGAGCTCATCAGGCTTCGCACACTCTGAAGGACTGGAAGTTTGGTTTTCTCTGTGTGAACAGCTGGAAAAGCCAGTGGAGAGTTCCCATCTCAGTGGGCAATGTGCTCCTTCCTCCTGTCCCTGAGCAGGCCTGGCCTAGCCCTAGCCTGAGCCGTGGCAGAGGAGAGGCCCAAGGCGCTGGATCCTCAGGGGTTTCCAGACCTGGAACTGAACCTTTCCTGGGGCTGTCTGACAGTCTCACCTCCAGCTCTCTGTTTCATTCTGAACTACTCGTATTATACTTCAGCACTTAATTCAACAGTCATTGAAAATATGCTGGTTTTCGTTTTTTCATCATTTTGACCTAAGGTCATGTCGGTGCCAATTTCCTTTAAGATAATTCCCTACCTGTGGGCCACTGGTGTGAAATCCCAGCGGCAGCTCCCGCCGACGCTCCCTCCATAATTCCACAGCCTCCCCTTGCTCACGCTCCCCTCGGGGTTCCTTGGCCTCTGTGTTTATACACTAATGTTTTTTCTCACACGTTCATTGTGCAGCTTTCCTTAATTTGGTGTCCCGCTGGGCGCCAGCAGGAAGCCACTCAAACATTATGTCAGTGATCTCAAAATTGAACCCCAGGGCTTTCTTCTGCCAGCAGATGTGTGGCACACTTTATTAACTCAAGTACCCACAAGTTGAAAATTTCATTAGTTTGAGGGGAGGGCTAAGTCCCATCAAGAGACCTGGTCTGGACAGATTCTTTGTGTCAACCTGACCCCTAGCAAAACGGATTATTGTTCTAAGTGAGACAAGTGACCTAATGTTCTGCCTATTATGCACACATGGTCTGTAACCTTTTAAAATACGAGTGTGGGAAAACAGCACATTCTGCCACATCTCTGACCGAAAATTCCTGACAGGTGGCAGCCGGCCTCCTAGCAACGCCACCAGGAGCCTGGAGTTTTCCAGGGGCCACGGTGGTTCCCTTAGGCCAGGTACAGGGCGGGGTCGGGAGACCACCTGCGGGGAGAAAGGAGCCCATGAAGGCAGCACTCAGCCTCCAGTGCCGCCCTGTGACAGGTCAGGGGACAGCCTTGGATGGGCCATGAGAGCCCACCTCCTATGCCCCCTTAGGGTGGGTCCCCGGACTTTCCACCAGACTGGAAGACTCACAGGGAAGCAGTTTGCTTGCTGTGCAAAGAAAATTTCCCAAGGCTCTGGGCTAGGCACTGAGTGCAGCCACATCCCTGCACAAGGCCCCCTTCTCACCTGCTCACCCAGGCCCTCTCACACTACCTTGTTCCAAGTGGCCTGATACTCTGCCTGCTAGGCACACACAGTCTGTTCCCTTTTCAGGTACAAGTGGGGAAGAAGGACACTTTCTGTCATGTCCATTACCACAAATTCCTGACAGGTGGCAACCGGGCTCTGTGGGGAAAGGAGCAACATGCTCAGCGGAGCTCAGCACCCTGAGGCCTCCTTAGCAAGGCCGGAGCCTGGCCTGTGGAGGAGACAGGTGTCCCAGCTGTGGCCCAGAAGTGTGCAAAGGTTGGGGATGAGAAGGTGGAAAGACTATGGGGTTGGGCAGGGAGGTGTAATCTTCGCTTGGAGCATGGCTGGAGGAGAGCAGGAGGGACAGGGAGGGCCCCCAGGAGGGAGGGCCTGAGCAGGGCGTGAACAGGCCAGAGGAAGAGGGTGAGGAGGGGTTCTGGGAAGGAAGAGGGTGAGGAGGGCTTCTGGGAAGGAAGAGGGTGAGGAGGGGTTTCTGGGAAAGAACGGGCCAAGGTGTGGGTCTTGGGTGGAGTTTCGGGGGATGTGAAGCAGAGGCTGTGATCATGCACGGCACGCTTGCTCTGGACTGTGTTTCGGGCTCAGACACAGACCAGTCCCTAGGCTGAGAGACCCCACCATCGTGGGGACAGGCAACATTCTTCATGGTACCTCAGTCTCCAGTGGGCCTGTTGTGGGGATGCATCTTCTGACAGACCCATCTCTTTTGGGGCAGATGAGAATTCCTGGAGATCCAGGGATGCAACCTTCAGGCCTGGGTTGGTTCTCCCCAGAGTCTCTGTGACCTGGCCTCCCAGAGAGCTGAGGGTAGGGCTGCACTGGCCCCTACCTTCTGACAGACACAAAGCAGAGCTGGTTGTAAAAACTTAATTAAATGAAATATTTTAACAAGAAATTCCTAGAACGGAATGCCCTGCTCATAAGCAAGCCATCACAGAAATAAAAGCTGACAGAAAGCGTGTGTTCTGTTCAGCAAGAGAAAGTTTCTGCAAGAAGCAAGATAGTGCAGAGAGCTGGCCTGTGCTGGACCAGTGGCTGAGCAAGCTGGTTCCTGGAGTCAAAGCCAGGCAGAGTCGGGACACAGCCCTGGGGATGTGACTGCTTGGCTCAGGAATGCGTGAACTCCAGACCATAATTCATGCATTCCACAAACTTTTCCTGAGCACCTACTGTGTGCTGGGCAGTGTGCCGGGTTCTGGGTGTACAATGCCTTCAGTGTTCACCAGGTGCTCCTGTGAGAGGGCTATTTTGCGAGATGAAGAAATGGGGGCTTAGGGAAGTGATGCCACAGGGTACCACTGAGGCAGAGCTGGGTCAAGAACTCAGGTCTGCAAATCTTCAGGTCCAAGCTCTTTACCACCTGACCTACTCTTTACACCACAGCTCTCAGTCAGCAGAGGTGCTGAAGAGGAAACTCGACTGAGTTTGCAGGCTGCTAAATTGTGGCTGGCCCCATGCAAGGCCACCTCTGGGGCTGGAGTGTGCCACTGTACCTTCCTGGGGGAGTGCAACCAAATCCTGTCCTCACAGTGGACTGACAGTGGACAGAGACACTCATTCCCATACTGAGGAAAGGGCCTGCAGATCAGAGTGCGTAGCTTGCGCAGTGGACTTCATGGAGGAGGTGGCACTTGAGAGGACCTTGAATGTTTCTGTAGAGAGTCGGGGAGGATGTGCCCCTACATAGGAGGGGGAAGGGAGTAAGCCATGCCTGAGAGTGGGTAGCAGAGCATGGAGTGATGCTAAGTGGCAGGAGGAGCCTGCATTGGAGGCGAGAGTGCAGCCTGGCTCAGGGACTGATTCTCCAGGGAAATGTTGCCCTCTGCATGTGTCAGCAAGGATGAGGTAACAAACATCTCCTGCTCCTTTGCCTGTCTCGAGTGAGTATGAGGAAAATGCATCACACGCACAAGCCAAGGAACTGGCTTGATATCTCCTGATTGATTATTTCCCAGGCTAGAAGGATTTCGGGAACAGCAGAGTCAAACCCTTCCTGCCACCCGGTGCCTTTGTCCCACACCGTCTTCCAGTGGTCTCAGTAGGACTTGGCTCAGGACCAACCTGATTTAAGAAAATTCCGTCAAAAACCCTGACATCTGCAAGGAAGACTCATTTTAGGTAAAATGGTTCACAGGGTAAGAGGAAACTTTGTTTTACAGGAATATTCTCCATCAGGTTCTCTTATGTTGTAAATTTCAAATATTCTTTGATTTATTCAAGGAAATGCCCGAACTTTACAGGATATGATGAGTGCGTAAAGTGAGACAGGGCTGTTTTTGGTTCAGAAATCAGCTTACAACAAGTGCCTCGTTTTTGCAGCAGAGAAAATGTCTTTAAATTCTATCCCCTATACTCCCCCAAGAACTCAGCCCCCTATTGCCCAGGGAGTCTGGAGAAGGAAAGGGGAGTCTAGGGGTGGGCGAGTCCTATGTTTGGATGACTCTCTGCCTCCGGTATTATTGGGAAGTTGGGGTTGTGTGTGCACTCTGTCCCAGCATCGTGGCTTTGCCCCATTTATAGAGCTGAGGGGAGACCCTGCGTCCCTGGCTTATCTCTGTACCTGTCATAGGAAAGAGTCAGCCCTGCATGGGCAGCGGGACCTGTGAGTGGGGAGGAAGGGTGCCCAGGACGGGGAAGCAGAGGTGGAGGCTAAACCCACGCAATAGAACATGAGAGCAAGCCAGTCAGCCTCGTGAAACTGCAGCCCTTTCCATCTCCCATCCAAACCTTTTTCTGAGAGAACAAGCCTAGAAGTGCCACTTTAGTGTGGGTGCTTAGCCAGAGGACGGCAGCACACACCAGTGCTGAGTGAGTTGTCTCAGAGGCATCCATGAAGGGAATGATTGTTTTCAGGGAATCCCCAAGAGGAGGCTCTTCAGCTACCCAGCCACAGGGTGGGACATGGAGGAAAACTGACGAGACCTCAGGGGAAGCCCCTTGGAAGGGCCTGGTTGATTTCAGTTTGGCCTGGGGAGTAACACAGGCAAGGACGACTAGATCAAGGCAAGCACGTGGCCTGGGTGTGCTTCAGTAGGGATCAGAGGGGTCTTCAAGGACTGAGAGACATTCTTTGCTGGGTCTTGGAGGATTTTTGTAGAGAGAATAGAAAGAAGCAGTCACAGAGGTGAAAAGCTTAGGTGGTATAGGAGGACCCGGGCTCATTCAGTTCATCTGGAGCACGTTATTGTTCTCTGAGTTCCCATTTTACAGATGAAGTAACTGAGGAACAGAGAGGCGAAGTGACTGTCCCAGGACCCCATGGCTGGGGAGTGGCACACTTGGCACTCATACCTACGTCTCTCTCCCAAGTGTGTTCTGCGACCTCCTGCCTCTTCTGTCTTCGTGATCCCAGGATCCCTATAAGTCCTCTTCATTTGGGTCCCTCCCAGACTGAACACCATGTCTAGCCTCCTACTGCAGTGCCTTGTTTATTTCTCTGCCCTGAATGCTTAGGAGAATGCCTGGCCTAGAGAAGGGGCTTGATAAATAGCTGCTGAAGCAATAATTTTGCCTTGAAAAGGAGGAGTTGATCTACCCAAAAATCTCAGGTGAAGAGGAAAAGGAAGCATGAAATAATTTAAGTGCTTCATAAAAGCCATGCACTTAAAGGCTTTACTTTTTCCTCCTTTGTTTTACTTAATTAAATAAATAATATAACTAAGTCAATTAATAACACCATAAGCACCTACAAACTCACCCCCTAGCATGAGAATGAGGGCATGAGGGTCACCCACATTGACCCATGAGTCCTCACACTCCCTTCCCTGCCTCTCCCCACCAGATTGTAACCTATACTGAATGTTGAGTTTAGCATTCCCTGGCTTTAAAACTATAATCCTAGAAAACAAAGTGCTTTGTTCTCGATTTTAACTTTATTAAGAGTCTGGCGGCTGGGCTCGGTGGCTCACGCGTGTAATCCCAGCACTTTGGGAGGCTGAGGTGGATGGATCATGAGGTCAGGAGATTGAGACCATCTTGGCCCATATGGTGAAACCCCATCTCTACTAAAACACAAAAGATTATCTGGGTATGGTGGCATGTGCCAGTAATCTCAGCTACTTGGGAGGCTGAGGCAGGGGAATCACTTGAACCCAGGAGGCGAAGGTTGCAGTGAGCCAAGATCCTGCCACTGCACTCCAGCCTGGTGACAGAGCAAGACTCCGTCTCAAACAAACAAACAAAAAACTAAAACTAAAACAAAAACAAATAAACAAAACCCAAAAGAGTCTGGCACTGCGTTTCATCTTCCAGGACTTGCATTCTTATTCTCTATTATGTTGTGGTCAGATTCCTCTATGTAGTTGAGTATAATTGTAATTGTACGTCATTTATTTTGACTTCTGTCAATAGAAAACCACCCATGCATTCGTTTGCTGTGTGCCAGGCTCCACGTATGTTACCTCATTTAATCTTTGTAACAACTCTGTAACATAAGAAGGGACCACTTTCTCCTGCTCAGAGTCGCGCAACCTATTTTTCTCTCTTTATCTTCATTTTAATGATGAAACTGAAGGTTAAGAAACTCAAGTGACTTTTCTGAAGTTAAATAATTCGTGAATGATGAAGCTTGAATTTGAGAGCGGGGACTTCTTTTGAGAGGAGGGAAGTATTGACTGCCTTGGTTCCCAACCTCAGCTCAACAGAGCTACAGGGCAGCAGTCAGCCCTCTCTATTGTTCTTTCCAGGATCAGCCAACATCCCATGTGATTATAGAAATGCTCTAATGACCCTAGCTCCAACCCCAGTGCAAAGGCTTTAGGTCTCCTGGAGCTATCCTGAGCTCCATTACTCTAGAAGGACCTTGGCACAAGCCTGGATGAGCCCCACCTGATGGAAAAGCAGAGGCATGGAGAGGGAATTGGTGGAGCTGAGCTATTGGTCCAGCTGTGCTTTCCTTAGGCACTGTTTCTGGGTTAGAATCTAAATTCTGGATGCCTCTGCCCACTGTGGTTTGGTGTTCATGCTGCACAGCTGACAGCCCAAGCCATAGTTGAAAAACAAGGGTGGGGACACAGGTCTGCAGTTCATGAATCAGTCCACCTTCAAGGCCTGAGTCATCCCTCTCACCCCAAGGATGGGCTTTGGTGGTGTCAGTCCAGGGAGTAAAATGGACACAAGGGTCATTGTTAGCGCCTAGGGCCCTGGCATTGTTGACCTGAAGCACTGTTCAGACCTGGGGAAGGCATGAGCCAGTCTATGTAGCCGGAGAAAGGCAGGGCCCTCTCCTTGTGGAAACATGTGCACCTACTCCACCAACTTTTATGAGGCTCTGGAATGTTATTTGTTGGTGACCACCCAACCATCCCACCAACAAATGGAGCACTCTGAAGGGAGTTATAGCTGACCTCTTAATGTGAAACAGCATACAAGGAGATGAGCTAAGAGGTAGGGTCTGTTTCTGCACATTTATCTCTGGTTATTAGACACTTTTAGAGGGAACATCTGTTTGTCCACTCTGGCTCCCATATTGCAGGCCCCATTTGAGGGCCAGCTTGGCCCCTTCTCTGACTGAATTGGGACTAAGTCATAAATTACAGTCAGAAGGGGACCTAGAATAGGGAGTTAGAGGGGGCTTTGCTCAACTCACCAAAAAAAAAGGGGAATTGAGCTGTTCAACTGACCAGGCTTCAAGTGAAAAGCAGAAAAAAATGGAGATAGCTCTGAAGGCACCTGGTGGTGCTAAGTCCCATTGGACCCATTTCTTATCAGATTTATCCTGAGGACAGCACTACTACTGTAGGCGGGACCGGGAGTCAAACCAAAGCACACAGTTTGATCATGCTTCTGAAGCCCCAGGGACCTGGGCTGGGCTCCATTATGTGATTTCTCCTTTGGTTGAAAACTTTAGATATTTGTTTAATGGGAGGAATATCTGTGTTTACAGCAGGACTTTCCACGTCACCTCACAGTATGTTCTTAGCAGATGTACCTGTTGACTTACTCCCAGGACAATAGGGCAATTAACAGTACAAAAGGAAAAACTCTTTGTTTTCTTGTTAGGTTTCTAAAGATACTTATACAAACATAAAATTAATGCAATTATTTGTTAAAATCCTCCTTCATCCCTACTCCTTTGGATATTGTTTCTCTAGCCTGCACTTCCAACTGGCCTGCTAGATATCCCCGCTTAGACACATCATTGCAAATGGAAACTCACTATGTGATCCCATAGTCCCATTCCAGCTGTGATAGTGGATGAGTCCACGCCTTATACTAATAATCTCCCACTCAACACATTCCTCACATTTCTACTGAGGCTCCATAGTCCTTCAAGTTACACAGGTTCAGAATTTCCTAACTCTGAAGTCTGCTTTACTCGTTCTTCCTTGTTCTTCTCTCTCCTATAATCCCTCCAATCCCTGGCTTCAGTAACTTACCAAGGCAACTCCATTTCTAAGAGCTTTCACACCCATCCTCTGTGTTTTACTCAATCAGCCACCTGTTTCTGTCAATTCTGCCATCCCAATCTTCTTTTATCCTACCCTCCTCACCATTCCCAACCATAGGACTTGACTGAGGTACTCCTCATCTGTTACTTGGACCCTTGCACAACCTCATAGATGTGGTTTGGGTCTGTGTCCCCATCCAAATCTCACATCAAATTGTAATCCACAATGATGGAGGTGGGGCCTGGTGGGAGGTGACTGGATCATGAGGACAGATTTTCCTTTTGGTGCTGTTCTTACAACAGTGAGTGAGTTATCATGAGACCTGGTTGTTTAAAAGCGTGTAGCACCTCCCCGTACTTCCTCCTGTTCCAGCCATGTAGGATGTAACTGCTTCCCCTTTGCTTTCTGCCATGATTATAAGTTTCCTGAGGCCTCCCCAGTCATGCTTCCTGTACTGCCTGAGGAACCATGAGCTGATTAAACCTCTTTTCTTTTAAAATTACCCAGTCTCGGTATTTCTTTATAGCAATGTTAGAATGGACTCATACACTCATACCCAGATTCACCCCATTACAATTCATTATCCATATGCTATCATATGTTGGTTTTCCTAAATCACAGTGCATGTCACCCTTCTGCTCAAAAGCTCACTGGTTGTCCTTCAGCAAAGAGAGTGTCATCTTTTCACTCTGACATTCAAGCCCTCTGCAGTACTACAGATCTGCCTTTCCAATCCTCTCTCCTTCTTACCTTTCCTGTGCTTTGGCTAAACTAGACAATCCAGTGTCCTTACAACACACCCATCTATCTTTCTTTACTCATCTTCCTACACTGCCCTCTCTCCCTTATCTGTTTATTAAAGTCAACTTATATTCGAGATCCATTTCAACCTTTTCAATAAAAATCCCCCGATTCACAAACTTTCCTCTTTTAAATTCCTCATAGTGCTTTGTTTATATCCAACATGAGACAACACATTTCACTTTTGATAGACAAATGGGCAGACAGACCTCCAGGAACTGCATCTTATTGATCATCGTCTTCTCTACAGAGCTACTGCACAGTGCCTTACACATAGAGGTGTTTTATCAATGTTCATTAAACTGGACACGTAGCCCTGCCCGCATTCTTTCTTCTTGCCATAACCTCATTTTAATAATCATCTAATGATAATGGCATTTTGTTTCTACAGGACATTAAAGGTTACAAAACTCACATATGTTATTTCAACTGATTTTCATGAAAAATTCTGCAAGGCAGGCAGAATAAATATTATCTCCATTTCATATGTAAGAGAACTGAAGCTTGCAGAGGTGAAATAAATTGCCCAAAGTACAAGCAAATAAAAAATGTGGCTATTAATTGAACCCAGAAAAGTATCCAGATATACAGTAGAAGACCAAAGAAGGGAGTAGGCAAAGTCCAAGCCCCTACAAGGATCCCTTCTTCTTCCAACCTCACTCAGTACAACAAAGACATTCTGAGCTCATCAGGGGCCCTTTGTATGAAAGACACTGGTCAAGGAACTGGGCAGTGGATACCATGTGACTGCACAATCATTTTGGATTTGTGGCTTTTTTTTTTCCTTTCAACCCTAGATAGATATCAACAAATGAGCACTGGGAATCTTGGACTCCCTCTTTCCCTCCAAATTAAGCCACAATTCCAGGCCTCCTTTCAGTTTGAACACTCACTAGATTTTTGCTGCTTATAGCTTATCAGGGAAACTCTTGCAGAACTATTCCTGGAACTATTCCATGTGGTGCCCTGGGATTTGGGTCTAATTCTGATGTTTCTCTCACTCTCAAAACTGACCCCTCACTTATCTGCTCATTCATTTTCTTGCCCATCCATCCATCCATCCATTATCCAACAGACTTTCCTTGAGTACCAGATTCATATGCTACCATGTATTATAGCTCCCTAGACTCTTTCTCGCTCTTCAGTTCAGTACACAAGAATATTGTTAAGGCTATGTGTTTCCTTTTCCAGGTAATGCCTGTGCATTTTAACAGTGGGCTTCACCAAAAGAATGTGAAGCTTTATGAAAGAATGGTGGAGGCTGAAGTATTTTTGAATTTAAAAAGGAGGTCTTTTCCAAACACACCTCACGTAGGATTTGGGAGGTGGTGACCTCCGATTTCTTATTGCCCCCAAGTTACACTCTCCCTTTGCTCTTCAATGTCATGGAAAAGAATGTGCTGTTTTGTATCTACCCTTGTCAGTGATATGAGTGCAAGTTTTGTTGCACAGGTTTTTTGCAGCTTTCTCTTTCTGGAGCTCAGCTTGGAGGCTCTGACTGTACATTTCCAATGTTTAAAATCAGAGTTTGAAGTGAGTGGATATGGCAGGAGAAACCCTTGGGTTTTTATTACACTTGGGATTATTGGATATTACATTTGGAAAAATAAGGGTGCTTAGGAGCTTAAAGAGCATACATGTATGCCGGGTGGCAGAATTGTTAGGAATCTACATCTCCACCCCTCCTCTCCCAATCATACTTTCTTTGCCTTGAATGGATCCTGGCAGAGCTCCAGGGAGACATCTGGGGTCCTTATTGCCATGAAGCCCTTGGGGCTAGGACTTCCTAGCCATTCCTTCTCCACTCCTGGCAGGCTGAGTGAAATAAAGGACCTGTTGTTTCATCTCAAGGCCTACCCAAGAGCCTTGCCTTGCAAAGGCAGACGGTCAGTGAGGAAGACTCTGGGGTACATGAAGACACCAGAGGTGTTCCTCAGGATCAAAGTATGTACAAGCCTTTGTGAATATTTTTTCCTTCTCACTTGGCAAATACAATTCCTGAGATCAATTACCACATCTTTTAAATTTTTCTCTCATCTTTTAAACTATTCATAAAATATTGAATTATAAAGTATTTAATTATAAAAAAGACAATTACCTCATCTTTTAAAATATTTTTGCAAAATATTTCCCTCCACAATTTCTCCATTTCCATTTTTATTCTGTAACTTAAATCACACTATATGTTCTAGAGGTTTTGCTGTGCGTGAACATTTGTGTCAATGCCCTCATTTCACTGTCTTTCAATTCAAGTGAGCCACATTGAGTGGTATGATACACAATAAAGACTCCATTTATTTGTTCCTCCTCCCCCAAGTTTAGCAAAATAACTCAGATCCTGATTTTCTTTAACTTGCAAAAAATGCCATCCTTCTGAGTTCAGAGACCTTCAGAGCCCTGGTGCCAGCTTTGGTGCAGGTCCAATTCATATGTATTTCTGCTTGTAGCCTACTGCCTACTGCAGGGCTGGCTCACTGTATGGTTTTATCAATATAGGCAGTTTGAATTTTTCTGTGTTATGTGAAAGTTCAATTGGAACAGAAGGATAAATGAAGATTGCTTTTAAAAAATTAGAGGATGATAGTAAGTTCTCCTGGAGCAAGCTTCACGTACGGGTTCATGACTGTGGTTGATTGCAGCTTTTTCAGCAACTCCATGATGTATATCAAAAATGTGTGGTAGTTTTGAATGGACAGGTCAATCAATCTTTTGGATTCAGCAATAAATTTTTCATAGTAATCAGAGAGTTGGTCTGAAAAATCTTGCAGTTTATATCTGAACTGCTGATGGTAATCAGAAATTATTTCCTTCATCGCAATGGCCTGGCTTTTAATTATTTCCTGAGCAGTGGTAGAAAGCTCTGCAATCTTCTCTTTCCCTTTTCCATCTGGATCGGTAAGGATGCTAAGATATTCCTGAATATTTCTGTGCAGAAATTGCTCAACTTGACTTGAGAGTTGGGAAGTAAAGTCAGAGGCACTGACAATATATTCAGAATGGAAGTCCTTAAGAGCAACTAACAGGTTCTTGATCAGCCTGACTATCTTTTCTTCAAGTTCATAATATTTCACCGTCCAGCCGACTACACTTGGATCAAAATATTCTTCACGAAGGGCCATAATGTATTGATGGATCTGCTGTAACTCTTGAGAAGCTCCCTGAAGCTCGTTTTGAATAAATTCATTGAACTTATGAAGATTAAGGCATAGGTTTTCTTTCAACAATTTAAAAACATATGGGATATAATCATTGAAAATTATGTTGATCTCATCTTGGATATAATTAATAAGATCAGTAAATTTCATCTCTTTCAGCTGTTTAATGTTATCTTCTATTAGTTGGAAAATGAATTGTAAAAGGTCCTGAAGATTACGTAGCACCTCTGTGGTCTTGAGAGACTGAATGTCTTTAAATACCTCTTGGGCTTCTTTTGATAAAACTTTCAACCATTCCCTATACATTGAGATTACATCTATTAGTTTATGTCTCCTTAACTCAAAGGGAAGTGTAATCACTAGGTCTTGGAAATAGGAAAACAGTATTTCTGAACCATTATGGACTTTCAAATATACCTGGGACAGTACCATACCTACCTCCCTTATGAACGTAGTGCAAAGTTCCTCTCCAGTGTATGTCCCAGGTTTCCCCGGGAACTGGAATCTGGGGAAGTTCAGAAAATCAATAAGTGAGTCAATCAGATGCTTGACTTTCGTATGGAATTCTTGAGTAACTCGTACCAAGCCATCAAACACCTTATCCTTGAGTCCCTGGAAACTGGTTTGGCCTTCCTGAGTCAACAGTTCTTGGTACAGATTCTGGGCCTTGTCCTTCCACTCTTGGTAGGTCCCAGTGGTGCCACTGGCTGCTTTCCGGAACTGCAGGTCGATATCATCAATTTGTCTAATGGCCCCTTGATAAACCCATTCAGCATTGTTCTGCAGATTTCTTCTCAGCTTTGAAGACGCTTCTCTCAGGGTGAGTCCTGTGTGTTCCCAGTGGTACTTGTTGACATAATCATAAAGGGCCCCTGTGGCCTTAGGCACGTTGTCTTTCAGAGAGGTTAGCAAGTCAGAAGCTGCCTCCTCTTCCCAATTAACTTTGATCTGAATTTCCTCATCAGATTCCCGGAACCTCAACTCAGTTTTGAATATGGTGAGTTTTTTATCTGGAGAGGACTAAATGTAGGAAAAAAAAAAAAAAAAAAAACATGTTTTCAATTACTCCGATTACATAATATAGTACACTAAAACTTCATTAGCAGTTAAAAATAAAGATCAGAGAATCTTTCATATACTGAAAGGGATTTATCTTTCATATGTCCGTTCGTGTGTTTGTTTTATGGTTAAATAAGTCTACTGTTGTTAATTTCTCTTTATCACATGCCCCAGAAAGGATAAAAAAAAATGCTTAGTGTTTGGCATTTACATTGTGACACTTAACATTAAAACCTTCCTGGGGGCCGGGCGCGGTGGCTCAAGCCTGTAATCCCAGCACTTTGGGAGGCCGAGACGGGCGGATCATGAGGTCAGGAGATCGAGGCCATCCTGGCTAACACGGTGAAACCCCGTCTCTACTAAAAATACAAAAAACTAGCCGGGCGAGGTGGCGGGCGCCTGTAGTCCCAGCTACTCCGGAGGCTGAGGCAGGAGAATGGTGTAAACCCGGGAGGCAGAGCTTGCAGTGAGCTGAGATCCGGCCACTGCAGTCCAGCCCGGGCTACAGAGCAAGACTCCGTCTCAAAAAAAAACAACCTTCCTGGGACTGAAAACTGGAAGAGGAGGAGGAGGGGGAAGAGAAAGGAGAAAGAAGAAGAGTCAGGAAATGACAGATAGGGAAAGAAGAAGTAGCAAAAAAGGCAAGTTGGAGCCCACCCTGCAGAGACCCAGAATCCCAATATCAGTACGCATTCTCCAAGCCTATGACAAACTTTTAGTAACAGTAATAGAACCATGTTTAGTCTTCCCCTCTAGTAATGTCACCCTTGATTTGGCCCTGGCAGAGCTTGTAAATGACATGAGAGGAGTTCGATGTATCTCATCTAGCAATTCTATTGTGGGGAAGAATTTTAAAGTTTTAAATACTTAAGAGACCACCACTCTCTGAAAAACAGACCCTGCATATGGCTGAGCTTTCCTGTGATTTAGATGATGAGGTATAACCCTCATCTTTCTGGATTTGTCCAGAATTAATAAATAACAGTGCTGATAGGATGTAATGTGTGCATCTAAAAATTAAAATCAATCAAGGACTCATTGTAATACTTTCTAAAGAATATTTCCTCAGAGAAGAAGTTGCTTACCACCTGTCTTTCACCTAGTTTGGGGTATCACTGAATGAATATTTGGTCTTGAATTAAATGTATCTGCCCCAATTCTCCACTCTTTCGGAGGCGTGTCACTCATTAGGTGGTATTTACCTGAGGGATGTAGTAGATGTTCCATTTGGAAAAATCCACATCCATGCCCATGGTACCTATGGCTGGGGAGGCTGCTGAGGTGGAGACGCCTTTCTTGTCTTTCTGGTAGCGCAGATGGAGATCGGTGAATGCTGGGCTTTTGATATCGAGGTGCACTTTTCTTTCCCATTCTCTGAAAGCAGAAAAACAGATGAGCCATCATGAAAGGGGTATGGAGATGATGAAAATCAATGAGTTTTCAAAAGGGAGAAAGTTTCAATAAAAGCTCCATACCGAAGTCCTTCATATTTGCCATCTTCTTCATATTCTGCACTGAAGTCATGGTGTGCAAATGTTCCTTTAGTCTTAGAGGCTAACATACCATCTTCGATTCTGTGTGTTCCCACAACTATATAGGGGAGATTTCATATTTTATTAGATTCATAACAGTAAAACATAGATGTTTTCATTGTGAAAACCGGGAGAATTTTATCCTAACCAGATACTTCACTTATGTTTAAAATATGCAATGTACAGCTCATAGTTGTTTCAAAATAAATTGCTAAAAGACATTTAGTCCTAAAATAATTATATAAAAATTAATTTTCTTTAAAGCTGTTTGTCTTGAATGGCACTAGATTTTCTACAGTTTGGTTTTTACATGTAGGGTACACATGTATCTCCTTTCTTAAAATTTTGTGATATTGAGTAATTGTACATCTACTCACAACTAAATACATAATTATTTACTCATAACTCCCACTGAAAATATACAGTATCTAGGAGAGGAGGCAGGATATTTCTTACCATTTAGTTTATATTCCAGAAACTGTATGGTTGAGCTGCACGTGGAATCCAGGACTGTTTCGACATGATCCGCTTTGTTTTTCAAACTGGCACTCCAAGTGGCATTATACAGGGGAGAGTCTACCTCAAAGCGTGCAGTCAGTGCTTGAAAGGAAGGAATGAAAATTCCAGCAGGCACAGAGAACTTAATGGAGGGAATCTCAATAGTCTGCTCAGGCATGATGATGGTGGGCAACTCAAAGTCTGCGATCTTATTGGCTACCGCATTTAGATCCAAAACAGCACTGCCAACTGAAACACTTTTTGGAAGCGTGAACTGGGACACAGTTAACTGAGATTCAGGCACGGTTATCTCAAAAAAGGGAATCAAGGAGTCTTCTGGTTGAGAATATTTTGTTAACACATCAACTTCAGGGAATTTTACCTCAGGGAGTGCTGGTAGGTTGAGGGCAAATGATGAAGTTCTCAGCTTCTTATAGATTTTTATTTCTCTGAAGTCAAGTTTGTAGGATGGAACCTGAAGATCTGTAAATGGGACATGGAATGTAGGCATGACAAGAACTGAATTTAGATCATTTAGTTTCAGTCCAGGAATAATGAATTCATCAGCCAAAACTTTTACAGGGATAGAGAATGAATAGCCATTGGGGTTTTTGGTGTACACAAAGGCAGTTGAAACACGAAGATGCTGCCTCCTACCAATGCTGGTGGTTACATCCAGCTTTAGGAAGTCCCATAAGCTCTTGCCATAGACTGGTAGGATGATATTTTTGAGGAACCTTAGGTTTCCTTCTAAGGATCCTGCAATGTCAAGGTGTGCCTTTTCTTGGTCATTGGAAAGCTCAACATGGTTCTGGAAAGACCCAGAATGAACCCGGGCTTCATTTTTCCATCTGATCTTCTGGTTCTTAGTGTTAGCATTCAGGGTCACTTCCTGGCCAAGGTGGGGGATATCAAGGAAGGAATTGGGCTGACTTGCATGGACCTGAACAAAAGCTGACATTTCCCATGGAGAGAGTTCCAGGGTGGCTTTGCTTGTATGTTCTCCATTTGTGAAAAAGAGGCCCTCTAGCTTTAAGTGGTTTTTCATACTGTGCTCCCAGAGGGAATATATGCGTTGGAGAGTGGCTTCTCCAGCAAAATTTTCTTTTACTTCAAGGTTCCAGATATCATCAATTTTGGAAGTGCCCTGCAGCTTCACTGAAGACCGTGTGCTTTTGGAATTCAAGTAAGTGTTGGCCTCACTGGCAATAGTTCCTGAATAATCCCGTGAAAGAACTGAACCCTTGACATCTCCTTTGGTAGATGACTCAATGGAAAAGTAAGAGGTGAGGCTTTCCAAGATGAGCTTATGGTCAACTGCCCCTTTAGCGGTAGAGTACAGCATTGAAGAATGGAAATCATACTTAAATTCCATGGAGGAAGAGACAGTAGGTTTTGACTTGGTATTTCCATTAAGTTCTTGCTTGAAATTAATTCTCAAAATTGGAATTTGGACTTTTGCGGTTGTTGCCACTGACGCTTCCATATTTTTCTTGGTTAAGCTCACAGTACTGTTATGACTACCCTCCACAAATTTGTTGCTCAGAGACAGAGCTGTGGCTAACTTCAATCCCCTTTTTCTTGTCAATCTTGTGGTGCCCTCTAATTTGTACTGCAGTACATCAATGACAGATGAAGACGAAGAAAGGAGATGAGCAACAATATCTGATTGGTTAAAAACTTCAGCATTGGTATTCAGTGAGATGACACTTGATTTAAAGGAGAAATCAAAGGTAATATTGCCCATGGCAGGAATAAAAATATGGCTTATGGTACACAATTCCTTGAAATCTGGAAGAGAAAGCTTGAGATTTCTAGGGACTTGAAGGACTGGCAGTTCTAAGGATGGCAGGATTAATGTGTATGAAGGCACATGGATGTCAGAACCTAGGATGGTGAAACTAGGCATGCTGACTGCTTTTGGAATCCCATAGCCAAATGCCAACATCTCTACAGTGAATGGAGACACTTCAACATTGACAACTGGAACAGTGTATCCTGGAATTTGAAAGGTCCTGGGGAGCTCGTCATGAGATTTTTCAGCTTTGTACTTATCAAACTTAATTTTTGCATCATTATAGGATTTGGTGACAAAATCTAATGCATTGTTTCTGGCTTTTTCAAAATGCTTGTCAAAGGATTTGATGTTCTGACTGGTAAACTCATAAAGCACAGCCAAAGGATTTGTGATGGAATGCCTGTGTTTGTTTTTCTTATACTGAGCTTTTACACTTAAATCAAATGATTGCTTTGTTGTTTTCAAGAATTCCTTCAAGCCTGTTTTTTCCCATAGAGAGAAATCTTTCAGTGGAGGAGTTGTGATTATTGTGTAAGGCAGAGGCATTTCAGGAATTGTTAAAGGAATGTTTAAGAAATCCAGATTTGCTTCTCCATTTATTCCTACGTGGGCCTCCATAATGTTCTTGTTGTTTCCAGCAGAGAAATTTTGGTTGTACTTATACTGATTGAACCTAGTACTTACTTGCCAACTTGCTTGCTGGGCACTGGGACTCAGAAACAGTGCATAGTTATTCAGGAAGTCTATCTTCCCTGTTAACCTTAATGGAAAACTAACTTTCAAATTCCCTTCATTGTTTGTGGATGTCGTGATCTCAAATGGCTGGGCTGAAAAGAAAAGAGAATTTTTCAAAGTTCCAATAACCTTTCCATTTAAATGAGCATCATGCCTCCCAGTAAACTCTGCCTTCCCTTCTCCAAAAAGTGCCGTGCCTTTAGCAGTTAGAACACTGTGGCCCACATGCTGGGAATCAACTTGTGATTGAATTTCAAGTTTAGAAAAGTTGAGGGAGCCAGATTCATAAACCAAGTTTTGGTTTACTCTTAGGTGCTTGCTATTGATCTTATTGGACAGTCCAAAGGAAGTGAGGGGTCCTTCTATGGTGAAACTAATTTGTGATTCATGTGTTCCCTCATCTGAGAATCTGGGGCAGGCCCATTTCCATGACCCTTTTCCAGAAGAAGTCCATGCTATGTGGCCGGCTTCCAACAGTGTCTTGATCTCATTGCGCAGGTCAGCCTGACTAGAGAAGTCCAGTTTAGGGATGTTCAATTTGTGGAAGTACTTAGTGTTGCTATCCAGGGTAAGCTGATTGTTTATCTTGACAATCACTTCATTACTAAGCTCCAGTGTGTTTTTTTCCGTGTGTAAACTTGCCACTGTGTTTGATTTTCCCTCAATAACATTTCCAAAAAACAGCATTTCACTCCCATGCTCTGTTCTCAGATACTTGCTGGAGAACTTCACGAACTCCTTCAGAGCCAGCGGATTAATCTTAGGGTTTGAGAGTTGTGCATTTGCTTGAAAATCAAAATTGAGAACTTCTAATTTGGACTCTCCTTTGGCAGTGATGGAAGCTGCAATACCTGCTTCGTTTGCTGAAGTGGTTCCATTCCCTATGTCAGCATTTGCATCTAATGTGAAAAGAGGAGATTGGATTTTCAAAATACTATACAGCTTGCCAAAAGTAGGTACTTCAATTGTGTGTGAGATGTGGGGAAGCTGGAATTCTGGTATGTGAAGGTCAGGAACTTGAAAATCATTAAGGTTGAGATTTGGGATTACAAATTCTGGAATTGCGATTTCTGGTAAATGGAAGTCTGGCAGGGTGATTCTCGCTAGAGGAATGTCCTCCACCTTCAGATCCCTGAGATATACTTCTGGAACAGGCCACTGCAGCTCACTGTTCAGCATCTGGTCAATGGTTCTGATGATCTTTACTTTTATTTCTACAAAGTCAATTGTAAAGGAAGGAATGTGGAAGGTGTTAAGGATGGTAAATTCTGGTGTGGAAAACCTGGATGGGATTTTTATATCTTTTAACTCTTTGAAGTTTATCTGAACTGATGGAATCCTCAAATCTGTTAGGGGGACTATGAAATCAGGTGTCTGGAAGGTAGCTCTCTGAAGAGCCTGAAGACTGACTTCGAAGGCAGGCATGGTCCCAAGGATGGTCTTGATTTCAGGAACAGTGAACCCTTGCTCTACCAATGCTTTCACATGTTTAGCCCAATCTTGGATAGAATACTGCTCTGCAAAGTCAGTAAGGTTCTTAGCAGCAAGAGTCCACCAATCAGAAATGTAAGTGACAAGTGTGCTATAAACCTGGCCTACCAGAGACAGGTATCGTTGAAGTTCCTGCTCAATGTCCATTTGATATATTCGGTCTCGTGTATCTTCTAGGGTCTCTCGAAATTTGGCCTTCATGTGAGCCAAAGATGCTGAACTTAAAGCATCCTGTAACCAATCGATGATTAAGGTTATTTTGGTATCCTGTAGGCTTTCCAGATATACTGCGACTGTGGCCTTGGTTTCCTCTAAAAACAGTTTTAATGCTTCAGCTTTTTGTGGTAGTTCCAGAGCCTGAATTTCACCATTGAGTCTCTGAGTCAGCTCACGGATTTGGTTATTGGTTTCATCTACAAACTGGTGGTAATCAAATGACTTTAATTGCTTTATCAACATGTCAAGGAATTTGTTTACATCTTCAATGAATGTTTTAAAAGATAGTTCATCAAGTTGCTTGACAGCATCATCAATAAATCCAACCAATTTCTCAAAGTAATCTTTTATCTTAACTTGTTGTAGGACATTGCTTAGCTTCTGAATAGTCTCCTTCAACTTGTACTGGTGGGCCAACTCTACTAATTTATCCATTAAAACCTGGATTTGTTGGTCTACTTCATACCTCTCAATTAACTCATGGACTTTGGCTCTGAAGGCATTGATTTTCTCAGTTACTTCAAAATCCCCAATAAGATTTATAACAAAGTGTTTGACATGCTCAAGAACATCATTTATTCTTTCAAATGAAATTGTAGTTCCCAGTTGATCTAAAAGCACTCTAACATCAATAGCCTCAATGTGTTGTTTTAACTTTCCAGCTAGGTGCTGGATGTCTATATTCTGTATGTGTCTCTTAAGCTGCTGCAGTTTTTCTTGTATCCGGATTCTGATTTGGTACTTAGTATCCACATTTTGAATCCAGGATGCAGTACTACTTCCAATTTTGTTAAAATCTATATTTTCAATAAACAAATGTAGATCATGGATTGTTTTTACTAAATTTACACGGATATGATAGTGCTCATCAAGACTTTTTAATTTTTCAATGATTTGATCAATAATATTAGCAATAGCTATTTTCAAATCATGTAAATCATAATTATCTTTAATATACTGATCAAATTGTATCATATATGTCTGAAGTTGAGATAGTTTTTCATTAAAGTTGATTTTCGCATCATCTAATGCAGTTTGTATATCATTTTCTGTAATTCTATACTTTTTTGTAAGAGCAGTCAGTTTCTCCTTGGCACGTGAAACTTGTCTCTCCCAATTGAATGAATTCAGATAATCATTAGCTTGCTGTGGGAGTTTTCCCAGGGCTGCTCTGTATTTTCGTACAAATTGATCAATATTGATGTGCTTCAGGTGTCTCTGCATGCTTTCCAGTACAACTATAATAGTTCGTTGATTCCTCTCAAAATATTCTTGCAAGGTCTCAAAAAATGGGAGGTTAATGGTGTGAACATCCTGGTTTTTATCATACTTTACAAAAGCAACAATTGTAAATTCTTGGGGCTTCTCAACAGCATCTCTCATCTCTAAAGCATCAATGACATTGACGGGCTCAATGAGTAAAAGTGGCACTTCAATTGGGTAGTCTAGTAGAGTGAGGTCAGCCAGAGCTCGTCCACTAAGCTCCACACCAATTTTGTCTTTAGTGTTGTAAGCATCCAAGTCCTGGCTGTATTCATTGTTGTTAAATTGGGTCTTGAGTTTCCAGGTGCCTGTCTGCTCAGCTGGAGTAAGTAGGGCACTGACTTTGTGTTCAAGAGATGTACTGATGCTTTTCCTAGACATGAGATGATGACTCGTGGAGCCTTTGTAATCATGAGAGAAAGTAAATGCCAGAGGTTCTGCTTTCAACAGGAATTTGCTATACAGCTGCCCAGTATGTTCTCCCCAGAGAGCAAGTTTCCCGTTGCCATTTGTATGTGTATCAATGGTCATGGTAAATGGAGCCATTACAGAATGGAAGACATTGCTGAAATGCAATGAGTCTGAATTATAGTTTGTGCTAATGTCAATGGCTGAAGCCAGCCCAGCTATGTCTGTGTTGAGCCGATGGCTAAACTCCACACCCTGAACCTTAGCAACAGTGTCTGCTTTGTAGCTTGCTGATAAAGCAGCAGAAGAGATGGTATAGATGTGTTTTATTTCATTATTTTGGTAGGCTCCTTTTAGATTACCAGCCACATGCAGCTTCAGGGGTTCTAGCCGTAGTTTCCCATTGTTGGTCAGATCCAGAGCACTGTATTTCAGGTCATTGTTTAAAGTCGTTACCAGAGAATAGGGCTGTAGCTGTAAATTAAAAGTTTGTTTATAAAACTTGTCAGAGCTGTAAATGTTGTCAAGTTTTGAAGAGAAGTCCAGTGATAAGCCTGCAATGTTCAGACTGTTTGTGTGGTCAAATTTCATTTCGGCATATGAGCCCATCATGTCACTCGAGAGCTTAAGTCCTTCTTGACTGATCTTGAAGTTGAAAATGTTTTTGCTGTCAACACCCAGAATCATGGCCTGATAAGCACTTCCCAGTGATAGCTCTGTGAGGGCGGCTTTCCCATCTAGACTGAATTTTGCATTGTGTTCCCTGAAGCGGCCATTTGTTGTTAATTTCATAGACGCCCCAGAGAGGCCAATCTCTGCATTCAGCTCATTCTCCAGCACCAGGGGACTATACTTCAAGTTGGTCGTTGCACTGGTAGATACTCCGTCTTGGCCAATCCTTAGTGTTGCCTTGTGAGCGCCACTGTTAATTTTGTCAGTGCCCAAGATGTCAGCATTTAACTCAAGACCATGGGAATTTAGTGATCCAGAAAGCAGGCTGAAGAACCTCAATGACTCGTAATCGGCCTGATATTCAGAACGCAGCAGTGCATTTTGCTTAGAGAAGGTCATATCCATCTTGTTAGAAGTCGCAAAGTTCTCATACTTCCCATTGGTGTCAGATTTTAAAGTCAGCTCGTAGTTCTCGTACTTCAGGGAAGCAGTATTTTTAATGATGCCACTTTGCAGATCAGAGGTGGAGATCAGGGAGAGAGTTCCATCTTCATATCTTCCTGTTATCTGGTTGGTGCCTTGGAGGTAGGAGGAGTTAAATCTCAGGTTGGACTCTCCGTTGAGCCGGCCAGTATTAGGATCCCTCTGACAAGACAGGCCATATGTGCCTTTAGCATAGAATGAAGAGACTCTGAACTGCCCATCAATCTTGACTTCTTTGACAAACAAATGCTGTTCCTTTTTTGAGTCCAAATGAACTGAAGCAGACATCTGTGGTCCCCAGGAACTAGATGCATCGAATATTAGTAAACCTTTTGAGACTGGGTTGTTTCCAAGTTTTTCTACATGACTGAATTTGATATTCGAATCTAGAAATTTGTGGCGTAGAGATCCACCACATGATAGTGTGAACGTATTCTTGTGGTCATATGTTGCTTCTCCAGATCCTAACATAAAAATGAAAAGACATTAGTTAAATTAAGCAATACATTTCCAGAGCAGTCTCTGTGTGAAAGTCTTTCAATAATAAAGTCCCATTTTTCTGGGCCAGTTGTGCAATAGACTCCTCCACCTGTAATGCAAACATAAAATCTGATAGCAAAAGGCATTCCTCCAGGAAGCCTTGCTTGACCACCATAGGCTTTGTTTAGGTTCCCTTGCTGAGTGCTTCTACTCTACCTTATACTTATATACTACACTCTATCATAGCACCTCTCACACTGAATTGTAATTGCTGGCTTATCTGTCTACTTTCTGTTACTGCCTACTAGAATATTTAATACATGTGATATGTTTAATAAATATTTCTATTCATTGAATAAAATAAAAGATTTAAAAGACTTCCAAGTAGCAAGGAAGATTATCTGCTAGAAAGCCAAAGTCCTTTCCTCCCTGGAGGAGGCTCTCCTCTTAGAGCCTGCTATGAACTAGCCCTGTGCATCCTTTACCTGAGCATAGCTCACCTTGCACATTGTAGGAAAGCAGGTCAACCACAGAGTCAGCCTTCATGTGGTAACGAGCCTGAAGGCTGAAATGGTCTGTGCTGGTGTTGCCACCAGTGTAGGAGGCGGACCAGTTGTACAAGTTGCTGTAGACATTTGCAGACAGGTCTAGAACACCCAGGAGAGGCACCTGCAGTTGATACAACTTGGGAATGGTAAAAGTAGGGACTTGGAACTCTTGAGATGGCAGATGGAAATCCACAGACTTGAAGTGGAGGGCTGGTGTCCTAACAGTCTCTAACATCTTTAGATCTCTGGAGGATTTGCCACCAAAAGGCAAAGGAATCTCAACTTTCAAACTGTTCTTGTTCAAGGTATATTTGACCCGGCCATCGCTGAAATGAACAACAAAGACAACATCCCCACAGTCAGACATCAGTCATTCAAAGTTCTCTGCCTCTGACCTTCCCAGCAATATTGTACCTGCCTCATTCCCGAAGCCACTCTGCACTTTTCCTTGTGCTACTCCTATGCCTGGACCCCTTTGCTTTTACCTCCACCTATCAAACACTCAAATCCTTACAAAGCTCTTCTAAGAGCCACTTATTATCATTACCACCCCACCTAAGTCATAGCCAATTTGCCTCATTCTTACAGTTACATAGTCCCTTGCACCTTTCTCAAAAAGCATGTCATAATTTTGCTTATATAATTAATTATTTGTCATTTGTTGGTGTCTACATGGTATCTTTCTGAGAGAAAGGACTATATCTTATCCCATTTCTATCTTCTCACTGTACCTAGTCTAGCATTTTGCCCATAGGGGATACTTGATACAAATTTGCTAAACTGAATTGAGGTAACTTGATTTGTGGAAAGAACATAGGTGTGGAAGTCAGTAAGCCTGGGTTAAAATATTTTCTCAGAATGCTGCCTTCATTTAGTGCTCAACGGCTGTTCTGACTCTCTGTAACTTAACAGTAAGCTTGTAGTCAATAATGCCTCTAGCCATTCTGAATTCTTCACAGAGGGAGAATTTGCTTATAATGGAAGAAAGCTGAATGACCTTCCAATTCAGGTTATACTGATAAAATGCCTTAGGATGAAAGTACCAGAATCCTCCAATTACTTTCTTAGATTCTTCCTGACAGGGTTGGCATTCTCATGTTTACTACTGCAAAAATGCCACAGTGTTTGCACTACAGTTATTTATCTCCTTAAAATGCTTAAATTATTTCCCTTAAAAATTTATATTAAAAAAGTGTCTAGGCCGGGCGCGGTGACTCAAGCCTGTAATCCCAGCACTTTGGGAGGCCGAGACGGGTGGATCACGAGGTCAGGAGATCGAGACCATCCTGGCTAATACGGCAAAACCCCGTCTCTACTAAAAATACAAAAAACTAGCTGGGTGAGTTGGCGGGCGCCTGTAATCCCAGCTACTCGGGAGGCTGAGGCAGGAGAATGGCGTGAACCCAGGAGGCGGAGCTTGCAGTGAGCTGAGATCTGGCCACTGCACTCCAGCCTGGGCGACAGAGCGAGACTCCGTCTCAAAAAAAAAAAAAAAAAAAAAAGATAAAAAAGTGTCTAAATCATGCTATGTAAAATCTTTCATTTACTTTGCACGGTTCAAGAAGCTTTGGCAGTTTCTTCTTTTACCTTTTTAAGAAGAGGTTTTCTGGGATGTGGAAGTCTGGCAATCCCATGTTCTGGAGGTTCAACTCCTTCAGGCTATTGAGGTGGTCTTGCAAAGTCTGGGTATAAGGAAGAATCTCAGATGCCTTCTGAAGCCATGAGTTCATTGCCTACAAAATGACAGGAGATTTTTAAGGTAATGGGCATGGATGAGCCTCAAAGAGCAATGAACATTAGGCACAAATCCAGATTTGACAAGTTAATTATTTAGCAGGACAATGCACTGAATGTTAAAAATAAATAACAGAAAATTATGAATCTTCATTGACAGTCACTGATCACTGCCCATATTTATAAAAGGAATGTCTAACATAGTCAGCCTCCTAGCTAGTGTCCTGAATCTTCCTTTGATACCACGAGGCAAAGAACTGTTCTGCTTAGTAGCATCTCTTTGATATGTATCATATTCAGCTTTGTGTAACTGGATAACTACACATGTGTGAAAGTTTTTTTTCTTCCCAAGAATTCCCTGGGGGGCAGGAAGCATGCCTTATACATCTTTGGATACCTTCCTGCACCCTGCACCTAGCTCAGAGTTGAGGATGTAATTAGCACTTATACCCATGTACTTATTGACTGGCAGACTCGTACTTACAACTATTAATTTGGAACCCACGTGCCGGAAAGTCATGTCTGTTTGAGGGACTCTGTGATCCAGGAGTCTATCAGCATACATATGTAAGCTCCTAGGATACTCAGAGAGATCCACAGGGAAATTGGAAGTCATTTTTTTGGTGTCTACATTGGTGCCTGTGTTCCATTCAAATTCAATCTTCTCTTCATCTGAAAATACACAGGAAATAGTTGTGAGTGGTACTAGGTCAGCCTGTAACCACAGGTCTCAACAGCTGCATGACTTTGGAAGTGCTCACACAGGGGAAGAGACACGTACCGTAATGCCACGCCACCCTCTTGGAAACTGTAGAGCCATAAGCTGTAGCAGATGAGTCCATTTGGAGGACCAGTTTGGCAGGCGACCAGTGGGCCAGGATCTCACTTCTGGCTTCTGCTTGCAAACGGGGTATGGAAATAACACCTTTGATTTTTCCTTCTTCCTTTGTGTCACAACTATGGTAAAGAAAATCAGTTGGCACCAGTGATTTTGTCCTTTCAAAGGAGATATGCAGGATTAAACAGAAGTTCCATTTGCGGTGATCAAAACCAGATACAAGGATGGTTCAGAGAAACAGTCACAGATCAAACTCATTAACTTCTGAAGCCAACATTCAGCACAAATTAAGGACTTTGCAAGCAGGTTTAGGAGAAAGAGAAGCTTTTTGAAAACTGTTTGAATCCTGTTCTGCTATTTACTAGCTCTATGACTTTGGCCAAATGATTTAAACCCTCTGAGCTACCATTTCTTTATCCATGAAACAGGTAAACTCACACTGACCTCGCAGTTTATTGTGAGGACCGAGATACTTTCTTTAAAGCACCCAGCACTGTGCTTGATACATGAATAGTAAGTGCCTGATAAATGGTAGGAAAATCCAACTGGACATGCGCAGAGGCTTAAAATGTTGAGGGCTCGGCCGGGCGCAGTGGTTCACGCCTGTAATCCCAGCACTTTGGGAGGCCAAGGCCTGTGGATCACAAGGTCAGGAGATCGAGACCATCCTGGCCAATATGGTGAAACCGAGTCTACACTAAAAATACAAAAATTAGCTGAGTGTGGTGGCACACACCTGTAGTTCCAGCTCCTTGGGAGGCTGAGGCAGGAGAATCACTTGAACTCAGGAGGAAGAGGTTGCAGTGAGCTGAGATTGTGCCACTGCACTCCAGCCTGGTGACAGAGTGAGACTCCGTCTCAGAAAAAAAAAAAAAAAGAAAATGTTAAGGGCTCTATCTGCCACTCTGATTGTAGACTGGGGTGAACATGGCTTGGTCAGGTATAAAGTAGAAGAGGAATAATGAAAATAACCACCCAGGCCTGCAGTGCAGGTCAGATGACCCTCAGCCTTCCTTACCTTAGGTGGCCCATGAGGGTGACCTCAGTAATTTTCTTGTTCTGAATGTCCAGGGTGAGTCTGTAAGACTTTCTGCCCTCAGTAGATTCATCATTAACTCTGAGGATTGTTCCAAGGTCAACATCAAAATCCGGAATTTGGACTTCACTGGACAAGGTCATACTCTGCCGATTATATTTGAATGTCATGGTAGCCTCAGTCTGCTTCACACCTGGACAAGTGTATAAGAGAATCAAGAGATGTATGGTAGGAAGCTATGTTTTAGAAGGAAAGAGAGGAAAAGGCAGAGAAACTCCAAGGAATTAATGTACTTAAACAAAAACACAATTCAGGATTTTACTGAAAATTTTAAACTCAGTGGTATTCATGTATGCAAGTCTTTATGGATCGCCTATTATGAGCCTATTATGTGCTGGACACTACTCTTGGCACTGGGGAGTCCTTGCTTTCATGGGGCTTACCTTCTAGTGGGGGAGGTGTACAGGCAATAAACAAGTAACTTGCTCATGTCAGATGGTAATGAATGTTATGAAGAAGAGTAAAACTGGATACAAGGATAAAAGAAAGGGATAGAAGAAGTGTTATTTCATACTTGGTGGTCAGAGAAGTTCTCTCTGATAAGGGCACATGTGGGCAGAGATCAGAATGAAGAGAGGTTGGAGCTATGCTGAGTTCTGGGAGGAGCACATTCCAGGCAGAGGGCCAGGAATACAAAGGCCCTGAAATGGGGAGCACTTAGCTTGTTTGTGGAACAGCAAAGGCTCACAGTCCTTCTGGGCTAGGAAGACATGACATCTCTATATTACTTTCCATCCAACCTTCTGGGCCAGGAAGACACGACATCTCTATATTACTTTCCATCCAAGATGCCTTTCCTGGTTCCTTGCTGCCCTTGCCCTGGGCTCCATCTGCCCGACTCCCCCTTTCTTTGTAACAAGATTCCCAGGCATCCTTCGATCCATAGGCTCGTCCATTTTATATCCTTTGTAAAACAATGTTTACCAAACACTATTTCCCCAGCATGCCCTGCTCCCCCAGTGCTTTCTCTCATGGGATTTTCTTCCTAGTTTAATTTTGTGATACGCTATCCCTATATAAAAATTTTTCCAAAGTGAACACCTAAATTTGCCCCATTCCCTAAAATCTGCTCCTCCAGTAGCCCTTTCCATCTCAATAAATGGAAGCTCTGTTTTCCAGTTGCCCAGGCCAAAAACCTTAGGTTTGTCCTCATTCCCCTTTTCCTCTTACACTCAACATCCACTGTATCAGCAAATCTTGTCAGCCTAATCTTCAAAATATGGCCAGAATCCAACCCCTTCTCATATCTCCTCTGCCATTGCCCTAATCCAAAATAGCACTGATTCCTGCCTGGATTATTGTGATAACCTACATAGTAGTTTCTCTGCCCTTATCTCCCCATAGTCTTTTCTCAACATAAACATAAATCAAATCATGAGGACTCCCCAGTGGCTTTCATTTAATTCATAGGAAGAAGCCGAAGTTCTTACCATGGCCTATGAGATCATCCTTCCTTCACCTCTCCATATCTCTCTGTCCTCATCTTCTACCTCTTTTCTCCCTGGTCTTTCTGCTCCAGCCATACTGGCTTCCTTCCTTTCCTTGAAACATGGCAGCAATATGTCAGCCTCAGGGCCTTTGCACCTGCTGGTCCCTCTGCCTGTAACAGTCTTAGCACACTGCTTCTCCCCTTATCTCTGTTAGGTCTCCTTATACTCACTTTACCAGGGAGACTTTCCCTTATTATTCCAAATGCACTGCTTTCCCTGCCCTTCTTCCTCCCTCTTACTCCTAGCCTTCCCTAGACCAGTCTATGCTCTGTTTTCCTCCCCAGTACTGATCTGACACTCCAAATATTAACTTGTTTGGTTGTTCACTGTAACTTCCACGAAGGCAGAGACTCCATTGTTTACTGTTCTAGCCCCAGGTCTTAAAATAGGCCTGCCACTTATTGGGTACTCAGTTAATATTTGTTAAATAGGTTAAATTACATGTGTTCTCCTCATGAATTCTGAACCTGAGACTGTGAGCAGAGATGAAGCAGCTGTGTTTTGAATACTCACCTTCTGCTTGAGTTACAAACTTCAGGGTGTCCACCAAGGCTCTGTCCTCTCTCTGGAGCTCATAGGTTGCACTGACAGAATACTGCTCAACTTCTCCTGTAGGCCTCAGTTCCAGCTCTAATCTGAAGATGTTACAATGAAGACAGTGCATAATGTTAGAGCTTTCAAGGATGGAGATAATGTCCCCAAAAAAATTCAGCCTCAAATGTAACAAAAATATGGTCCTTATTTTAACATTGTCTCTTGCCCTTAACTAAGATGATCTTTTTGATCCCTCAGTCCTACAAGAACCCAAGGCAAGGGCAGACACCAGGATTCCCAAGACTTTGGACAAGCAGAGCAGGAGTTGGCTGGTTGTTTCAGCAAAGCTGAGAACAAGCACTGGAACTTGGGGGCTGAAGACAGGGAGCCACCTAAGTATGGTGAAGGCTTCAAGCACATTGATGGGCTCCAGGAAGTTCATAGCAATGGGTCTGGAGGCTCAGAAACATGGACACTGAATTAGGAGCAAATTGGGATCTGCGCTGTGATCCTGTCCTGTGTACAAGGAAGCAAAAGGGGACACCCAACATGTTGGCCAGAGGACCCTGCTTTGAATACCCAAAGATGGTGCAAACCCAGAAGGCTAGTGACAGGGGCTTACAACACAGAGCATTTTTTTCCTGTGCCATGCTAGGTGGCCATGATGTAGAAGGTGAGAAAATGCTGGGCCAGGCACTGAGCATCTCTAACCTGGTGTCCCCGGTCAGCGGATAGTAGGGGGCGGAGTCTGTGGAACTGGCGTTGGAGTAAGCGCTTGAGGTGCAGTAATTCAGGCCAGTAAAGAGTTGCTTGCAAACTGACAAGGACTGCCTGTTCTCGATGAGAGGTGGGATCACCTCCGTTTTGGTGGTAGAGACCAAATGTAACGTGTTGCTGGTGAAGAACAAAATACCTGAGTTATTGCTAAGTCATGAATCAAAATGAACATCACAAATTCTCAGGGTGTAAATACCCCCTTATCCTCGTCTTCTGTCAGTCCACACCTATCTCTAACTATTTGATTTACTGAGAAACCAATAATATTAGAAAGAACATCAACATGACAAGCCATGAGAGTGACTGTGGAGCTTCCGGCTGAGTTCTTTCCATCTGTTTCCTGTAATCCTCACAATAGTAGGCTTATGGTTCTCATTTTACAGAAGCAGAGGCTCAGAGATGTTAAATAGCTGATCACTGGGGCTGAACTTCAGTGTGCCCCTTCCTTCCTACGATGCAGGGCAAGAGAAGCTGTCTCTTTCATATGAAATCCCCTACTCTCTACCTGCTTACTTCCACCTGCATTAAACACACTCAAGTCTCCTCCCCTGTGCCCCTCGCCTATGCTCCTTTCTTTCTTTTCTTGCTTTCTCTTGTCTTCCTCACCATCAAGAGTTGTCTGCCTTTGCAGTCTCCACTTCCTCCCAACGTGCTGCACTAACTGTGCTCTGATTGCTCATTCCATCTTCTGAAAATACTTTCATCAATGTCTCTAATGCCCTCCTTGCTCCTACATCCAATGGGCATATTTAGGTTTTATCTTCCTTGACCTCCCAGAAGCCTTCAGTAGAGTTGCATACTCATGACCAGACTAAGACCCTGGAGCCTCTCACATCTGAAGAGATGATGGCACCTTCCTTCCAAGTGTGTACTTAAAAACTTAGTACATGTAAGAAAGTTCAACCTTGGCCTGGTTTTTTCTAAGGATGCTTTCTTTGAAATAGCACATTTTCCTACAAGTATTGATTCTCCAAGTTGGGGGTGCCATAAGACCAAGCTTTGCTGATGTTCTGGAGTCGTAATGCCAGCTTTTGCCTACCCATGGGGTGATCTCCCCCATGGCTGCTCTATGGCTTCTGTGACCTTTTGTGGCTTTGGTTCTCCTTCTTCTTCTCTGGTCACTTCTTCTAACTCATTCCTGGTTATTCCTCTTCTTCCTTTACATGTTCGTCTTCTCCATATTTCTGTCCTCATCTCTCATGTCTCACTCTACACCAGTTGCTGTTTAACCACAACAACCTCTGTATACTAATGATTCCCAAATCCATATGTGGAGCCCAAGCCTCTTTACTGGGCTCGGATCCACAGGTCTATTTGCCACTAATTTCTAAACTGGTTGTTTCATAGGACATCAAATGCAGCACATCCAAAACTGAATTTGTCACCTTCCTTGAAACCAGAAGCTCTCCCACTGTAGTTCTTATTTAAGTGAAGGGTGCCTCCTTCCTCTTTTCTTTTTTCTTTTTCCCTGTCCCCATACCCAATTAATCACCCAGTACTTATGATTCTGCCTCTTAGAAAGTTCTAGAATCTGCTTACTCCTTTCTATACCTGGCTTTCCTCCATTGCAGGCCATTATCAGCTCTTAGCCACACAGGATTGTAAGAGATGCCCAGTGGTCTCTTCATGTCCAGCTGTGCCTCCTTCCCACCCATTTTCCACACTAGAGTCAGAGTATTTCTTCTAAAACATCACCCCTATCTTATTTCTGCTCCCCTCTTCAACTCCTGTGCCTTCAAGAGTCCAAACTCCTTAGGATGGCTTCCATGGTTGGGGATGCTCTCTCACCTGCCTACCTCTCCCCGTCATCTCTCACTTATGTTCCCTGAGCACCTTACGATTCTGCACTTCTTCCAGTTCCTTGAACCATATTCCTTTACCTTCAGGCCATTACCTGCTTTTCCTTTTGCCTGGAACACTCACTCCTTTCTCCTTTGCCTAAATGACTCTGACACAGTCCTCAGTTATCAGGTCAAGTACATTTGCTTCAGAATGCATTCCCTGACTAGCACAGGCTACATGATATAAAATTTCATGGTATTCTAATACTTTCTATAACTTAGCCCTTACTCTATGATTACTGCTTGCTTTATTGTGTGTCTCCCTTATAAAATGTAAGCATTCAAAGGTCAGGGACCTTGCATGTCTCACTCAACATATGTGGCACATATTAAGCAATTAAATATACTATATTTGACTTCTGTGAGATAGGGTCTTGCTCTGTCACCCAAGCTGGAGTGCAGTGGTGCAAGCATGGTTCACTGAAGGCTTGAACTCCTGGGCTCAATTGATCCTCCCATCTCAGTCTTCTGAGTAGCTGGCACTACAGGCATGTGCCATCATGTCTAGCTAATTTTGTTATTTTTTTTTTTTTTGTAGAGGTGGGGTTTTGCCATGTTGCCCAGGCTGCTCTCTCAACACCTGGGCTCAAGTGATCCATCCACCTGGGGCTCCCAAAGTGCTGGGATTACAGGCGTGAACCACCGTGGCTGGCCAATTAAATATTATTTTTGAATGAACATATGAATATGTCTAAAATATGAAAACTAAGGTAAATCAATAGCTGAGGGTGCCACTTAAAATGGAACTCTCCATAAGAGTCTATATCCCATTATCACGAGGTTAGGAGTTTCATGCTTTACCTACTGAGCTAGCTACCTCAAATCAATATGTTCTTAGGTATTTTTTGGGGTGAAAAACAATTCATTTCCCAAAGATGATCTCTCCGGAGCTATTGTTTCTTCATTCTCAAAACAAATAGATAACAAAAAATCACAACTTAATACAAACTAATTAAGCAGTAGGTCTTAATAAGTCTCAAAGCAGAAAGATAAAGGACAATTTAGTAAAATGTGGAAAGTAGAAGAAAGGTAATTATGTAGTTATGTAGTAAGTCTAGGCTAGAATTAAAATAGGTAACCTGGAATCTTTCCTCTGTATTTCTCTCCCACTTCCTCAGGACCTGAATAATCTCAATCAACTGTGTAGCCTGGTGAAATCCTGCAGATACATTCTCTGTTCTCTCTTTCAAACTGGCTAGGCAGACTTGGCTAAAAGAATTACCTGCCACTTAACAGCTTGACTGGTCTCTTTGGGGAAGGAATGATAAACTTCAGCTGCCCAGCTTTTAGGGCAACACGAGCCTCCAGGCCTGACTCGTGGAAGAAGTTGGTGTTCATCTGGACCCCACTCCTAGCGAAGTCTGGAATGATGATGCCCATATTTGTCACAAACTCCACAGACACGGAGGGTTTTGCCAACAGTTCGGCCTGCATCTGTAAGTCAGAAAACAACCTATTCAGATTCATTAAATACTTCAGTCCCCTGTCAGTCAGATCAACCACCTTTCTCACCTCCGGGCAAACACTTCCTGGATAACTCACACCTTTGGAAACATTACTGGGACTTGTTTGGAAGAAGGAAAGCAAGTTCTCATTTCTCTAGAGTTGGACTACACTACCCAGAACTAGAAAGTACCTGAGTTAACATTAGGCAAAATCAGTTTAAAAAGATGATAGGAATACTCATTTATTGAGAGAACTGAGTTCTTGTCTTGTGGCCATACCACTACTGGAGCTGGTGAGGTGGTGCATTCTGGTGGAAGCTTAAAGTTTTTCATAAAAAATAATAAGATGATTACAATGATGATGCATTTTGTCTTGAACTGAAAACACATTTTAAAATGTGTTTTAACAAGAAACCCACCCTGGAAGAAAATAATAACCTGAGAAATCAAAAGGCAAACAGAATCTTACATTGGCTACTTCCAGTTTCACTCCAGCCTTGATTCCAGGAGCGGTGACTCCAGATGAAGATATTTGCAACTGTAATCCAGCTCCAGTGGGGAGTTCAAAGGCATTCTCTATGAAGATGTAGTGAAGAAAAAAGTCGTTCTTTGAGCCCTTCCTGATGACCTCTCCAATCTATAGACCCAACAGGGGAGAGCAAATCAAAGTAAGTCTTTTTAAAGTCAGTTTTGTTAAATGCAACCTTCCATACATTGGAGAGTAATTCCTCTTTATCTAGAAAGGAAGGACTAGCATATTTTGATGAGCTGAATAGTTTGATAAATAAAGATCAAACTGATGTTTTTACCATTTTCAGCGAATCAGGATAGAAGAAAATTCACTAGATAGATATCATGTCATTTTCAACTGGATTCAGAAGGCTCTTAAGAATATTGCTGGGTCTCAGAGCTTTATGGACTTTAAGAATCATATATGCCATGGCTTAATTCTGGTGTTTTTGAGTCTGACTGTAAGTGAAGGTGTACTTGAAATATATTATATTATGATAAAATCATTTTTTAAAATATCAGTTTGCATTGGGTTTTATTTTTTAAATAATATTTCCATAAAATGGCTTGAGACCTGTTTTCTTAAAGTCAACAATTTTTTTATCAAGCCATACGAATACATTTATATATTTCCTTTTATTAATAAATTAATAATAAAAATTATAGCATATTTAGATGGCAAATTATAGTTTGCCAAATACTTTTTTAAATAATCATTGTATCATTTCAATATTAAAAGGACCTTCAGGCCGGGTGCAGTGGCTCATGCCTGTTAGCACTTTGGGAGACCCAGGCTGGCGAATCACTTAAGGTCAGGAGTGCGAAACCAGCCTGGCCTACATGGTGAAACCTTGTCTCTGCTAAAAGTACACAGATTAGCCAGGCATGCTGGCGCGTGTCTGTAGTCCCAGCTACTTGGGAGGGTGAGGCAGGAGAATTGCTTGAACCTGGGAGGCAGAGTTGCAGTGAGCCGAGACTGCACCACTGCACTCCAGCCTGGGAGCAAGACTCCATCTCAAAAAATTAAAAATAAATAAATAAATAAAAGGACCTTCAGTAAAGGTAGAGGAAGGTATACCAAACGTTGTTTTCCAGATGAATAAATTAATGCTCTTAAAAATATAGCTAACATTATGAATAGCTTAATTTCTAAATGTTAACAGCTCCTTGTGATCCAAGAGTCATCTTCAGTGAAATTCAAGGCAAACCTGCATCTTTGAAGAAAGTACAAGCATCTTTTCTGTCTTGTGCAGTTGTGATCATAAGGGCGCCTGGGCGATCTAAAAAAAACAATGTCTGGTCTCATGGCTGACTTACCATCTGAGGGATCCCCTGCAGAGTGCGGGCACCCGTCAGGAGCAGTTTTCCAAGGAGCTGGAGGTCATGGAGCCTGGCAAAGCCAAGCTCTTCTCCCAAGATGCGGAGGTAGGCTCTGGCTTCTGGGACTTCTTTGGATTTCAAATCTTCAATCAGCTTCTTAACAGTGAACATCATTCCATTTACCATGTCCTGAGAGTTTAGTAATAAAATGGCCAGTGAGATGTCAGCAATGTCAAACACCTTTTAGTTCCCAATGTGGGACCTGTCTGCTGCAGCCAGGATGGGCCTAAAAAATGCTTCAGGTGAGGAACAGGGAGACACTGAAGTCCAGGCTAATTTCTCTAAACAGAGATGAAAGTCTTGTCAGGGATAGTGGCACTCTTAAAGCTATTCTTAATTTAAAAATCTGTAGACATAGTAAGATGTGGTCGGGTGAGGGGTGGGGTCCCTGCTCTCCAGTATGCCAGGATCCTCAAGATTAGAAGATCCTCTGTCTCCCACCCATTCCCTGCTTAGCCTTCTCTTCTTTGACCAGTGAAGACTACAAAGTGTTTCTTAAGAAAATGTAGCTGCTATGTACATTTACCAAAAGTTTGAAAAACACTTGATCCTAGACAAGTTCTTCTTAGAGAGAAGAAGAATCTCAGAGATGGATGCCCAGGCATTGGGGAAAAAAAAAATGTGAAATTGACAGACTCAAAGCAGGTCAAAGACCCTTGGCCTCAAGTGGGGGTCAGGAAATTAGAAGATGGAACTGGTACTCAACAGTGAGCTTGGAGGGGTAAATTACAGCCTTGCTCTGCAAACTTGAATGTGCATACAAGTCACATGAGGTCTTGCTAAAATACAGCTTCTGATTCAGTAGATTGTGGGTGAAGCCTGAGAACCTACATTTCTAACCAGACCACACATTGGGTAGCAAAAAGTTCAAGAATAAGCTCCAGATCATACAGCCTATTTTGCTCCTTAAATAGGGGCTCATTACTAGCTTCAAAGTGGAATTTTGGTCTCATTTGCTAGTGCACTGATGGCAGTGAGCGCCAAAGAAAGCAGTTAATAATAATGAAAATATTAATTTAAAACTCGCAATAGTGTCTGCTTATTGAACAATCAATGCCAGCATCAGGCACTGCACTTGGAATTTTAGATGCCTTATTTCATTGTCTTTAAATAACCTTGTGAGGTTTGGACTATTAGTAGTCTGAGATGCAGACAGTAAACAGATACACATAATATCAACCAACTTCCCCAAGTGCACACAATTTCAAGACAGGGAAGTTAGAATTAAATCCATGCCCAGAGTTCATACTTTTTTTTTTTTTTTTTTTTTTTTTTTTTAAGACAGAGTCTCACACTGTCGCCTGGGCTGGAGTGTAACAGTGTAATCTCGGCTCACTGCAACCTCTACCTCCTGGGTTCAAGCAATTCTCCTGCCTCAGCCTCCCGAGTAACTGGGATTACAGGCGCCCACTACCACGCCCGGCTAGTTTTTTGTATTTTTAGTAGAGATGGGGTTTTACTATGTTGGCCAGGCTGGTCTCAAATTCCTGATCCCATGATCCACCCACCTCAGCCTCCCAAAGTGCTGGGATTACAGGTGTGAGCCACCACGCCCAGCCCAGAGTTCATACTCTTAATTGTTACCCTAGAGTACTTCACAGGATAGAAGTCTTTTTTCTGGGCACACTGAATTTCAGGAGACCTTTAACTGCTGAAGATACTGGCCCTTATCCCAGCAGGTCTGGTTGATAAAAACCATAGTTATCACTTCAGTTAGATAATATTTTGATGACTTCCTTGCTTAGAAAAGAATTGTTTTTGCATTGAGACCCAAAGCTTTCCTTAAGAAGATACTTGACAAATACACACCTGCTCACGTTTATCCTCTTTGGTATAGCCAAAGTGGTCCACTAAGACCTTAGAGACACCGTCAGGAACTTGACCATTAACCCAGTACAAAGCTTTGTTGACACTGTCTGGGAAAAATCCTTGCTTCCCAAAAAGAGCTTCCAATGTTGGCTCAAAGCCTTTTCCTTCCAAGCCAATCTGAGAAAGAAAATCAGACAAGAAAATAGCATCAGCTTTCTTTGTTGTATGCCAGCCTAGTTGTTCCCCCTCTTGATGTCCATTTGTCTAAACAAGTATTTGAATACCACAGGCCAGGAGCTGACCTTAGCACTTCACAGGAGCTGCTTTATTAAAATCTCACTAGAATCTTGACCTTATTACTTGCTTTTTTCTAGAAGAGGCAGCTAAGGTTCAGAGAGGACAAGCAATTCAACCAAGGGTTCAGAGTTGGGAGTGAATTTGAGATTTGAAGCAGATCTGACTAGGCAGCACGTATGCTTCCTTGGCTTTGGGACTTAAAGATGAGACTTCTGCATTTCAATTTTTTTTTTTAATTTTTATACGGAGTCTCGCTCTGTCGCCCAGGCTGGAGTGCAGTGGTGCCATCTCTGCTCACTGCAAGCTCTGCCTTCCGGGTTCACGCCGTTCTCCTGCCTCAGCCTCCCGAGTAGCTGGGACTACAGGTGCCCACCACCACGCCCGGCTAATTTTTTTTGTATGTTTTTAGTAGAGACAGGTTTCACTGTGTTAGCCAGGATGGTCTCGATCTCCTGACCTCGTGATCTACCCGCCTTGGCCTCCCAAAGTGCTGGGATTACAGGAATGAGCCACCTCACCCAGCCTGCATTTCTATTAATGTTAAGAAGTCATGCTTCAGGTGACCCCCAGCGGGGAGAGAGGAAGGCAGGGAAGGAGAGAAAGAAGAAAGCCTCAGAGTCATGGTAGGAAGTGCCTGGTGGTTCTTGTTTTCATCTGGCTAGCTTCTGGCTCCCAGGGACCCTCTGTTTATGATGCTATACAAAATGAACTAGAGAACCTCGAACTCTTCACACTTACCTCGAAGAGGTCAGCTGAAGCAAATCCAAAGGCAGTAAGGGTCGTTTTCAGCATGGTTTCTTTAGGAAGGTAGTTATTTGGATCAAATATAAGATTCCCTTCAATTTTGGCTGAGGTTGGGTCAAGTGATGGAAGAGAAACAGATTTGGAGAGTTGATAGTTCCGAGAGAATTTTCTGAAGTCCATGACAGTTGGAAGTTGAGATTCTTTCAGAGCTTCTTTCACTAACTTTTTCAGACTAGATAAGAAGAAGTATAGTTTGAGCTGACACACCATGTTATTATCCTTTGACTCTTGCAGCCCAAGTAAATATGGATTTCCAATCACTACCAAAATGTCTGGATTTCATTTACCCTAAGGCTTTGGGTCTAGGTCTGCTACACATTTGCACAAGTGTTTGTGTCAGAAGCAAGGGCAGACAGTGGCTATGCCAAAACCTAGCATTGGAATTCCAGCTTAGGGCCCTCAGTGGTACATGGGGAAAAATTGCTCTTACTTACTCTTGGATATCCAATTCTTCGGAGTTCAAGATGTTGGCAATATGGGAAGCCACAAAGTTCTTCACTTGTTCATTCTGTTCCCATGGTAGAAGTTGGACAATTTTGTTAATATCTGCCTGTGAAGGACTCCTCATCAGCATGAGATAGGCAGCCAGTCGCTTATCTCCTGGAGAAGCATCATCAAGGAAAGTCTGAAGAAGCACCTCCTGGTCCTGCAGTCAAAAGAGGAGATGGTTATCACTGTCCTGTGGTCAGAACACAGAACGTGCCTGGCAAACACTGGCATTGTCTGCTAGCTCTTTCTTAAGCACAGGTCTAATTTCTCTGTAATCACTCTTCAAATGCTGGTATTGAATCTTCTTGCCAGTGTTTCCTAGAGCACTATCAAGTAAGGGTTCCCAGAAGATGCCTGTGGAATGCCTGTTGAATTCAATTCCATTAAAACACATAAATCATGGCCAAGTTATGATTTGTTTCACTAAGTGAAAATAAAGTTGTTTTAACCTAAGTTATTTTAATGTGAGGGTAAAGATGAGAAGGGGTAGTAAGAGTTTGGGGCTAATAAATAAGGTAGTTTCCAAAGCTCTGGAGCCATTGCCACCTAAGAGGGGGCCAAGTTGACTATCCTAGCCTAAGGTTATTGAGGGAAAATTAAGCATGTTTTTCCATGATGAGAGGGATGGTCAATCTGGTAGGTGGATAGTAGGTAGCAAAAACATCTCACATTCTGCATGTTGACATAGCAGCAAGGTCAGGTGTTTCTCTCATGTCACATACTGCTAGGCAGTCAAGTCAATAGGCTTGCTGAAATTTGCAATTAGAAAACAGTAGAGGCCAGGTGCAGTGGCTCACGCCTGTAATCCCAGCACTTTGGGAGGCTGAGGCGGGTGGATCACCTGAGGTCAGGAGTTCAAGGCCAGCCTGGTCAACATGGCAAAACCCCGTCTCTACTAAAAAAATACAAAAATTAGCTGGGTGTGGTGGCGTGTGCCTGTAATCCCAGTTACTCAGGAGGCTGAGGCAGGGAGAATTGCTTGAACCCAGGAAGCGGAAGTTGCAATGAGCCGAGATCGTGCCACTGCACTCCACCCTTGTAAATAGAGTGAGACTCCATCTCAAAAGATGGAAGGAAGGAAGGAAGGGAGGGAGGGAACAGCAGAATAAAGTCAGTAGATGAAATTTAGAGTCTCATTTCCCCAGTACCTTCCAAATCCTTGTTAATGAACTTTCACTTTCAGACCTCTTCTTGTAGACTTTACCTCGTCTTTAGGCTCCATTTTCCGCAGGGCCTGGATGGCAGCTTTCTGAATCATCAGTGATGGCTTTGTACTTTGGACACATTTCAGGATTGAAGACTTGAGTTCTGGAGTTAACTGCTCCATGGTGTGGCCCATATTTCCAATGACCTGCATTGAAGAAAAGAAACAAGAACCCATCAGGGTGCAGGAGAGGGAAGTAAAAGGTATCCAGGAAAAGCGCTTCTGAAAAGATCTATGTCGTGTAAAAGACTGAGATTACCCGCAGAATCAAATAGGTGTAATCTTCATCCCCAGTGCAGTCATCTTGAATCTGTTCCATCAGGTAATTAGCAATGTCTAGCAGCTCCTGGGTCCCTGTAGGGTTTGTCTTATGATAGCTACAGAATAAGAGAAGAGAGTCAAGACTCAGTAACCCCAGTTAGGTTTGTCTTAAAATCCAAACTTGTGAATGAGAAAAAATAATTATAAAATTCATGTGGAATCTAAAAAGAGCCTGAGTAGCTGAAGCAATCTTAAGCAAAAAGAACAAAGCTGGAGGCATCACATTACCTGACTTCAAATTATGCTACAAGGCTATAGTAATCTAAACAGCATGATACTGGCATAAAAATAGACACATAGATCAATGGAACAGAATAGTGAACCCAGAAATAAAGCCACATACTTACAGTCAATGGATCTTTGACAAAATTGACAAAAACATACACTAGAGAAAGGACACCCTTTTCAATAAGTGGTGCTGGGAAAGTTGGATTGCTGTATGCAGACGAATAAAACTGGACTACTATCTGTCACCATATACAAAAATCAACTCAAGATAGATCAAAGACTTAAATGTAAGACCTGAAACTATAAAAATACAAGAAGAAAACCTAGGGAAAACTTCTCTGGACATTGACCTAGACAAAGAATTTGATGACTAAGACCTCAAAGGCAAAGACAACAAAAACAAAAATAGACAAATAGAACTTAATTAAAGTAAAAAGCTTCTGCACAGTAAAACAAATAACAGGGTGAGCAGCCTGCAGAATGGGAGAAAATATTTGCAAACTATTCATCCAGTGGGGTACTAATATCCAGAATGTACAAGGAATTCAAACAACTCAACAAAAAATCCCCCAAATAATCCCATTAAAAAGTAGACAAAGGACATGAATAGACATTTTTTCAAAAGAAGACACACAAATGGCAATAGGCATATGAAAAAATGCATAACATTACTAATCATTAGAGAAAAGTAAATTAAAAACACAATGAGATAACATCTTACAACAGTCAGGAGGGCCATTATTCAAAAGACAAAAAATAACAGATGTTGGTGAGGATACAGAGAAAAGGAAACAGCTAACCACTGTTGATGGGATTGTAAATAAGTACAACCTCTATGGAAAACAATACAGAGATTTCTCAAAGAACTAAAAGTAGAACTACCAATGAATCCAACAATCCCACTACTGGGAGCATACCCAAAGGAAAAGAAATCATTCTATCCAAAGGATACCTGCACCCATATGTTTATTGCAGCACTATTCACAATAGCAAAGGCATGGAATCAACCTAAGTGTCCGTCAATGGACGATTGGATTAAAAATGTGGAATGTATAGGCAGTAAAGTACTATTCAGCCATAAAAAGAATAAAATCATGTCATTTGCAGTAACATGGATGGAACAGAAGGTCATTGTCTTTTTTTTTTTTATTATTATACTTTAAGTTCTAGGATACATGTGGATAACATGCAGGTTTGTTACATATGTATACCTGTGCCATGTTGGTGTGCTGCACCCATCAACTCGTCAGCACCCATCAACTCGTCATTTACATCAGGTATAACTCCCAAAGCAATCCCTCCCCCCTCCCCCCTCCCCGTGATAGGCCCCGGTGTGTGATGTTCCCCTTCCTGAGTCCAAGTGATCTCATTGTTCAGTTCCCACCTATGAGTGAGAACATGCAGTGTTTGGTTTTCTGTTCTTGCGATAGTTTGCTGAGAATGATGGTTTCCAGGGGCATCCATGTCCCTACAAAGGACACAACTCATCCTTTTTTATGGCTGCATAGTATTCCATGGTGTATATGTGCCACATTTTCTTAATCCAGTCTGTCACTGATGGACATTTGGGTTGATTCCAAGTCTTTGCTATTGTGAATAGTGCTGCAATAAACATACATGTGCATGTGTCTTTATAGCAGCATGATTTATAATCCTTTGGGTATATACCCAGTAATGGGATGGCTGGGTCATATGGTACTTCTAGTTCTAGATCCTTGAGGAATCGCCATACTGTTTTCCATAATGGTTGAACTAGTTTACAATCCCACCAACAGTGTAAAAGTGTTCCTATTTCTCCACATCCTCTCCAGCATCTGTTGTTTCCTGACTTTTTAATGATTGCCATTCTAACTGGTGTGAGATGGTATCTCATTGTGGTTTTGGTCATTGTCTTAAGTAAAACAGGACAGTCACAGACAAATATTGCATGTTGTCACTTTATAAGTGGGAGCTAAATAATGTGCAACAAGGACATAGAGTGTGGAATGATAAGACAATTGAGACTCAGGTGTGGAAGTGGAGGGAGATGGATGGTGAGAAATTACCTAGTGGGTACACTATATGTTATCTGGGTGATGGATATCCTGAAAGCCCTGACTTAACTACTGCATAATCTATTCATGTAACGAAATTACACTTGTTCCACATAAATTTATATAAAAATGTAAAAAAGAAAAAGCAAAAAAATTTCATCAAAAGAAAAAACTGCCAGACTGAGCAACATGGTGAAATCCTGTATCTACAAAAAATACAAAAATTAGCCAGGGCATGGTAGCATGCACCTGTGGTCCTAGCTACTCAGGAGGCTGAGGTAGGAGGATCACTTGAGCCCAGGAATTTGAGGTAAGCCATGACTGCACCACTGCACTCCAGCCTGGGTGATACAGTGAAACCATCTCAAAAAAAATATAAGAGGAAAAAACTGCTAACTAATATTGAACTGAAGTTAATAATATGCGTGCTGAAGTACTTAGGGGAAAGTGTGTTAATGTTTGTAATTTACTTTGAAATGCTTCAGAAAATGAGATGAATTAATGGATGGATGTATATGTGATAAAGCAAATATAATAACACTTAAATGGTAGGAGATAGCTGGTTTTCCAGGGGTTTTCCCTCTGAAATTCTGTCAATTTTGCTATGTTCAAAAACTTTTATAATATAATGTAGAGAAAATATTTTTAAAAATTCAATTTGTGTTTGCTGATTTCTTATTTCAAGTCATTACTCCAAAAATGATCAAGAATAAACACAAGAGTAAGGAGCAGAGTTTGAAGGTGGAAGGAGACGCACAGAAGTGCAAGATGTTCCTCTGCTCCTAGGAGGATAAATACAATGTGGACACTCACTTGTTGACCGCGTGGCTCAGCGCATACAAGGTGGCTCGGCTGCGCTGCTCTCTTGCCATGTTGAAGATCTCTCGCAGCTGCTGTGCTGAGGGCTCGGGGATCAGGGCCACCAGGTAGGTGACCACATCTATCAGAAGGGGGTTGGCATGCACACGTTTCAGCCACTGGAGGATGTGAGTGGAGCACTGGGGCTGTCCACACTGAACCAAGGCTTGCAAAGTGATGGGGCTGAGAAGAAAGATGTGGATAAAGTTATACAGACCACCTTCAGGGCCCATAAAATATTGCTTATGGTGTGTCCTCTGCCAGGAGAGCCCTTAATCACCTCATTCACTATTCAAATCTAACCATCTTTCAAAACCCAACTTGGAGCTCAGAGCCATGATGCTTTCCTTAGGAATATTACCCACAGGAGAAGCCCCATCGAGGAAAGTCCCAAGAGGGGACTGTGGATCTGTAGCGACAAGAAGACTGTTATCACAGCCCTTTGGCCAGCACACAGAATATGCCTGGTCAACATTAGCTGGGTCTCATTCCTGGCCTCAGTCCCTTCTCTCACCTTCATAGCGCTTAAAGCCAGTGCCTTGAAGGGTAGAGAAATCATATAATATTTTTTGTCTGAGTTCTCTCTCTGCCAGCCTATAAGCTTCTGGAGAGCACCTGCGATAGAACTAGGAATTAAAAGATACCCATCAAAATGTGGGAACTATTCTCCTCCTATTTTAACACACAAATACATAGCTGCCTTGAACACTGTGTGCGTGTGTGTGTGTTTCATGGAACTCTTAGCACATCAGCTGATAGTTCTCTATCCAGCAATCATGAACTGATTGACTAATTGATTAACTGGATTGATATCCAAATGGTCCCTGAGATTCTCCATTTGGCCAAGGTTTGAAATTTCAGTCAGTTACCATCAGTTTTATAAAAAGTTGAGCTGTAACCATTAAATACCTGGACACCTCGATCAGCTGTGGCAAGAGAGACGTGACTGCCTCATCACTGAGGCCTCTCAGCTCAGTAACCAGCTTATGGAAGAGATTAGCTCTCTGGATATTTTGCTCAGAGATGGTTAGTTTTTTCAATTCCTGCAGAGTCTTCAAAACAGCTTCGGCCTGCTTTGGAGGTGATGTGGATTTGGTGCTCTCAAATGCGAGACCCACCTTCTTAGTACCTGGAAGATGGAAAGTGTCAAAGGAACTCTAGCTTACTTCTTCATCTCAACCATATCTTTGTCTACTGGAAGCTGGAAATTGTGGAGTATCAGCACAGGGGAAAAGGGAAGAAAACGATCATGTATTCAATGACTGCTAGATCTGGCTCTGCCATAGGTGATTGACTTAATTTTTTTCACTGACTCATCATCCTATCCCTGTGGGTTGGCATTATTGTTCAATTTAAAGATAAATTCAGGCCTGCTTCAGAGACCCACAGAGTTTTTGGGCAATGTAAACTGCTCATCCCTGGATCTCAGCTCTGAGTCCTAGAGATGAGACAGAGATGAGACCCAGAGATGAGGAACTGCGACCCAGAAATGAGCAACTTACTTTTGAAGAGCTCTTAGGGTCTAAGAGGTAGAGCTGAAGTGGAATTCAGACTTGTCTGAGTCTATCATCAGGTTACCCTTAACTTGAAATATTGGTGAGGAGGTGCTGCTATTGACATGGTTACAGCTGGGACCAGGCACATTGATGCTCATCACCATTTCTTCTAATTGGGTCTAGCAGCAGCTTGTGGGGAGGGGAGACACTTTTGTATCCTCTCCACCACCTACTATGACCTATGCCAGGAAGAGAGGTAAAAGTCCTCATGGAAGTGTGGTGTAATGAGAAGAGTCCTGGCTTAGATTACAACCTGGGCACTTATTTGCCCCCTCTAATATTCTACGGCCTTGTCTACATCAAACTCTAAGCCTCTCTGTGTCACTTTCCCCTCTGTAGAATAGGTATAAAATCACCTCTCCACCACCTGACATCACCGGTTGCTGTGAACAAAAAGGACAATGAGGTAATGTACAAGAAGAAATTTGGACAGATATAAATACAATACAATGCTGGGTAAGGGTTGGACTCAAGATTGCTAGAGTTCCTTCTACCTCTAAAGACTGACTCCTGAGGTTACTATCTGGGCCGGACTCTGAAGGTTCTCTCCCACTTGGTCCACCTCATCTGGGACAGCTCTGGGTCTTATCACAGGATAGGTGGTATCAGTGCTACCAAATATGTCATGTTAAACTTAGGATTCCAGTTTTCTATTTACAAATGCCTAGGTAGCTTTGGGAACTTCTTTTTCTTTATGCCATTGCAACTTGACATCCTGAGATGAGTTTGCTTTCTCATAGAGGTAGCCAGAACATCAGTGTCCATATCACTTGTTAGTCAGCAGACATTTAACAGGGCCCAGCAAGTGGCTAAGCCATGATTGGCACATCTTAGGTAGATTTTCCAGCAACTGTGTGGACAGAAAGTCTTACCTTCACCAAAGAAGCGGCTGTTGATCTTTGGTGTGTCTTCAAGTTTCAAAGTCTGTGTCACTTGTACTCCCATCCCATACATATTCCTGGTAACCAAGGAAGCACATCATGTCATGGATGGTCAGAACATACTATTCTTTCCATGTTGAAGGTTTCCCCTGTCTCTGCATCTACCCAAGTCCTGCCCATCTTTCAAAGCATGGGTAAATCCAGCCATTGTTGACCCTGAATGAATAACATCCACCTCTTCTTGGTCACGCTAGTCATCCTCCCATCAAAAGGACATGCGTGCCTTATACTCTCCACTAGTCCGGAGTGGCCAGACATAGGAACTAGTGCAATGTCTCGAAATTCTTTCGTATCTTCCACAGCACAGAACCAAGAATATGGCAGTTACTCAATAAATATTCACTGTCAGTTTTCAAAGTGGATTTGGATATACAAGTTTCCAGTCAATATCCCAAATCTTCCATGAAACCTTTTCTAACCAGGGTACCCTGCCGTGATCCCCAGGTTTTCTGGATCTACACCCCTTAAAGACTGGGTCTTAGATATCTTTTGTTGGTCTTGGGTTGTTTTGCATGCCTAGGACTTTTCTGCCAAATGGCCTGTTAGCTTAAAAAGGGGGACAGGGAGGGGTTGCATTTTATCCTTCTCCATACCTCCCTCCCAGGCACAGGTTTGCCTGGAACAGAGCACTTGAGAAGTGTTCAGTTCACACTGACCCATTAAATGACCAATCAGTAGTGCATCAGGTGACCTACTTGTAGGAGAAAGGCAGGAACAGGTGCTGCTCCTTGCAGATGGCTTCTGCCACATGCTTCCTCTTGGCGTCCAGGGTGTACTGACAGGACTGGCTACTGCTGATCAGAGTTGACAAGGGGTGGGTCTGTGAATGAGATTGGAGACAAGCATTTTGATCGGTCCCTGTGTCTTCTGTCAAAAGCATTTACCTTCAAGGTAGAAGGGAGGAGGGGTCCTGTACCACTAGATAAACTCAGAGAAAGAAGATAGCTGGGTACTTGACATTTAGACCAGGGGGTGCAACATGTCGGCATCCCCAAAGCTGAGTCAAGCTATAGACTCCTCTTTTTCCACCCCCACTGGACAAAGTCTAAACTTTGTATCCTCCACATGCCCATCCTACCACATGGCCCCTCACACACCTGCTCAGTCAGTTTTCTTTGCCCAAAAGCCCATTCTTACATGTCTGTTTCATTTACACATTCTTTGCATTTTTCGGATTCTTGCTCTATATCTTCCATGAAACGTTGCCCACTGAGCTACATGAATAATACTTTCTCCTTCCTGGTCAGGCCCAGGATTTCTTGTCTGCACTGTTCAGCGTATCACCTTATTCAGTATACAATGTATGCTGTATTGACCTGGCACCTGCATTAGACTGGAAGCATCCTGAGGGGAAGGTCCATGGTTCATCTGCCACTGTCCCTTCCTTGGTGCTGCCCAGAGTGGGGTTGAGCACACAGCAGATCCTCAGAAAAGACCCCTAAGCCAGTGCATTATCCTCTTCTGACTGTGGCACTCATGGTCATCAGACTCCCTGTTTTCAATCCCAAGGACAATGACCAGGAACAGGGCCCGGCATGACAGTGATTGCTCAAGTTCTTCATGTTCACTGAGACAGCCTGGGGCTCATATCAGGGAAGATGTTGCAGGGGTCAGGCAGGCTCAGGTAATATGGTGCTCCATGGCCTCACTTAACAGAGAGGAGAGTGTGCTCCAGGCCGGAGGCAGAGGGGTCGTGTTTGGTCAGGGTGGTACTGGGGGTGGGAGGACAAGAAGCTGGAGCATTCTTAAGTCACTGCACTTCATGGGATGAAGGAGAGGGGGAGAACACAGGTCTTGGGACTTCTTCAAAGTCCAGAGGCTTGGAGCTGGCACAAGGAGTCCTTGTGCAGGAAGGAACAGTAGGTGGTTTTGCTGCCCTACATCCATCCCTAGAGCCTTCTCAGAGATGAGCAGTCATTACTCTCAAGTGATGAGAGTAGAGGCGGTTTAGTGCCAGTGACAGAAGGACAGGAGGAAAGACAGAGCTCTGGGCTGGGAGGGAGGAGCCTGACTCAAGTCTTGGCTCAACTGATCCCAGGCCATGAAGCCTGGGCAGACCTTCCCATGCCTGCTCAGGGTCCTATCTGTAGTCTGTATAAAAATCAGGCTGGGCAGGCTGTCCTCAAAGGTGCCCACTAGCTTGAAAATTTTGGAATGTTATTAATAAGAGGATGCTCCTTGGTGTGCATGACAGTGCTGACATGGGACTTACCATGCCTTTGATGAGAGCAAGTGGGCTGACGCCTGTACGGATGGGCTTGAAGTGATCACACTGCCCCAGGTCTCTTTCAGTGGATATTTCTGTTGCCACATTGCCCTTCCTTGTCTTGACGGTAAAGTGAGTGGAGCAGTTTCCATACACGGTATCCTATGGGGGCAGAAGATGCAACCACATATATTCAACATGGGAAACATCCTTGGGTACTTGGGAGGGACGGGGTGGGGATTGTGAAAGAAAAGGCAGAAGGAATCTAGCTTTGGGAGGGACTTTCTTTTTCCTCCTATGCAGAGTGTAGTCTTGCTAGTGCCTGGCCAGCCCAAGTTGGGAGACAGAAAACCAGTTAAGGGTGGGTCTGCAGAAAGGCTCTGCAGGATGCATTGCTGTCTTCTCCCAGTATGGTGTCATAGAGAAATTAGAGCAAGATAAGGGCACAAAAGTGCTTATGGGACTGAAGTGAAATGAATTCTGTCTCACATTGAAACCTGAAATTCGTAAAAGAGACTGGCAACAGATCCCTTTAGTTTTGGTGTTTAAAACACAGGATTGACCGTGTTATACCATAACCCATCAAACACAGGTGAACAGCATTAAACAAAAGTGGAGGTGGAGTGGCCAGGACGCCTCAATAACTGTTTTAAAATTAGACCCAAACTGATCAGCCTGCTTGGAATGATCTGTGAGCGAGCCCAAGGGACAGGAGGAATCTCAGGCACCAGTATGTCACGCCAGTCCATGGCTTCCTGTGTAACTAGCCACGGAGCTGACTTAACAATCTGCTTTGTATATGGTAGGACTGGCCTTTAACACATGAAGATGAGTTTCAAGGGCCACTGCTATCAGCTTTCTAAATCCTCACCAGAAACAACACTTGCTTGGTTTCTTCTGTCTCTGGGGGAACCAGGAGGGCAGAAATGATGCCCCTCTTGATGTTCAGGATGTGTGTAGGTTCATCTTTCTCCGGGTAAAGGAAAACTTGCTTCCCTTCTGGAATGACCAACTTGAGCTCATACCTGTCCCAGAGAAAGGATGGTCATGGGAATGTCCTTCTCCATTACAACTTGCTGGAAGTAAGCTGGGTGGCACTGAAGTTGCTTTTCTCATAGTTTTTTAACCAATTGTTCTTCTGACATCATTTCTTTGTAAATATAGAATACAGCTACACATAGACATACATTTTCAAAAAAGCATGCACGTATACATATATTTTGGTGATTCTTTCTTTTTGTTTTTTGGAAATGGAGTCTCACTCTGTTACTTGGGCTAGAGTGCAATGGCATAACCTCAGCTCACTGCAACCTCCACGTCCTGGGATCAAGTGATTCTCCTGACTCAGCCTCTGGAGTAGCTAGGACTACAGGCATTTGCCATCACACCCAGCTAATTTTTGTATTTTTAGTAGACACAGGTTTCACCCTGTTGGCCAGGCTGGTCTTGAACTCCTGACCTCAGGTGATCTGCCTGCCTCGGCCTCCCAAAGTCCTGGGACTACAGGCATGAGCCACCAGGTCCAGCCATGTTTTAACGTTTTTTGCTCGGCTCATCCAGCCTTGCTCTGTTCTCCACCCGTATCAGTCTCTTTGCCCATCCTCCCCATACGGACACCTGAGTGGTTGTTCCATTTGTTTCTGTGCTCTCACACAATCCTCTGTAAACATGGGTGAGTGCAAACAGAGTCATACAAAGATTTTGTCATTGTTTGTTTTATACAAGTGACATTGTATTGTGCATACTTTTATCTTGTTTTTCTCACTTAATTATACTTCACAAAAACCCTTCTGAGTCACTTGGTATAGCTCTAACAGATTTTTTAAAAGCTGCATGCAGAACATTCCATTCCATGGCTATATAGAATTTATTCACACATTGCCCCATTTGATGGCATTTGCCGTCTCTCTTTCTGGATTTTTTTTAAACCACGCAAACAATATCAAAACAAACATCCTTATGCCTATCTCCACACATTACTGCTTTTATTTTCATGGGCTAGAGTCCCAGAGACTAAAATATCTGTGTCAAAGGGTATTAAGTATTCTAAATTAGAGTAGATATTGCCCGATGGCTCTAATTTCCACCAGCAGCTCAGGACAGCACACTTTTCCTCACTGGCCTGCCAGCAACAGGTGCTATTGCTGTTTTCCAGTTTTGCAGTCTGATGGGTATAAGTGGATAAATATCTTGTTGTTACATTAATTTGTATTTCTTGACTACCAGCTTCTTTCCATACACTTGTTGGACAGTCACTCTTTTGTATGGTGTCAGACCATGGCTGAAGCCCATGCTCACTTTCGTCTCAGAGATTTCCCATTGGGTACTCTCTGAGTTTCCAAGGACCTGACTGCAGCCACTCTGGTTACATCAGGAGGAAAAGGTGACAGACTCACCTCCCACAGTCTACACCCTGTCAGAAAGTTCCCAACACGAAGAAACAATAAATGTTTGAGATGATGGGTATGCTAATTGCTCAGACCTGATCACCATACATTACATGTATCAAAACATCAATATATTCTCAATAAATATGTACAATTATTATATGTCAAATTTTTTTAAAAAGACAGTTAAAGTCATGAAAATGCAAACCTGGAAAGCCCTCCTTGTCAAGAACAGGAGTCTCTTCTGTATTTGGAGAAGACCAAGGACCAAAAAAAAACCACTCCTTCCTCCTGCCACCATACCTCTCTCCCTCATAGACAGTTAAGTCTTGGAGAAAATAAAGCAGAGGAAGGAAAGAAGCTCACAGCCTATTTTGGCGAGAAAGGACTGGCATCTGAATGTAACGTTTCGTAAAACTGAAAAATGGGCAAGGATGGTGATATGGTTTGGCTCTGGGTCCCCACCAAAATTTCATCTTGTAGCACTCATAACTCCCACGTGTGCGGGAGGTGATTGAATCACGGGGCAGGTCTTTCCCGTGCTGCTCTCGTGATTGCCAATGGGTCTCAGGAGATGTGATGGTTTTAAAAACAGGAGTTTCTCCGCACAAACTCTCTTTGCCAGCCGTCATCTACGTAAGATGTGACTTGCTCTCCCTCACCTTCCACCGTGATTGTGAGACCTCCCCAGCCACATGGAACGGTGAGTCCAACAAACCTTTCTTTTGTAAATTGCCCAGTCTCAGGTTTGTCTTTATCAGCAGCATGGAAACAGACTAATACAGACGGAGTTTTCTGATGCTACCAAGTTAACAACTCTATCCTGCCTGTATTCACACACACCTAAGACCCTACAAACTGTGACTGAGGATGAGGCAGGGGTGATGTTGAAAATATTTACAATGGGTGCAACACGGGCCCTGATTAGTCAGCAGAGATACAGCTGTAGTGGCTGATCCGTGTGCAGTGGCTAAATGCCAGCCTAGGAGGGGGAGCCACTGAAGCCTTGGTGCTCCTCTGCCCTGCGCTGAACAGACCCTGCCCCGCCATATGCCCGCCACAGCAGCCAGTGCCTCTGGGACCCCGCACCGAAGACCACCAAGCACTGGTCTTATTTAGTTCTTTAAATAAGAATTCACTTGTTTAAACACAGCATCTCAGTTTTATAATCTCAAGAAGTTTAAAGCATCAGATTTTTAGAAACATATTAAAATGATAATTAAAGGAACCTATCTAGGGAAGGGTAAATAATGCTTGTCTCTTTTTGATGATTGTGAAAACACAGCAATTCCCTGACCCACAATGAATATGGAATACAAATACTTAGATTCACATCTGCGCCTGGTGTAAACACACAAGTTCATACCTCAGCGGACACACACATATGTGTGTGCTCATATACGACACACCTTACCTGGACATGGCTGCAGCAAACTCCTCGGAGTTCTTGGTTTTCTTCAGCAAGGCTCTGCCCTCAGGGTTGAAGCCATACACCTCTTTCAGGGTGCACTGGCTGGTCTTCAGGATGAAGCTGCAGAGCTGGGGAACCTCCAGCTCAACCTGAGAATACAGGGTAGCATAGCATTGAGGTTGTCTATCAAGAATGAGAGGCGGCCCCTGAAGCCCAGGGTTTAGTCTCTAATCAGAGCACCAAAGGGAATTCTGCTGGGAACACCACTGCCTGCTCCGCAACACCACGTGCCTTATCAACATGCCTCCTGGGTGCTCGGTGCACCAACCTAGACTTAGTCGTATTGCTGGCCCTTTCCCCCTCCCGGGGTAACACGTTTCTTAAGTTTGCTTCTGTGCACAGGAAAGAGGATGTCCTTTCATTGGTTCTAAAGTTACTCACTTCAATTATAAAGAGCTGTGGTTAAATAGAAGCGCCGTAGACGAGGAGTGAGAGTGAAGGAGAAAAACAGAAAGCAGGAAGAGGGTCATCCTCAGTTTCCACAGCAAATGTCCCCTTAATGTCACCCAAAAAACTGGTTTATATCTATTAGGGCCTATTTAGAGCTTCTCGTATAGCTGGCGTTTCAGCGGATCCCTACTTATTATCCAGCACTATTCAAATAACTTTAAAGAAATGTTGTACATGTGTGCTGTTCAATAGGGGAGCCAGTAGCCAGGGTGCCTGTTGAGCAGTTGAAATGCAGCTAATGTGACAACGAATATGAATTTTTAATTTTATTCCATTTAAATAGTCCAATGTGGCTCATGTCTACCATATTGGACAGCACAGACAAGAGCTACAGCACTCTCTAAAAAAGTTGACTGCTCAGCTTGACTTCTCTTCCCCACCCAAACCCCAACAGCAGCCTATAGATCTGCTCCAGATGTACGTGACATGAGTACAACCAGTCTCAATAATAAGCAAAGTTTTATTTTAGAACAAACTGTATGTTTATATTTTTTTCTTTCTATTCGTTTTTCAGCAACAGATTCTGTTGGACTTAGACTATAAAAACTGCATTTCACAGTGCGATTCTGAGATGCCTGCCTCCCTTAGCTCACCTGCTGGGCTTCTCTCACGCTGAAATCTACAGACCCATACTGCTGCTAATCTAGATCACGTACTCCTGTTGCATCTGGGAAGTTAACGGGAAAATACATGTGGCTTGCGAAATTTGGCGGGGGCAGACATCATCTCAGCAATGTGGCTGACTTACAAACAGAGGCAAAGTCCCAATGCTTTGATCAGATTACAACAGTTCTGGGATGTTCTGCGTTTGCTCAGTACACAACCTCCGGGAAGGTCGCGTGTTGGGCACCCGCTGGAACAGGGCTGGGGGAAAGCTGTGGGCTCTGGGTCCCTCCCGCCTGCATCCTCCATACCTTGCAGTTGATCCTGGTGGCGCTTCTTGAATCAGCAGTCCCAGGGACTCCACTGGAACTCTCAGCCTCATAGTTGTATGTGTACTTCCGGAGGTGCTTGAATCGGGTCGTATCTCCTAACGTGGGGAGAAATACGTCAGCCACATGGGAGAAATAGCTCTCCCAAGGACAGCCAGTTCTGGGCAGAGAGGGGCAGTGGCATAGATAATTAAAATGTAATTAAACTCAAACTAGTTTTTAATTGACTTTACATTATACTTAATTTTCCTTTATAGATTAGACTTCTCCATTATGTTTCTGCTGAGGCTAATGTTTAAATTAGCTGGCATGTCTTGAATATGTCGTCTGAGGCACAGGGAAGGGAGTGACAAGTGTCAAGTAATGGGGCTCAGAAAATCTGCCTGAGAGACCCTCTGGTAAATTAAGAGATGACAACATGACGCAAATAGTACTCTCTCTAATGCTTTCTTAGCTTGAAAGCGCCTTAATTCCGTGACTCTGAGACTACCAAATACTTGAGGCAAAGTTCATTAAGCATTAAGCTTAAACTAACTTAAGAAACTCCTAGAAAGGAGTTTCTGGAGGTTTCCACTGTAGTTGAGGGGAATTTTCTGAACAATTGAAGAAAAAGAACATCTGGGTCCTGAGCCCAGCTGCAGTGATGGCAGATGTCCACCAGATGGCAGCGCTGCCCCATCAGACGTCCGCCCCGCGGCTCCAGCACACAGGGTCCCCTTGGAGGCCAGCTCCTTTGACCCCCAGGGGTCAGGTAAATAGGAAGGGGGTGGAGGTCTGATTTCTGCACAAAGGTTAAAGTCAGTATTTCCTCACCCTCACATGCTTCGAATCAATGACTAGTCACTGATAAACAGGACAGTGATGTTTCTTCAAAGGGTGCACAGGCCAGCGGAGTACTCCGTCAGTGCCTTCCCTCCCCCCGCCCCCAGGCTGAACTCTTGGGACAGAACAGAAGGGCAGGTAGAGGAGAGTTGGCATCCCTTGCGTGTGGGCAGAGGCTCAACGAACTTGCTTCCTGGGGTCAGAGCAGGGCACACCACGAGGCCATCTCAGTCCCTTAGAGTGGGGGGACCTCAGGGACCCGGGTGTAGGAGGGTGCACGGTGCTGGGCGCCCTTCCACGCCCCATGCGCAGATGCCTTACTTGGACAGACCGGGCTGACATTTTCCAGCATTTCCTTTTCTGTAAGACAGGAGAAAGAAATCTGTGAGCTTCCCACGTCTTCCCAGCGGGTGCTAGGGCCCGACGGGGGGACCACAGGCACAGGTTTCACCCTTCAGGAGGGAGGCAGGCTCCGGAGACCCCCCCCTCAGCCCCTCCATCCCATGCCCCCCATCCTGAGTCTGCAGGGGCCGCCAGCTGGTCCAGTCCCCCGCCTCGCCCTGGACCCTGTGGCTGCCCTCCCTCTGGCCTAGGCCCTGGCTGCCCCAGCCAACCTCGTGCCGCCGGCTCCCTCCCGCTCCCTCTGAGCCCGCAGCGCGGCCGCGCACTCACCGGCCCTGGCGCCCGCCAGCAGCAGCAGCAGCGCCGGCAGCGCCAGCAGCGCGGGCCTCGGCGGGCCCATGGCCGGCTGCGGTGGGGCGGCTCCTGGGCTGCGGCCTGGCCTCGGCCTCGCGGCCCTGGCTGGCTGGGCGGGCTCCTCAGCGACAGCAACCGAGAAGGGCACTCAGCCCCGCAGGTCCCGGTGGGAATGCGCGGCCGGCGCCCGCACCCCATTTATAGGAAGCCCAGGCTGCAAGAGCGTCTGGATTGCAAAAGGTACAAAGGGCGCTTCCCGGGCCTGGCCTGTTTGCTTTTCTACACTGGCTTCTCTTTGAGCCTTGAAGAGCTTCAAGGGAGGGGGCCCACCTGGGATACAGCTGCAGCCACCCGGGGGGCTGGGTCCCAGGTGGGTTCCCTCCCCCGAGCGTCTTCAAGGCTCTGGCACGGCCCTTCCTGTATCTCAGTGGGGCCATGGCTGGTGCCTCAGGGTCTGAGAAGCCTGCCCTGACCAGGGGTGCCTTCTTCAGATGACCCACCATGGGGACAAAATCCCTGCTTCTCCTGGACTGAAATGGGAGCCACGTGGAGAACCAGTCCTGAGCACTGTCTTGGTGGAGACATGTTCCCACCGGTTCCTTCTTTTCCATTTTGGTGGACCTTGGATTTGCACTGACACCCTAATCCTGATGAGTATCTGTGGCTGTGGGGTTCAGCCTGTGCTGGGGGTGGAGAGAGAAGGGGGATGCAGGGGGTCTAGTGAGTGACCAGGCACTGCCCCTGAGGATGGGCGGCCGGCCTGCCTGGTCCCAGCAGGAGTCCAAGTGCCTGTCTTTAAGAAACCCCAGTGAGGAGAGGCCTCTGGGGAAGAGCAACCTCCCAGGGCCCACCTGTTTTGCGCAAAGTGTTCTTGGGGTGTTGAGAGCAGGCTTTCTCTACCTGCACCAGCTTCTGGGTTTCCTCCAGTGGTGGGGAGGCCGATGAGGAAACGCAACGTAGTGGACAGGACATGTCATATTCCTCATAGACATCTGGAATCTTCTCATGCATCGTTACCGTCTCTTCTAGGCACTGCCTGTTTCCAAAGAAAACTTCAGCCGGCGCTCGCTGCCTCTGCCCAGCTGTAGGGAATCAGCCGCAGTAGAATTTCAGCGTCACTCAGTTTACTAACCCAGGGTCACTCAGAAGGGGTTATTGATGGGATGGCACTATGATGGGCTGAATGAATGTCTGAGCCTGGCCGTGTCCCCAAGGCACCGCCAATCTGGTTAGGGAGACAAGCTGTGTTGGCAGGAAACCGCTGGTGAGCAACTGTGGTAGGACAGAGGGGTGCAAACCAGGTAGATAGACCTGCTGGGGGGCCACCCAGGAAGGCGAGCGGGAGGCGGCCAGGAGCAAGCTGGATGAGTGAGGATGGGAAGTGGACAGCGCCTGTTGCAGAAGTCAGTGTGTGCTCATTGTTACAACTTGTCAGCTTTGTTTGAATTATGAGATACCTCCAAATGTAACAAGCTACTGGTGAAGACTGATGATCCCAGAAGGATCAATTCTGAAACAGTAACTATGTATAAAGATGCAGTTCCCTCAGAGGAGACTCATGGAAATTCCTTTGCCTGCTCCCTGCCCCTGGGCTCCACCCCTGTCCTTATTCAGATATTGTCATTAGCCATGAACTCCTATGGGCAGCTGAACTCCCTCCAGCGATTAGTGCTCTGCATCCATGGCGTATTAATGTTACTAAAGATGGATATTACAGAGGTCTCAACTCAAGGCTTGTCATACCTACACCACTGAATTGTGAAGGGTCTGGAAAAAGTAATTGCTCTGAAACCCCATTTCTCTGAACACTTTATTTGAATTATTCTGTGTGGACTGACTTTCCACAGGGTTCGCTGCTGCTCGTGTGTGAGGAAATGGTCCTGCTTCCATGCACATTCACATTAAGGAGAAAGGGTAAGAATATTCAGGTATAGAGAAGCCAAAAGGAGGTGTCGAGCTTTGATTTACAAGCACAAGTCAAAGCTTACTCTGTTGGGTGCAGATGAAACCAGGGTCCAATGGTCAGCATCAGTAGAGACCATATATATATATATTTAGAGATAGAGTCTCCCTCTGTCACCCAGGCTGGAGTGTAGTGGCACAATCTCAGCTCACTGCAACCTCTGCCCCGCCAGGTGTAAACAATTCTCCTGCCTTAGCCTCCCAAGTAGCTGAGATAACAGGCATGTGCCACTACGCCCAGCTAATTTTTGTACTTTTAGTAGAGACGGTGTTTCACCATGTTGGTCAGGCTGGTCTCGAACTCCTGACCTCATGATCCACCCGCCTTGGCCTCTCAAAGTGCTGGGAGAATATCGTTTTTATGAAGTAGGAATCAAAAATGAATTTGATGACTTGGAGTCAGGGAAATGTTGTGAGATGCTTGGTTGTGCTGAGAGGACTGTCACTATCTTTAAAGGAAGAAACCTAAGACTCGGCTTCCTTCTTTTCCTGATGGTCTTTGGCAAGTCTTCCCTGGGCTGGGCCCCAGCCAGCAGTACTTATCCCCTGACAGGGTCTAGCACACAACCCCATAGAGCAAATGTTGAATTGTTGAGCTGACTTGAGTACACTCACAGAAATACTGTAAAGATTAACACGTAGATTTTTCTTCAATTACAAAATCCGCTTACATCCTTTGTCAAAGACTACATGGAAATATATTATTTCTGACCAAAGATATCACCCTTCATCCTGTTTCCTTTAGGTAGAGACACATCTGGTGTCACACAGATTAATCTCAGCTAGTGACTGTGACTTATCATCTCATCAATGCAAAGTCCTGTTGGGTGCACCATCAATCTGGGTGGTCATAGGGCTCTGGGTACCCATTGGAAAGCCACCTGACTAGAGGAATTTCAAGGCGTTAGATAATGCTGAATGTCCCAGTTACGTCCTCTAGAAGCAAAACTATCCACTGTGCCTATCTGCAGCTGACCAGAAGGGTCTTGGCCAAGCTCAGGGAATCATGGAAGCTAATAAAGGGCCCCAGCAGACCAATATTCTGAGTTTAGTGCTGTTCACATACTGAAGTAGGTGCTTAGAACATAATTTGCTGAATATGAACGAATGAATCTGCAGCATTCATCTATATCCCATTTTCTATTTATGCATAGAGACCATGATGCTAAATAAATATTTCCAGTGACATAAAGCAAGGAAATACAATCTATACCAATTATTCCCAGCCATGCTGTTCCAAAATCTCATCTGGCAAATAGGGATCAGTGTTGACAATGATTAATTAGCCTATCTCTTTTCTGCCTATGACAGCATTATAATTGCAAATGATGCCCAGAAGCTGGAAAGTAAACTTCAAACATTGTAGATGGAACCGTGCCCAGGGTGGCCTGTTCACCCAGTGACAGCAGGCATGTGTGAGCACGTGCACACACCCGCCCCCCATACACAAATGAGAAATATCGAAAAAAATGGCACATTTAGGTGAATGGTTCAGGTGGAAGATGGTAAGGTGAGCCGGTGTCAACCAAGTGTAGGCATTCCAGATGGATGATTAACCCCTGTGAGAAGCAAAAAGAAACTTTCCTTCTCCATCATTCTGCTACCCAAGAGATAAGGTCAGAATGTTGAGTCGCAGTTCCTCCTGGGAGAGAAGCCAGAAGTCAGCAGGGTTCAATGTGCAGTGAGGAGCTGCGTAAGTGAATTATCACCCTCTTGCTAGGTGGATGTCATCCTTCCACCCGCCCAGGGCTGGCTGCAGCCCCACCTGCTGCACTGAGTCTTTCTCTGGGACCAGCCCGGTTAGACTTTGTGGCTTGTGACTCTGATTCCCTGTCATTCAGTTTCTAGGCAGGACAACGATGATGAAAGGCCTTCATACAAACCTGCTGTTGTTGTCTTGAACTTACATTTTTCTCTTATAACATTATTTGATTTTTCGTGTGTTTACCTGTTACCTTGCCAACGACAGAGAGAAGCTGAAAGAGTGAGAACCCTGTGTAGTTCACAGATTTGTACCCCTTGTCCTCTCTTCCTCACTGACACCCTTGCTAGGCCAGGCAGATGGTAGCCAAGCAGTAAACGCTGTGATTATCATGTAATATGGTCCATGTGAATAGGTTTCTTTCAAATGCACACTTCATTTTTACTCTTGGGTGTTGCTGCTTATGTTTACATCTTAATTTAGAATGCATGGTGAACCTGGAGCTGTAGGAGAGAGGAAGGGTCTGGGAACTGGGGCCATGGGACAGTTTCTACAGCTCCGGGTGGCAGTCCTTCATCTGTGTGATAAGAAGACAGGACTGGACGATCTATCTCTTAATCCCATTCAGCTCTGCCTGCTTTGATTCTCTGGAAACTCTGGGACTGAAAAAACAAACACATAAATTATTCTGGGCTCAAACCCCATGGCTCTTAGAAGCTGTGACTGAGGATCTAGAACCATCAAGCAGGAAGGATTTTTCTGGGAGGCCGCCGACCTCTCCAAAGACCTGTGCCCACAGTGCCCAAGAAATAGAACCCTTCATTCATTTCATACAGATTTCCAAATCAGGTGAGGGCATGCCCTCCTGGGGATACTGGGGCACAGGGAACCACAACTCTCCGGAAGTTCATCCCCACATCTAGCTTTAGGCTTCATCTTTGCCTGACCTTGGATAAGCTTTCTTAGATATAACTTAGCATTTCCTTTGAAAGGCTTTTGGTCAGCTTTTGTCAGCCACTTCTTACACTTTTAAAAAAAGTTTTCTTTATGTTCTCTCAAGACTAAGGCTCGGAATGCATTACCTCAGAAGGCCGAAACCAGTGCTGGTGCCGGACAGCTGGGTGGATAAACACACCTCACCATTCCCACACCAGCACTGCTTCTCTTCACGTATTATGGAGCCCCTGAGCACGCTCCTCCAAGAGCTTCCAGACCAGGAGAAGGGCAGATCAGACCTTACAGCTAATAATGAGCGCACTTAATGTGCCCAGTGTGGGGTCTACACAGTTAGACTATAGTGGTACGATGTGCGTCTCAGGGGTCCTGGAAGGGTGAGATTGAACTGGCTCTGGGATGGTCGGCAGGATTTGGGTAAATGAAGAGGGAGGCACACTGAAAGTGCAGTGGCAGGAAGCTGGGAACGTACTGGATGTGTCTGGTTGCCTGTGACGACGCCAGGTCACTGGAGTCTCTGGGGAGACGGGAGACAGGGGGATAGTCAGAGGGGGACCACAGTTTGCTATGCCCAGGCCAGGGACAGAGTTTCAGGCTGATGAAGGCTTTGACTGAATTTGACACTAAATGTAGTACATATGGCGTTGAAACTCTGGGTTGTGTAGAAGGCCATGGGAATTGGGCTGAATTCTTCTTGTCCAGAGCTATGAAGGGAGATGTAGCAACAGGTATCTGTAGTCTCAAACATAGACAGGATCATAGAGACCAAATCATGACTAATAGTCTCATCTTTTAGATAGAGAAAATGGGGCCTCGACAGCCTAAGATATTTTGTTTCATTTTGTTTTGTTTTGTTTTCTTGACAAGGACAGAGGTAGGGCGAGAACTTGGATCTTCAGTTTATAATCTAGGTTATTCATTCTACTGTAATTGAACTAAGTCTACATTGGCTACACAAAATTGCTTGGAGATTGCTCTTTGGGTCAGGCACGGTGCCTCATGCCTGTAATTCCAGCACTTTGGGAGGCCGAGGCGGGTGGATCACCTGAGGTCAGGAGTTCAAGACCAGCCTGGCCAATATGGTGAAAACCCATCTCTGCTAGAAATATAAAAATTAGCCAGGCATAGTGGTTGGCACCTGTAATCCTAGCAACTCGGGAGGCTGAGGCAGAAGAATCACTTGAACCCAGGAGGCGGAGGTTGCAGTGAGCCGAGATTATGCCATTGTACTCCAGCTAAATGACAGAGTGAGACTCCACTGGGGCGGGTGGATCACCTGAGGTCAGGAGTTCAAGACCAGCCTGGCCAAGATGGTGAAAACCCATCTCTGCTAAAAATACAAAAATTAGCGGGGCATGGTGGCTGGCACCTGTAATCCCAGCTACTCGGGAGGCTGAGGCAGGAGAATCGCTTGAACCCAGGAGGTGGAGGTTGCAGTGAGCTGAGATTATGCCATTGTACTCTAGCCTAGATGACAGAGTGAGACTCCACCTAAAAAAAAAAAAAAGTCTTCGATATCACTGTATTCTCTTGTGTATTAGTCTGTTTTCATGCTGCTGTGAAGAAATATCTGAGACTGGGTAATCTATAAAGGAAAGAAGTTTAATTGATTTACAGTTCCGCATGGCTGGTGGAGACCTCAGGAAACTTACAATCATGGCATAAGGTTAAGGAGAAGCAAGGACCTTCTTTACATGGCAGCAGGAGAGAGACGAGTGAGGAGCGAAGGGGAAAGAGCGCCTTATAAAACCATCGGATCTCGTGAGAACTCACTCACTGTCACAAGAACAGCCTGGGGGAAACCTCCCCCATGATCCAATCACCTCCAACCAGGCCCTTCCCTAAACGTGTAGGGATTATGGGGATTACAATTCAAGATGAGATCTGGGTGGGGACACAGCCAAACCATATAATCTTATAATCTATTTCTTATTGAAAGTAAAAAATTTCATTGATTTTTTTTTGTGGGTTTGTATTTAGAATAAATATGATTATGTAACTCATTACATAGAATCGTAGAAGTTCAGGGCCTAGAAGGGCCATAAGATTTTTGAATCCACCTCTTCTCCGTCAATCTGGGAATCCCTGGGCACTCATTAATAGGCTGCCTAACTGGTGGAATTTTATGAAATTAGATCATGTTCTAGGCAGCATGCAATGAAGAGCTTCCAGAAGGGAAGCCTCTCCAGCCTGTCTATCTACAGATGGCCATATGGAGCCTGCATATGTGTGTCAGTGCCTTGTGGTCATATGTCAGGTCTCTGCTATTTCCGTCCCCAGTCTGGAGCACAGACCGTCCATCACAGGGAAAGCTGGGAATGGTCAGTACTGAGGTGGAAGTTTTTCTGACACCATCTTTACCTAGATTCTGAAGTTAAAACCAAATAACTACCAGAATGGCCTGATACTATTTTCATCTGTATGTTTTTCCCTCTCTGATAGCATGGAGAGGGCTCATGCCATCACCAGAGCCCAGACTGCTTAGGTTACTTGGTCTCCAAATAAGACAGTGGATGGAAGTGGGTCATTTAACACCAGGAGTTTCTTGGGTTTCTCTTTTTAGTGCTGCACTTAACTTCTAATAGAGTTATTTAAAAAAAAATAATGGCCACCTTTGGGTGTTGTAAGGCCCATTCTGTAGAGGAACTTTTAAAAAACAGCTTTATTGAGATAAAATTCACATAGCATAAAGTACATCAATTTAAAGTATGCAGTTTGATGGGTTTTAGTATATTCACTTATCTTTGAATATACTAATGGATTCACAACAATCAATTTTAGAATATTTAATCACCCCCAAAAGAACTCTGGTACCAATCAGCCATCACCCCTTAAGTTCCCTACCTGTCCAGCCATAGGCAACCACTAAGCTACTTTCTCTCTCTACAGATTTGCCTGTTTTGGACATTTCATATACAGGGGGCCAAAAAATATGTGTGTTTTTGTGACTCCTTTTTTTCACTTCCCATATTGTCAAGGTTCATACATGTTGTAGCTTTTTATTCTTTTTTATTACTGACTAATATTCCATTGTTTAGATATGCCACATTTTATTTATTCATCAATTGATATACATTTGCGCTGTTCTACTTAACAGCTATCAGGAATAATGCTGCTATGAATATCTGCATTCAAGTTTTTATGTAGACATATGCTTTCATTTCTCTTAGATGTATACCTATGACTGAAATTGCTGAGGAATATGGTAATTTTATGTTTAATCATATGAGGAACTGACAGATTGTTTTCCAAAGTGGCTACACCATTTTACATTCACACCAGCAATATATGAAGGTCCCAATCTCTCCACATCCTTGTCAACACTTGTTATTATCTGTTTGTTTTTTTTTTTATTATACCCATCCTAGTGGATATGAAGTGGTACCTCATTGTGGTTTTTATTTGCATTTCTATGATGACTATTGATGTTGAGCATCTTTTTGTGTTCTTCCTGGCAATTTATATATCCTTTTTGGAGAAATGTCTACTCAAATTCTTTGGATTTTGAATTTTTAAATTGGAGTATTTGGACCTTTTATTATTAAGTTGTAAGAGTTATTTTTGCCTTCTGGATTCAGGTTTCTTATCAGACATAGCATTTGCAAATATTTTCTCTTATTCTGTGGGTTTTCTTTCTGCTTTTCTTTGAAATACAAAAGTTTTTAATTTTGATGAAGTTCAATTAACGTTTTTCCTTTGTTGCTTTTCCTTTTGGTGTCATATGTAAGAAACTGTTGCCTAAAACATGGTCAAGGAATTTTACTCCTGTGTTTTCTTCTAGGAGGTTTATAGTTTTAGGTCTTATGTCTAAGGCTATGATCCATTTAGAGTTAATTTTTCATGTGTAAAGGAATCCTTTTGAGCCTTGCTGTTAGAAATTTCCAGGTTCTGTGAGCCTGTAAGTGGCCCTGAGTTACCTCTTCTGCCTCCCTGCTAATAGGGTGTGACCTGTTCCCAATGCGGGTGACATCAGCCCTATTGCTCAATGAGCAGAATCAGTCTTTATCAGGGACTGTTCCTCCTTGGGGCTTTTCAAAGAAGTGACCAGAGCCCCAGTCACTGAGAGGACAGGCCCTGAACTTTTGCCTTTTTAGATTAAAAAAATAGAGATATTCTTGGTCTCTGAAGCTGAAATCCCAAGCTTCTTTTAGAGTCTGTAATGTCCTGATAACGCTTCTTCCCTTTTCATTAGGAAAGAAAGTGTTCAGTGGTTAGAGACATAAGGCTTACTCTGTATCCAAAACAGCTTAACATGTTTTACAAGGAAACATACAAAATTAGCAACCAATACATTTTTTAAAAAGTGACATCAAACACCTTGGAATGGTTGCTTTTGGTGTGAATGGGAAGAGTTGGGAGTGGGGATGTGGAGTAAGGATGGGGAACGAGAAACAAGCCAACAAAATGTGATAGTAACTTTCACAGACCAACAGTTGCAGTGTGCAGATGTTGAAGAGGGTGAATACTTAATCTCTGCTCCTCAGTGGCAACAGGAAATTGGCCTATCATTATAACTATATATATTTTTAAACCCTAGTATTTCTCAAGCACCAAAAAACGGACCCATCGTTGTGATAGTTAACTTTCATAAATGATCTCATTTGACATTCCAAAAAATCTGCAAAATAGATATTTTAACCAGCCATCTTACAAATGAGGGAGCCAGGGTTAAGTTGTACATAACTAACTAAATTCTATTGTCTTCATTATATAAGTACAAGTACCTAGAAGGGGCAGTTATGAATATGTAAGATCAAATGACCAACATAAGATTGAGTCTCAGTGACTTTGGTGTAAGCACATGAGTTGCCCTCTATCTGCAGAAATAAGCTACTATCTTATTAGCAAGATCTGTAGTCACACAATGCTTTATGATTTGTAAAGGGCTTTGATTTCCATTATTTCTTTTAATCATGGTAAGTCTGTGAGTTTTACATTACACATCACAGGTGAGGCACCTGAAGCTCCTTGGGGTTAAAAGACTTTCCAGGATCACCTGGCATATAAATAGCTGTGCTAGAACTCAAACTCAGGTGTTGTGACTTTATATCCCATGCAGCTCATACTCCACCATCCTGAATCTCAATGAGAGGATTAGGAAACCCGAGATTCTTTATGGCATTTGTTAGAAAAATAAGGCAGGGGGATTCTGAGCCTCAGTGGGCTCCCAGGGAGGAGATGCAACATGAAAATATCACAGCAATTCGCTGCCAGAGAAGGAGATGGGGATTAGAGGCATTTCCTAGGGGCTGCCTTTGATAATATCCAGATTTCTGATGAAATGTGCTTAGGGAAAAGCATAAACATGTGGAAATACCTGTGCTTGCTGCTGTTTGGATGTGTTCTTAATGTAAATGCTGTTTATTACAATTTTTTTCCCTTCTGTATGTCTTCATGCATTTTCCCCAAGTAGGTAAACAAGAAGCCGGGCTCAGCCATCTCAGTTGTTTTTTAATACTTATCGTGCACGTGTCCAAACTGTGGCTTTACATGGCCGATCCTACCGGATTAACGATCTGGAATGTGAGATACTGCATCACACCCAGAAAATACCTCTGAAAATGAGTTGGTATGAAATGATGTATCTGTCGCTCATTTTGGACCAGGTCCTGGCACTGGAGTCCCTTGGGGAACACTGGCCAATGGCCTTCTCCACCACTGGCTGACCCCCAGGCAAAGCTGGAGGCCAGCTCAGTCACTTAATTTGAACAAATCCAATAGAAAATGGTAAATTGAGGCAATTAATTAAAATCATTCTGTTCTTCTTGACTCTTGCACCTTTTCTGCCTGGACAATTTAGTTGAAAGTGGTGATGGATGCCTGAATTATCCAGATAATTACTTCTTTCTCCCTTCATTAATAACAGCCGTGGCTCCTTGTGAGCAGGCAGATGAGCTATTTGCTCCCTTACTGGTCAGAGAAGTAAGAGCCTTCCTGAAAGGAGGGAGGCTGAGAGGTGGGAGAGTCAGGCGGCACAGGCAGCTTCTGAATCTGCCTCACTGAGGACGAGCCCCATCCTCAGGGCAGGTGAGCTCTGGTCTTGAGCCTGATTCCCCTCCCAACACCGCTTCCTTCTCACCCCCATCTCTCACTCCCTTTCTCCTCTCTTTCTCTCTCCACGGCACTCACTCTCTCGCCCCAACACCAAATCTCAGTAGCAATCTCCACCCTCATTGGGAAGGTGGTCTGTCCTGTTCTTCCTCCTCTTTCTCACCCTTGCCATCTAGTGTCCCAATGTCTTTGAATTGGTTGGTTTTCTGAGTTATTTTGTGAACAGGGATGCTGGCACATGTGGAATTTGCTACTTGGCTGCCTTAACAAAGTACCACAGACTGGGTGGCATAAACAATAGACACTGATTTCCTCACAGCTCTGGATTCTGGAAGTTTAACATCAAGGTACTAGCAGAGTTGGTTTCTTTTTTCCCCCTCATTGCTGGATTCGGGATTTTGTTTGTTGTTGTTGTTGTTTTGTTTTGCTTTCTGTTTTGTTTCGAGGTGGTGTCTCACTCTGTCACCCAGGCTGGAGTGCAGTGGCGCAATCTCAGCTCACTGCAACCTTCGCCTCCTGGCTTCAAGGAGTTCTCCTGCGTCAGCCTCCTGAGTAGCTGGGATTACAGGCAACTGCCATCACACCCAGCTAATTTTTGTATTTTTAGTAGAGATGGGGTTTCACCATGTTGGCCAGGCTGATCTCGAACTCCTGAACTCAGGTGATCCACCCACCTCGGTCTCCCAAAGTGCTAGGATTACAGGCGTGAGCCACCATGCCTGGCCTGGATTTGGTTTTTAATATTTAAGGTTTTTTGGTGTACATATATTCATAAGTTAAATGGGACTATATTTTTTCCTATCCTTTTGATTTTACTTTATCTATGTGTTTATAACTCTGATAAGCAGCATATAGATAAATACTTTTTAAAAATTTTACTTTTTAAATTGACGAATAATAATTATGCATATTCATGGGGTACATGTACATGGGATACACATAATGTAATCAAATTAGGGTAATTAGCATATTCATCATCTCAAACATTGATCATTTCTTTGTGTTGGGAACAGTCAATGTTCTCCTAGCTATTTGAAACTATGTAACGTAACGTATTATTGTTACCTATAGTCATCCTCAGGTGCAGTAGAACACTAGAACTAGAATCTATCCTGCTGTAATTTTGTATCCTTAACAAATCTCTCCCTATCCTTCCTGTCCCCCATCATTCCCAGCCTCTAGTATCCTCTGTTCTACTTTTAACTTCCATGAGATTAGAGCTGGTTTCTTTTGAGGCCTCTCTGCTTAGCTTATAGATGGCCATCTTCTCCCTGCATCTACACGTGGTCTTCTCTGTGCATGTCTGTGCCCTGAGCTCTCCTTATAAGGACAACAGTCGTATTAGATTAGGGCTCATTGTAACAACCTCCTCTAATCTCGTTACCTCTCTGAAGATCCTATCTGCAAATATGGTCACATTTGGGGTTAGGGTTTCAACACATGCTTTACTTTGCTCGGGCTGCCTTAACAAAACAGCTTCAATGACAGAAATGTATTTTCTCACAGTTCTGAAGGCTGGAAGGTTGAGATCAGAAGGAGGGCTGTCTCCCTTGCTTTCAGACAGCTGCCTTTTCACTGCATCTTCACATGGAAGGAGGATGAGTGGGGAGAGAGCTCTCTGGCGTCTTTTATAAGGGCACTAATTCAATCATGAGGGTCCCACCCTCATAACCTCACCTAAACCTAATCACCTCCCACGGGCCCCATCTCTATATACCATCACACAGGGGGTTAGGGCTTCAACATATGGATTTTGGGGGGCAGAACTGAGCCCCTAATAGCCTGAATGGGAACCGCAAACCAAAATATGTGAGCTCCTTACAGTTGGAATGGTACAGGTCTACACTTCTGGCATTTCCTGAGAAAGGTTTCCAAAATCTTTGATAAGACTCTGTCAGCTGACTAGCTGACCAGGCACAATGGCCCCAGTGGTCTTGAGAGTGCCTCGAATGTGGCCTGCCCAGTGTTTGAGTGCTTCCTGAGATGGGCTTTGGTCGTGGTGTGTGCGGCAGTGGAGAAATGTTGTTGGAGGTTGCCTCTAGGGCACAACACTGGCAGAATTGCTACTGTACTCTGGTGACCACACAGCCATGAAATCCTGTGGCATTCATTCCAGGAGTAGGACAAATCCAGAAAACTACTGCCCTAGGACACTCAGAAAGCCTTTGAGCAGCAGCAGAATAACCCAGGAAGAAGAACGATAAAACTTGTTGACTTTTGCCCTTTGGAGGCTATTTTTCTCCTAGCAGAGTAAACGCATCCCTAGGGGATTAAAGGCAGGCTCCAGAGAGCTATGGACTCCCACGCACCTTCAAGCCAGCAATCCTGTTAGCTCCAGAGATAACACGGCCGCTAACCTTGGCCTTCTCAGGAAGGGCAGGTCAGGGCTTTGATGCTGTGAGTGATTTGGTTGGGAAACAAGAGATATAAGGGTGTCCCTTGCACAAAAGAAACACACTAAAATAACTATAAATTAGAAAAAGATTTAGTTACATGAGATATTAGACTTCTTCAGGAAAGTACTGGAAGAAATATTTTTGGCTATTCATTTATGATATTTTTAAAGTGACATCATAAGAAGAAAGGCACAATAATAGTATATCTGGTAAAAATGATATTAAACTAAGAGAAAAAATTATATTGCTTGTCTAAGTAGTGTGATGAACACAACAGCAGTTTGGCTCCATTATAGTCAGAAATTGACTCTCTGATTTCGGTCTTGTAAATGTGTTGAGGCTTGTTTATGGCACAGAAGATGGTCTATATTGGTGAATATTCCATGAGCACTTGGAAAAAAGTACGTATTCTGCTGAGTTTGGTGTAGTTTTCTACAAGTGGCAATTAAATCTTGTTGGCTGAGGGTGTTGTTGACTTCCTTTATGTCCTTGCTGATTTTGTCTGCTGGTTCCATTAATTGCTGAGAATGGGGTATTGACGTCAGCACTTATAAATGAAGCTGGGGCTCAAAAGCCAAAACCAAACACACTGTGGTCTCCAGCTCTCAATCAATCAATAAATCAGTGACAAAGCATTTATTGGTTAATTTCAGCATCCTTGGCCATATCCTGGATGGTGAAGGAAAGAGGAGATATGGGCTTAGTTAAGAAAACTTGGTATTTACATCACGTATGAAATAGTTATGTATAGGTTCATGCTGATGTGCAGAAACATTTGTAAGTTCCCTTTCTAAAGATTTTTGTTTTTTGCTCTTGTCGCCCAGGCTGGAGTGCAATGGTGCAATCTCGGCTCACCGCAACCTTTGCCTCCCAGGTTCAAGTTATTCTCCTGCCTCAGCCTTCCGAGTAGCTAGGATTACAGGTATGTGCCACCACATCTGGCTAGTTTTTGTATTTTTAGTAGGGATTGGGTTTCTTCATGTTAGTCAGACTGGTCTCGAACTCCTTAGCTCTGGCAATCCACCTGCCTTGGCCTCCCAAAGTGTTGGGATTACAGGCGTGAGCCACTGCGCCTGGCCCCTAAATAATTTTATATGTGTTCAGTCAATTCATCCTGTTAAACAGACTTGGTTCTAGGTAACCATGTAGAGCAATAAGAAGAAAGGCAGGCCTTCCACATGCTGGGTGATCTATGGAGCAGCTTACCCTTGTTACAGAACAAGTGGATCCTACACAGACTCAGAAGATACCCACCATTTATGCAAGGCTAGGCACTGATGCTTCCTTTGTTCATGCATCTCTTCTTTTTAAGGATGTGGACTACCAGCGTGGCTAGGAATGCAAGCTCTGAAGCCAGGGACCTGTTCAGTTCGGCCACTCACTAGCTGTGTCATTTGGGGCATGTTATTTAATTCCTTGGGCTTCTGTTTCCCTATCTGTAAAAAAGAGATCACAATAAATGGTACCTACCTGATAGGGTTTTATATTTATTAAATAAGTTAATACAGATAAGATATTTGGCACAGTGCTGGTACGTAGTTAATAGTCCATAAATATTAGTTATTATCATTGGTCTATCAATATATCCTTTCACGTTCAGCTCCCTTTCTTCTATGGGTCTGGGACTTTCCGGTGTGCAGACATAACATCCACTTCAGACTCTTCCCCAAGGATACCAAGATGAGTACAAAGTGTTTTCCTTTAGTTTACTTTTAGCAACACCTATATAGATAGTCAAACTATAAGACCAAATATCACCTTAAGAGAGGTAAAGTGGCTTCTGGAGTCATGGGTGGTGGCCAAGTAAGATGAACTGTTTTTACAAAAGACCCCAAACCTCTGAGAGATTTTGCACATCATTCCTTTGGAGGCTAGCAGAATGGTCAATGGACATTTTTGTGTTACTTGTGTTTTACTAAATATGTCCATGTTATATCTTTTCTTACTAGGTGGATTTCACGTTTTTAGTGGAAATGCTAACTTCTTATTTTATAAAAAATTTGCTCTTGCTTCTTATTTGGTATCTTTATATCTTCATTGTAGTTTCTGCAGAAACTATGAAACTTTCAAATTATTTTTTCAGGTAGGCTATCCTTTCATCTCTCTTTAACATCTATGAAAAACAAGTAATAATCTCACATAATTTATAAAAAATCATCCAAAGCATAGCTATGGGATAGCATTTGCAATTCAATTAAAAAAATCCATGGTTGGGCTGAAGGTTGAGTTGCCTTAGAACATCCCCAGTGGTGTGGGGGATGTGCAGGGCTGCCCTGGTCACCAGTATCCAGGACCCCAGCCCCCAATCAGGGATAGAAAGTAAACCCTTACAGTGAAGTCTGTTAGAGAGTATTCTAATGTTAAGGAATTTAGAGCTGGAATTCATCGTTTTGTGATTTGTTATGGTAGGGAAATAGTTTCAACATTTTAGTTTCATTAAAGATGAATACTACACGACAAAATGCCCCTCCCATCCACTAACCCTATCAGTTGTTCCAAACCTTCTCAAGGCTGTGACTCTCCCAGATCTCCCTCACAAGGGAGAAAGGACTTTCAGCTCTTGGGGAAGTTTCTTAGTGTCCAGTAATCTTCTTTACTTCATTCCCCGAGTATAGTGGTTTAACTAAGGAAGCCAAGATTCTTTAATTTTTATTCCCCCTCCTCTCACCCTCTGAATTCTACATTAATTATTTTCTGACCATCATAACTCTTTTAAAACCACATTATCATATTATTCAAAAGATGTCCATTACAGGGTCTGGTTTCAACTTATACATATGTTCTCAATATATATTTACGGGCCGTCAAGGCTTTTGTATGCCAGGTTAAGGATTCTAGATTCCCCTTAAAAAGGAAGATTCAGTGAGGGATCCTGTATATGGAGAGATGAATCCTGCAGAAACAAATACACTTAAATGGAGGACAGGGAAAACAGGAACACAGAAAAGAGAGGCCCAAGAAATAAGAAAATATACAGAAGAGAGTGGTGGTGCTGATCTTGCTTGCCCCAACCCTCCCTAGGTGGAGATGGCCATTGAAGGCTCAAGTCTAGGCTCTGCCCACCTGGGCTCTGAGCCCATGAGACCAAGGCTCACAGGATCTGTCCATGAGACACCTCTTCCTCACTAATCAGTCAAGCCAGTAGTGGGTCTTCCTGTCCTAAACCTGCTTCCACTGTGCACAGAGAGCCCCTGAGTCCCATGTCCTAAAACATGTGAAGGTTGATTAGACCAATTGGGTCATTCTTGTCATAGTGAACCAAATAAGAGTCCAGGGGCCAAAGGGAAAAAGCAGTTGGGGCACAAAGCACCTGCTCCAAGAATTAAATTTTCTGCAAGCCCGACTGCTGAAACAGCCTGGTGTAACCCTAAGACCAATTTTGCCTAGTAGCTGCCAAAACAACCTGCCTCTAAGATTAATTTTACCTACCACTGTCACTCACCAGTCAGAGCTTGCCAGCTCCCAAAAGTTTCTCTAGTGCCAAAGAGTTTTCTTTCAAAACAGTATGTGACATTTCTCTTTCTGATAAAACTCCCAATCTTCTCTTTGTTCTTCAGGCATAGGGAAGACCAGGCAGTCTGTGTGTTTACCTTGAATTGCAATTCTTGCTTCCCAAATAAAAGGTTTTAAATTTGGAGATTTGTCTCTGTATATCATTTGACTTCAGCAGATACAGTCTCTGTGAAAGCAGTGGTGCAGCACAATGGTTGAGAACCATGGCATCTAAAACTAGCTGGCCTGGGCTTGAGCCCTACTTAGGCATTTATTAGTCATGTGATTTTGAGCAAGTCACTTGACTTTCTTATGCATTAGTTTCCTCACTCTAAAGATGGAAATAATCACAGCCCTACCTTATAAAGTTGCTCTTGTGATAAGAATTAAATGAATTAACATGGCTTAACAGCATGTGGCAAAAGTAGGTAAGGACTTATACAAACATTAGCTGTATACATTGTTGTTATTGTTACATTGTTATGTGTGCACAAATCATGGTTTGCAGGACATCTCCACTTACTGGAGCTTGCATGGCTGATGCACCGCCTAGCCCTTGCTAGCTCCTCTTCTGTTGCCCTCTGCTTCCAGCAGGATGGACTTTCTCTGGAAGTGAAATGCCAGCACCTGTCTATTAGTTTGAACCATGTACGACATTGCCATTTTTTATAGGTCACAAATTATTGAACACTGAAGATTTTCTATGGTTTAATCTAAAATAATGCTCTTGGCATAAACCTGCAAACCAACCTGCATTCACACTCTGAATTATGATCTCGACCTCAGTTTTGAGAACTAGCTCTAGTGTCAGCTCTTTGAGTCCTAGACTTGCCCATTTTGGGCTTGCTACCTCCTCTGTTAACCCTAGGGCTGAGGAATGATAATAATGATGATAATAATAGAGGATCCTCTATAGCTAAAGGGTATATATGATAGTTGTAAGGGGAACAGAAATCACTCCAACTTAGAATAGTGTGACTGGCATATGTACCTTCAGATTAGAGTAGTTATAACATAAGACATAGATGGCCACATAGTGGTAGCCTTTCACCCCATCTGCTTCATAAGGATCCCTAACTTTAAAAGACTAATGTTAATTAGTAAGTGATAGTGGTCAACTTCCAGTTTAACATTAAAATATTTACATATCATGGGGCTACTTCCTAGTCACACAGCAGATACTGTCACAAAAAGCTGTTTCTTCCACACCAACAGAAATGTGGGCGAAGCATATAAACAGACATTTCCTGGCAAAGGACATAATTCTTAAACCTATAAAAAGGTGCCTATTCTATCTTATAATAAGAAAAAACGACCAGGTGCAGTGGCTCATGCTTATAATTCCAACGCTTTGGGAGGCCGAGGCAGGAGGATTGCTGGAGCCCAGGATTTCAAGACCAATCTGGGCAACAAAAAGTTTTTTTAAAAAATAAAAAACTAACTGGGCGTGGTGGCATGCACCTGTGAGTCCCAGCTACTGGGGAGTCTGAGGGGCCTGAGCTGGGGATGTTGAGGATGCAATGAGCCATAATCATGCCACTGTACTCCAGCCTGGGTGATAGAACAAGACCCTGCCTCAAAAACAAACAAACAAATAAATCTAGCCATAATTACACTGAGTTACACATGATCAACTTCCTAGGAGTTGGAGAGTGATACATCCCTCCAGTGAGATGTGAGGGAGGAGGGGACTGATATTCCTATTGACTCACTTCTCTAGACCCGACTCCTACTGTTTCTCCAGACACAGTTTCAGGTTTGAAGATAAAGCTTCTTTAAGAGGTCAGTTACAGAATGCAAGATCATCTTGTGTTTATGTGCCATATGCTCTCTTTTCATGACTCTCATTCATCTCATATCTCACCTCACCTCACCTCACCTCACCTCACCTCACTGGTCCTGTCCTGAGTCCTGTTAAGTCCTCTTTGCTGTACTAGCCACCCAGGAAAGACATACATGACACTATCCTTGCCCTCCAAAAAAGTCAGAAAGGCAAACAGTAAGTAGAAGAAATTGTTAGGATTCTGATGCATCTTCTTTGCTCCTGATTCAGGGTTCAGGAGCTTATTTTCCCCCAGTTTTTGGATAAACAGCCAAATAGTTGAATCTCATATTCTAGAGGGAGTGAAGAGACATCACCTTGCCATAACACACCAGCTTTCCTGGGAGTAAAGTCAAGTTGGAATGCTATCTGTCAGTGGCAGTTCCACTGAATGTATCACACCTTGCATCTCCCTTCTCCCCTTTTTTTTGTGGTGAGATTGATGGAGTAAATATCTCCCTGGTACTTTGAGAGCCTGCAGAGAGATGTGTTTGCATGAGGAGGCAGGAATCTATTCTATTTGGATTGAGAATTTTTGCAGTCACAAGTGATGAGTAATAGCAAAAAAAAAGTTATGGATTACAGTTTATGATTTCCATTACTCTTCCCACCTCCCCTTGGGCTAGGAACTTCTTTCCTGGGCAGAGACAGATACCTTTTTCCTGTCTGGCTCTGCTTGTGGTGTGTTAAGAAGGGAGCAAGGTGGCCCCTAAGGGTTTCTTTCCATCCTGTGATTTGTATATTCCTGAATTTGCTCACATGTTTCAGACAACAGACTAGTTGCTCTGCCTTTGTTGTTCTCCCTCTTGCTTTTGAAGGATCTTATTTCATGTGTTGTGCCCGCTCTCTCCTATCTCCAGGTTCTGCTTGTTGGCAACATGGTCATTCCAAGCATCGGAATTAGGCTTGGGTGTGCCTTCTGCTTCAGGTCTCAGCGATCGGGATGGCAATAGGCAAATTGTTTAATTTCTTAGAATCCATTTTCTCATCTTTAAAAGATCAATAAGAACCTTCTTATTACTGCACAGATTTTGAAACCAGACATTTGGTTCCATTCTGGCTTTGCTGTTTCCCAGCTATAAGCCCTTGATATCAACTTTACTTCTCTGCTCCTCAGTTTTCTCACCTGCAAAGTGGGGGTGATCATACCACTAACTTCATAAGGGTTGCGAGGATTAAGTGAATAAATAAATGTAAAGTGCTTATAACAATATCTGGCATAAATTAATTACTCAATAAATGTTAAATATCATTATTATCTCTCAGGGTCATTCCGAGGATTAACTAGGAAAAAATAAGTGATTAGAACGCTGCATATAAAGCATGCTACGTTGTTTCCACATGAATCTTGTCAAATCCCTACAACCTTAAAAGTATTTTTTTATCCTGAATCCCTAGCCACTCCTCTGTTTATTCCTCCTGAATTTCCCCACAATGTACTTCTCCAAAATGTAGATCACACACATTGTCTCCATTTTCTCACTTCCATTCACTTCTCAGCTTAATGCAATCCAGTATAGGATAGGTCCTCTCCATCACTCAAAAACATGGAAACTGTCCTTTTAATGTTGCCAGAGCTCATTGGATAAATCCAGGGGCAGCATCTGAATCTTTATCCTGCTTGATCTGGCCACAGCTTTTGACCCTGATGGGCATTGCATAATTCTTGAAGCCCTTATCTCCCCTGGGTTTCATGTCATCACTTTCTGCTAGTCCTCCTGCCATCTTGCATACAGGATCTTTGCGGCCTGCTTTACAGCTGTTGCTCTCCCTCTTCTTTAAACATCGGTCTTCTCCTGGCCTCTGTCCTTGCTACTCTTCATTTCACCTATTCTATGGCTTCAACTTCTACCTCTATGCTGAGAGCACCACATTTATAGCTTCAGCTCAGTTTCCTTCTCTGAGCCCCTCACCTAACAAATATAATAGACAAACCCATCCAATTGGATGCCCTGGAGGCATCTTAAACACAAAGTGTTTAAAACTGAATACATCATCTCACCTACCCTTGACTCTTAATATGTCTCTTCCCTGTGTTCCTTCCTTGTATTAGTAAATGGTACTGCTGTCCTTCATATGTCCAAGCTGGAAACCTAAGAGTCATCATAGTCTTTTCCCTTTTGTTTTTTCACTATTGCACCCATTAATCATTAAGCCTAAGAAGTAAGCTTTTAAAATGTCTCCTCCAACCCTTCTCTGCTGCCTCTGATCTGAACATGGCTCTCCTGTGTTATTATAATAGTCTCCTTGCACTCCGGCTACAGCTACACAAGTCATTGTGTGGTCCCCTGAATATTTCATGCTCACTCAAGGCTCTGAGTCCAGGACGACACCTATGTCTGTCTGGAATGGCTCCTTCCCATTAGTTTGAAAAACAGTATTAAAATCTCCTCTAGCCTTCCCTGATGGCCCCAGCACGTTTAGTAGCTGCTCTAAATGCTACCCATGGGCCTTGAATGTATTTCCAGTGTGGTAGTATCTAATTTTACTATAACTATGCATTTGGCTGTCCATCTGTCCATTACTATGAGAATCTTGAAAGTGAAGGCAATGCCTTTTCATTTTTGTCATCTTAGTGCCAGGCACACCAAAAACTTTCTGTCTGGATGTCCCACAAACATCTCCAATATGACATGCTTGCTGAATGACTGAATGAATGAATTTGTTGAACAAATCTTTTCTATCTCCTGTGTCTTGAGTGTGGGACACAACTGTCTTCCTCACTTTTGGTGACAAATATTTCATCACCTCTTGGTTGACAGAGATGTTAACTAACACTAAAACATGTCAGTTCTCATCAGCCATTTATAACTTGTCTTTTTCTCAAGCCCCAGCTCCTATAAGAAGTGATAAATGAAACTTTATCCAAGGTAGTTCCATTGTTCCATAGAAAGAGCGTCCTTTGAATTAAAGCACAGCATTGATAGGAGTGCTTCCTGGGTGCACAGTTGGATTTGAACAGGACGTTGGTATTTCAGAGTATAGTTTTCTTTTTACTTGGCATGTATTTTGAATGATTAATCAAAACAAATTGGAGAATTATTTGCAGGTCACTTTTTTAAAGTTCTGTGTACAAACACAAATACACACACAAATATTTCATTTGCAAATCTAAAAACATTTACTGAGCTACCATACGATCCATCAATCCTACTTCTGGGTATACATCCAGAAGAACTAAAATCAGAATCTCAAAGAGATATCTGCACTTCTATGTTCATTGCAGCATTTTCCCCAAGATATAGAAACAGCCTAAATATTCATTGTCTTGACAGATGAATGCGGGTAAAGAAAATGTGATGTACGCAAACAATGGAATACTATCCAGTTTTAAAAAAGAAGAACATTTTGCAATAGGTGACAACATGGATGAACTTTGAGGACCTTAAACCAGACACGGAAAGATAAATACAACATGATTCCACTTTTAATGAGGGATATAAAATAGTCAAATTCATAGATTCAGAGTGGGACGGTGGTTTCCAGGGGCTTGGGGAAAGGAAAAATGGGGAGTTACTAATCAACAGGCACAAAGTCTCAGTAAGGCAAGATGAATAGTCTCTAGATATATGCTGTACAACCTTATACCTATCATCAGCAATAACGCTTTACACATTTACAATTTGTAAGAAAATAGATTTCATGTTAAGTGTTCTTGCTACAATAAAGTAAAATAAAATACTTACTAAATATCAAAGGAAAAAATTTCACATCTTAGTGCAGTAGACGGTTCTTAGCAATTTCTACGATCTGTTGGGTCACACTTAACATAAAGAATGCTCTTGTGTCTTGTGAAATTCATTCTAGCTCTACACTTTATATAACTTTGTTATACTCTGAGAAAAGGCAGAGTCCACTTTTTAATTCTTTTTTATGACTCAGTAATGAGATACAATTTTTATTTTAATGAAATTCTTTGGGATTTAGAAAAATGAAGTAGTTTCAAATTGGAAATCTGAACTCTCTGGTACATGGACCACCGGCTCACTTCTTAAGCCAAAGAACCAATCAGTTAATAACAATGAAACATGGAGCTATGAAGGGTAGAATATAGTTATCGTTTCTCAGCTATCTGAAAAATGCCACCACGCCAACTTTCATCATCTTTCCCATTATCATCTAAATGTATATTTGAAATACAGCATCATAAATTAAATGGATGTTTTTAAGCTGTCACATTAGATTTTCACTGGTCATAAAGCTGGCTTATATTGTTTTCTATTATCTTAGCAACCAATCAGGGCTTTTTAAATACAAGTCATATACAACGCACCAAAATCAATGTTATGTAACTAAATGTACCTGGTATGGTTAACCGTTAACTTTTCCTATCCTTTATTACTCAATGAGTAACAAATCAATTATGATAGAGATAGTTATCAATTTCAAATATTAAGAATAAATAGAGGACAACATACTTTTTCTAAAGCCCAACTTTTTCACTTGTTGTCAGACCGCTGAATTTAGTAAATGAATTAATTTTGCTAATATTAATTATCTGTAAGAAATGTATTACCTTAAATAATCAGGATTAAAATAAGCCCATGATGTGGCTTTTTTTTTTTTTATTTTTAAGATGAGGTATTATTACACAAAGAAAAAGAAGCAATTCTAAATTATGTATGGAATTAACCTGGGTTGGACTTGGGTAAGCCACAAGCTGGGAAACTAGGCTACAGTTAATCTTCTGATAAATACATCTGGATTTAGAGTACACAATTGTTTAGAAGTTATTTGGTAACTTAGAGGACAATTCCTGCAGGTAAATTATTTCCCCTAAGTTCCCAGCAATAGGGTGATTCTGAGGTTGAAACAAATAAAACCCACCAACCCCCCCAAAATTGTCTTACCCACAACAAAAGAGAAGCACAAAGGCCCTATAATTTTAAAGAATAAAGTTAGATTTGCTTAGATGCAAATTTTAAAAAATCAGATTATATAGATACAATATGATCAAATATACAATTAGCAGAGATAAGCCTCTGAATTACAATAAGCCAACTCAAAAAAAAAAAAAACATGATGACCCAGACGGAGACAAAAGAATCAGCCCAGTATTTTCTCTCCATATTTTTAATAGCAGCAATTATAGTGACATAATCTGCCACAGGGTGATCTATGCTCTCCACCCTGATGACAGAAGTGAGATTCACTGCATTGCACAACAAATTGTTTTCAACTTACTTGTTTTTGGACATGCTGCTGCAGTCGGAGGGAAATTGGAATTATTGTACATACCTTATAAGGAGTAACATATGACACTGCATTTTTCAGAAAATCAGAGTTGGACCTCAGATTTGGTCAAAGTACTTCTAGTTGATTTTCCAGAGGGTATAGATCCCATCAAAGTGGTGATACTGTGATCCTGAGAATCTGCTCTGACCACTTGTTTGGTAGATACTGGGGCAGTAAACCATATGGAAGTTAGATTCTGTCACTCTAAAGATTTTCTCCTCCTTTTCATCCAGAGTTATATGACTATTCTTCTTACTACAAGAATGGCAAAATTATAGTGGAAGAAACTAATCGTTAATTTTTTTTTTTTTTTTTTTTTTTGACCACAGAGCTCTTTGATCATCTGGTAAGAGCTAACAACCTCTTATAGAAATCTACAAATGCCCGGAAAATTTTGCACAGAACTTCAAGAGGTTACTCAGCTCCTGAAATCTATCCATGGACCACCCCCCCGCCCCAAACTCCTTAATTAAGATGTTTACTGTGACAACTGGAGGATCAGGTTCATACCTTACTCATCTCTGTCTGTGACATGACTTTTACCCGTGACCCAGAGCCTTCAATATTGCCCCAGAGACCCACCTTGCCTTACAGTGTGTTAATAGTGGAGCCACACCAAGTTACTCAGGCAGGATGTGTCACTGATAGCTCCTCAGTGCAGATATCAAGTTTCTGTAAGAATGTCCTGGTGGCAAAAGTTCACACGAAACACAGTACATCAAGAATACAAATACAGCAAGTCTGGGGTGACAGATTTTCTACATTGTTCTACTTTCTGCCTCTCACTATAGTTATTGTGCATAGTGACAGGCCAGACAGACAGACCACACTCCCCACTTGGCTCAGACTCTGTCCCGTACTCTGACTCCTTCTCTTTTGTTTCTCCATGAGCCAAATTCTTTAGGAATTGCTCTGAATGAACCTCCTGGAAATCTCTAGGATCCTAGCTCTTTGTGATGTCTTTGTTACTGATGGGTAATTAATTGCTACCTGTTCTGACATTTAAATATTCTTAGTATTCTCTCATTGTTTCTGACCATCCTTCTTCTGTAGCTAGGTCTTTGAGAGCAAGATGTCAATGGGTACTACCCCTTGGGGCTGAGAAAATGGATCAATTGAGATACGTTTCGATACTGGATTAAACTATTAAAGCATTAGGCAAGTAGCACGGCTGAATCAAAATAGTTTTAGGAACATTGGAATAGAAGGGCATGCAGTCTCCTCTGCATTTTTCTAACTTTTTGAAAGTGATGCATTGTAATAAATCTTTTCCCCATTACAATAGAGTATACAAAATATGTTTAATAAAGACAAAACTTACCTGAAACAAAACTTACCCATATTACATGTGCTGCACTCTATTTTCTATTCTGTTCCATTTTATATTAAAAAAAAACAATAAGAAACGCTGTTCACTGTCCATTACATGGATTTCATGAACCATGAATAGGTGGCGACTTGTTGGCAAGACACTGACTTATCCCATGGGATTGGATTTACAAGGAATTCTACCCTGCCTTGCATTCTTCTCTAAAATCCATAAAAATGTTTTTTTCTATTTATTAATTTACATAATATTCAAAGAGAATCCTTATGACAGTTCTGAACTGGGTTTTATATTAGGTTTCACAGATAACAAGTGGCAAAACTCAGCGCCATAACCAGTCTTAGCGTTCCAAATCGAGGGCTATTTCCATCTTATCATGCTGCAATCTATCATCTGATTTTTCTCTGTCTAGGCTCCCCACCTTGGTTGGAAGTACCACAAAAGCTAGGAATGTATCTTAGCCATGCTAGGTACCCAGGAGGCACTTAATGAATATCTGATAAATGGAATGGAATAACACTCTTGGTCAAAAGTCAAGTCTTGGTTTGGCATGTTTTGGGACATCTTTGTTCCAAAACCTTATATAATTCTGTTTTTTTCTTTTCTTTTTAATTATACTTTAAGTTCTAGGGTACATGTGCAAAATGTGCCGGTTTATTACATAGGTATACATGTGCCATGTTGGTTTTCTGCACCCATGAACTCGTCATTTACATTAGGTATTTCTCCCAGTGCTATCCCTCTCCCAGCCCCCAACCCACCAACAGGCCCTAGTGTGTTATGTTCCCTGCCCTGTATCCGTGTGTTCTCATTGTTCAACTCTCACCTATGAATGAGAACATGCAGTGCTTGGTTTTCTGTCCTTGTGATAGTTTGCTTAGAATGATGAAAACCTTATGTAATTCTTAATAATAATACTTTCTTCATACTCTATGTGCTACTCATTAAGGGGTTGGCACTGGAAACATTTCCCAAGCTTATAGGGAATTCATCAATGAACATAGAGGAGCTATACTGAGAGCTAAACACTCTTTGGTTCCTGACTGTGATTGAGTTTTTCCGAGAGCTCAAAGAGGGAATTTCAGAAAGGCCAATAAAAGCCCCCAACAGGGGAGTTTTTGTTTTTGCTAGTTTTCCCAAACAGCTGGCTTCCCTAAGGCTGTAATTTGTAAGCCTGGTTTCTACCAGACTCTAAATCCATAATCAATGACAACCTATCAAGCATATGCTCTAATTTATGTTACCTTGGGCCTTTTCTAGCCAAAACCAACATCCCTGGGGAAATACCAAAATACGTCTGTCCTAAGGTAGATACCTTATGTCTGGGGAGGTAGTGGGTGGACAGCTAAGACTTGGTACTGAACAGGCACTGAGTAATTGTCTAACGAATGAAGGAGTATACGGATAAATAATCAAAGTGCGAATGCCTGCTATACATATGTAGGTATTCAGAATGGTTTATATGCATTTATATGAGGCTCTTTTCCCTGATGACCTAGGAAGAGAAAAGATGGCAATAACACAGTCCTGTGGGTACTTGGGGAAGAAGTCAGGTGGAGAGAGAAACTGAAGGGAGCAAAGGGAAGGTAAGGAGAGAAGAAAAAAAATGAGAGGGAAATATCTGGCTGAAAAAGCAGGGAGGCCAGCAGCTCTGAATGCGGATCACAATCTTTGTTAGTCATCTTTATCTTACCGGTTACTTTGCTGGACTCAAAGTACATGTTTCCTATGGTGGAAGCTCCCTTGTTTACTTATTCTTCCTGACCTAGGTTTAAAAGGCCTGCCTAACCATCGCAGTAGGCTTTTCCTAGCTGATATCCTTCTGAGCTGTGGTAGAGAACAGGGAAACAGTGCCCTCGTGGCTCCTGGATTTACAGTTCCTGAGGAAGAACTGACAAATAGAGGAAGACTTCCCTAATGTCAAATGAAGCGGGACCTTCTGGGCAGGAGGGAAACAGGTGATGTTGCAATGACAGGGCTCACCTTTCCACCTCGTGTTTGATGAGGCTTTGAGAAAAGAGCCACATTCTTTCCAAAAGTCAGGTCAGAAGCCTTTCCACACTTTGGTTTCCCAATTCAGCACCCGTAATGTCAAATAAAACGAAGGTCCTTGCCCCGAGTGAAGTCATCAGCAAATATCTCTTTGCTCTCCGGGGGATTGTGTTCTCTCACAACATCTTTTGGAATTATCACTTCATACTGAAACAAGGGTTTCATCTTTCCATGAGATGTATGGCGATGAAATTAAGGCCAGGGGCTCTGGGGGCAGAAGAGAAGGCTGGTGCCACTCATATGCCCTGGATAAGCAGTGAGATGAAGAGCACAGCCTCTAGAACCAGAGTGTCTGGATCTAAAATTGGCTCTGCCAACAGGCATGTAAGTCACATATGTTTTATACGCTTCATATGAAAATGGAATAAAAGTCTTATCTATAGGAATAAATAAGTCAATAGAAGTGACGTACTTAAAACAGTGTCTGCATATAGTAGGCATTCATGGAGGTGCTGGCTATTACTGGGATGTGAGAACAGAAACAGTCATTTGCTCAATCCCAAGTTTATTTTGGTACTTTGTTTTTTTATTGTAATAAGGGCCAGTGGTTTCAAGAATCCTAGAATGTTAGAACTGAAAGGAACGTTTGTTTTGTGGCTATATGAGGCTCAGAGAGAGTGGAGCCCTCCAAGGCCACGCAGCTACCTGGTGGCAGATTCAAGACCAAACACCAGGCTTCCCGTTTCTAGACCACTCTCCACTCTACCACCTTCCTTCCTTGGAGGAGGATGTCCAGGACCAAGAAAGTGCTCTTAGGACAATGATAACAACTGAAACTGTAGTAGCCCCTCCAAGGGTTCCCTTGTCACTACAAAGATAATCTTAAGTTGGTTCATTCATTCATTCACTCAGCACTGATTTTTAAGTTATTCTCAAACAGTACAGAAAAGCGAAACACAGTTCTCATTCTTAAAGAGCTTCTATTGAAATTAGAGCAATAAGATATGAAGATAAAATTATACAATAATACAATCATTTATATTATACAATATTTATAAAATTATATTTCATAAATATAAATATATTTTATATTTATAAATTATATAATAATACAATCATTTATATTAAGTGTCTAAGTATTAGAGAGCTTAGATATATTCTATCTAATCAGTTGCCGGTAAAATAGTTTACAATAAGGTTAGTAACTTTACGAATTACTAAAATAAATGAAACCAAGGAAGCAAGGAAAAAGCTGGGCAAAGCAGTTTGGAAGTTCAATAAGACAAAAAAAGACACCTGGCTAGAAGGATCAGGAAAGTCTTCATGCAATAAGAGTAAGTGGCATTAGATATGGGCGCTGAAACATGAATAGGTAACAGAATTAGAATGTGACCTTTTCCTCTCTCCTCCATGAATAATTACTTTCTAAATGTAAATATATACAAATGTATACATATATGCATACAAAAAAATGAAATACAATTCTATATAAATTTTCTGTGGAATTTCAAAGACAAGTAAAACATAATGAATCCAAAAGGCAAGAACTTCCAGCACTTCCACCCTTATTCTGTGCAAGGCAGTTGAAGAATAAGAGGGCTTGTTTTAAGAATTATCATCACATATGAACTCCTAGTTCATATATAACAGTGGTTCCCAACCTTTTTGACACCAGGGACTGGTTTTGTGGAAGATGATTTTTCCACGGATGGGGATCGGGAGTGAGATGGGACTGGGGATGCAGGGGTGATATTTTCAGAATGAAACTGTTCCACCTCAGATCATCAGGTGTTAGATTCTCATAAGGAGTGCACAACCTAGACCCCTAGCATGAACAGTTCACAATAGGGTTCATGCTCCTATGAGAATCTAATGCTGCTGCTGATCTGGCAGGAGGCAGAGTTCAGGCCATAATGCTGGCTCACCTGCCACTTACCCCCTGCTTTTTGCCTGGAACCTAACAGACCGGAGAGTGGTACCCGTCTGTGGCCCTGGGCTTGGGGACCCCTGATCTATAGGATACAAGACAAGTCAGTTCTCACAAGGAAGAAGAATGGTCATGATCAGATTTGGAGAGACGAGCTAATAGACTGGATTTCTATTGCCACCATGCCTATGTATCAGGGGAGGTCTTAAATAAATTATTGGATAATACTGCAGGAGGACAGTCAGAACCATTGCAGTACTCCAGGCTAGATAGGGAAGTGGGAATAAAAATAGAGAGGAGGAGATTTGTTCTATAATACAGACTGTTTTCCAAGGCAACTACGCCATCTTACATTCCCATCAGCAATGAAGCGGGTTCCAGCTTCTCCACATCTACATTATCTTTCTTTTTGATTATAGTCATTCCAGTGAATATGAATTCATATTCTCATTGTGGTTTCAATTTGTATTTTCCTGATGGTTAATGATGTCGAGCATCTTTCTGAGTGCTTATAGGCAATTTATAAATCTTCTTTGGAGAAATGTCTGTTCACATCCTTTGTCCAGTTTTAAATTGGGTAGTCATTTCATCCTTGAGTTTTAAGAATTCTTAATTATGGCTACAAGTCCTTTGCCAGATACATGATTTGCAAATATTTTCTTTCATTCTTTGGTTTGTCCTCTTACTTTCATGATGGTATGTTTTGAAGTACAAATGTTTTATAATTTTGATGAAGTTCAACAATTTATGTTGTTTTTTCTTTTGTCACTTATGCTTTTATTGTCATTTTTAGGAAACCACTAAGAAACAAAGGTTACACAGATTTACTTTTATATTTTTTTTTCTAAAAGCTTTATAGTTTTAACTTTTACATGAAGGTCTATGATCCATTTTGAGTATTTTTTTTTTGGCATGGTGTCAGAAAGTGGTCCAACTTTACTTTAAAAAAATAAACTTTACTTTTTAGAAATTTTAGATTTACAGAAAAATTGAGAAGATAGTACAAAGATTTCCCATATATGCTATGTTTCCCCTATTAGTGTGATATACTTGTTACAACTAATGAACCAATGGTGATAAATTATTATTAACTGAATTCAGATTTTCTTAAGTTTTATATAATCTGCTTTATTTATTTATTTATTTATTTATTTATTTATTTATTTATTTTTTTTTTGGGATCTCATCAAGGATACCATATTACATTTGGTCATCATGTCTCCCTAGGCTTCCTCTGGCTGTGACAGTTTCTCTGACTTTTCTTGCTTTTAATGACCTCAACAGTTTTGAGGAGTAGTGGTAGGACATCGTAAAGTGTCCTTCTGTTGGGATTTAACTGATGTTTTTATCATGGTAGAGATACATGCCTTTAGACTGGGCTAGGGATATGTATTTTGCAAATATTTTTTCCCAGTCTGTGAATGGTTCTTCATTCTCTTAAATGTGCCTTTTGCAAAGAAGAACATTTTAATTTTAATAAAGTTCAACCTATCATTTTCTTCTATATTTTCTTTTGGAAGTTTCGTAGTTTTGTGTTTTACATTTATGTCCAATCCATATTGAGTTAATTTTTAAAAAGTTTAAGGTCTATGTCTTGTTTTATTTTATTTATTTATTTATTTTTAAGATGGAATCTCTCTCTGTTGCCCAGGCTGGAGTGCAGTGGCATGACCTCAGCTCACTGCAACCTCCATCTCTTGGTTTCAAGAGATTCTCCTGCCTCAGCCTTCCAAGTAACTGGGATTACAGGCACTCACCACCATGCCTAGCTAATTTTTGTATTTTTAGGAGAGACAGGGTTTCACCATGTTGGCCAGGCTGGCCTCAAACTCCTGACCTCAAGTGATCTGCCCTCCTCAGCCTCATGAACTGCTGAGGTTACAACATGAGCCACTGCTCGCAGCCTATGTCTTATTTTATGTTTTTACATGTAGACTTCCAATTGTTCTTGCACATTTATTGAAAGGATGATTCTTTCTCCATGGAATTGCCTTTGCTGCTTTGTCACAGAAGACTTGACTGTTTGTGTGGGTTTATTTCTAGGCTCTGTGTGCCATTCCAGCGATTTATGTCTATTCTTTCTCGAGTACCACACTGTTTTAATTGCTTTAGCATCATAGTAAGTCTTGAAGTTAGGAAATTTCAGTCCTTTGACTTTATTCGTCTTTAATATTGTGTTCGGTATTCACGGTCTTTTGCTTTTTCATATAAACCTTAGAGTCAGTTTGTTGGTACCCATAATGTAGCTTGCTGTGATTTTTATTGGGTTAATATTGAATCTATAAATCAATTTATGAAAAACTGACAGTAGTAAGTCTGTCAATCCACAATTATGGACTATGTCTGCATTCATTTAGATCCTTGATTTTTTAAAATCAGAATTTTGTAGTTTTCTGCATGGCTACCCTATACATATTTTGTTAGATTTATTTCATTTTTCAATGTTATTATAAATAGCATTTTATTGGTATATAGAAAAAACATCGACTTTTGTATATCAGTCATGTAACCTGGAAACTTGATATAATCACTTTTTAGTTCCAGGAAATTTTTTTGGTGATTATTTGGGATCTTCTGCATGGATAATCATACCATCTGTGCATGCAGATAGGTTTTTTCTTCTTCCCAGTTGGTAAATTTTAAATTTCTGTCTAATCACACTAGCTAGGACTTCCAGTACAATGTTGAGTAGGAATAGTGAGAGAGAGACATTCTTGCTGTGTGCACAATTCTTTGGGGAAAAATTTAGTTTTTTGATATGTTGAAAATTTTATGTTGAAACATAAAAATATGTTGTTAACATATTTTTTTTCTTTCTTTCGGTAGTTGAGGAAGTTCATCTTTATTTTTATTTTGTTGAGAGTTTTTATCAAGAATTGCTTTTGGATTTTTTAAAGTGCTTTTTCTGAATTACTTGATATCATCCTGATTTTTCTTCCTTAGCTAGTTGAGGTTATATTCAGTGTTGTGATGGGTTATATTGATTTGAATGTTGAACCGGATTTGAATACCTGGAAGAAATCCCACTTGGTCATGATTTGTAATTCTTTTTTATACATTGTTGAATTTGATTTAATATTTTTAAAGGATTTTTGCTTCTATGTTCATGAGAGATATTGGTCTGTAATTTTCTGTTTTGAATGTCTGTGTATTAGAGCCCTATTGATGGGCTGGTAAAGTCAGGGAGGGGGAACATTCTACAATCTTATGGTTAAGTATCAATGTTTTAGTGTGCCTGGGTACCTGGCATAAGAACTTCACAAGTGTTTGGTTTTCTGTTTCTGTGTTAGTTTGCTGAGAATGATTGTTTCCAGCTTCATCCATGTCCCTGCAAAGGGCATGAACTCATCCTTTTTTATGACTGCATAGTATTCCGTGGTGTATATGTGCCAAATTTTCTTTATCCAGTCTATCATTGATGGGCATTTGGGTTGGTTCCAAGTCTTTGCTATTATGAACAGTGCTGCAATAAACATACATGTCCGTGTGTCTTTATAGTAGAATGATTTATAATCCTTTGGGTATATACCCAGTAATGGAATTGCTGGGTCAAAAGGTATTTCTGGTTCTAGATCCTTGAGGAATCACCACACTGTCATTCATGGCCATACTGCCCAAAGTAATTTATAGATTCAATGCTATCCCCATCAAGCTACCATTGACTTTCTTCACAGAATTAGAAAAAACTACTTTAATTTCATATGGAATAAAAGAAGAGTCAGTAGAGCCAAGACAAGCCTAAGCAAAAAGAACAAAGCTGGAGGTATCATGCTACCTGACTTTAAACTACACTATAAGGCTATAGTAACCAAAACAGCATGGTACTGGTACCAAAACAGATATATAGACCAATGGAACAGAACAGAGACCTCAGAAATAATGCCACACATCTACAACCATCTGATCTTTGACAAACCTGACAAAAACAGGCAATGGGGAAAGGATTCCCTATTTAATAAATGGTGTTGGGAAAACTGGCTAGCCATATGCAGAAAACTGAAACTGGACCCCTTCCTTACACCTTATACAAAAATTAACTCAAGATGGATTAAAGACTTAAATGTAAGACCTGAAACCATAAAATTTCTAGAAGAAAACCTAGGCAATACTATTCAGGACATAGGCATGGACAAAGACTTCTTGACTAAAATACCAAAAGCAATGGCAACAAAAGCCAAAATTGACAAATGAAGTCTAATTAAACTAAAGAGCTTCTGCACAGCAAAAGTAACTATCGTCAGAATGAACAGGCAACCTACAGAATGGGAGAAAATTTTTGCAGTCTATCCATCTGACAAAGGGCTAATATCTAGAATCTACAAAGAACTTAACCAAATTTACAAGAAAAAAAAACCCATCAAAAAGTGGGTGAAGGATATGAACAGACACTTCTCAAAAAAAAGACATTTATGCAGCCAATAAACATGAAAAAAATCTAATCATCACTGGTCATTAGAGGAATGCAAATCAAAACCACATTGAGATACCATCTCACGCCAGTTAGAATGGTGATTATTAAAAAGTCAGGCAAAAACACATGCTGGAGAGGATGTGGAGAAATAGGAATGCTTTTACACTGTTGGTGGGAGTGTAAATGAGGTCAGAAGAGTTTTGAGTTGCATGCTAGAAATATAAACATTAAGGATGTTTCTGGCATGGAAATCAGGAACATGTTATTGTAAACTGGAAGAAAGGCAATTCTTGTTACAAAGTGGCAAAGTACTTGGCTGAACTATGTTCTGGTGTTTTGTGTGAGGTAAAAATTGTAAGCAGTGAAACTGGATATTTAGCTGAGGAGATTGCTAGGCAAAGTGTTTGAAGGAGCAGCTTAGTTTATTCTGACTGCTTATAATAAAATGCAAAAGGAGAAACATGAATTGAATAATGAATTTTTAAGCAAAACGTTTTGGAAAATTCTCAACCTATCATTATTGCGAAAGAAGAAGAAAGCTTGTTCTGAAGAGAACAAGGGTGTGGCTAAAGAACCATTTGAAAAAGAGATCATGGGTGCAACTCACGGACTTAATCAGCCATCTCATCAGAGGCTGGGAATAGAGATTGGATTATGCCATCAGAGATACTGCCAGTTTGAAGTAAAGGAGACAGAGAAGGTAGTAGAGAATGGAGGAAGGCTATCAGATTTTTTGGATTTTATAGGATGAAACCATAGAGTATTTTGCTTTGAACATGTGCTGCCTTTCAAGAACAGAGAAGGAACCCAAAGATGATTCAGAGATCCTTAGGGCTGCCACCACTCTCACTATGGTTGGAGCCCGGTGGGACAGGCTGCCTCCACCTCAGTTTCAAAGAGTAGTACTGTGTCCAGCAGATCATGGATGGGGACCTTTCTGAGAATTCAATGGATGGAGCTTCCCCCTACCCTCAGCTGAGGTAATAAGGCTACCCCCACAGAACAGAAGGGGTTGAGCCACCCACAGAGCTGGGGGGTGACACTGCCACTCCAATGGGCCTAGAGAGGGCAGAATATCAAACCAAAGCAGATAATTCTTGAACTTTAAGACCTAATGGAATTTACCTTGCTAGATTCGGACTTGCTATCACCTCTTTCTTCTTTTGTAGTTCTCCCCTTTGAAATGGGAATGCCCATCCTGTGCCTGCCCCACCATTGTATTTTGGAAGCATGTAATGTGTCTGGTTTCACAGGCTCATCACTAGAATGGAATTTTTTTGCTTCAGGATGAATTATACCTCTATAGTGTTACCCATATTTGATTTAGATACTATTTAGATGAGACTTCAGACTTAAGAACTGATGCTAAAATGAGTTAAGACTTCAGGGCTATTGGAATGGAGTGAGTATATATTTTGCATATGAGAAGAACATGAATTTTGGGAGTCCAGGGATGGAATGTTACAGGTTCAATGTTTATGCCTCAACCCCTCTGCCATTTATATATTAAGGCCCTAACTCCCAATGTGATGGAGTTTGGAAAGTGGGGCTTTTGGAAGGTAATTAGGATTAGATGAGGTTGTGTGGGTGGAGACCTGTGAGAAGAGACATGAGGGAGTTTGCTTGCTGTCTCTCTCTTCCTGCACATATGTATACAAAGAAGTCATGTGAGCACATGGGGAGATGGCGGCCACCTACAAGCCACAAGATGAGAACTCAGAATGAAACCTACCTTACCAGCACCTTAATCTTGGATTTCACCAGACTCCATAACTGTGAGAAACAAACTTCTTTCTTTTAAGCCATCCAGTCTATGGTATTTCGTTATGGCATTCTGAGCTAAGACAGGAGTTAATATTTATTAAATACCAACTATGTGCTTGGCACTGTGCCTCATTGAAACAAAACTAGGAAGTAGATATTAGTATTTCCAATTTGCCTATGAAGAAAATAAAGCTCAGCATGACACAACTAGTAAGTGATGGCAGATATTATCACATTGCCCTCCGCTCCAAAGAAGCTAAACTGATTTATTCTCTCACCAACCATCCCCTCCCCACACACTTACCAACCTTGATAACTAACCCCCAATACACAAGTATGTCTTATCGGTAGGGTTTGATTTCATTTCTCCCTTTTTCAAGCTAATGATTAAAAATGACTGACAACTTCTGAACTTGGTACAAAGTATTGTCTTTGATATAATATGAGCAGGTATACATCTATGTTACTTTTTCAATGGCTATATTTTCTATTATTGCATATATATACCTCTTACTGTATCTATTTATTGAACAAACCCCTATGCCCCGTAAAACACTTTTAAGTTGCATCAAGTCCTTCTCTGTTAAAGAAAAGCAACAATTTTTAATAGATGCTGCAATAAACAGCCAGTATACCTATCTTTGTGGTTATGTGTAAGTTGATTGGTAGGATATAGTCCCAGAAGTAGAATTGATGTTCAGAAGACATAAAAATGTTGTATCTAATGTAGTCTTCTCTACTAAAAATATTTATTCTGTGTTTTCTTCTAGTTCTTCTATGATTTCATTTTTTTAACCTTTGTTTCTTGGATTTATTTGAAGTTTATTTTGGCATCAATAGTAGTGAAAAGTTGAACCTTTAATAATTTTTACTAATGCCATTTATTGACAAATCAATTTTTCAACATTGATTTGAAATGCTGTTTTTATTGCATAAAAAATCCTCATATATACTGGTCATCTTCTGGACTATCACTTCTATTTCATTGATCTAGTTTTCTAATTTCAAATTATTTAATATCCCTATAGCAGCATGCTAAAATGCAAAGGCCCTAGAATGAAGATTCCTGAAGTCAAATCCTAACTCTACCATTTATGAAATATGTGACTTTAGCCTAGCCCCTAAAGTGTATTTGTTCTTCACCTTCCTCATCTCTAAAAAGATAAAATGTCAAACTAGTATTGCCTAATGACTTCTTCCTTAAGCCAAAACCTTGAGATGGACGGAAGAGGGAAAGGAGTTGAAGGAACTCCTCTTAAGAAACCATACTCAGAAAGTCACGCATACACACACACCGGATTCATGGGGAAGCAGAAGAGTGCTGGGGACTTATATAGGTAGAAAGTGGTGAACTGGAAAGGGAAGGCATCAAAGGGAACTTTTAGGAAATAACTTGATAAAAGGAGATTCTAGTTTTACCCTGTTTTATTGCCCACATTGTTCTGGGGGAGTTGAGCTCAGAGGTGAAATTAGGGAAACTGAAATTGGTTTGGAACTGAGTGATGTGTTCCTAATACACTGTAAAATTTGGCTGAAACTTGCCTTTTGGGTGAATATCAGAGGATACTCAGAGCCCCACAAAAGAGGGGCCTCAAAACCCAAAACAAATAATAATGCAACTGAAGGAATATACACTAATGATGAAGCTAGGACTCCCAGGTTTGCCCTTTCCCTACTGCTCTCCCAAGGAGGAAGGTAGTAGTACCAGCTCGAGCCTTAGGGTAACATCACACATCACAGTGCTGAAGGCTATCGTGGACGATAGCCTCCACTAAGACAGGTGAAATATCGAAGTTAGCTGGCAAGTGGCTGAGTTGGTATTTGAACATGCTCTCTGATTACAAAACCTGTGTTCTTCCTACGAAGTAATTTTTCTCCATTGGTGGAATTCTTCAATAATGACAACAATGACAACTTTCCTCTTGTCATTCAATATGTGACACTATTGGATCCTAAATTTCTTTTAGTATAATGATTATAATAATAACAATAAAAAACTAGACAGAATTGCTTGAACCTGGGAGGTGGAGGTTGCAGTGAGCCAAGATTGCACCATTGCACTCCAGCCTGGGCAACAATAGCAAAACTCTGTCTCAAAATAAATAAATAAATAAATATTTTTTCAAAGTTACAGAATGTTAATAGGGGGATATGTAGTTGCTTGACATTTTCTTGTCTTGGTTTTTATTCCTCAAATCTGACACGAGAGACTTCTAACTGGCTTCAAGGATCTCCTTAGCCTGACTGATCCTAACTCATCATAAGAGATGTCCCCAAAAACAATTATGACTGTGTCATTCTTTTAATTCAATTCAGAACCCCCAGTGGTTACCCACTGACTACAGGCCAAATTCCTCATTATGAATGCTATTTTGTGCTCATTATCCAGGAAGGGGTCATAAGATATTAGAGGGATTCTTGAGGCATTGTTCCTTTTAGTGTAAGGTTAAGGGATTAAATGAACATCAGATAATCTCTGAGGTCCGACTCAAACTAAAGTTTTCAAGTCCCTATGCCAATAGGCTTCAAATTATCTCCTAAGCCTCGTCTTCTCTAACTCCTTGATATAAATCTATCTTTATTTTTTAGGTACTTATAACTTTTGCCATTAGAAATGTATTTTCATGTAAGTTCAGAATGCATAAAGCTTGATATTTAAGAACTCAAGATCAATGAAGCCTTTCCTTCTGCTTCAATGATTTTATTAATTCAGGTCTTCATGTTCATAAATTGTCATTGATTTAGTAATTTGATGAAAACATTTATATACAAATATTCCACTAAAATGTAAAGCCTGTAGATACCAAGAAATTTATTCAGCCATAGATAGAGTCTTAGAATAAAACACTCTGAATACACACAAATGAATAAGATATAAGAATATAATTGAAAAGCACTTATACTGGAGGAATTTGATTATGTATGTCCCTAGAGATAAAATTTTATTAGAATCACCTTCTGTCCATCCTGTTTTATTCAAAGACCTTTCATATAGTACATTGCTTTTATGTTTAGAGTTTATGCCTAAATTTAACTCCATTATTCTCTTAGTTACTTTACTATTTATTTGTTTAAAAAAAGATTTGAAATGCTGGAATACAGTTAACCATTGCAAAGCTTCACAAAGTTCTAAATGCTCCTGGACTCTTTAATAACTGAGTTATCCTAGATAGTTGCTTTCTATGTAGCTATTCTTTTTAAGAACAGCATTTTAAAATCATTTTTGTCATTCCAAAAGAAATTTTTCTACAACGAGGGCATCCTCATCAGAGGATAATGAACATAGTATTTTAGTTATGATTAAGATCATCACTAATCTTTTCCCTTTCTTCAGTACCATTTATTGAGCAGATATTGGGTGAAGTTGACTACACAGAGTCTGTATAGGACAGGAGTGCTTTCATTTTCATTCATTCCAAAATCATTTGAAACTTCAATTTTGTTATTTTCTTATCCAATGAATTATTTAGAAGTGACTTAAAATATCTAGCTGTCTGGGTTCAATTTTTAAAAAATTTCTAATTTTAACATACTATGGTTAGATAAGTGATTTGTATATATATATTTAAAATTTTGCTGTAATTTCCTTTGTGGCTTCTATAAGGGCATTTTAACATTAAATGTTATCTAAGTAAATAAACTGTGTATTCTCAGTTAGGTGTAAGTTCTATGTATATCTATTAGCATAAACTTATTAATTTTATATTTAAATACTCTATATTTTTATTCATAGTATATCATAGTAGGAGACTGTAACAGACCACTATGATGTGATGTGTATTTGTTTTCTTTTGTGATTTTACCAAATTTTTAGGTATTTCAAAATGATATTGAGGCATTTTAGGTTCATGATCATTATATCTTGCTGGTAAATTATTTGACAATGTGAAATGCCCTCTTTTGATACTTTTAATGCTTTGGCTTTCAATTCTATTTTGTCTGATACTGATGTTGCTGTTCTCATCCTACTGTTAATACCTGCCAGGCATAGCATTTTTCTATTTGCATCTACTGAAATTTTATTTTAGTAATTACATTTTTAAAAATTTCCAGGGTTTGACTTTGGTTTGTTTTATCACAGATAGCTCCTCATTCGTTATTTTGATGCCATACTATATTTGAAGACACTAATTAAATTTCTTAAGAAAAGTCCTTTTCTTACCATCTATTAATTTTTTCATAGTTGTAATTCTGTTGGGCTGTTACATGTATTTTTTATGGAGGCTACATGCTAACTGTTGTTGATTCTCGACTGTGGGCTCATCTTGGTGGTTTGAATTCCCTCCTAGACTCCTTACACTTACACTCCCACAGCCAGCCTTAGGGAAGGTATAGAAACAGCTTTTGAGGTTTGTGCTCCTTACTGTTTTCAGTGAGAATGAGGGAAAGTTGGGATGGGTATTGCTGGCCTTGCCCCTCATTCTTAGGCTGGCTTCTGTGCAAAGACAGACGTGAACTGGTAGAGAGGTAAAGAGTGGAATGTACATGGCATGACCAGTGTGGATGCCTCAACTCATTTTCTTATCATCTGCATTAGCTTCCACCTCCTGTCTAGTCCTACCTTCTACCACCTCTAAGCATGGGTACCCTTGGTGATGCTCCCGTCTTCTGTGGTGGGACTTTCTAGAAGTTTCCAGTACAAACTCCAGGCTACAATTACTCTCTGCAAACTCAGCGTGTGTACTTTTAGACTTTCAGGGATTTCTCATCATTTTGATTAGCCAAAAATCTCTCTTTGAATTTAGAAAACAAGCTATATATTCATATACTTAAAAAATAACTTAAGGCTTAGAATGGAAGGACAGAAGCTCAGAAAGGAGAGGATATCATTGTGCAATTAGTGTTCCATCTTGAAAGTGAAAGCCTCCACTTTTATTTTGTGTTGTTTCCTTTTTTATTGATATTAGGGATACTTAGCAATTGTTACCTACTTTGTAAATATTTGTTACATGTGCCTTTTAATTTCATTTCAGGTATCTTCAGAGATACAGATGTTTTACATTTTAATGAGGACAGATCTATTCATTTTTTACTTTAAGATTTCTGGTGGTTGTGTCACGCTCATGAGGCCTTTTTACTCCACAATTTTAAAAGTTTCGTGTATTACCATCTGAAATTTCATGGTTCACTCTTTCATATTTAGATATTTCATGTTCAGATATAGATCTATGAGGACTTTAGTTTTTGGTTTAAGGTGAGATTTCATATGTTTTCCATTCTCCCTTTTCCAAATAGGAGTTTTTAATTGCAGTTGTTCTACTGCTCCACTAATTTGTTTTGGGTGGGTAGATGTAGAAGAGCATTTAACATGTTTACTTGATAGTTCATCAAATCATAACGAACCACATCCATATTTGATGTACTGGAATGTGCAGCACTGAGTTCTTGACTTTTGAGATTAGTTCAGTAACTGCCTGGGGTTTGGGGTCATCTCCCTTTGGGGGAAGATGAGTGTGAAGAAGGGTGTGTGAAGGTATATAGTAGCCAGAGAAGCTGACTGTGGCGGAGAGCACAAAGTGTCCACCAAAACAATCTTCCAGTTCTCCCTTTGGGCACACAGCTAGAGTCCATCTCCCTGTCTCCTTCAGTTAGGTAGAGCCAGGAGACTAAGTTCTTTTTGGGGCAGTGTCAACAGCCATGCTTGCCACGCCCATAGAAGCCTTCATTTGTATTTCATCCTTTTTGAAGGCTGGATGTAGATGAAAAGTTTCTAAGAGATGGGGCCAGGAGATGCCAGGGTTCTGAAGGACTGGAAAGACTGCGTGGGGGACTTGAAAGCTGCCTGCTGAATGTTTTGCCTTGAACTGACACTCAAGTGAGAAATAAGCTTCTCAAGGTAAGACAGGAGCAAAGTATCAGTTTCCTGTAGATAATCTGGGAGATACGCTTTTTTTTTTTTTTTTTTTTTTTTTTTTTTTTTGAGACAGAGTCTCCTCCTGTCGCCTAGGCTGGAGTGCAGTAGTGCGATCTGGGCTCACTGCAAGCTCCGCCTCTCGGGTTCACGCCATTCTCTTGCGTCAGCCTCCCATCTAGCTGGGACTATAGGCACCCGCCACCATGCCCGGCTAATTTTTTTGTATTTTTATTAGAGACAGGGTTTCACCGTGTTAGCCAGGATGGTCTCGATCTCCTGACCTCATGATCCGCCCGCCTTGGCCTCCCAAAGTGCTGGGATTACAAGCGTGAGCCACCGCGCCCGCCGGGAGATATGCTTTTTGAGTTAAGAAGATTCCTTTTATCTCTAACTTACCCAGTGGCTTTGTTGTTGTTTTAATCAGAAATGAGTGTTAAATTTTATTAAAGATTTTCACACCTATTAACTGTATCGTATAGATGTTCCCCTTAAATCTTTATATGTAATAAATTCCAATTATTACATTAATAAATCCTTAAAGTAGAACTATATTTAAATATGACCATAAGATGGTATTCTTTTAATGCAATGCTGGACTTCACTTTGTTTATAAATTTTGTGTATGTTCAAGTGTTTCATTGGTTTATAGTTTTCTTTTTTAATCCTATCTTTGTCCAATTTTGTCACTGAGTTTGTGCTAGATGCAAACTGAGAAGTTTATCAGCTTTTTCTTTGGTCTTTAACAATTTATATATCATGAGTTATTAGGGCCTCGGCCCTTTGAAGAACATATACATATATATGTATTTACTATCGTTCTAATTTCCTCTAGTGTTATTGATCTATTCATTCTTTTCATTACGATTGTAATATTTATGTTATGTCCTCTCTTTTGATTTAATCTTTGTTCAGTTTTATTAGATTGTCATTGGTTATATCAGTTTTTAAATTCCTGCCATGCACCTGCTCTTATTGATTACAGTTTGTAAGGCCTTATGTGTTGTTAAAGTATGTGAGTTCTAATTTCACAATTTTACCATTTTCTAACTTATTTATTTTTGCTTTTATTTTTATTAATTCCTTTCTTTTGCTTTCCTTGATTTTTTTTTTTGTTGTTCCCTTTCTAATTCTTTGAGGGCTGTTCATTTTTCGTTTAATTAGAAGGCATTTGGGGCTATAAAGTTTTCTATATTCCACAAGTTTTGATTAATAATATCTTGTTCTAATGTTTTCTAAGTAGTCCATTAATTCATAAAATTCTTCATCAAATGGCTTCTATAATAAGAAACTAAAATAGCATGCCTTATGTCCGTCTCTTACAAGCAGAATATCTTTCCCTTTCTCCATGGATTTTGGAAGTATTCCAGGCTACATTTTACTTTCAGTAACTCGTATCAGGTGAAAGAGTAAGGAACCGAGCCAACGCCACATTCCTCTGGAGTGTGTTTGGTATTCTTCAGGTAAAATCTTATACAGGAAAGGCTTTTTTAGAATTATAGTCTTACTGTAAACAAAAAGGAACCCGAATCTTTATAGGTGATCTGTTTCTTTTTCATTACTAATTGGGAAAACGTACATACTTAACTATGTGTTTATCAATATTAAAACTTTTGAATTCTAAAATCACCAAAAATATGAGAGCTTTAAGTAATAAAAATTGGTACATTTCATCTTTAAATATTTAATGGCCATATGTATGAAATAAAGTATAATATTAATTTGACACGGCAATTTCTATTTCATTTTCTTTATTTATGGAATTAGTGCTATATAGAAACTTAATATGACCATAAAAAGCCTTTCTATTATCTGCTGTAGGGATTTAAAGATACATTTTCTTTTGTCTTCTCTAATCATCTCATTTATTAAAACTAAAGTTTCATGTTTTTAGTAGAGCCCTTGAAGGAGAACTATATTTAAATAAGACCATGAAATGGTATCCTTTTAATGCAATGCTGGACTTTGCTTATAATTTTTGTAAGTATATTAAAATGTTTTATTGGTTTATAGTTTTCTTTTTCATCTTAATTTTGTCCAATTTTTGCATGGTGTTTATGCTAGATGCAAACTGGGAAGTTTTCAGCTTTTTCTTTGGTCTTTAATAATTTATATACCATGACTTATTAGGGCCTGGTGCCTTTTTGAGGGATGTATTCTTACTATGGTCCTAATTTCCTCTAATGAATTCATTTCTTAGGAGCCTATTAAATTTTCTCTCTGCTCTACATCATTGCACCAGCAACAATAATTATTAGCTGTGTGAACTTTGGCAAATATCCTAACCTCTCTGTGCTTCAATTTCTTCAAATGTAAAGTGGGGATAACCACAGTTTCTATCTCACAGGAATTTTCCAAAGTTAAGAGTCTATAACATAAAGTATTTACAATAGTCCTGGGGATAATGTTAGTGCTATATATGTTAGCACTATTATAATATTTTTATTATAATATAGAAGTAATCACAGCTGCCTCCATTGAAAACCTTATCGCTATTTTTTCTCATTATTAAAGTGTCCTTTATGTGTGAAGGACATTATATAAATTGTCATCATCCTGTCCCAAACCCAGTGATGTGGGTGTTATTAGCTTCTCCATATGAGAAGCTAAGAGAAGTGAAACAACTGTCAAATTCACAAGGTAGCAAGTGATATCAGCGGCATTTGAATCCACATCTGTCTGTCACTAAAGTCCATGCTCTTCCCATTATATTACCCAGCCTGATGTCACCCTGTCTAAAAACATCTACTTTCATAACCTCTTTCTGCCATCACCAAAGCAGAGCTGCATCTTTTTTGGCACACTAAAAAGATTGTGCTCCTCTGGATTGAACTGCAGGTCTTTAGTGACGTTAATGATTTACTATTGCTTATCTCAGCTTACCCCAGATAATTTGTCAATCAATACCTGGCCTTTGGATTTTCTCTATGCCATTTCTCCCAGGTCCCAATTTTAAACATGTATTTAAGATTGTCTAGCTAGAGTTTCTCTAGCTCTCTGGGCAGTGTCTTGGCATGAAGGTGTTATGCAATATAAAATGCTAATGAATCAATATTTCATAGGATCCTTGGAGTTCAAGTTGGTACTGGAGGAAAGTAACTGTTTTCCAGGTTGAAGCCCAAAGTACTAGTTGCTAGAAAAATGCTTCTGAGGCCTGAAGATAATCAAGGATTTTGTTGTTGTTGTTGTTTTATGTTTTGTGCCCATGAAAGACCTATGTATAACCCAGGTCTGCATGTCCATGAAGCAGCCCTTCTTTTTTCACTCTAATCCAGCATGGATTTCCCCTCTTACAGCAGCCTTGAATCACAAAGTAGTTGTCTATCAGTCTTGATTGTTTTATGTATTTATCCAGTATCCCTAACGAAATGGTAACTCCTATATCTTTTCTTTTGTATCTGTATCCCCCAGTCCTCTGCCGAGTAAAGACCATGTGGTGACCATTGCTTCTTTTTAAAATTGTGGCAAAATATACATAACATGAAATTTATCCTTTTAACTATTGTAAAATATCTAGTTAAGTGGCATTAAGTACATTTAAATTATTGTGCAGCCACCACCCATCTCTAGAACTTTTCATCCAAACTGAAACTCTCTACTCATTAAACAAGCTCTCCCCATCCCCTGGCAAAACCACCTTCTACTTTCTGTCTCTTTGAGTTCAACTACTCTAGGTACCTTATATAGGTGGAATCACACCATCTTTGTCTGTTTGTGTCTCATTTCACTTAGCATAATGTCCTCAAGGTTCATCCACGTTTTAACATATGTCAGAACTTCATTCTTTTTATAGGCTGAAGAATATCCCATTTTGTGTGTGTGTGTGTGTTTATGTGTATATGACTTTTTGCTTATCTGTTTAGTCATTAATGGATATTTTGATCGTTTCCACCTGTTGGCTATTGTGAATAATGTTGCTATGAGTACTGGTCTGCAAATATCTGTTTGTGTCACCTCTTATTGGATGTATACCCAGGAGTGGAATCACTGGCAATGTTTACCTTTTTTGAGGAACTGCAATATTGATTTCTTAGCTGCTGTCCCATTTTACATCCCCACTAGAAATGCCCAAGAGTTCCAGATTCTCCATACTTTCCCAACACTTGTTATTTCACCATGATTCTTCTGACTTAATCCTCATGACAAATTGATAATTATTACTATACCTAGTATTGGTATTGTGCTTCACAGTTGACCATTTCTTGCATACATTGTGCTTTTGAATACTTATAATAATCTTTGGTTTGAGTATTACAGCTACTTTACAAAAGAATACATTGAAGTTTAGAGATGCTACATCACTTGCCCAAGAGCACAGAGCTAGTAAGTGGAAAAGTCAAAACTGTAACTTTACCAGATTACCTTTATTATTTGAGAATTAAACAATTCATGTTATTTGAGATTCTCCCTTGAATGTTTCACTCACTCTGCATTATAGTAAGGGCAGTTCATGCATTGAGAAAGATTCCTGAAAAGGAGACCTGCTGCTCTCCCATGCCTCCCGAGGTATCAAAGAAAATAAATGGCTTCAATAAGTACCAGGAAGGGTTTAGGTTAGATATTAACTGGCTGGTAGGTGTTGGTCAGACATTGGAAAGGATTACCAAAGGACTTTTTGAAATAATGCAAGTCCTGAAGAATGCTATAGAGTTCATCCTAGTACACATCTGAAGGCAAGGAAGTAATTCAGTGCACCCTTGTTAGTTATTTGAAAGTAGGGGATGAAATAACTGGATGACTTCACATCGTTTCTTCAGGTTACCTGATTCTAAAACATAGATTCTACCAAACGGCTTTGTACTGGTGAGGTAAATTGTTCTTTGGGGTTAGGGGATGAAGCTTGTTTTCTCAACTCCTTCATCCTCGATCTCTGGAGAATGCAGCCCCCAACCCTCAATTCCATTTCATACCCTCAGAGTTCATGAGGTCTTCAGGTGAGGGGTCAGAGATGACCTAATTCACCTGGGGGTTCTGAGTTAACCTCACCAGTTAACTTTCTATATTATCGTTGAGTTGGTTTTCTTCAGCTCTTCTGGGAGACTTGAAGGATTTACACTTTTGACCTGAGATTAAATGGGATAATTTCTTTTCTTTTTTTCATTTTTTTTGAGACAGAGTCTCACTTTGTCGCCCAGGCTGGAGTACAGTGGTGTGATCTCGGCTCACTGCAACTTCTGCCTCCTGGGCTCAAGCGATTCTTCTGTCTCAGCCTCCTGAGTAGCTGGGATTACAGGCGCGTACCACCACACCTGGCAAATTTTTGTATTTTCAGTAGAGACGGGGTTTCATCATGTTGGTCAGGCTGGTCTCGACCTCCTGACCTCGTGATCCGCCCCGCTCAGTCTCCCAAATTCCTTGTGCTGGGATTACAAGCGTGAGCCACTGTGCCAGCCTAAACGGGACAATTTCAATGTCCAAATGTTACGTGTTGTCAGTGGTGGGTCATAAAGTGGGGACAAGGGAGTTGACTTAAGATAAAAAGGGTAGAAGGAAGATATCTGGTGAAGAAACAAAATTATCTGGGTATTTATGTAGATGCTGCCACCAATGAGCTATCTGCCTTACAGCAATCTGTAGGGAAATTAGATATCCATGTGACTGTATTCATGCTGGGCAGTCCCTCCTCTCTCTTTCAGAACTGTATTTGTACACCATTTAGTGACCTTGAATGCAAGACCAATTCTGCTGTCTTGAACTGTTCAATATCCGTGCATTTCACTTTCCTCACTATTCAAAAGAAGGAATTAGAGCTTTCCACCTCACAATTGTTAGAGATTAAAATAACAAACCTTTTTGAAAATTAGCGTGCATTCCAAGCGCTCTAAAGACCTTGTCAGGAGAATGCTGAAATTAAGAGAAAACTATTCTAGAACTCATTTAAGAAATTGCTAGCTGAGAAATGAAGGCAGTATGTTATGTAAACAAAAGTGGCAATCAGTTAATAAGTGATGTGCATCTGAAACTCAAAAAGACAAAAATAAGAAGCAAATTATTGAAAAAAAAAAAAGCAGAAGTATTGCCTCTCACCTACATCTGCTTTCTTTCGTTCTCCTTTCTTTGAAGCCCCCTTTGTCATAGGCCTTAGCCTCTTCCACAGTAAATGATAAGTGAAGAACTGGATTTTGTGGGGCAATCACTGAAGCACAGAAGCGTCACTTTAGTAAATACGCTAGCTTTTTCAACACGCCAGAAGTGGTGACCTGGAGTAGTGATCACACTGTTCCTGCCTGATGCAGGACATTTAGTCTTTAGAATGATGGAGCACAGAATGCAGAGCTGGGGAGACTACTCAGAGATAATCCCGTCCAACCCGTCATTGCACAGATGATGAAACTGAAGCCAGCAGAGTGCCAATTTTTTGCTTTTAAATTTCAGAATTGGAAATTAAAGAATGCCATGGAAAGCAAGGTGAAAAAGGCAGGGGTGTACACATCAGTCCCAGATCCAGGGGGCCAGCATCTTTAAGTAGACTTCTTCAGATGGCCCATGGGGTCCCACAGAGCTTACAGGACAACTTAAGATCACTCCAAACCAGGTAACATTTCAATAAATACATGAATGTAAGGCCAACAGAACCTGGCTTAGCACCAAGCTGATCCTCATTCTTACCAGAACTCCTGTCTAACCCCAGGTAACTTCACAAGTTGTTGGAAACCATCCTTCAAAGATCTGCCTCTTTCCTTCTGCAGGGCAGCTGGAGGCTCCTAATCAGTGCAGGATCAACAACAGAAATCCACAAATGTCAATCATTTTTCTGTTTTCACTACCCAGTTGTTTTCTCTTGAGTTTAACTGCCTGAATTTTAGTATCTGTGATAAGAACTCAGGGGTAATATCATACACCTCTGGAAGCCCTCTACTGATTATGGGCTATGATCTACAAGTGATGAAAGCAGGATTTGGCCAATTAGGAGTACAAGAATTTCTTGGCACTGCCAGAGCTTCACAGAAGATGTGTGCTGTACACATTCCCATGAAGCTGGCTTGATTTCACAATCTTTTACAGCCTATTGTAATATACCACCCATCTCAAACAAGGTCCCTGTCCAAGTGTGCTTTAATGTTTTGTGAAATCAGCTGCAAATGTCAGGATTGACAAAAAGTTGAGACCCACATTTTATTTTTTTATTCTGTAAGATTTACCATGGCAATTATATCTTTAATCACAAAAGAGCATGACAAACAAAATGTGCTGTGACGGGAATATGCAAATTTTCTTCTAGTACTTTTATATTAGTATTTTATATTTTATATTTATATTAAATGGACTATGATGAAAGTATATTTGTGAAACAAAAAATATGTATGTATATTAACGAATCTTGCCAAGTATAGTGGGAATTTTGGGGGCTTTGTGATGTTGGATCTTCGTCACTCACTCAGCTCAACAATGAAATAAAGCACCAGGGTGTTTGTTGGTTACTTTGACGTTTTATGAGTCTATGAAAAGTCTAAAGTTATCATCATTAAAAGTCCGGACATCATTAAAAGATGGACATCATACAAGTCCACTTTTAATGATGGGTCTGGGGGATGATTTTGATACTAGTTTTATTGTTCAAAACCCCAGATTTGGAGCTAGAACTCTCAGAGAAGCTTCTCTTTGAGAAGCTAAAAGGGAAGGCAGGGTGCTCTTCTAGCACAGGCGGGGCGGTCTCAACACTCCTGGGCTTTCTGCTTCTTCAGTGTTTTCCTCAGCGTGACTAACAAAAATGCTCTTTGTTCTTTGTTCCAGAGTCAAAGACATCCCTGCCACGCAGCACATAGATTTATAACTTTGGCCAAAGGTTTGGACAAACACAGATTTCTTCAATCCGAAGTCCATCTGTGTGTGTTCCCAGAAAAAAGAGCAGTGCATGTCTTTTTCCCTCTCTCTAATCCCTAGAGGTAGCAAGAGCAGGAGGACTGAGTTCCCAAAAGGACTTCTTATAGCTCTGGTGATAATTACTATCTCAAACAGGCCGGTGCTACTTTGGGGACACACATGGACTTTATTTATTGCTCTCTTTTTTCAAACCGAGATAGTGTCAGCGCTGACACACAGAGAAAAGAAACTGTGTCTGCTGTAATGTTTATTTAGTTGGTGTAAGTGGAAAGATCATAACCTGAAGTTTTGATGAAAACACACTTCTTGCTCAGATAATCCATTATGTCATTGATAAGTTCTGCTCAGAGAAAGGGAAGGGGTTAAAGAAATAAAAAAGACAACAAGATGGGGGATTAGGTCTGGGGATGTGGAGCATGTAGGGAACATCATAAACTTTCTGATTTCATATCTGGGACCTGGGTACATGATCTGAGACATAAATTTGAATGTTCAACAGCCACATTTTCCTGCCGCCTAGACATAACCTCCCACGATGCAAAGCAACAGGGAAGGTGCATGAATTCTTTCAGGCTCTATAAGTGTCCCTGAGCAATTTGTTTCTTTAGCATCCTACATAAACGTGGCTGGAATAACAAAAGCTCACCAGGGTGCCTATGGGGAAGGGGTGCAGTTCCAATGCCTGAAGTCTCTGTGACAATGCCAAGGGAAAAACATTGGAATGGAAGCCAATATAATGATATTGAACCCACTCAAGTGAGCAGTTTTGTAGCAGGCATCCATTTTGGAGCTCAGCTCAAATACTAATGGAACTCAGTGTTGTAGAACAGCCTGATTCACCACCAGGTCTGCAGCAGAGTCCAGGTATGGCATTGCCCTTTGATTTACCTAATCTGGGAAGAAGCCAATTGGCCTGTGGAACACCTGAAAGTAAAACACTGCCCACCAGAGATGAGAAACTTTGCTTGCCTATAAACTCTGATAAGAGGCCCTTGATAACTGAAAACCACAGGAATGCCAACAATAAGTCTCAGTTATTGAGAAATTCGCTGTCCAATGGGGAAGGCAGGTAAATAACAATCCTCAAAAATAATACATTAAGTGCTATACTAAGGGTACATCCAGGGTGCTGTCAGAACACAGAAGAGGCAGTACCTAATCCAGCCTGACACTGAGGGTCAGGGAAGGCTGCCACTATATCTAGATTTAAGAAATTCAGAGCAGTTGATACAGCTTATCTTTAGGATGACACTTGGCCTTTCAAATAAATCAAACTTTTCCCGGAACCATTCCAAAGGACTTAGCTCTGTGTAGCCATCAGCACCGCCAGCGAATGGAAGAAAGGTCAGAAATGAGTTAACACTGGCCTGTGCCACTGTTTTTAAATCTATTGTCACTGCTCTGTCCACTGAATTGGTATACCTCCCTACCCGATTTTCTTTAACAAGCCAATTCTTTGTGTCTTCCAATGTCCTTCTCTTCATATAATTTCAAAACAGATCTCCGTCTAACCACTTAAATTGTTTAGCTTCATGTGACATTATGTCTTCTGGAGGCTAACAGCATAATTGCTTAGATAATTTTTTGTTTATATTATGTAAGATTTTACTTCCCTTGACATTTGCTATTTTCCCTTCCCCACCTTCTGTGTACTTCAAGGAATTCTGAACTGTCAGTGCTCACGCAGCATGAGCCTGGCACTTATTTTCAGTATGATTTGTCACTTCATAACAAAAAATCTAGAAACATATTCATTTCCTGTGAAATTATCTGAGTTGAGTGAGTTTAAAGTTGGAGAATGGGCTCTACCTGGGGCTACAGAGAGAGCTCAAGCCCCTAAAAGTGAATGTCATCCTTTCATGCCCTGATGAAGCTGTTTATTTTCCATGACGTAGCACTTTCCATCCAGGACAAGGTCTGACCAGCCTGGCTCACGACAAAATTAGACTGGATATTGGCATCCTCTAATCTTTTTGTCTTTTCTCATTGGTGATGTTCACGTGTCCATTATTCCTCTGGTCTGGAGAGGCTGAAAGAACTCAGGAATTACAAGGATGGGCCTTTCAGTTGCAGGCTGTGGACCTATAGTAGGACCTTTAGAGTGGGATGACTTGTTGTTGAGGAAGGGCCTTGCTCAAGGATTGTCGGCCCAAGCTTGGACACAATGCAGGGTCACTTCAATTCTCCTGGAGATGAGAAGAGTGGTAGCCAGTGGAGAGACTATTTTTGGAATAGCATTTCCAAAGGCCACTTCCACTTCAAAAATAAATGTTATGCACCAATTGGTATGATCATGGAGATTTTCACATTGGATCTGTTAATGTGATAGATTATACTGACAGATTTTTAAACTGCTTTCTTGAGATATAATCCATGTACCCTATAATTCACACAATTAAAGGATACAATTCAGTGGTTCTCAGTACAATCACAGAGTTGTGCGACTGTCACCACAATTTAATTTTAGAACATTTTCATCACCTTCAAAAGAAATGCCATACCGATAGCCGTTACCACCAAATCTCCCCATCCAAGCCCTAGGCAATCAATAATCCACTTTATGTCTCTGTAGATTTTTCCTCATTCTGGACATTTCACATAAATGGAATTATGTAATATGTAGGGCTTGTTACTGGCTTCTTTCACTTAGCATACTGTTTTTAAGGTTTGTCCGTGTTGTAACACATAACAGAGGTAGTTCATTGTTTTTTATTGCCAAAAAATTTCCATTGTATAGATATACCATATTTTGTTTATCCATTCAGTTGATGGGCATTTGGGTTATTTCCTCTTTTTGGCTATTATGGATAATGCTGCTATGAACATTCATGTAGATGTAAGTGTTTTTGTGAATATATATTTTCATGTGTCTTGAATATATACCTAGGAGTGAAATTGTGGGTCATATGGTAATTGTATATTTAACTAGTTAAGAATTGAGAGAAAACAGGCAACAGTGAGAACTTTTCAGAAGAAAATGTTAAGGACAGTAAAAGCAGATCATAGTTGGGGCTGAAAGGGGCTATCCCTAGCCAGACTGCATAATCTGGTGGTAACAAACAATATTTCCTAGATAGCCCTTAGAAAACAAAACTTGTAGTAAACTTTCTTTTAGTTATAGTGTCCTAAGATATTTTTCTTATTCATATAGGGGGGTAGGTAGATTTTCTACTCTTGTAAATTATACATACATGGCAGGTCTCAGAAGCACTTAGGAGGAAATTGTATTGATTTCATTGCCTACAGTCAGATCTGAATCTTGTAAAGTTGTGCTGTTCAACATTATGGCCACAAATCATGTCCTGCTTTTAAAATTAAAATAAAATAGAATTTAAAATTCAGTTCCAAATCACACTAGTCATACTTCTTTTCTTTCCCTTACTGTTTTTCTTTTCTTTTTTCTTTTTTTTTTTGTTTTGTTTTTTGAGAGAGGGTCTCACTCTGTCATTCAGGCTAGAATGCAGTGGTGTGATCATGGCTCACTGCAGCCTTGACCCCCAAGTTTCAAGCAATCGTCTGGCCTCAGCCTCCCTAGTAGCTGGGACTAACTACAGGCACACACCACCATGCCCAGAAAATTGAAAAAAAATTTTTTTTTTGTAACATGGGTTCTATTTTTTCCCAGGCTAAACTTGAACTCCTGGATTTAAATGATTCTTCTGTCTTGGCCTCCCAAAGTGTTGGGATTACATGTGTGAGCCACCATGCCCAGCATTAGCCACATTTCAAGGGCTCAATCACCATATTTAGTTTATGGCTTTGGTATTAGACAGTACAGACAGAGACTGCTCACTTTATTGCAGCAAATTCTGTCAGTGTTGTTCCATAGCATGAAAGCAGAGGTTCTCAACTGATGGTGACTTTTACCTCCCAAAAGAACCTGGCCATGTCTTGAGACATTTTGATTTTTATAATCTAGGGGAGGGAGGCATCCACTGGGTGGAGGCCAGAGATGCTCCTAAACATTCTGCAAGGCACAGGGCAGCCTCCACCATGATTAGCTGTCTTAAATTGTCAATAGTGCTCAGATGGGAGAGTTCCCTTGATACCTCTGTGGGACTTGCCACAGGGGTGTGGCTCGTTTACTCCTCCACCATGTTCAAACCCCTTGCGGGAAGGGGAGCACAAACATGAGCGGGTGCAGGAGCTGGGGTGAGTGCCTTTCGGTGTCCGCAGGAATGAACTCTGTACCGGCCTGCGGTAGTGTCTAGGGGTTGTCAGCAACCTCTAAAACCCCAGAGGGCATGTACTACAAACAATGGTCTTTTAGCTTTGCCATCTACTGATGGCCTAAATGTTAAACAGCTCAGTGAAGTGTCAGTGTGACAGCCTTTTTGGGTTCCCACACCCAGTGTGTCCCAAATTCTTGTCCAGTGTCCAAGAAGAATCAGGTCACATGAGCAGATTGAAGGGTGGTATATGCGGAGAATTTCACTGAGCGATGGGAGTGGCTCTCAGTGGCATGGGGAGCTGGAAATGGGATGGAGTGGAAAGATAATCTTCCCCTGGAGTTCAGCCTGGGACGGCCAAACTCCTCTCCAACCATAGTCTCTGATGTGCAGACGTTCAGATGCTTCTTCTCTTCTCTCCTTCTCTGCTGCACTGCTCTGCTCCTCAGCCACTGGAGCTTGGGCTTTTTATGGGTACGGGGTTAGGGGTGTGGTGGGCCAGAGTGGTTTTCGAAAAGGCAGAATTCAGGCATGAAAACAGGGTTGTGAAGTTCTCGTTTGGGGCTGCAGGCCCAGGTTTGAGGGCAGAACGCTTGCCAGGGACCCCACCCTTTTCTACTTGTATTTCTATGCCTCCTATTTGTATCAGTGCCAAGGTTGAGAAACCTTGTTCTAAAGCAATGATGTCTAAACTGAGCCTGCTTTTTATCAAAAAATTTAAAGAATCACCTGACCAGCTTTTAAAAATCCATATGCTGGA